>NC_048278.1:24548424-25153424 GCF_009762535.1 Notolabrus celidotus | reverse complement strand
ATTAAATATTTCTACATTCATTTACACCAGAATAGTTCCAATTTTTAAACCTGTTTTCATTTTCTCTGTTTTTACCAGTGATAAAAATCGAAAAGGCAACATCATAGATCATCATCAAAATGATGCTTTGTTGCTTTCTTGGAAACTAGGAACTCATATCTTTAGAATGTGTATATCTATATGTATGAAGCTACAGCCTGGAGAAACTTAGCTTAGTTTAGCTTGGCTTAGAGTTAGAACCAGGAGAAGTTAGTGTTGCTCTTACCAAATGTAACAAAGTAATGCCCAGCTGAAAATCCAGATTAAAATATCAAGATTCGTTATTTTAATCTGTTCAGATTAGGATTTGATTTATTAACTGAGGTTTTTTTTAATAGGTGTGATGCTAAACATTTTATTTACCAGTAAACTGACTTTCAGAAATCATCTGTATGCTGACGACACTCCTTTGTGGTTTTTAGCTGTGTTGTTACAGAAATGTTTCATTTTGCCATGCCAGCTGATTTTTCTTGTAGTTACAGTCATTTTACTAAGCTAAGCAAGGCTAACTGTCTCCTTCTCTGACTTAATATGTACTCCGGAGACAGGAGGGTGTTCTCAATCCCTTCTTCTAATTCGCAGCAAAAAAAAAATTAGCATGTATTTTTTCAAAATGTCATTCTATTCCTTTCTTCATCTGAATGTGTCTAATGATGTGAAAAGAGTGAAATAGCACCAAGTCTGCAGTGTGTCATTTTCAATCATTTTAATCAAATTAAAATATCCACACTGTGCCACTTATCAATTTATGCGGACATAATATAACACTAAAGCTGCCTGCCCCTCCCCCTGTTATTCTCACCATCATCCTTCCTCTTCCTCTCTGTTCTCTGTCCAGCTGCCATGTGTGCGATTTCCAGACGGAGCTGAACGCCCAGTTTGTCAGCCACATGTCGCTCCATGTGGACAAGGAGCAGTGGATGTTCTCGCTCTGCTGCAGCGTCTGTGAATACGTCTGCATGGAGGAGAACGACATGAAGAGCCACATAAGTACTGGGCATGCAGGTACGAATGTCTTGGGATGCATGGCTGCTCACTGGTTCTGAGAGTGACAGCATTTATAAGACAAAAACTTTGATTTATATCAGTGTCCTGGATGGTTGAAAGTAATATTAATGGCTATTCTGAATGATTTTTGAAAGAAGATTTTTTTTTTCCTTTGAGGATGATAAAATAAAGTGACACGCCTATCTGTATGACATTTTGAAGTTGCCTGTTTTGCCCAAATTTAAACATATGCAGAAGAAATCCGTTACTCCCTAGAAGAAGCATTCACTAGACATTAATGATCACCTCATATTAAATATTAAACCAAAGAAGCTCCAGATTATGACTATGAATTAACAGTTGATAATCAGCAACAGAGAATTGTGCTGATTTCTGCTTCATGCAGGGTTTTCAAACATTCACTGAGTAGTAGAAGAGTACATGATTCAACCTCTAGAAAAGATGGTTTATGGAGTTATTTTCAAAAATTACTCTCACATGTTAAGAGTGGGTGGTAGCTTACACATTGTGGCTCTTGTTCACAGCCCAGAATAGAAAAACAGTGCAGTGCTTGGACGGTGACACATTTTCTATTGTTTTGGCACTGCACTCCAACACATGGGGTTTAAATTTAAACAATGGCTAAGGTTAAAGAGACCGATTTCTGCTTTAAGGCTTTTAGGAATTATACAGTTTTCAGATGAAGTACGAACAATATCTTCTCCTTTCATTTAGCCTGCATCTTTATGTCAACACCGTTAAGTGTAATCACAATTTAAGTGTTTCACCCTCTCAGTGTTTCATATAGGATTGTTATTATGTATGGCAGAGTTATTTAACTGGTAGATTTTTGGTTTGCACATGTTAATTGTTTATATTGTCACAGCAACAGTTTAAAATCAAAGAATATTTAGTTTCATGTAATGTATAACAATGAAACCCAACACATTTTTACATTTAAGGCATCCATATTTATTTTTTCTATTTGTTAGAACGACCAAAACTTCTTTTTTTTTACAGATTTGTGAAATCAGTGCCAATGAAATAATTAATGGCTCCAGCCTTACTTTTATTTCAGTTCTGTCATACAGAAATACAAAACAAACATTGCAATCATCACTGTCTGAAATGGTGCCTTAACTACAATATTTTACTGTACATTGACTGTATGTGGAAGGAAACCAGCAAACAGTTTCTTGTTTAAAAAAAAAAAAAGCATAATGTAACCGTAATTCCACTTCCTAAACTTGTAGTTGTGCATGAGTTTAGAGGCCACAGGGAAAGACAAGCAGCAGAATCGGGTTTCACAAACCAGCCTCCTCCAGTCGACCTTCTTTGGACTTTTAAAGCTGCTGGAGTGAACCCCCGGTGGTCGATATGAGTGTTTTTGTCTAAAACAGCTTTGTCCAGTTTATTGCTGATGTTTTGCTCCTCCGCTGTTCCTCACTATGTGTGTGTGTGTGTGCGTGCGTACTAGTTGTGTGTTATGTGTGGGTGGGTGGGATTGTCCGGCCTAGACAGCTGAGGGGTCTTTCAGAGGCCACAGTGGCCTTGTTTATCTGAGAAGGTTGGCCCTTATCGTGCCTGAGGGGAAAAAATCAATAGGCCTTGGGTCCTTTGGAGACGAGCTGGGTTTACGATGCCGCTGTGGCCATCTTTTAAGTCTCTCAGCCAGGCTCGGCATTTATCTCAGTCTCACACAAGATGGACACCACCACCAAACACACAAAAGTACAGGAGAGCCGCTTATAGTCACCTTAGTCGCTCTTCTTCCTCTATGTGGAGATTTTAATTACTTTTCCAGGTCTAGCCCTAAGAGTTTACTTTCCTGATAAAAATGTACAAACTGTTCAGGTTCTTGTTTTCAGTGCCTTTGTATTTTGACTAGTATTGACCAATCCTCTATGAGCAGGCTTTTGTGTAAAACAGGAAAACAGTCTGTATGGAGAGCAAAAGAGGGTGGGACAAAGTTCGGGCTCCAATCAGTGATAGTTGGTTTTGCAGATATCTGCATGGCAAAAGAGCTAACAATCCTTTCTACATAAAAAAAGTAACTTGAGTGACAAATTGGTTTGTGGCTGTGTTGCGATAGCATTTCAGCAATCAGATTTCTTAACTTTCAAAGGTCCTGTCCATTTTTTTTGTCAGGCTCACACCTCTGAAGAAAGCCAGAGTGAAGCTTTTGTGTTAGTTACTATTTACAGTGAAACTGAGACTCACCAGACACAACTGGGCGGACACTCAGCATGAGAATCAGAAAATGTAGCACAATAAAAAGGAGGCATATGTCGTTGCCAAAGGATTGCCGATTGGCTCCGAGATATCTTGGTAGACTGTAAAAGGTTAGTTATCTGGTGAACCATGTGGACACGCCCAGGCATGAGTTCAAGCTGACCCCCCGTGAAGACTGAACTCCTCACAGGGAAAGGTGTCAGTTGGGTGCCATTCTCTGTAGGGGGAAGGTGGTTAAATATGTGACTGTATTCCTTGATTTCTTCTCTGGATATTTTGGCTGATTTAGCCTGTTATTAACGTTCCTCTGTCAAAGAGGAGAAGTCACAGACGAGAGCTGTTCAGTAAAAGAGAGAGAGAGTATTTTTCAGTAAAGGTGTGATGAAGGTCGCGGCATAGATTTTTGTCCCTTCCTTTTTATTTGTGTTTTTTTTGTTGCTTATATTCTGTTGCATTACCCTTTTGGACATTTAAAAGAAGGCAGGTGTACGTTAAATACTACAGCAGAGGAGCTGCATGAAAGCCTTCACTATACTGTATTCAAAATGTTGCTACAACTGCGCTGTGTTGACCCTGGTATATTTAGATTTGACTGGAGGCAATTAATCACATCTTCCATCTCTGTATATATTTGTGTTTGCAATGCATGTGTGTATTTCTGTATGTCTTAGGACTCTGTGTCTGTGTGTGCCTGTATTAAAAAGAAAAAGACAGGTCAACCATTTCAGGATCTGTGCAGCCTTTTCTCCCTCCTTTTCACTCCCTCCTGAGTGAATGCCCTTTGTCGAGCTGTGCCCTGAGATGCTCCCGCCATCTTAGCTCCTTCGGCCATGACCCGCGTTCCTCAGCCCTCCCTCCCTCTCGCCCCCTCCCCTTCTTAATTCCCTCTCTCTTCCCAGTGAATTGCGGACTTAGAGAAGGGGATCAATAAAAGCACACTGCGTCTTGATTTGACTGGCAGCAGGGCCTCAGCCAGAGCACAGGGCTGCTTCTATTCTGTGTGTGTGTATTATGCTGTGTGTATGTGCTCATACACAGTGAAGGGGTCCTTGAAACTGGAAATTTAATATAAAGGTTTTCTGTTAATGGTTTTCCTTGGTTGGAACTTAAAATGTATCCCCAGCATTGCCTTAAATAATAACAAAAGACTTTATTCTCTGTCATATGTCCTCATGGCATCCAGGTCTGAACTCAAGGAGTCCCCTCAGCGAGACCAAGAGCACCTCCTCGTCTCTCTCGGCCCTCAGCGACTCACTCAACAGCTCGGAGGGCGGAGACCTCATCCACAGTAATGAAGAACTCAGGGGCCTGCTCGCCCCGCCCTCCTCCGCAGGCAGCCAGTCCAGCTCTGGAAGCCACTCGGGATCAGGAACTGAGGACAAGTCTGACAAAGGCAAGGAACTTGTGAAAAAATTGCAACCAAATACACTATGTTGTTTAAATCCCCTCAGCGTCTTGTAATATTCAGCCTGTGGCACTGCTGAGGTGTTGTTGAAGCCCAGGTTGCTTTGGTACCAGTCTTCAGCTTGTCTGTACTTTTGGGTCGAGTATTTCTCATCTTTCTCTTGACAAATATCCAACAGAGTCTCTCTGTGGTTCAGGTCCGGCCAGTTGACATGCCAATCTAGCAAAATAATATCATCGTCAGCAAACCATTTGGTGGAAGTTTTGGCGCTGTGGGCAGGTGCTAAGTCCTCCTGGAAAAGAAAATTAGCATCTCCTTTAAACTTTTTAGCAGATGGAAGCATGAAGGGCTCCAAAGTATTCTGATAGACGGCTTTGTTGACTTTGGACTTGATAAAACACAGTTGACCAACACCAACAGATGACATGGCACCCTAAATCATCACAATCGGCAGAAATGGTAAATGGACTGTATCTGTATAGCAGTCAACCCCTCAAATTGCTTTTTATATTACATGCCACATCCAACCATTGACACCCCATTATGGTTATCAAAAATTTAAAAACATTTGTAGAAGCACCTGTATATGTGTGAAGACATAGCTGAAGCAGACCTTTCCTCGGTCTTCCTTTTTGTTTGCGTTTTTAGGATTACTCTGAGACTTGCGTCACGCTGAGTTTGAAGAGCACAAACTATTTCACCACATTATCAAATATTAAATAAACTAAGGGTTTAGGGTTTACTCACCTTTACACCTTCTCCTTTTCTAAAGGTTTCGAGTGCGTCTTCTGCAATTTTGTGTGCAAGACGCGTAGCATGTATGAACGGCACCTCCAGATCCACCTCATCACGCGAATGTTTGAGTGTGACGTCTGCCACAAGTTCCTCAAGACGCCCGAGCAGCTGCTGGAGCACAAGAAGTGCCACACCGTCCCCTCCGGAGGGCTCAAGTAAGGAAAGCAAGTACAGACAGAGGTTCCTAACTCCGCCTGTCCTTCCCCTCCCTCATCTTTCAACCTCTCAATTCATTACCACACAAGCAAATATGCAGTACATACACAATGAAAGAGCAATGTTAGAGTGTGTAGTCTACAGCAGATTTAAATTTGGATTTCAGTCAGTAAGATCAGAGACAGAAGTGTGCAGCTGGAAACAGTCTGTAAATGCATACAGTTATCCACAGTGTTATAATAATGTTGTGCTATCTTATCAGTTCCATGCACAATGGTTCCAGTTATTATTTTGCATGGGAAGCTAAGCTTTCTTAACATAAAATTATGTATGTAAATGAACTCAAAGGACACTGAAGGATGCAGAATGCTTATAAAGCTGGCCAGCCTGACCATAGTTCTTTTTAGTAAAATTAGATTTTAACAGACTTAAGGATATCACTCTAAAACTTTCTTAAATAGAGACAAGCATATAAATAAGCGGTCTATTTGAAGATAATTCTAGCCATGTGTCCCTAATCAGTTAACCTCACTTTAATGTCCATTATCTGCAGCCAGCAAATGAAACGATACAAGCTGCAGTTTTGCTCGACAGCCTCTCTTGGCAGGTCTAACTTATTAGACAGCGGTCTGTGGGTCTGCAGTGGCTGCTATGAACAGAAGGGAGAGTGAAAGGGAGATGGAAATGGGCTTCCCCTCAGGGTCTGTTGTTCCACTGCCCACAGCTAACAGCCATGCCAAAGAAAAATATCTGATGGAACCTGCATACCAGAAAGCTGCTTTTATTTATCCCCCAATGCAGACACACTGGGCTGGGTATTATATAAAAAACATTGGCACACCACTAGAAGATAATCATTTAGAAGAAAGTGCACATGCGCCATAAGTGTCTGATGACTTAGATTTGAAACAGCGTAGACTGGATATTGACACAAGTCTATTCAAATGAACAGATACTCAAACTAAAACATGCTTTGAAGTGTTCTCACTCTGATCTGAAACACAGCATGCAGCTAGTGGAAAGAAATGAAAGCTTTCCAAACATAACTCACACTGTAGTTTGCATCCCAAACACTTCAAACCCTACATGTAGAAACACTCAAACAGCTACTCTAGCACATGCATATTAGATGTCGTTATCGTAGTTCAGGATTTCTTCATTAGGCAGTTTTCTGTTTCTAATACTGACCGTAAATGCAGCTCTAGTCTCCTCTCATGCTTCCTTCTCCATCTCCATACTCCAGCCCCTCAGGAGCCTTTGTTGTACTGTGACACGTTTATTTCCCATTTCAGGCCTGTCAGGCTAATATAAAGACCATCTGTTGATCTCAGCGTCCTCACAGCACACTGATTATGTTAGTGTTTAAGTTTAGAGTGCTCATAATAATGTACCTCTGCACAAATTAAGCTTTAGTGGCATGTGCCAACATCTGGGATTGAAAAAAAGGTTTAACTTATGATAATATTTGCTCACTTATGAGGTGAAAATTGCTGTAAACTTAACATTTTGTGTCATTCCAAGTAACACAAGCCATTCCTTGTTTTTCAGTTGTTCTCATGACTCCAGTCTGTGCATGTGCAGAACCATCGAGTGTCATTATTATCGATTATCGTCCTCATCTTGTCATAAGCAAAGATCTGTACTTTACATCTTATTTCTGTGCCAGCCATCAGTGGAGTTAGGATGTTATACACTTTGAAAAATGTTTTGAAAAGGTAGCATTACACTACATGTAAAGCAGGAAGCTGCCATTTAAGTTACATTGACCCATATTTATAACAAATGATGTGGTTAATAAACACAGAAAAACACTTTAGTAAGCCCCTTTACAGCATCTGAAGTCTCACTTGAGACTTAGTTGTAGCTGTAGTGAGAGTGAACACATGTTTAAAATGTTTTTAGCTTGATTAAATTTTTAAGGTAGCATACAAAAGAGGAACAAATTGGTTGTGGGATATTTTGGATCCATTTCAGAAGCTATGGTAGAACTGAGATCTTTAAATTCTTACGGTCAAATCTGCTTTGATTCATCCTCTTATGTAGTTCTGTTTATGTCTACACATGATGGTTGTATTTTCAATTCTTCAAGGTTTACACTGTCTCTTTAATTTATGTAAACCAAATTTATTTTTAGTTTCAAAGCAGGCAGGCTTCAGCCGACAAGGTGTAGAGTAACTTATCAGAGCTAAAGAACAAGCAGTGTTTAGATAAACTCCTCAATTGCCTACATTTTCTGACCCCCAAGGTCCACATAAAGATTTTTTTCCCCGACCAGTATGCACACGTGTATACACTTGAGCAATGTGAAGTGTATTTCTATATATGTAGGAGTGTGTAGAAAGGCAGAGAGGGCCTTGACCATTTCGAGGTTTTTCTGAGGTGATTCTGTTCTGCAGGGTTTGTGAAGCGCTTTGGGGCCCAGAGCAGATGAAAGGTGCTATTTAAATGTAAGTGCCACTCCATTCCTTCATTTCCCTTCATGTCCTACTGCTCCAATCTTTTCTCCAGCCTGTCACCCACCTCCTCCTCCTCCTCCCCCACACACACATATACCAGATCACCTCAATTCTCCCACCATTAAACTGCCACACATACCACCATGAGCACACACACCTGTACATCATACACACTTTTCCTTTACCTGCTCTTCTCCTCTTCATCTTTTTGTGTTATTGAATTTTAAAGGTGTGTTATGTTATTTTTTTTTAAGGCACGCTTCCTCTTCAACTGTCTTTTGCTTCTTTGTGTGTTGTGTCCTCCCTCCCTGCGTCCCTTTTGTTGCATTACCCAGGTGCCCTTTCTGCATCTACTCCACCAATCGTCCAGCGGCCATGGAGTGCCACCTAAAGACGCACTGTAAGATGGAGTACCGCTGCCGCATCTGCCAGGGACTGTGGCCCGACCAGGCCTCATTGGAGGCCCACATGCGGGGACACCGCCTGGGTAACCACTACAAGTGTGAGCAGTGTGGCTACTTGTCCAAGACGGCCAACAAGCTGATCGAGCATGTGCGCGTGCACACGGGCGAGCGGCCCTTCCACTGCGACCGCTGCTCCTATAGCTGCAAGCGCAAGGACAACCTCAACCTGCACAAGAAGCTGAAGCACGCGCCGCGCCAGACTTTCGGCTGCCAAGAGTGCCCTTTCACCACAACACACCCCTTCGTCTTCAGCCGCCACCTCAAGAAACACCAGAGCGGAGGAGTGGGGGGGACTGGGCGGAGGAGAAGAAGAGGAGGAGGAGGATGAGGAGGCAGGAGAGGAGGAGCTGCCACTCCAGGGAGCGTCATCATCACGGAAGAGCCAGGAGCACTTCCTGTTTGGCGGAGGAGGAGGGAGCAGTGGAGGAAGTGGGAGTAACAGCCCCCTCATGACTCTAACAGCGTCTCAGGCGCTGCAGTCCGTCGCTCTGTCACTCAGTCTTGGTAAGTCCCACCAGCTGGACAGCACCAGCCCTCTACGCCGCCTGGTCAGCACTAATGGCAACAACAGCAGAAACCCTGGTGGCCCGAGCAGCGGCAGCCCCTCCCTCTTCCTCTCCTCCTCCCGCCACGTGTTTGAGCAGTACAGGAACTGCGAGAGGGCGCACCTGATCCCCCTCACCACCCTGTTCACCCACAACAGCCGCTTCACATTCCACTCGCACCTCCACTCCAGATGGCGGCCCGCCACGTCTCCTCTCCTCTTCTCCTCCAATCCGGCGTCCCCCTCCTGCTCTCCCTCCTCACCCACCTCCCACAAACACTCCTTCCTGGCCTACCTGGGACTGATGGAGAGGGCCAAGACTGTTTGACCTCGCCCTCCTCCTCCTCCTCCTCCTCATCCTCCTCCTCCTCACCTCGCTGTATCCCTCACTCCTCAGACAGTGGTGTGAATGACACTTGACCACTGCAGAGGGAGCGACATCTTTTCCAATCAGACCAGCAGAATAAGCTGGAGCAGACAAACATATTGAAAAAAATGTTTAAAAAAAAATAAAAAAACATTTATAAGAGAAAAAGGCTGTACATGCTAAAAATGCATTTATATCAAAAAGCTGCTTTTCTTATCAGTTCTATCAATTGAATTATTACTACTTCAACTACTACTCTCTATGACCTTTCATTTCTGTTTTTAAACGTCTGAATGACCTGGACCCAGTTGCATTATCTGAGGAAACTAACGTATCTCAGTTTTATAGATATTTTTCTTTAGTCGTTTGACGAGATATAAAGTTGGAAAAAGACGAAACAAAACTTGCAAGTGCTATATTTTAGTGCATTTTTGTCTATTGCTATTATGCATCAAGATAGCATGCCCGTTTCTGTGTTTTCAACTAGCTTTGACGTCATTAGAAAGCTGAAAAATTCAAGATATCCTGAAGTGTTAGCGGTGCAACGTGGACAGAACCAATGAAACGGAACGCTTTTCATTGAAAAAGGCACGTTTCCAAAGCAACGCCTCAAAACCACGCACTTACTTATTTATCAGTCTTGTACATAGTTTTGTAGCCCTCTCCCTACCCATCTTTTTGATTTCTGTTGGTTTTTTTGTACAATGGTGGAACCATATTATGCATAGCTGCTGCCTGATATCACCTCTGCCTCAGAATAAGTGTCATTATCAGCTCATTTCAATATTTTTTTGTAAGCTCACAAAACAGAGGATAAGCTGTGTCGATGTAAATAGATGGAAAAAAAATGAATCAGACCGATCATGACAAGAAACATTTACATTTTGTTTCAGCAATGAATTTAAAATCATGTCAATGAATTTGCACTTACAGGCGAATAAGCAGAGAATTAACAAAGTAGATGCTCTGTGTTTCTGAGACCAGGTGGATATCAGTGCAGCCTCGTGTGCAGAATTATGTATCACGCACCTATACTTAGAAGAGATATATGAGATAACTGTTTTGTGGAGGTGACCAGCTCCGGGTTAGCCAGCGAGCTGCCCGCAGCACAGGTCACCACAGGCCGATTCAATGGTGCTTTTTGGAGCTTTTTGTAATTTTTTGTGTACAAAAAAAGAAAAAAAACTGTTCCAAAATGACTTGAATGAATGTATTTTTGTTTATGTATATGAAAATGAAGCGATACAGAAGTGTGAACAGGGACGTCTTCTGTGCTGGAAAAAGACGGGAAAGTTAGTGTGTTTGGTGGCCTTCTGTGTCCTTTTTCTTTTGTTTGTTTTTCTTTTTCTTTTTTTACTTTTTTACTGAGCCTTTTACATCATGATACAAACATTTTCTACTAACATTCATATGAAACCCATTGTGAGAAAAAGCTCCTGTAGGTGCAATGATGAAGCAAAGCCATTCATGTGTACAGCATTGTGTTTCGATGGCAGAGGCTTCTGTTAGGCCAGCAGACATGGTACTGCTTTTTACCCCCTCTCTCCCTCCTCCTGTCAACCTTTTGAGTTTTAATTGCACTTAATGTAGTTACACTTCAAGCCAAAAGCACTTAAACCTTTAATTTTCCTGTTTTTCTTTTTTTAAGTGCAAACTTAGATCCACCAAGTTACCGTAATGTGGAGTGGACAGCAGTTGCTGGAAATGACTCAATCAACACCCCTCATTTTCACGTGTAGGCATTTCTCGCAGTGCAGAAAGGTCTGCCTCTGTGAAATCGGAGAAAGTAAATGAATACAAATTGCATGAATTAGACAGTAGAGGTCAAGCTCTCCCTGGGAACTAAAGGTCCCAGGCTAAATTGCGATGAGCCAATTTTGCACAGTGCTGCACTTTTTGATTAAGAGAATATGTATTTATCCGTAAGACATGCTCAAAAAGTATATTTGCGAGATAGGACAGCATACTACAAGCATTTTATTTTAAAAAAGCTTTACCCATTACTTGTTTTTATAAGTGGTCTTTAAGCCAAAATCCCTTATTTGTAAAGGGATTTTTTTATTTTCCTTTTTTTATTTTTCTATTTTTCTCATGCGTTATCTTGTGAAGAATCATGTTTTGTTTTTTTTATTTTTCTAATGAAATCATGTCAGAATAACAAAAATGTGGATCGGAAAGAGAACATGAATTGTCAAGACCAAAATGTAAGGCTGTGATGTTAGGATTGAATCCGTCACGTCGTGCTCTGGAGCGATTGTCCCCCTTTACACTGCTGTTTGTTGGTTCCTTTTTCGCTCTGTCGATGTCTGGCATGCTGTCTCTGGAGTAAAACGAGCATCCCTCCAACACACAGACACACACACACACACACACACACACACACACACTTGTACTATCTACGTTATCTTTTATACTCTAGTGCCACTTGGTGGAAGGAAACCACCTGAGACTTCTGAGAATGAGTCAAACTTAATTGTCAGGGTCCATAAAAAAAGATACAGAGATAAAGAACAGAGTGCATCCACTCTTGACACCTTTTTAAAATATCTGCCTTTTATTAATCATGAATGGCTGCACTTCTTTATGTCCCCTCTTAGTTTGAGTGTAATGTTGAAAAAGGTAACAGGGCTCTATCCTTTTGAAAACCAATATTCTTAAGCACTTATTCTGTTTATTTTTGCCCATTTGTACGCAGCACAGTGACCTTTTTTTAAAGCTTGACTACTTTTTCAGCACTTCAAAGCATGCATGACATGGCCCTCTCTCTTTAGCACTTAATTGTGTTTAAAACTAACTCCCTCAGTTGCATTTAGTTAGCATCACTGCACTGTCTACAATCAGTTAGCTTTACGTTTGCCTGTGTTTTATGATTAGCAAAAAGGCTCAACTCTCTTCTCTTTCGGCACTCGGTAAAGATTGGTATGTGCTGTACAAAGCTTTTTTTTATTACTCCATTGTTAAGGCTGTACAGGGTTGTGACGATAACTGGTAAATAGATCATTTGTACTTTTTTTGTTTTGGTTTTCTATTTGTTTTTCTTTATTTGGCATTATTTTATGTTCAAACTTGCCAGATCTAAATGTAACAGGATTTGAAAGTAAAGCTTACATCAGATATTACGTCAGTTGTTTTGTCTTTTCTCTGTTAATGGTGTGTATCACATTTCTTAAACAACCTCAAACAGCATCACACTTGCACTTTGTAAAACATACAACAGTTTTCCTCTTTCTGCCCAGCGGCTGCCTCTTTGAATATGAACAGAGATACAAAGCAAATGTTAACTGTTTTAGATTTGACTTAAATCAACACAAACAACCCTCTGAAACCTCATCATATATAATAATGCTGGCTTCAGTATGTAAACTTAAATTATAAAGTATTCACATTAATACGTGAAACATAAGTTTTTCCTTTGCTGACTATTTTAAACTGGTTAAATATATATATATATATATATATATATATATATATATATATATTATAATAAAGGGACACATTCACTTTAAATTGTTGCACATTAACTCTTAACAAGCTGTAATAAAGCACATATTTACACCTTATCTACGTTACTATTATCTAAATGTACCAGGACATTCACTTAAGTCTTCTCAGTAACCCCCAAATACTGTAGATCAATACTGTTACACATGCTGTTATTCATGAACAAGGTCAGTATGTTTGTCTCAGTATGGTTTTAATAGAGTGGTAATTAAACACAACTTAGCAACACATGTTAAGATTACAATTCATGTAAAACAACTTCCTTTCTTAAAAGAAATAAGCTTAATAAGAAAGTTGAGGGAAGACTGTTAATGGCCTGGTCATAATACATTTATTTAAATAGCACCTTTAAAACAAGGGTTTACAAAGTGCTGTAACAAACAACAGAGCATACATAATAATTCAGTGATGCTGAATAAGGCATTAATAAGTTCTGTATAATGAGTAATAAAGAACCAATGTGCAACTGATATACATGCTTATAAGCAACCAGTAAACAGAAAAAATATGATTAAAATTATATAGAATTTGATGCTAGTTCTGCTTGGTAGTTAAATTATGCGCCCCATGTACAGATTCCACTGCTCTGAAATTGGCAGCCCCAGAGATCGATCCTTCATGCCTGAACTATGAGCCTCATGTTGGTAATAACCTGTTTTTACCTCACAATGATATCAGCATATAAGGAGTGCAAACTGCAAAAGCCTTGGTGGCGCTTATTCACTTTTCTCTTCAACAGAAAACACAACTATAAATAAAATCAAAGAGTAGATGAGGTCAAAAGCATGTTCCAGATTGAAGAGAAGGAGCAGAAAAATTTGCCATTGAATCATTCAGTGATGAAGCAGGGACAGCAGTGAGGGGAGCGCACTGATCATCTTTGAGGGACATAACATTCTGTAATTTATAACACTGGTGTGCCATCATAATAATAAGGAATAGGATCTGTCATGATGTCTGTGCTGGTGTTTTTATTAGACCGATGGGAGGTGCTCGCTCTCCTCTCTGTGTCGTAGTAATGAAAGTTACAGCACGTTCTCGCCCAGCCAAAGGTTGGCCCTGCCTAATGAAAACAGATGAAGCAGAGATAAAGTGTTTGCCGACATTAAGGGACTCATTTATCACCGTTAGCCCCCGAGCTATAGAACACCTTGGTCTGGAGCTCTCCTTTAACGGGCCCTGCCTCACAGCACCCTGGTGGCATGCTGCATTCAGCCTTCCAGGCGCATGAACACCTCCATCCTCACCTCTTTCGCTTTCATACCATGCAGATTTTGCATTATTTTAAACAGATTATAACATCTGTATGTGCATATTTTCTCATCCTGAGGGTTGGTACATGCATTAGTGTGAGGTTCTAGCTGTGAAAGGCAAACATTTTTGGAGGAATCTTTATCAAAACAGAAGGATTAGGCAGTCCTCCATCACCGCGCCCTCGATGTTGACCCCATGTGGGTTCAACAGCCATCCGAAGCCGGATCTCTCCCGTTGAAGGGCCGTGTTCTCATCTAGCTGCTCATCTTTGCCTCTGTAATAATGAATCTTTTCGGCTGTGTTTAAAGCTGCTTAATTAAGTTCAAAGCAGTGCTCGGGGCACTGTGCGCCTGCTCGTCTGACCTCCCTATGAGTGGAAGTGTTGATTAGGAAGTGAAGAGACACGCAGGCACTGCAGGGGATGGCTATTGATTGAAAGGATAGAAAAACCTCATTTGGATTGTGTGATTGGAATATCACACTGTACACAGGGGCTGTTTTTCTTCATTTGGCGTGCAACAATAACTCCAATCCTGCCCGGTGAAATTGTCAACTAAGTGAGGAATTTTTTCCGTGATAAGACTAAAACGCCTGAGTTTTCCCTCATCCCAATAATAGCCCTTCACCCCGGCCCGAGCTGTCTGCACAATGTCGACCTTTCGACACCACCTCGCCAAAGTTGGCCGCTGTCGATCGATAGCGTGTTAGCTTTTTTGTTTGAAGGTTCAGGCTGCCTTGGCTTTATTACAGCTGCTGAGAGTCATGGGGGAGTCGTGCACGGCTTTGTGAGAGAGGAGCTCCCTCTTGTTTGCCAAAAGTGTAATCCCGCCGTGACCCGCCGTGACCCTGCCCTGAGAGGAAAGCTGCTTAGACAGGAGTGCGTGTCTGTGGGAGCTCCCAGCTGCCTGGCCTCTCTCTCTGTCTCTCTTTTTCTTTCTGTTTTTCTCACTACATCTACCTCACCCCCTCTTTTAGCGCTCCGTGTACATCTTAAGATCACACAGAATGTCCCCTTTTGCCCCTCTCTCTACACTCTCCTCTTCTCTTCTCCTGTTTACCTCCTCATTCTTCTTTGTCCTTCCCTTCTTTTACAGTAAACTCCATCAATACTTCTAAGACACCCCCCCTCCCTCCTTCGACCACCATCGAGGTTTTCATCCTGTGAAGCAGTAGAGGCTTTGCTAAGTGGAGACAGACCCCCCAAACTCCCCCCTTTTTTTGCTCCAACAGAGAAAATAAACACACAAAGTCCTGCCATACACAGCCTTCAGAGCAGACTACAGAGCAGGACCACTGACACACGGGGAAAAAAAGAGAAAATGAAGGAAGAAAATGACCTCTGGAATCGATTTGGCATGGGTTGAAGCCAGGGCTAAAAACTGTGCAGAACAAGGCTCCACTGAGGCTGCTTGTTGATTCATAAATCTATTCATCTTTGGGAACATTAGGCACCGAAATGAATCAGTGAATATGAAATTCCATGTTTATTCAGTCTTTGATTGTAAGAAGAAGTTGTGCACAGGCAGCTGAAATACATTCAGTTATACTCTAAAGTGGAAGCTGAAACAAAGATGTCAGACAGAAAACCGACAATCCTCACCTGCGCTGCAGAGAGATGATCTGCAGGCTTGTTTGCTGTGTCACTCACTAGTTTCTCCTCTAGAGTTAGGTTTGGACACGCATGGTGGGACGTGCATTTACATGCATGTTTGGTGCCCAGCCCAGGGGGCATAGCATCACTGCCTGCCCGGCCCCCTGCTGCGCCCGCTCCCCATTCTCTGGGGTGAGACATCACTCGGCGGGGGTCAGCAACAATCTGATTCAGGAAGCACTGCAGGGGGTGTTTGGACTTTTTTGGGGGGAGAATTTACCCACAAGTTTCCGGTCCTGGCATATCCAGACTGAGGGGTAGCCTGAATCAGCAGGGGGGGGTGGGGGCAGATCATACCCCCCTGCTGGGTGCTGCCTCAAATATAAAGATACTGCATGCCCACTCCAACGAGATGACAAACATGTTATAGAGAAGGGGAAGGAGGGGGGAGGAGGGTAATGAGCAGGGGGAGAGCAGCTCTACTTAAGTGTGATCTTTGAAATAGATCGAACACACGGCAGCCCACTCCCCTGTTGTTAGGCTCCGCTGTTACCATGGCATTCTGTGACAGCCACCAGCCATAGGTTACTTGGTTTCTATGGGTTACAGTTCTTCATTCACATCTCCTGTGACACTGAACTTAAACATATTTCCAACCAATTTTTCTCTGCAGCTCACAAGTACGATCTCTCTGACTCAAACACAGGATGATCAGTTTGAAACATCCTCCTCTTTTCAGACGCTTTCTTTGGCCTGTCAGGTGTGATGATTTCAATGATTCAGGTCTGCTGAGATCTACAGTGAGAAGATTTGGTCGGAGAGAGCTTAACAGAATAGTCTGAGGTCGAGCCCAAACTAATCAGGCTCCTCATTTCCCTGGACGGTGTAATGAAGTAGAACGCTGACCCCCCTGTTGACCCTGGGAATCTGTAGCAGGGAAAACCGGCCTGGGGACCAATTAGGGTAAAGCTAACAGAAATATTAAAACGAAGAGTCATTTATTAATAAATACAATCCAAGTCATCTTTAAAAAAAAGCTGCTTCAAAGCGCTTTCATCTGCCTTTATGTGCAAAGAAAGCACAGATGGCAAGAAACCTTACATTTTGCAGGATAACAAGCTATCCTAAAGATGATTTGTACCGAGGGTTGATTACAACTTGGTTAGCTCTGCTAATTATCTCATGCACTTGAGCTTTTAATGATTTCCATGATTCAATTATCTCTAACCGAATTCCTGTCTTCAATCAATTAAAGCCAAAGCCACACACTCATCCATCTTCCAATCAGGACGTCGGGAATCCCTCCATCCATTCTCATTTGAGAAGGGAGTGGGTCAAACAAATTAACAGAGATCGCATCCATCCATGTCTTTTCATCCTCCTTTTTTATTTTAATTCTAACCTTTTCTGCTGCTTTTACGTTGTTGCTCTTCAAAGCGGTTGTTTAGAAAGAGGCCATAGATGGCTGTATTTTGTATTCAAAAACTGGTTTAAGGAGACTATTTTCAAAAATACTCAAGTGTCAGTTAAATATTTTTAACTTTACAAAAATAGGAACAATATGGCTGCCCTCCTACCCTGACCCTTTCCTCTGCAAAAACAACTAATGTGCCATGATCCCTCAGTGTTCTTCTCAAACCTTGAGTAAGTACATTACTGTCTTTAACTTACTCTTTTTCTTGCTCCTCTCTGCTTGTTATTGTGAAACCTGATATAAAGTTGAGTGGAAGCGGCTCTCTTCATCTCTCATTAACGCTTTTGCACAGAGAAGTACACTTACAGACATTAACACACAAACACACACACAACTCTTGATTTGGAACACAAGCACACACAGTTTGGCACCATCTGCTGGAACCTTGAGCTACATGTAGGAGAACCATTTAGCTTGAGAGGACATTTGCAATCGAGTGAACAATAAAAAGATTGACGAGGGGGAAAAAAAAAAACACAAGGAATAAAATCACAAGCTGTTCCAGAGAGATGATTAAACATCCGCAGACATGATTCAAAACTCCTTAGTTGAGATTGTTCTTGAAAGAAAAGGAAAGGCATGTTTGATTTGTGAATGCAGCCTGTTCAGCCACTTTACAGCTAAATTAGAGGAAGAGAAGAAGAAGCACAGAAATGGTTGCCAAGGTGCCCAGATAGTCATTTAACCCTCATTGGTCGAGAGGGAAGCTGAGGGCAGGGCAGCCTTTTTACATGCTGCTCTTTCCATCCCCATTATCTCCCCCCGTCTCATCCCCGCTACCACCACTATGGCTTCCTTGAAAGGCTTTAGCATTCTTTTAAATGTAAATACCAAAATTGTGCTCCCTCTGCGCAGACGCACAGGATGCAGCTGAAGATTAGGTCTGATGTTTTTATCACCGCAGTGGCAAAAATCGTTTAACAGCAGCACAAAAAGCATAGCAGAGCACTGGGGGCGTTTTGGTCACATTTAACACCGGGGAAGATAAAACACAAAGACAGGCCGACTCCTCTGCAGTGGCCTTGTCTGAGCATCCCACCATGATGGACTGTGCTGCAGAAAAACATGGCTGCAAACTTCAATCTCTCTCAGCAGTGTTCATCATGTTACTGAGTAGCTTCAGATGTCTTCATTTAGAGAGCAGCCTCCAAGATATCTATTCAGAGCCCGTGCATTTTTTTGGACGGCAGTGAGTGTGCATTCCCTGGCACAATTTTCAATAGAGCTCCCCCTGGAGTGGCCGGGAACGGCTATCACAACAATTACACTGACAGCTCTTTTCTAAAGTGCACTTGATTTATTTGATTTAGCTAAGATTAATGGCCCTCCCTGCAAGCAGGCCGGGCTAAGATGTGCACAGGAACACAGGCTTTCTCTTGCAGAAGCTCAGGTGTTTATGCTAACATAGATAATGAAAGTGCATCAGATGCAAACACCCATATGAAAATGTGTGTACTTAGGATAACAAATCATTTTTAAGCCTGTTTTTCATTTAGCTTTTCTAGCTGTATGCATGAACTGTCATATATACTTCCCCAGGTTATACATTAGCTTTGTGGACTTTTAGAGGACATATACTGAAAAATAAGATGCACACTACTATGGAAGCCCAAGGTGGACAGGGCTGTCTGATGTCATATTGAAGCAGTGAAAAAAACACTATATAGCATACAATTCAACTGAAATGTTTGTTCAGTGTAGGGCTTTTCAGCGGGTTAAGTTTGTGTTCCTGGTGGCTTAGTACGACTGTTATCGTCCGCATGTAGCACACATCTATACAACCTACCTACAACCCTACTTCAAAAAACCAAGCAGACTATATCACAAAATAAAAAAAATGTATTAATTTAATTTAATCTAAATGGGACAAATATGAGAAAAGAGGTTGAACTTGTTTGTTAGTTTTATTTATTTATTTATTTATTTATTTGATTTATTTGTAAAGGGACCATGTACAATATTTAACATAAATGTTACCGTTTGATGCATTGTACCAGAGTTGGCTTAAAGCTAATTTACATCTGCAGTCCCTTGGCAGGTCACAATGTTTAATGTTGGGGTTACATTTAGTTTGTCCTTTTACTCCATTTTTTTATCATGGATGGGGACAGTGAATCTTCTTCACATTACAAAATAACTTATCTCAAAAAAAGTATTCATATTGGATATAAATTTAAATAGAAAACAAAACAAAAATTTGACTTAAAAGCTTCATGTGGTTATGTCCCGATTTTTGTTGTTTTAAATAAAACTAAAACAAAATGGCTTTTGAGGGTTATTTTCCACTTTAAGGATTAAATCTGACTCATTAAGTAAAATCTGACAAAGAGTAGCTTCAAAGCATCCTTTATCACAAGCTATTCAATTAAAATTCTGCACAGACACATATGGCACACAGTTTGACCTCCATAGGTACTAATGCTACAGAGTTCAGCTTTACACGTAGGCTACAGCAGTTTTGGTTCTGTTCATCAAATCTTTACCTCACAACCTTCAATCTAAATATCAGCAGGCCTACGTCTCCATACTATTGGACCGTTGCTTGAAATTAAAGGTAACATGGTCTGATTTTTTTTTCTTTCTCGTCTTTTTATTGATTCAGTTTTAATGAAGGCATCCCCTTAACTTCAGTAATATCAAACTCAGAACTTTTTTTTTTTAAAACATCTTCCATAAAAAATCTGCGTTGTAATGTTGTCTTTCTTAAAAAGCAGGCACATAAGCTGTGATCAGACACGTGTTCCCAGATCAGTCTGCTAGAGGGAGACACCTGCCCCTCTGCTGTGTGCCAGAAGCTGCTACGTCTGGCTGACCGGCCAGCAGTTGCCAGGCCAGTGGTCCGGTACAGTCCAGTGCGGTTGGCACTGATGCCTGCCCATCTGCCCGAGTTGACACGTTTGCTCCCACACCACTTGTCCAGGAGGACGAAATGTGCCATGGTGCCCTGGCAAAGTTCCCCCAAATGTCAACCTGGCGTGACAAACCCATGCCGGCCCCCTTGGCCCTCACAGGCCTGAGAGCGAGGGGCCCTGCCCTGGACCAGACCAGGAGCCAGGAACATGCCACGGTAACAACAACTGCTGATCGACTACCGGGGTGCTACCATCTTGTCCGCGGTGGACGGAGCTTGTTGGGTCGGGTAGAGGATGACTGTACTCATTACTGGGCCTGAACCTTACAAAGCACGGCTATTCAAAGTTTATGGAGGGCAGCTGGACAGAAATGAGACATCACAAGCAGGAAATGTACTCAGGGACAGTGCTTGGATCGTTCGCTGAAGCAATCGTAATCCATTTAAAATGTTATAAATTAACTCACTGTCTCTTCCTTCTTTCGCCAAAACCAATGGATGCAGAAGAAAAATAACATGCTGAACATATTTTCAGTTGTCTGAGCAGATGGTCTTGGAGGTGCAGTGAGGTTCTGATGTTGGCTGACTGTGTCCTGCAGGCCCCCCAGGGCAGCAACTGTGAGTGGTCATTAACACAGGGAGCAGGCCATGCCAGGAGAGAGAGGAGTCGAGCGGTAGTTAACAGCCACTATCCAGTTAAATCCTCATCCTCTGAGCTAAACAGGGAGAGCTGCAGCATTCCTCACTGGTTACAAAAGCTGTAAAAGAAACACTTCATGTAAGGGGAAAAAGACACTGTTTTACAAGCACAAAGGACCAGGATGGGGAAAGGTGTATTTCTCCTCCACCACACCTCATCACTCACTTTTGCTGAATCTAAGGTTACAGCCAGGGCTGTCTGGCAGTTATCCATACACTGTGAATCAAGTGCGTGTGTGCGCACAGTGTAGCTGCGGACAGGTATGACAGGCTGACCTCCGCATGTTACCACAGAGAGTGTGTGGCCCAGTGTTACCTGTCATAACACGGGCTGCCTCGAGCCCCTGAGAACCAGCCTCGACCAGGCCACTGGGCAGCCAGAAATAATAGAGACTGGCAAGAGGGCAATGAGGGGTCACACGGAGGGAGAGAGGAGGAGGGGATGGGGACATATGACAAGGGGAGTTGTGTAGGGATAAAGGCAGGAGAGTGAGACGGAGAGGAACAGAGGGAAGAGAAATTTACTGTAGTGACGGACGCTGTGAGGATAATGATGAGGGAGCAAGTGGGTCAATCAGGGAGCAAAGCGGGGAAGATAAAAGAGAGGGAAGGTAAGGAAGGAGGACGCTGTTCTCCTTTCATTTTACACCCTCAAGTCTCTGTAAGGAGCTAAAAAAGATGCTTGAATGCAGTGAGGGAGGAGGAAAAGGAAACCTTACTTGTGCTTTGAGCTCTCAGTCTCTTTCTGACACCACCAAGACAGAATAACAAGCCTCAGTTTTAACAAGACGGACCACCTCGCATCACTTCCCGTCTCCTTTTTGAAGCCAAGTTTATCTTTGCGAGTATGATGTTGGAGCGCTCTCGAGGTGCAGCCTCTCACTCGCCTGCAGAGATGGAACAGCTGAATTCACTTAGGCAGACTTGGCCAGCAATTAAAGTGCTGGATTAAGAGTGATTGCATTTTGTGTCCTGAGGAGGCGCTGCCTGCCATCTTGAGAGGTCTCATTAACATGGCTGCCGCGGGCTGTGCTGAGCAGTGCCACAGGCAGTTAAAAAATAATGGAGACATTATCAGCCTTAATGTCCTGTACCTGGAGTGGAGAAGATTTTATAATCACTATTGTGATGGGCCACAGGCTGCCAGTTGTGCGAAAGGGAAAGGTTGGATGAAGATAACCCTTTTCTCTGACCAGACCCCTGTGTGTTTTTTTGATCAGCCACTACACGTGGGGGAGTCTGAGCAGCTGGATTTCATTAATTGAGTGCTGGCAGCGCTCTGCTCTGGCGGCAGGGGTGAGTCACACTGGTGGGATTGGTCTCCCTCTCCCTGATATCATCTTCCAACCATAACTACAAATAATTATTCACTCAAATCCATTACCGGGGGTCAATCAAGTTCCCCAATCAGTTCTAAAGTCCAATTACTGGCGCCAAGGCTCTGTTCGCGCCTTCCTGCAGATGAAGGCCTGGGCCCACAGGCTGCCCAGTAAATTACACACAGCAAACAGAGCAGTGTGCATGTGTGGGAGAGACGCAGCCTCCTCAGGTGGGTAATAAAGCAGAGGTACAGAGTGGAGTCCCTGGGGCATTCTGACCGTACCATCCAGCAGACTTCACCAGGTTAAATAGAATTAGCCCATGCAACAGGACGCACTCCGAATACCAACCACGTCTCATCACTCTACAGGCTAGAGAGCACGCAGCATGCACACGCAGCCTGGTATTAACATCCATCTCAGCAGTTGATATAATAAGACATGTCGCCATAAGGGTCTTCCTATAAAGAGGCTGCACAGTGACCCATCAGAGCAGCATAATGAGTGGGGTGTTACATCTACGAGCACACACACACCACACACACACACACACACACACACACACACACACACACACACACACACACACACACACACACACACACACATGCAGGGCTTCACTGCAGCTCTCCCGCCCCATTAGTGTGCAGCTTCTTGTATCGTTTTGCAGCCGTCTTGAAAGCGAGCCCTGAGCCTGAAGGAAATGCTTCTCACACACTCTCATCTGTCACTACAGAGAGACAGCAGCGCAGTCAGCCGAGTCGGGTGGGCAACAAGGCAAGGCAGGCAGCGACTGTTGGATGTATGCGTGTGTGACAGGGGATGGATGGGTTGGTATGTATGAAGAAGATGTGCAGAAGGAGAGCAGGATGAGTGTTCATGTGTGTTTTGAAAAAGAAGCAAAGGGTGGTTGTGTGTGCGTGTGTGTAGACAGAGCAAACAGCAGGGATGGGGTGAGGCTTTGTGGCTCAGCAGCCCATGACCGGTTGTCGCACACACACACACACACACACACACACACACACACACACACACACACACACACACACACACACACACACACACACAGGCACAGATCCCAAATCAGCCTAGTAGGAGGGCCAGTGTGACATTTCCCTCAGCGTCAGGCTCTGATCTGACCAGAAAACAACCAAAGTGCAACTCTGGAACATCCAACAAGAAGAAAAACAAAGACGTCTGTCCATGCTCGCCCTGCTTTCTGAAATTTGTAGCAGCTTCATTGTTCAGCTCTCCTTCCAGACTTTGAGGTTTCAAAGGGGAAAAGTTGAGTTTTTGGACCACAATTGCAACAGTATGAGGGCTCCGTTTTGTTTCGTCGTGGGCCAGGAAAGCATTCTGTCTTCAGACTGCTGACACAAAGAAAGACTGTCAATGTAAACCCCCTCCATTAAACATGAAAAACCCTCATCAAAGCGCCAGTCTCTGTCCTCTGCTTACAGTCAGTGAAAATGCTAAACACATGTGGACGGTCCCTGTGTTTGGGCTAAAATGGCCGAACACGATCCGGCAGCATTTGAGTTAATCTTCCTTAGTGGAACCGCATGGTGTTGTTTACACTGGAGACAACCGAGTGTGTATGTATATGCATGTGTGTAAGTGTGTGTGTGTGGAGTGTGTCCAGACCTGCAGGACTCAGTGTTCCCTTCTGCAAAGCCAGAGCAGTTACAGTGTGTATGTGTTTGTGTCAGCATGATGGAGGAGAAGGGTGTTACTCAGACCTAATGAATCCATCTGCATTCAAGGGGCATTCTTCCTCTCTTATGCAGGCAGGAGCAAACGAGCAGCGACCTGGGAGCGAGTCCAGCGGTTGGGGGGCTTGGGATCTGTATTTCCAAAAGCAGAAACCAGTAGGAAGAGTATCAGGATTGAATTCACTTGTTTTTTCTCCTTAAAAATGAAGAATAATTTCAAAGAGAGGGTTCACACTGAAAGCTGTGCAGTCATACCCTTAACCCTCCTGTCCCTAGCACTGCTGCTTTACACTTTTCAGTGAGGATTGAGACAAGTGGAAGAGGGTTGGTTTGGCACTGTGGGCGAGGAGGACTACAGTACAGACTGTGCTCCAGGAGAGTGGCAGCTGCTGATGTCCTCACCTCTGAGTGACCTGGCACCCCAGGCAACCTCAATGAAGAATGGATGGAGGGCAGGAGGTGGGGGCATTATGAAGAGGAGGGTGGCTGGCACTGAGGGCCCTGTCATTAGGATAATGAATCCAGAGCGGAGTGGAAGTAGGGAGACCTCTAGTGGTAGGAGAAGTGGAAGAAACACCGACAGGGGGTGCATACATGTGTACTGTGTACTTCATCAGAAAACACTACATTATTCAGGCCTTTATTTCAGCTAGTTTTATTTGTTGGGACCTAAAACTGTCTGCAGTTGGTTCCAACTTTAGCTGCCAGGCTCTCAAGACAAGAGATTATAGAGTCCAATATGACGCCAACAGAAAAAGTCCCACCCACATCTGCTAAACTATCATTCAAGCTCATTACTGCTGTATTCATAATTTCTTTAAAATGTTGAATGAAAAAAAGATATAACTTACTTAAAAAATGTTTTCCTTTTCCTCGTTCATATTCTTTGCTCTCAAATATTTTATTGATTTAACACACTTGACAGTTGGCTATCACTCCAATCACGGATGTTTTGTGTTTGCCTATCAACAGTGATGTGAAAAATATCACTGGCTCTATTTCATGCAACTTGGTGGAAAGTTGTTATTTTGGCCAAATAACCTTGGACTGGATATGCCACATAAGACAACGATTAATACTGGATCCTGATACTGAAGGAGATTGGAAAATTTGCAGCAAAATCACTATCACTTATATGAGCAAGGTATTCAAACTCAGGACCGTCAAGAAGGTACAGTCAATTTTTTTTTTTTTAAATTTTTCTCAAGTTTTATTTTTGGGGAATTTTCGCTTTTAATGGACAGGACACCTGTCTTAGACCACTAGGCCAACAGCACCCCTGGTACAGTCAATTTTGAATGATCCAAACTACCAGCTGTTTAAAGATTTCACGTTGCTTCCATCTGGTTGCAGATACATCCTCCCTTTGTGCAGGACTAACAGACTGTCATCAGCCTTTAAACAGCTTAATCAGATACTTATTTATGATATTTTTATTATCAATGCTTTTAAATCAATCAGTGGGTTACTTTATGTTTTGTTTATATTTATTTTATCCCTTTCTATCATTTATTTGGTACTGCTGCCTATAAAGCAAACCACTCCATGAAAGGAATTAAAGATATCCTTCATGATAAATAAGTGTTTTCTAGTTATCCCAAATGCATATTTTTGTTGAGTGTAAAAACATCTCTGAATCAGAAGTGTATACTACATGCAAAGCTGAGATGATGAGGCTATAGCTGGGTAAACTGGCTGATTTGGACCAGATTCTTATAATTTTGTAAATATATTCAGTCATAGAGGTTGCTCAGTACTTCAACAGAGGACCTCATCTCTCTGCCATTCAGCAGTTTTGCATGGTAGCATATTATTCTACTTCTAATATTTTTACATCCTTGGTATATAATTATGGTTCAACTAAATAGATGATTAGACAATATGCATCAAGAACTCCTGAAAAATTTAGACCAGTATTGAACTAAATCTATCGAATTTTGAGAACCTACTTGGAGGTTCAAGGACTAGCTTGCTATAATGTGAAGATTAGTTTAACTCGGTTTTTACTCTTTTGTAACCTTCATATTTTTTGGCTGATGGGACTGTTTTTTACAATGTGGAGCATTTTAAGGCCAAACTATAAATAAAAAAAGTAACTGACAGATCAATATAGCAAAATGACTTAATCGTAGCCCCAGTTTGCTCTGGTATTTAAGGTATGACACCATCAAAGGGACTGAAATGAAATACCTTTTGTATAGGTTATATAGATAACACAAGCACCTGTCAGTGAGAGTGGAATCTGCTGCTTCAGCCTCATAAAAAACAGCATGTCTGTTTAATTTAATAAAGCAGCAGAGTTATGAGTGTGACTTCACTTTGTCTGGAGTTCTCTGGAGGTGTTCAGGAGTACAGTGAATTACAAAGGTAATTCAGAAAATATTAAAGTGTGTCTTGCCTGAATAAGAAGCGAATGCACAGCTGACTCATTCGACGGATACCTAGCGGTGACACTTCTGGCTCTTGAGTGCAGAAAAAAAAATGTCATTACATCTTGGCAAATCTCAGGACTAATATTCGAAGAGGTTACATAAATCACTCCTCCTCCCTAATATCATGAGTAAACAGGAGGTGAGAGGAAATCTTGGCCAACTGTACTCTCAGATGTTATGTTATTCATTCATCTACGAAAGAGTCACATCAGTCTTTTAATACAATATCTCAATCAGGAACAAAAATAGTGATTCAAACACATTTTAAAAGTCCAGTTTCTTTCTCAGGAAAATCTGTTTGTTATGAGGAAGACTGATTCAGCTCAATGACAGAAACAAGTGAACTTTAAGAAATTCCATTTCTCAGTGTCATCTTTCATTAGCACATTTCTAAGATGCAAACAGTGTGAAATATTGATCACAGTCCACAATGGTGAACAAAAATTACAGTACAAATAGCCTTTTACTGATCACACCTCCACTGCAATAATGCCATGTCAACACTTGTGGCATTTATACAAGTCAGATAGTGAGTGTGTTAATATGACAAGACCATTACAGTCCTCTGGTTTTTTTTAAATAACCTTATTAATAATGTTCATGATAGTCTGTAGGGTTTGTGTCATAGACAAGCCTCTGAGGAAGATCAGGGCATTGGCAGTGTAAGATTTAAAATCTCATTTCATATCTCACAGCACTTCAAAACAAAATCTTTGATTTTGCGGCCCACAGTCTAAATGTGTATGTGTCTTAAAGCTGTAGGCAAAAGAGTATCGGCTCTCAGCACTCTCATATCTCTTCTGATTTGGATTTTACGCAGAAACTGAAGTTTCTGTGAAGCGGTTACTTGTATCTTGAGTCTATTATATTTTCGGTGGAATTTCAAAAAGAAAGCAAGACTGAAGACGTGAGAGCCAAGTTCACACCTCAGCAGTTGACTGTCCTGGCCCTCCTGTGGGGCCCCGATTAGACATGACATATTCAACTTCTCCAAAAGTTAAGTCCAACTTATTACTATGATGATGAAGAAGATGAGAAGGCCTTGAGAAGCAGGTCAGCAGCCAGGCCTGGGGAGATGGCTCCTTTGGTGACCCGCTCCTCTAGGTGGGGTAGAGCATCTCTGACACTGGGGTGATTCTGGAAATGTTGGAGGACGCTCTCCTGGATCAAACTCCACATCCAAACTTTCTGCTGGGCTCTCCGCCGGCCCTGCAGTTCCCCGCTGGCCAACATAGCATCTCGATACGACTCCAACTTATCCCAGACCTCTGGGATGCCCTCAAAGGTGTGTGAGGAGGCACGCACCACCTGAGAAAGGAGTCAGGGGGGAGGGGTGCAGGGTGCATGTGTGAATACAGAGCTTTTTACTCTTTTTTTTATTAACCAGTTGGTAACTGCAACAAAGAGACTGTTCAGAAATAGGACTCTACAAAACACCAATAGAGAAATCAGACATAATTTTCTGATTGTTTTGGCGGTTACAGAAAGATGAGACATGCAGGAGCCATGCTTAATTTTGAAGAAAATGGTAAAGGCCGGGAGTTGATTCAACAACCCCTGCGACAAGGACAATAGCCTCTGTACATGGGGCGCCATGATGCATTGTTTATAGACATTCCAACAAAATAGTCATGACTCCATTTAAGAGAGCATTATTCATGTTAAACAGAAATGCTAAGATCAATATTGAAAGATATATTTGTTTTGTGATACAAATAGGAAGTTCATTAACATCTTTTTAATAATCAAAAAGCAATTTCCAAATAGTCCATTAGAGTTTAGTCTGAGGGAATGCTGCTCTACTCTTTCCCTATGTCTTGTTTTTATACTATAAAGACTTGAGTTTGCAAAGCACCTCATTCCTGCAAGGAGCTGTCATGTCACTTCACCAACAGCAAGTATTTGTCCCCCCCATAACACCTTGTTCACACATGAACACCTGGGGATAAATGTAACTTGTGTGTTTAGTTCAAGTGGCTGCGTGTCTCTTGTCAGAGCTTGCCGCAGAATCAAGAGCAAATGATGAAATTCAAGGTAACATTGAAATTCAAAGCAGACACATGAGTGAAAGTGCCTCAGTTTTAGGAAAACAAAAGAGCAATCATCCAGACCCGCATCCAGGACCCATGAAACAGCTTGTACAAAAGTTAACAATCTGTTTTGGGTTTTTTTTTCACCTCATCACACACTTGCGAATAGAAACCAGAGAGGGTGTTTGGATGTTTGGAGGCGGGGGAGCGAGAGCAGACCTCAGTGTTGATGTCAAATACACCCCACAACAATTTCACCAAACAATCCCCCCACTACCAAACCGCAATGAAATTACAAGCATCATTTGGAGATAATTTGACATCAACTGGCAATCGGCAAAGTGTAATATGATGGCCTGTAAAATACTGGAGGCCTGTGATGAACAGCCAATTATGAATCCTCTAATTACATCACTTAGCTCATCATTTCACAAGGGCTTGATTTGAGTCTGATGCAAAAACAAGAAATTAAACTTTATGAGACAAAAATGTGCGTTGTGCTGGGTAATTATTTTCTTTAAAGGGCCAGTGGAAACACAAGATATTATCTTATCTTCCACAATCATATCTAATCAGGCAGATTGGTTTGCTTTTATTTGTATGTTTCGAGATGCTCTGTCTGAGTCAAGTCAAGTCTAGTCAAACTTTATTTATATAGCACATTTAAAAAAACAACCGCAGTTGGCCGTGCTGTACAAGCTTAAAAACACAATCACCAAAGACACTGTCTATGCAATCCAGCAGATCAGGTTCACCAAAAACAATCATTTCAGTTTTCTTTTCCTTTACACACTTTACACTTTGATTTCACATCATTGAGACAGCTCAACAAGGCTTTCATTGTGTCCTTTTTTTTTAAAAGACAGATACATTTGCAAATCATCTGCAAAACGATGGAAAGAAATACCATGTTTTTTAAAGATGAACCCCAGTGGAAGCATATATAAAGAAAACAGTACAGGCCCCAAAACAGAGCCTTGAGGGACCCCACAAACTAGAGGGGCCCCTGCTGAAGAGTGTTGGCCCAGGTGGACTGAAATTAAATTCTGAAATTTTATTAGACCAAAAATATCAAAAGAAATGATCTCATTCTTTGATCCAACTCAAGTCAGGCATTAAAGAGCGTGGCATAAGGATTTAAAATCTGAGCATTATTTATGATGACTGTGCCTGGACATCTTTTTTTTGTTCTAAAGCTAAGTGAGGTTTGAAACAGAAGGTAGAATGATGAAGATGACATAAAGAAATAATAGATTAGAGTGTTGCATGCCAAACATACAGACACAAAAGAGGTCAAGAGGGTAAAGGTAAGAATATATCCAGACAAAGAGAGGAGGAAAAGCGGCCTATCAGCTTCTATGTCAAGTGTGCAGGCTTCTTATCAGAGAAACGCATGACACAGCAGCTGAATATTCAGAGCAGCAGGAGCTAGGAGTGGGGATTGGAGGGTGGGGGGGTTACTGGAGGAGTGGGAGGTGGGGGTCTTTCCTGGCAGTGTGCCCAGTGGGCAGATGCTGCATTGGGCTGGGAAAACAAAGGGACAAGGCCAGGCATGCAGGCGGGTGAGCTGGGACATTCAGGGAGGGCTGAGACACTGCAGCACTGAAGCCATGATGCAATGACATCATCACCGTCATCATCACCATCCCTCCCTCTGTCTGGGCCAGCTGACCTCTCAGTGGGAAGGCTTGTTGGGTGGAAACAGCAGCACTACTTCTGCTGCAGCTGCCCAGTGGGTCGGATGTTGAACACTTGTCAATGAACCTGTTTATTTTTATCAAATGCTTAATCATGCTGTTATTGGCTCCCTCCAACACTAAACCGCCTACACACACACACCCTGTCTCTCTCTCTCTCGCACACACACACACCTTAGGGTTCCAGGACTTGGACTGTCTCCTGAGCAGCTTGAGTGCGCTGGTGTACTCTGCCTGGATCCGCCTTGCCGGCACCAACAGGTCCCCATCCGACTTCGTCACCACCACCAAGTCGGCCCTCTCGATGATGCCTCTCTTGATACCCTAAACAGAGATTTTGTCATGAAAAGGGGGGAGGGGGTCATTAACTTCTAAAAATGCTGTAAATAAATCTGATGTCTAGACACCTAATCTGCTGAGAGATCTGTGGGCAGAGTGATGGATGGACCGAGCTGTGGTTGGCTGCCAGTTTGCATGAGGAAATCCATAAAAGCTTACATTGTAGCTGACTGTCAATGTCTCACTGATATTAACCTCTGACTTGTCCTCAAGAAAGGAAGCAGTTCAGCTTATGATATTAATTTTGTACTACAGTCATCTTTCAGCTGTTGAAATAAAATTTCAGTTCAGGTATTTGTACCCTTCTAGTATATTAAACATCCAGGCATAAGTGCCTTTGATTAGATAGAAACAGTTGCTGACTTTGTTCTTAAATGCATCTTTTACTCTGCATGACAATTCCTCATCAAAAGGCACTTTAACTTTAAGTAAAATTATGGAAATACCATGAAAGTGCACAAACATTCAAAATCTATAAAACTTGGATGATAGCTTTTTTAATATTAATGTGGAAATGATACATTTTCTGCCTTAAAAAAATTAATTCTAAATGCATTTTTTCTAAGTCTTCAGTTAAGAGGTTAACATCAAAATATGTTTTCATGTCATAAAAATCTTAATCTTGAAAACATATATGTGCAAATCAAACAAATTATCTTATTATTGAACATTTCTTCTTTTAAACTTAACTGAAGTTTTTTTTAATATAGCATTTTTCATACACAAATTTATTCAACCCAAAGTTCTTTACAACAAAAAGATAGGAGAAAAAATGATATAAACAGAACAGTTAAAATAATGAAAAGTAAAAATAACTTTAAAATAATTGTATTAAAATATTCAAAATCAATAGATAAAAAAAAAGTTAAATAAATATAAGTCAGAAAAAGCAATTAAACCAGTAGAATTTGAATATATATATATATAGAGAGAGAGAGAGAGAGAGAGAGAGAGAGAGAGAGAGAGAGAGAGAGAGAGAGATTTTTAAACTATTTTGAAGTTAAAATCTTTGATTAAACCTTAAATCTTCAAAGCAGCATTTAAAAGGTTTTAAGGTCTTAAGTTTTAAAAGCATAAAGGGAGCTTGCTGTTTTAACATCCAAAGGTGTGTATAAAAACAGAAAGCTCTCCCTCCAGTGTTTGTGTGGGACACACGATGAACATTTAAAATGGAAGCATTGGAGGACCTCAGTGACCTGACAGGAACATAAAATAAAAGAAGATCTGCAATGAAGGCTGGTTGCGAGGGTAAAGAAGGGAAGTGAACTCAGTCAAAAAAATTAAATTACAAATGTCCTTCAAAAGCAGAATTTCATACAAGTAAAGAATTGAAATGCATTTCATGTTATATGGCAAAATATCTTGAGGATAGCTGACACACCACGACCAACTCAGGTCTTCATCAGGGCCATCATCAGCTGTGACTCATATAAAGACTCTCGACAGACGCCAGTCATAAAGAACAAAACTCTACATTCTGTTTAATACCACCATCAGATTTAATTTCATGGCCTGTATATCTCGAACATGACATCAAATATTGTCTGCCTTTCAGTTCTTTAAACAACTGCTGGCACTGACAGGCTTTTTTTGTGCTGCAGCTGTTTTTCACTGACCTGAAGTTCATCGCCCCCTGCTGGTGGAATCAGCAGCACAAACATGTCTACCATGTCAGCCACTGCAAACTCTGACTGGCCCACACCTAAAAAATACACATACACATCTGTCAAAGCAAGCAGCAATATGATGAATATGATGCTGTCCCAAAAAGCTGCTTAGATAATTAATCAAACTCATCAATCTGGAAATAAGAGGATGTTCATCTGAATTTGTAGCACCATACAAGAAAAGTGAGTATGTGTGAAACTAAGGCCTCAGTCAGGACATGTTCAGAAGTTCTTTTGCATAATTTCGGGCACTTACAAACTTTGGATTCATCACAGTGAATAAATTCTAGCCTATGAGATGCAAAGGTGTCTGATGAATAGGGCCGTCTAACAAACCTCAACACTTGACCAAATGGTGTCTGCAGCCTTTAATGAGTCATTTCCTGACATAACATCACAAGTTAAGTTTGTTTGTTTCATTTGGCAAAGTTCGTCTAAGGCAGTTTTATAACAACAGTTATCATCACAATACAGGAGAATGTATAGGGCATTTGTATCATTATGCAGACCTTACTGATGAACATTAAGAAAATGTGTCACTACTGAGCTGGCATAGACGTAAATAAAACAAAGAAAATGCCATAACTGTGATTTATCATGAAAGAAGAAATAATAGAAACAAGACTCTTCAGAAATCTGGGCTCTGTGGACAAAGTATGCAGTACTATATCTGAGTGTAAAATCACGATAAGATACAATCGATGATCTAAGTGTCTTACCCACAGTTTCTACAAGGACAATGTCATATCCCGCACCCTCACAGAGAACAACGGCCTCATTAGTTGTCCTGGTGACTCCGCCGAGTGTTCCCGAGGTTGGAGATGGTCTGATAAAAGCATTCATGTCCCTGGAGAGTTCAGTCATACGCGTTTTATCACCCATCAGAGACCCTGTAACAGGAGGGATGTGTCAGTTTGTGGCAATAACATTGATCAATGTGCAGTGGTGCTGTCTAGGTACAAATGTCAGAGCTGTAATAATACACACACTCTCATTATTTAAAAAACAGAGATTCTTTAAACATCAGATTACAATTGGACATTGTATAAGAATGTATAATAATTCCTTGTCAGCACCCTCTGATGATGATTCTATGTTACCTCCTGTAGTGCAGGATGACGGGTCGACAGCAAGCACTGAAACTTTGTGTCCTCGCTCTGTCAACATCTTCCCCACCACCTCGATGAAGGAGGACTTCCCTGCTCCTGGAGGACCAGACAGTCCTGAGAAAACATCAAAGTGATTAAATCAGACAAAATGTGCTTGATGAGCATAATTAAATAGAGGATAAGTAGAGTAAACCTCATCTTACAGGAAACTATCACTCTTGACACAGCCCATGATACTGATCATTGGCATGACATAGTGTGGAGGAAATAAGTCTGGGAAACTCACTGTTTTGTTAGCTTACAAGAATTACAACACTGTAAAGTAAAACATGCAATAATTCTCTTTAAACTCAAAGATGATAGTTGCTTACTTAAACTGAACAACAACTGCTGTATTTTTGCATTTTTGCACAGTTTAGCTTCCGGCGTGAATACACTTTTTTGAAATTTCACAAAACATTCAGTATTTTAATTACTTCATGCACAAATTGGAAATCAATTTCTGTTACCTCAAGAAAATAGGACACATTGTTTTTAGTGTCAATGTTTCAAAAAGTGCACATTCAAGGTTTGTTTATTTTTCATCCTCCAACACAGAAGGGTAATAGAAAACTTGCTGTGTCCCCTCTACAGGGTAGGTACGTTACGTCACCACCTTATAAGGTACACCTGTAAAATCTGATGCAAGTCAATACAACAGTTCTGCCTTTAAAGTAATATTCATTACAGAAGTTGTAGTTTTTGAAGTGGACTTAATTATACTAAAAGCTATATTCAACTACAACATTGGTATGCCCATAGACCATATACATGTAGGTAGGTGACATATCTGTTGTATTAACTTATTTGCACAGCTCATTATACTGATGCACGTGCCCCAGTAAAGGGGGTCTGGCGATGCCCGTGGTGTACCTTAACCTTCAGCTTACTGTGCACAGACACAAATGAAATGATGTTCATGTTGTCTTCACACACCTACTCTGAAGGCCACCGGCTTCCCTCCATTACGGCCCTCCTGTTCCCTCCTGTAGGCCAGCACCCTCTGCAGCAGCACCTGAGCCAGCTCTTTTTTCCTTGGGTGCTTGGTCTCCACCAAAGTGATGGACTCAGCCAGAGACGCCCGCTGTCCTCCAATCAGCCCTTCATAAAGTTTATTCAACCGTCTCTGCTCAGGTCCACTCAGGTCCTGTATGTGCTGTCTCGGGGCCGTGCTCATACCCCTCCTGTGCTGTTGGCTCTGACCCAGGGGAGTGCTCTGGTAGCAGTTTTGGGAACCAGTGAAGACCCTTTTGTGGAGGCAGCATGTCCTGGTGACTACAAGTGAGGAGGGAAGGGAAGAGCTTTGGAGGAAGAGGGAGTAGCCAAACCCTCTCATTTTATAGAAAAGTCGGGGCATCTAGGAAACAGTACACAGAGTGATTGGTGAGTTACAAACATGATTTTGTTACGAACTTATGTCGTTTAGGGTGTCAAAAAACGTGTACATTGAATCCAATTCAGGAACGCTCATTTTGCTCAAAAAAAGGAATTGTTAGCTTAAGTGACACAGCTGAATAGGGTTGCCAATTATTGTCCTGTATTAACCGGGACATCCCGTATATTGGGCTAAATTGGTTTGTTTCATACAGGACCTCAATTGTCCCGTATATTGACAATTAACTCTTGTAAATACAGCAGACTGAACTCTACAGATCCTAGATTTGATAAAACAGCAGATCATGTGCCAATCCCACCGCCTGTAATCCAATCAAAAAAAAAAAGTGGAGAGGATTTTTTCTCTGATAGCCATTAAATGCTCAGACTCAAGAAACAGATGCAGCACAGAGCTGATCAAAAATGAACTTCAAATATCTGTAAACTGTGACTTGTCATGTAAGGACTTCTCTCTGGCTGTGCAAAAGGACAAAAGACTGCTTTAGTCAGTCAAGAGCAGAAAAAAGTATCCCTGGAAAAAGTACATTTAGTGAGTCATACTCCTCTTTTGCATTTGATTTTTATTTTGCCTGTTCTTTAATGTAAAGAGACAAATTGTGGTTTCTTTGAGATTCATTCATATGAGGTTACATAATGATACAGTGAGGATTAAAGGGAATATACACACTTTCTGCATTTCCAATTGAATCAGAATATTAATATACGCTTAAATCACATCATGCTCACACCCCCATGGCACCGTGCACCTGTCCCTTATTTAGTAGTGAGAAAGTTGGCAACCCTACAGTTGAATAACTTCAGAAACAACAGCAAACAGTTAGTTACATACCGTTGCTCTCTTAAGGTGTATCCTTTGACATAAATCTAACGTAACATAAGCTCGACATTTGTTATTTCTGTCTGTCTCAAAACAGTGATCTACAGATAACTAAGACACATGTTGTACAATTTGTCAATTAAGTGTGAAAACACAATCCACACTGACCTCGTACCCAGTGCGTGGAGGTGTTGCAGGTTACATATCACTGGTTGGTCATTGATGCACTTCCTGTTTCCGATGACGTGATGTGGGCAACGCCCCCCTCCCCGAAACATTTCCGTCGATTCTGTTCAACGAAGAATTAAACTTTATAATAATGATTTCAAATAAGTTTTTTAAACAGCAATTACATGAAAACAATTAATTAAATGATAAGAAATAAACAGGAATTGTGTTTCGAAAAATATCAACCTTAAACAAAATGTTGCTGCTGTATTTGATTTAGCCAGCAAGTGGCAGCAGAGATTAATTTTAAACCAAAAATGTTCTTTTTACCAGATTGAATAAACTTGATGTGTATTACACTATTACAGTATTTCTCAATTGCTAAAACACATTTCTTGACATCCACCACGCTTTTCTCAACACTATAAGCACAAAACCCAAGTTTTCAAACTACATTCAACAAACCTCTGACTCATCCTGCAAAACCCAAACAATGTTGTCAGATCATACCCCAAGTCAATCAAAATTAAAACAATACAGAGCAATCATTACACACTACATCAAAAAAACTGAAAACACAATTCTCAGGACATGAAGCTGTAGAAATAATGTTTATTGTTCACAGAAGGCTAAATGAATTATGCAAAAAAAAAAAATCCACTTTGAATGAAGCAGCTGTATACGGTCAAAATAAAAAAGACAAATATAAATGAGAAGCACATTACAGTGTAAACCACAAAATCTAACTGAAGTGCTTACAGTATCTACAATCATTCAGCCACAGCATCAAGTATACGTGCTGGGACAGGCCACAGGACTTCATCCTCATCACAGGCCACATTCTCCCTGGCCAGGCAACGGGGAAAAACCCTGGCGTGCCGGGTCCAGGCTTATATGGGTTTCCTCACATCATTAGCCACAAGTGTGATCAATTTTGAGTGGTTGTGTTTAAGCTGTGACACCTGTGCTTCAAATGTGTTTCATTTTTGCTACCTGTGCTCACCATTATGCAACACAAGTGCATCACAGTGCAAAATGTGTTTTAGTGAGTGAGAATGTGTTTGCAAGTTGTGTCTAACAGGTGAAAAGTGCTTATGGTTTTGCCAAAAGTGTGACTGATTCAATACATGGGTTCAGGCCACTAAGAAATTGGTTCATACAATGGGGTTTAGTGTTTTAGCAATTGAAAAATACTGTGAAAACCTCTGAACATGTTGCCACACTAAAAGCGACCACTAATAATGTTCTTTAACCATAATAACATATCTTCCTAAAATGTTAAATTATCCTAGGGTTTTAAGACTGGGTGGTTTTAAAGGATCAGAAGTTGTTGACCCCTTGCAAAAATAAGTTCATTGCTGAAAAATGTATTTTGGGAAACATTGGGTTTAGCAGCAGTAATTGGAATGTCAGTGTCTTGAATGAAAATGCAACAGGAAAGACACAAATTGTATGAAAGCCACAACTTCCAAAATGTGTTTCAGGATTTCATAAAGCTTTAACACTTTATATTGTTTTATTTTATTCTAAGAAAACCTATTTAACCTGTTCTGAATATAAATAAATATTTCAGAAAATCCATACATGGATGACACTCTGTAGTAAATTAGCATTTTGTGAAAAATCAACCTTTGTACATATTTTATGCATTTGAATGCATTTTGAATCCCTCACAAAGTTAAGTTTTTAAAGGAACAATTACCAAACAAAATATGTCAATTATATTGAGTCTCTAGTCCACCTGACATGCTTGTCTGTGGAATTTGGGAGAAACATGCAAAGTCTTGAGAGGCACAGAACTAACCATCCGTACCACCCACATCATGAAGTCATATGCAACTCCGGCATTCACAACATGTACACATACGAGCTAGTGGTTTCCACAGGAGATACATTGAATATCATATCATAATGTGCTCCACAGTACAAAAGGGAGCATATGATTTAATGCATTATATTGCAACAAACTGTAATATGCAATTACGCTTAACATTGTGGCAGCTGGCTTTAAGATGTATTTTTATTTGTTGTTTCCCTCTTATTGAAGTTCTACTTCCATACACATGGACACCACACTCACATGGAATGATGTTTTCAAAAGTCCCTTACAATACCACCCAGTATATTCACTTAGCATGGGTGGCCCGTCATTAATTTGACAGTCTTAATAGGGACACATGTTCTGACAGTGTTCATGAAAGAGACAGAGACATTGCAAGTAATGAAACAAATTTATTGAATCTTCCAGTAGAGGCTTGATATTCATGGAATAAAACTGCTTTCTGGGAGTTTAACTGAGCAAAAACATAAGGAGAAAAAAAAAAAAAACTAAACAAAGGCAATGTGTGAAAGTGCAGACAAACAAAACAGAAAACATGTTCAAAAATACAAAAAGAATGTAAAGAGTAATACAGTTTAGTAGCAAAGAGGATTGCTCAAAGCATAAAATAATCCAATGGCAAAATCTGCATTTTGTAAAAAAAAATCATACTGGGCCATCAGTTACTGAGACCCTCTTCTCAGTCAACAATTAAAATTTGAATGCTCGATATTTTCCCGTAACAGTCATTTAACAAAACTTGCTCAGTTGGTGTAATAAGAGAATGAAGCACAGTCACTAAAATATTTATGTCTCTAATGTGACTCAGTTTATGACAAATATAGTTTTGCTGCAGATTTTACAGCAAGGGACAAACTAACCTGCACTTGTATTTGCCTCTGCTTCGTTGAGTGTTCAGCTACAAGTCTTTAAATGTGTAATACTACACTTACCAAACTATGCCTTGCAAAACCAGACTGCACAGCACATATTCTAATAGTGAATATATCTAAACACTATTTTTTTCTTTAAAATTCATTTGAAACACGAGTGTAACACAAGATGAGCAACATTTAAACATTTGTCTTTTTTCTGAATAGTCTGAAATGCCCTTTTAGTGCCATGCCCCCACACTAAACCCCACTCTGAATCTCTCAAACTCGCCCTAATTGTCTCCCTTCCTATTCTTTTTTTTAATCATCTGTGATAGGGGATTTTGTTTTGATTGAAAACATCATACTGCTTTCATATATCTGCCTATTAGAGAAAATAATTGATGATATGACATATTCAATTTTAAGTTGTACTGGTCAAATTCTATGCCTCTGCCAACCTTTAGCATGTCATTAGTACATTTCATGCCAGCCTAAGTGCAGTGACAGCAGCCGGCTGCAACTTTGGTGACCTGGAATGTCCCATAATTATTGTAACTACACGCAAATACCTGAACTCCAGAGGGATTATTAGATACAAACTAGTATTGAGTCATAATAATACAACAATGAATAAAGAGACATTGTGGGAGCAAGATCAGGGAGGATACTTGCTTCATGATGAGTGTGATGGTCGAATTATAAGAGTTGGTCACAAAGATCAAGTATCTTCCAGTTGCATCACGCTCACTTTGTTTACCCCTCTCCCAGACTGTAAATGTGCCCAATTCAGACATCCTTCAAGTAGAGAACAAACCAACCCATTTAACAACCCGCCCAGCCTGACTGGTCCCAGATCAGCTTGTGTTTCAGTTAGAACCGCTTTCAGTTATCAGAAAAGGCAGAATGGCTGAACCACAAACTGACATGTGACCCCTTTCTTGCTACTTTAACCAAAATGCTGGGGTGTGGACAGCCACAGGGCTGAGGACAGTGAAGCCTAGGAGACGGAGGATATAGGGTTGTGGGGGGAGCCCATCTGGGTTAGCACTTTATCCAACCACTGCAGGGGACCATGCAGGTGGATCTCAATCCAGCAGGGTGTGCTGGTCACATCCTGGCGGTGGTATTCTGCTCCCCAGCCCTGCAACACACAGACACACATCAGTCTGAAATCTCTCACAAGTTTGAAAAACTTTTTCAAGTGCATGTTCCTTATTTAACTCTTCAAGTTTTAAAAGGTGAGTTCAGTGTTGGCTTCTCATCAAGTCAGTTAGAATATTTGAATGTGTGTTGTTGATGCTTATATTCAATTTATAATTTCAGTTCATATTTGAGTTCATTTTTGTTTTTATGGGTTTTTATCAAGATTTAAACTTCATTTTTTAAATGGAAAATGTACCTTAAACCAAATTTTAAGCTGCCATTTATCTTTCCAAGTATCCAAAACTTGTAGCTGTTCAAAGACAGTGATCACTTAACTTTGGAGAAAAATGGGACACCTCAAAAACAAGAGTGCCGCCTATGTTCGCCATGAATTTAGAGTTAGTGTCGTTTTTGTTGCAAACATTTTTTTAACCAAAATTTAAAAATCAAAACATAAACAAAAAAATTATATCTTTCTGAAAAAATCAAACAAAAACACAAGACTAAAAATCCACAAAACTGTATGCTGATACTAACTATTAGCAATTGCCTTAAATTGAAGCACAACATAAGAGAGTATATGACAGTCTCAATATCATTATTTCTTTAATCTAGTCTGCTTACCTTGACAAAGCTCATGCGGATGGTACACATCTTGGTGAGCTCATAAACGGCCTCGAAGCCATGGTTGACGGACTGGGCCAGCAGCTCGGCAAACTCCTGGTTGTTAAAAATTTTCAGGCTGCAGCCACTGGGAATCTTGCACACAGTTGTGGGATGGAAGCCATGATGGTAGTTACAGTTACGACTCTGGACGAAAATACTGCTGTCACTCAGACACTCTGCATACACCTCTCCACCAACATAATACAGATGGACACCTGAGGGGAAGCAGGAGAAAAGGGAGTGTTGGTCACCTAACTTACAAAAAAAACAAAAGGTCCCAAAACATCAGTGTGGGGAAATTAAATCAATGTGTTTGCTCTCTGTGTTGTTATTGTTTTGTTAAAACATTTATTGACAACATTGATTCAGTCTTGTCTGCTGGCGGTCGTTGCAGTCATTGAAAGGTTTCTGTACTGCACCTTTGCCGATATGCCGTCGGGTGTTCTCGATGGTGGAGTTGCGGTTGACGTTGGAGAGCAGGCCGAGGCAGAATCGGTTGCGATTATTGGAGGGATCTGTGAAGCCATCGACGAGCACACTGGTGGAGGACGCCTGGAACGCCTCTCCGACGCGGTTGTTGAGCTCGTAGTAAACAATAGAGCACCAGTGCTTTGGTTCCTCATAGGCCACAGGCTGCACATCTGCACAGGAAACACATGAACAGGTCACAGGAGTGAGCTGAGAACAATGTGCATGCAGACACAGACAGTCAAATTTAATACACATTAAAGACTCCTCTGAGCAGGCTGGTGCAGACAAGCAACCAGTCCCCAATGATACAAGCACAGGCACAGTATATCTTGTTTATCTACACAATTACGTCTTCCAATTTGTCCCCTGTATCCCATAACAGTGATGTGAGTTAAAATATAGGACCCACTGGCTACATTTGTGCACATTTTTACAGACTTAAATCTCTGCAGTAGCATCCTAAAGCATTCCTGCTATCTGTTGTCTGTGTGCCAGACTTTATTGAACAGACAAACAGTCAATAGAAGCTGCCTGACCGTTGTCTCTGCGCCCTGATCTGAAGGCGAGCCTGTGCCAGCTGGCCTCACCCGCTCTGAGAGAGGAATAAATCATGTTTATCTAAGCACATACTTCTCCAAAACTTCCTCTGCAGCGTGGCACTGGCTAGCAGGTGTGTTTTGTCTGTCCCCCTCCCAGAGCTGGCCTACAATAGAACCCCGCTCCTCTGTACAGGATGCAGCTTGTGGAAAAGACAAAAAACTCCCTACACTCCCACTTCCAGCAAACATTTCAACAGCTCTTCCCGCCACTGCTGTCACCATGTGTGGGCAGGATTTTTTTTGGCCTTGAAAGCAAGATCCTAAATAACATTCTGTAGGTCAAGTGTGGAAAACTAGAGTTCAGAGCAAAGTCTGGCTGTTATTTCAGTGTCAGATCAGAATAATGTAGCTGCTAACATCTGGTATGAATATAAACTAGAAATCTAACCATGAAAGAAATAATAAATCATTACACATTTCTAAATAAACAAGCTATCATTTGTTTAGTTTTTGGTGACTACGTGCTAACCACAGTCATTCCTGAGATGTTAGTACATGGCCACTTTGCCTCAAGCAGGTGTATGGGCAAAAACAAGAGATAAGTGCAATAATCAGGCAGGTTGTACACAGGGCGATAGAAAAGCTTGTGGCCTGGAGCATGGCAAAAACAAAACACTACAATATCACACCGTTTTCTTCTGAAATACTGCAAAACACACCTCTCTGTGCATCTAAAAATAATTGTAAGAGGGGAATATTACTCTTTCATTGAACTGCTTGCAACTCCTGGACAAACCTGTTGTTATGATGATATTGATTTGAATAAGATGGGAAGGAACTGCTCTGATTCACATTACTTGTTGTTAGGTCAGTAATGATCCACCTGTAGTTATTGTGACTTCTGTAACAGATAAACGCTATATCATAAGCACATGAGGTAACAGTTGCACCATGTCATTCTGTAAACTGTGATTGACAACTGGAACTTATAGTTTAGGTAATAATCATACACTGTTATCATACATTTGTTGTGTCTTCCAATGATGTTATCTAACCAGGGTTTATTCAAACAACTATGTTCTTATCATTACTGATATTATAGCCATTTTTACTGCAAATAGCCATGGCTAGAGTCCCCAACATGTCCATTTGGTTGTCTGTTGCAACCATGAAAGCAGGGTTCATGTGTCTCTTGCACAACATAATCAAAACCACAAAACACAGATAGAGGCAATTATTGCACCACATTTCGGATCTAAAGTTGGAGGTAATTAGTGAATCCTAACGTTAACGAGTTTTAAGCCATTACCTCCAGCAGAGATGACACAAGCTCCAGCTTTTATAGACCTCATAAACTGCTCTGAGGCCTGGCTTAATTTGAGCTTCCTATGGGCTGGCACCCACAGACACAGCCTCAGTGTAAAATAGTAGGTTCCTCGCCACACACAGTTCAGGTTTTATCTGATAGGATACGGCTTTTTCCTTTAATTACAATTTGGAGTTTGACCACATGAGAAAGAAGAAACTTTGAAAATAGCCCAGCTTCCCAGAAATGTTTTGTACCTGCAGATCAAGTAGAGCAGGTGCACACTGATTTTTGTTGATGATATCACTGCGAACACAAGGACGTGTGTGTGTGTGAATGATAATAACTGCCATGGTTACCTGGCCGGTTGTTGATCTCTAGAGGCAAAGCTGGAACCAAGAGGTTGGTGTCCATGGGCTGGGGGCAATCCTGAGTAATGGGCTCCTCTGGGGGCATGTAGGCAGGAGGGGGGGTCTCTGTATCAGGGAAAGGCAGAGCAAAGACAAAGGAGTGAGTTGTTGTTCTTCTTTATAAAGGGAAGGAGGAAAAGCAGGAGGTAATAAATGTAAGATCTCACCTGGCATCTGGAATGGACTGCCAGGGTCCGTGCTGGATGGTGAATGAGGGAAGGTGGCGCTGCTGCCACTCCCCGGGGAGTTTGGATAGCTGTTTACTGGCGAATGGGGGAAATTGGGAGGCATGGTGTTGGCCTGAGCAAAGGACTCTGGGAAGGTGGCATTCTGGGGCATGTGCGGCTCATTCTGTTGCAGAGGGTTGCGGAAGCGAGGAAGCATTGTATGCTTGGCATTGAACTCGCTGTTCCTCGGTACCAACACAGGGGGCAGTACTGAGAAGAAAATAAGAAGAAAATCAGGAAAATGGTTGAATCAGGAAGCAAAGTTTTTCGACATATCACTGCATGTTTTTACTGTAATAATAGTCACTCATGGTTCATAATGAGCTTTGCTTTTAACTTAATCAAACTTGTGAAATGCTGTTTTTAAAATTCTCTTAAAAGGATGGGTGTCAGTGTCATAAGCAATGAGACAATCCATATTTTTAACAGTTTAAGATTTTGTCATACTTTTTAAACCATGTTAACCAACTTCATCATATCCAGGTGTATGAGGTCATTGCAGGAAATGACTTCATTCCATGGGAATTAACGAGCAGGCTGTTTATTGGCAGTATCTGATTCATGTTTGCAGGATTAGTCAAAAACATGCATTTCTGTCTTATTACTTCATTCATCAAATATTATGAAATATCTTTCACTGATTCTTCAGAGATTTTTTCATCAAAACATTCATGAATATGTTTACATAAAATGATGCAGTAATCTGATGTAAACTATGACCCTCTGGTGAGAAAGGCCCAGATGGTGCAAACCTACTATTAGAATGACTGAGCAGCAGGCTTGTGTTTCAGACTCCAGTGTGTTACTGAGTATGTAATTCACAATAATCAAATTCCATCACAGATATAATGACATGACAGAAAGTATTGAAGAATGTCAAGCGAAAGTTCCAAAAAGCCAAATGAGAATCCTTTATCTGTCACAAACCGACAAAACCCTGAAAACTCTGTAGTTCCCATTTAAATCTTAAAGCTTAAGATGAAGCTTTTAATATTTGCTTGATGAATGACATGCACTAAAGTAAAGTTTCTTACTGATTGTAAGAGTGGAAAAAACTATACTTAAGTTTCTATGTTTTTAGTTCAGTCTCTTGCTTCATTTGAGATTCTTTATGGTACATGGATTTTATTGTATACAGTTTCTGACCTTCCTTCTTAAGCGCCTTTATCTTATTCTTAAGAATTGATTCACTGACGTATACTAAACAAACTCCGTTAGAGCCGAGTTATTTGATCCTGCCACAATAAAAGAAATATCTTCCCGGCAACCTCCTGACTCGAAGTTCTGAACACAGATGTCTCTGCATTTTTTAAAAGTCAGCTTCCAGGCTGCAGGTCTTAGCCAGCAGTATTTGGAGCAGACTCTCAGGCAGACTCTCTGGTTTCTGCTCTGAAAAGGCATGTTGACCTGGGCCATTCTTGAGGAATTCATCACTTGGGGTAAGTATCCTGGCTGATGTGAGGGCTATTCAAGTGCAGCACAAACCCCACAGATACGCTTCACTTGTGTCTATAAATACCTGCGCAGATAAATAAAGCTGGTGCTGAAATTTTAGACAGGCCTGTGCTGCTCTTAGCGTTTCTGCAGGTAGCCACTGTGTGCTCCAGCGGGCCGGTGTATCAGTGTAGCAGTTAATTTTGAAGGGGATATGTGGAGCAGGTGCTTGGTGGAATAATGAAGGGAGATTGACAGGATGTGTGTGGGCGGGTGGTGTTAGGGGAGATAGAGAGACGGGGGGAGTGTGGACAGACAGGTGCTGTGGGGTTTAATCACCTTAGCCATCCACCCGCTGCTAAAGCAAAAAGTGTGCAAGGCAGGCAACAACTCTTTCCTCCCATTGTGTGTGGGTGACTGGCTTCCTGTTCTAGGCATCCTCAGAGAAACTGCATGTGCAGTCATGAGTGTGTGTGTAGCCTAGACTTTGTAACACGCATGCGAGTGTAGGAGTGTGTGTCTACATGTGTGCACAGTTGTAAAAAAAAAAAAGGGGGGGGGGCTGAAGCACAGAGCATGCCCAAAACAAAGCCCTCATTCTCCCCCAGATGGAATTTCCTGCTCTACACACACATGGGCGAACACACACATACGCGCACAGACTTGGCCCTTTACACACTTAACACCCTGCACAGCTGTTTCTATCTTGTCAGCTGACCCTTATTTTCTGTTTAGTAAGAGGCCAAATACTGTTTGATTTGTCTTCCTCCTGTGATTCCTTTGCAGTGAGGGCCTTGAAGCGCTTCTACTTCTGATCATACACAAGCTTTTATTTGATTTCACTTGAATAATGTAATTATTTCTCGAATAACATGCAGCAGGAGTTGAATGTATTTCTTTCATTTTAAATTTTTATAATTTGTCATACTCCTGTAATCAGTTAATTTTAATTTGAAGCACTTTTTAACTTCAAGGATGCAGCAATATCTTAAGGATGTAATGCAGTGAGGTCCTTCAACCAAAGTTATGTAGTGTTTTTTTGGAAACATGGGAACTTCATTCTCATATTTGAAAGGGTCATTGAATTTAAAACGCATGAGATTCTAGAAGTTTGTTGGCATAGTTTTCCATTTGTAAGGAGACGCTTCATTCATATTAAATGATATGTGCATAAACCACCAAGATGTTCTTGAAATTAATGTTAAGAAAAATGTAGAATTATTTTGCTATCAAGTTTTATTTGTGCTGTGTCAGCAGCTTTGCTGTTTAATTTAGTGATGTGCAAACTTTTCTCTCCTAAGGCTGCTTCCCATGCCTCAATTCAAATACTAATCAGACTACAGTGCTCCATTTCCCCTTAATTTAATCTGTGTTACACTAATTTAACTCACTCTGGGGTGTTTCATGATAAAAGTGACAGATTATTTGCGCCAACAGTTAGTTTGCAGCTAGCATCATACACTTTCACTCACCTGGACTATCCACTCGTTTGTAGTGGTAGGGATTGATACACACATCCTTCTGCTTGGATCCAAAGGGGTATTCGCAGCACTCCAGGGCCTTCAGCTCGTGGTGGGACTGTAAGTCAGGCCAGCGCCACACCCTGCAATAAATGACATGGGGAAGACCTTTCCGATGGGACACCTGCAGCCGTCCATCCAGAGAGCGTGGGATTGTCACACAGTTACTGGGCTGACCGGGGCAGCTGAGAGCCCTTTCCAGCTCCTCCATGGCTCCCTTCTTCTTTTTCAGTTTCTTTACCAGAGCATCCACCGCCTTCTCTGCCCATTTCTCTTCCTCGTCTCCCTGCTTCCAACCCAGCAGTCGCTTGACCGCCGGGCTGGTGAAGGAGAAGAGCGAGGTGACGTTCATGTTGGATGAACCGCTCTCCTCCCCTCTCACTTCTGTCTAAAGGAAGTGTGAGCAGTAGAGATGAAAAGGTCCAGTTATAGAAAGTTAAGGATGAAACAAATGTTTGTCCTTATGGAGTCTGTGATGATCCTCAGCTTCAAAGGTGTAAGTCACGTCCTCTTCACAGTCACTGGAAGGAAAGCAAAAACCTATGAGTCAAAATGTCTGCAAACACTGATTCCAGACACATATCAGCTCTGCCTACATCCTGTCTCTCAAAAAGCTACAGCAGCTATGAGAATTAACCCCTTCTCTTTATGCATCAGGAGCAGCTCTGATGCATCGCCATAAGATCCCTGGATCAACCCTCGATGAGGTCATGATGTCACCATTATAGCTGGTGTAGCATTGTCAGTCATGGCTTCTGGGAAACTGGCAGAGGAGTCACAACGCACGCCTCCTTTGAGCATCCGCCCCAACTAGACATTCTCCAGATAGCTTGCTGTCCATATGGCTTGTCACATTACCGCCACTCACTGATGTCATTTACAGCAAGAGACTTGGAGTACACTATATGGTCTACACTGTCTATAGGAATTTTGGCTGAATGTTTAACACCTGATTCACCTGCTTATTTTCTTAATATATCAATTCAGTTTTGGTCCTATACCATACTCATGGAAAGTCTTTTTTTTCCTGGACAACATAGAATCTTCAGACCGTCTTTTTCGCTTGAGTCTCGACTATTATTAGATGTAAGTCATTACATTTAAGAGGTTACAGAAAGTGCTAGCAAGTGTTTCCTGAGTAATGACTGAAGTGATAAGTTATCATCAATTCATCAATAGTTTACAAATGTCAGACGCATGAAATACCAGCCAAGCAAATCTCAAACACAAGACATTCAAGATATCACAGAGAACAATTGAATAACAACATTAGGGACGGTTCACTTAATTTGGAATCCAGGAGTTCAACTTCTAGTATATAAGCTTAAAAATGACTTCACAAATCAATCAATTTGATAAATAATTAACACTGTTGGTCAAATTGTTGTAACAATTAGATTCATCATTACACCTCTGCTGTGCAATTTGATACTTAACCTACAGAAATGATCGCCATATTGCAATCATTTGGTTTCAACTGAAATGAACCAAAAATAAGTCAGTAATTTAAAATATCCTTCTTCACAAAGATCTGCAAAAAAAAAAAAAAAGTTTTTGTGAGTTTACTCAACATAAATGAGACATTTTAAAAAGGTCTTTCAGATTTCCATGGAGGGCGACTTTCAAAGAGCCACCCGCTGAGGCGAGAGCTTCTTCACAACCACCCAACAATCACTGGTTTTGGGCAGGAATCTGGCAATGTGCAGGACAATGAAAAGGAAGTGCATGCAGACCCCAGGATAAATGTGCCCATTCACTCGGGTCCCGCAGGAGCAATTCAGAAGCCAGGAGGTGCACACATTCAAGCGTTCAAAAGGGAAAACAAAACCGCATAGAGCTCTCTTGGTTCCACCTTGTTCTCAAGCTTTTTCTGAATGCAATTAGGGAGATTAAAACATAGTTATGGCTGAAGTTTGGCTTCGCATCAAAGTTCTGGTGTGAGGCCAGAATCAAATAAACAACTTGTCAGAACTCCACCAACTTCTCCGCCGCACTGACTCATGGGTAAGGATGCATCACTCTCTGACTGTAAAGCCTGCAGTATATTGGATTTCCTACGAGCAGGAACAAATACATCATTACGGCTGCTCTGCAGTTATTCTTGGCCCTTCAGATTATGGGATGAATAGTGATCTCTATCTTTGTCAGCTACTGCATACGTAGGCTGCATCATACTGACAAACAGGCAGCAGAGTCTGACGAGAACAGGTGCTGTTTACAACATGTGCATGTGTGTGTTTGTGTGTGAGTAGTGAGTGTGTTATGGGGGTCTGGTACGCTTACTACTGCCAACCACACTAAGAGGGGAAGCGGCAAAGTATATCTATACTTAGCATGGCCACCTGAATCACATGGCTGATCAAAAGTGACGCTTGACTACTACCATACGAGGGAGGGGAGATACAACTGGTGTGTGTGTGTTTGAAAAGACATCTCAACACTGATACCTCTTGTGCCTCAAGACTCAGCCATGGTATCACACCTTGCTAGCATCCTGGGAGAACAGCTATTCACTATCAAAGAGACAGGAAACAGGCTGTGTAGTTACATCGCCGTGTCTGTCATCAGCAGTGCAGCAGCAGAAACATCACTTCCCTTCGCTGACACCTGCAGGTTTTACCCCAGGTGCAGGGCGGGAGAGAACAGGACAGTTTCTTTTTAAAGAGGCCACCTGGTACAGATATCTCTCTTTTGTCTTCAATCAACGTTCACTTTGGTGGTGAAGCAGTCAAGAGCAGAGGAAGCTGGAAGCAAAGATTTCATGGATATATGGCCTCCGTAGCTCTTTTTGAGTCACTGACGTTGCCTATTCAGGAATGCTTTCTCAATCTTAATACTCAAGGTTTTTATATTATCAGGGCTGAGTATCTGTTTCAATGTTTTGATACTAAAGGTGATATAATACAGAAGCAATGCCTTATATTGATAAATACTTTTGACAGTATATTTTGTTTCTTTTAACAAGATATGTCAAAGTTTCCAAATATGAAATATGTCCTTGACACAACAGTCGATGAGACATTTGTCAGGACAGAAAAGATAGAACATATTCAAAATCAACTTCTCATTGAGAGAGGTGAACAATTACATCTTCTCAAGCTGCATAAAAAGGGAATTTTGAGGAGTAACCCATCCTGAAAACAGATGGATCAACTACTTGGTGATTCTTTAGCTCTCTTCATAGCCTCTTCATCAAAGGTGCCCCTGCAACATCTTGCTTTCAATATGAATGTCTCAGAGACATGATGGTTGGAGCAAGTTGTCTAACTGCTGTGCACCAATCAGACTTAGTAACAGAGGTCTTACAGGATCACTATAAGCTGGAGTAGCAGGCAGGGCTGTGTCTGTGTGAGTGTGTGAAGCTCCCGCTGAGTGTTTACCTCTTGTGCTTCCACAATGCTATGACACCATGCAAAATGACACACTGGGAAACCAATATTATGTTGTTGCTGGATCAATATGAAAGTACAAAGAGGTGATGAGAGCATGGTTACAGGGCTGTTGTAGAGTTGCAATGTGGAAAAGGCTTTTGTTGCTTTGCAGTACCGATTAAGTAAGGCATGGAGCAACCAGACGACCACCCATCCCTAATTTGACAGGTCCTAAGTCTTACTAGCCAATGTTATAGTTGCTATTATATAACTCTGTTTTTCCTAAATATTAATTGATATGTTGTTATGAAAATAAGGTATACGTTTCTGAAAAGCTTGTGCATTCATTGCATAAAGGCTATGTCTGGCTATGCAGAACTGACACACACAAAGCAAAAAGATGCTCTGGATGCTGAGTGCGGAGCAGAACACAATTTAAAGTTCAAAAAGCCAAAAGTGCAAAATCATCCTTGTGCCATGGTCACCAGCCAGACATTCAGAGAGTCTTTTTGATCCACTTCCAGCCAAAAAGCTGCTTTGATAGCCTCTTAGTTACAGTCAGCACTATCAGCACCAGCTCAGACTATCTGCACAAAGACAACCTTTAATCCATTTCAGATGGAAGATTCCAGAAAAGTCAGTCCTCCAACATCTGGAGCAGGCTTCCCAATCCTCTAATGTCATTCTGCTGCAGCTGGCGACCATATCTTTTGGATATTTGTGCCCTTGACAGTTAGAAATATGTGACTGCAAACCTAACCTCTTGCTCACTCAAAGGGTCTTATACAGCTGTGTATTGGTTCTCTGGACAATGCTGGTTTAGAGCAGTCTGTGTGGCAGTCAAAATATGAAGGCGCCATTGTGCTTCCCTGTTCCTAACGCTATGTATAGACTTGGATGTTTGTATGACATAAACAGACTTTTCTTCTCTGAAAGTTTTCCTATTAATAGGCTTTGTGTTCACATACATTTGCAGCTCATCTTTCAAAACAAAGTAAAAATATTCAATGATTTCTCTCTCTTTAGGGGTAAAAAATAAAGAGTTTATTTAGAAACATAAAGAATAAAGTGAGCAGATTTAACGAAAACATACTAGAGAAAGCATGTATCTGTATGTCCAACCACATTTTAGCATGACTCTTCCTTTCTGAATCCACAACTCAAGGAGCTAAAGGAAGATGTATTCCTTACATCAACCGTTTTCATGTAGCCATCAACCTTTAAGCCCCATCACTCTTGTCTCAGTCAATGAAGAGCCACACAGATGCCTGCAGTAGCCTTGGCCGCTGCTCTCCTCCCTATAAAAGCTGAAACACACACCATCATTTACACAACAGCTCCATAAAAACCACTCTGACATTCCCTACAGCCGAGACCCGCCGATGCTCTCTCGCTATTGTGTTAGCAGTAGCTTGTTATGACCATCAGTTAGCCCACCGGACACAAACTGAGGCTAATGGGAGCACAGAGTGGGATCATGCGACACTGACAGGCGGAGGCTTTGACCCACCTGGTGCGAGCTGTTAGCCACTACACTAGCCCCATGGATCATTTTGCACCACTCCAGTGTCTGTTAATCAATTTAGGCCTGGGCTGTGTAGGATGAGGAGGCAGTAATGATGCTCTCTGGACCCTCCCTGGGGACGGAGCATTATAAAGAAGCTACATTATTTATCAGCAGGGTCCTGGATGGGGCCTCCATTAGCCTCCGCTCAATGGAGTCACTGGCTATAAACAGAGGAGTGGAGGAAGAGTGAGAGGGAGTGATAGATATGGAGAGAGAGGGAGAATGATGCAGAGGGTGAGGGAGACAGTAAGAGTGAGGAGAAAGCCAGGGATGTGAGACAAAGTGAGTGTTTTTTGAGAGAGGTTGAAACACTCATATCTGGTCTCTGCACCACACACTCGCTTAAGTATATTTGAGGATCATCACTGATGAAGAGTGTCTCTTTTAAGATGAAATGTGTTTGCATTTTCTACCAAATCCGCATATCCATTCATTTTGCAAAGAAAGCAAAACTTCCCAAATGTTAAGCATCCAAACAGAGACGTCTTAGATATTCTTCTACATAAAATGGTGGAATTAAATGAAATTTTGTCCAAGAACTACTTCATCAAAGTCTATGCACAAGTCATACACAAATGTGGGTGTGGACATCAGTCATCATTTACTCATATACTCTGCTATGATTGAGATTATGAGTCAGTGCAGACTGATTGTCAATAGACTGTTGCAACACTTCTACTATAATCATTGAAACTGGCTACACCACAAAGCTAATATGAAGGACCAAGCAGCAACCTCCGGCCACGAGAATTGAGGCCAATGTGGGAGTGTTAAAAACTGCAATTTCTCGAATGTCCGCTTGAGGCTGGCTCTGGAAGTAACAGAAACCACATACACACCAATTCATATAAGCCGATCTTATCAGCAAAAATAAACATGTTTACAGCCTGGTACAAAAAACGAGTGTTGTCTGGAGAGCTCATTTCTTGATCGGCACACACTGTATGGGGGGTGAAGTTTTTCATAACGCTGCTATTTTGATGGTATTAAGATAGCAAGTTTTCCTAGCTCGACAGAAGTTAGGTTGAGTTCAGCATATCCAATATGGTTTCCGCCGACGATTGGTCTCAAAACAGGGCTTCAGAAACAGTCGGGTGGCGTCTACTTCTATTACTTATACAGACTATGGTAAGGAAATAGAAGCAAAGGCAACATATCTTTGGAAATATCTGCACCACACTGACAACTAAGTCCCTTTCACACATGACCTCCAGACAATTTCCAGACAATTTCAGGAACTACCTGTCACACGTGGTGATTTTATGTCTCAGACGTGCTTTTACAACCCAGAATATTTTGTTTGGTTTTTGAGAGAAGAGGCGCTCAGCTAGAGAGGAAGAAGGAGGAGAAGAAAGTTATAACAACATGTAGAAGAACATACCCAAATAGCAAACATAACACTTCCAACCAAGGTGAGCAGTATATGTCATAGAGCAGCAAAACTATGCTTATCATTAACAACGTTATCACACCGCCCACCTGCTGCATTCACACATCAGCCCAGACTTCACACTGATTTCTTACAAATAGGATAGCAGGGATACAGTCCCCTTAAAGTCAGATGAATTGATTAGAAGATTTGCATTGACACATGCACCTCTACAGGAAACTCAGGAAACTTGCAGAAGTGCAGAGCAGTGTGAATGGTCTTCTAATCACTGGTAAAATGCTGTCAAACTAACTTAATATCAGCATTTGTATCACACACTCAATCCACTTTTATCTCATAAAACAGTCGTGGAGCAAAGCCTGACATAACCACAGTCAGACATGCGGTGCTGCCTTCAGTGACCAGACATGGCATTGACCTGTGAGGCTCCTGTAACTGACTGGGGTCAGTCACAGACAGTTTACAGTTTTGACCTAGTAACAAGCACACTGACATACAAGCGAGTACTTCCAACATGACATGGAAAAACTAGAAAACAGCCTGTCAACAAACTTGTGGTTAGCATTGTTCTGACTGTGAAGGGCTGGACTGGGGATCAGATTGTTTTATGTCCCAGACAAACCAATCCACCCACTGACTGCAGACATAACTTGCAAACACATGGGGTTTCAAGCAGCTATCTCAACCATGCTTGGCACTCAGTGTTGGGTTAGTGTTGTGTTAGGGTGGACACCTCACCCCGACACATGGCAGGCTATGTTGTCCCGGCCATGCAGACACACGGGCTGGTTTTGACAACGTTCACTACTGTTGTGACTGACTATCTGGAGACAGGAATGCTACTAACCTATATTTACACCCTGTAGTTGAGTAGTGTGTTGCTGTAGCTTTTATCATAGCTTGGCATATTGATCGGAAAATAGATTGTGTCGTTTATCTGGAGAAATAGAGACAATCAAATGTTGGTCTCCTTTTGTAAGCGGGAAATAAAGCTGCTACATGTATCTAACCACCAATCTGCACTGACATGTATTCAAGAAAATTCACCCTGAAGCAAGACTAACCCTGCCTTGACCCAAAACCCATGTAATCGCTATTTGTTTCAATTTCAAACAGAATTTAAAGCTGCATACAGAGAGAATGCAGGACGATAAAACAATTGAAGGTAAATCACAGACAAGGACAAATTCCTGTCCTTTGGGTAATCTGATATGTCATCTTCAATAATGTCAGGAGATCCAGCCTGAGCTGATGTAGGTCTCTCTCTCACACTCACTCTCTTTCTCCCTTTCATTCTCTCTTTCACACAAATTCATAAACACATTGACAAATCTAAAAACCACACACATGGGACGCTTGTCCTCTGTGGAGCACAATACTGAGCTGGATTCAATCTCAGTGAGTCTGCACTCACAAAAAATACAGAAAATAATGAAAACTTTAAAATGGCTAGCTGCAAAGAGATGGCATGTAACTTTGTTGCAAGATAAGTGTAACATACTCTAAGCTGATTCCTTTACTTCATCATCCCCTGGTGAAGTGGCATCCAAATATGATCAATGAGGGCTGTGATACAACAAGATCACCTACAAGTCCCCATCCTGGAGTGCAAAGCCATAGGTTTTTCTCACTTTATACAGAGGAAAGCTGAAAGGATTAGTAGATTAGCTGATCACTAGAAACCTAATCATTCACAGTTTTGATAACAGTTGAAGATATCTTCATATCTTGATAAAATAAACATTGTGCTTCCAAAAAAGACAGATTTTACACCCATGTTTGTGTATTTGTACACTTCAGCTTTTTGGAGGCAATTCCTTGGATTTAAAGAACATTTCAAAGGCTTTCTTCTGACCTGTCTTACACCCTACAACACATATAAGACAAATACTGCAGCTTAGCAGACAAAATTGCCCCAAACCCATCAGGTTATGACTACAGTTTAGTCATTATGCACTAGTGAATAACTATTGTATAAAGTAGTATGCATTTAAATGTGCTAGTGCTTCTAATGCCAGATGAGACTTAAATGTCTAGTGTTTATAGCGTCCAAATGCAGCACTTTTGAAATATCCTTAAAAAACCTAATGAAATAGACAGCAAGTTTGTCAACATTACAAGATTTATTTTGCTCTATTAAAACGCTGATATTTTTCATATGAGGGTTAAATATTTAGTGCAAACCTCAATGAAAATGTTGCTTAATTCTTAATGCTTAATCAAAGTCAGATACTTAAATAAAGGGAAGCAAAAGAAAAAGTTTGTAGCTGCCAATTGATACATTCACTGTTTGGAGTTGATAGCCACTAGGGTCTACTTTTCCTCCAAACATTTGCATAAACACCGTAACAAGTGAAAATAAAACTAAAGAAACTTTTCATTTAGAAGAATGAAATAGAAACCAAAAGTTTAACAGTACCTTTTTTTCTTTCAAAGCTGCTGTTCCCTCTCTCTCTCTTCCTCTCTGTGTCTACTGCTGTGTGCGCTCTCTGCCCGTCTTGGGGTTGCTCGGCCTGGCGTCAGTGAGTCGCGGAGCCGCCTCACCCTCCGCTGAGCGCCAGTATCACGCCGCGGGATGCAGCCCCCGACAATAACAAGACCTACTTTTCACACATCTAACTTCTTCATTCACTGTGTGGAAATGGATTATGTAACTGTGAAACAAAGCGATTTTCTCAATAGAATGAAGGAGTTTCTTTTCAGGTCTCAGAGCTTTCCTTTTAAAGGCGGGTTGATGTTGTTTTTTTGACGCAGGACAGAGCAATTAAACTGTCTCTTCACTTCAGAGACTTGTGCAACATGCCTGCAAAACGTGGGATGTTTTTCCTCATTTTCTGCATGTATAAACAGTAATTGCACAATGAGGGTATCTGAGGACCAATTCTGATGCGATTTGTCTGCCCTCCCTGTTCTAGTGCCTCCCCTATAGAAATAATTGTAAACTTAATTTGGGGTTGTAAGTAACAAATCTGTATTATGGGTCTATCAGTCCTGAACCCAGGATATACTGCAAGGTTGGGCCACAATAGATCACTGCAGAAACAATAATTCTGTCAATCTTTTTTCGATAAAACAGCCACACTTTTTTAATCTTTGCATGTAATCTCACACAGAAGTTTTAAGTGACAGACAGGCAACTGTGTGGTTTATCTGTGAACTCCTGAACTGCACAGTGTTAAGCCTGCCTCTCAGTTGCCCCTTGCTTTGATTGTGATATGATAAGCACTATTTATGTTGTCAGGAGAACAAAAGTGTCCAAGAGCAGGGGTAAAGCACAGGAGCATGCTTACACATGCAACCACCTTAACTTCTCACCTGTGAAAATAAAGCACACACACACACACGGTCACACACACACACACACACGGTCACACACACACACACACACACACACACACACACACACACACACACACACACACACACACACACACACACACACACACACAACCAGTTCAACCTTTATTCCTCTGGTGATGGGTGTATAAGAGGCATGATAATTCAATGTCAAGAGTGAAACCAACAGTTCTTCAAACCATCTCATTAATATTGCATGATAATGCATGAAAATAGCCTTCGGGCAGGGAAACAGCAGCAGAGGACATGAAGTGTCATTTCCTCATAAGGGAGCTAAATCAGTATGCATGCATGTGCATCAGAGGTAAAATGACTCATATAGTCCTGCAAGAAGAACAAGAATCAACTGAGAATAACCTATGATTCATTTGGAAATTGTGAAATATCTTATCAGGTCAAAAGTAGAGTTGAAGAGGTGAATTCAAAGGAGATAGTAATCTCAGTGCATGAGGATAGTGTACAAACATGCAGATTTCACAAGTGACAAGAAAAGTTATCTTACATGTACAATAAAGTACTCACTGACTTATAAAACAGACATTTTTATGAAAGTTATAACGGTAAACTGTGCTAACCAGCCCAGGGAGATTCAAATAAGAAACATGGCATCAAACAATGTAAATCATTTTGTAAAGCTCCATCAGTGCACATCAAAATAAAGCAGTCTTTCAACCCTCAGCGACTTAATAAACCAAGTTTAAGGTTGCATCTGTGAGAGGGACTAGATTGTCTCCAAGGCAGGCGGAGGGAAACGTTCAGAGTGGAGGAGGCTCCTGGCGTAGGTGACGTCACGGCGCTGGCGACAGAATGTCTGAGTGAGGCGGGAGCGAGCTGCACGTGAATAAATCTGGGAAAACAGTGCGGGGGGGTTGGGGGGCTGAGCGAGGGAGGGGTGGGCATGATGATGATGATGATGGTAGCGATGATTATGAGTGAGTAGGAATAGAAAGACGGCTCTACACACTCTTCAGTTGAAGGTTTCCCTCTATTACGCACACCAGACTCACACACGCGCACACACGCACTGGGTAACTGCATTAGACCAAGGGAGAGGCGACTGAGTTTAAACAGACGCTATCAGGTTTGATGGTATTGTATTTCATTATAACAGGGCAATACATACAGCAATAATATCGCAAAGACATATTTTTACTATGATATTTATACAGTGCCCATCTTTGTTTTAACACCAGTTTTACTCCAATATTTACTTAATGTGAGACTTTTACATCATGCATATGCCAAGTATGGTGGCCCTGAGGTGCAAATCACAACGGCAAATCAGAAAACACAACGGCAAATCCGAAAACACAAAGGCAAATCAGAAAACACAAAGGCAAATCAGAAAACACTACAGCAATTCAGAAAACACATGTCATGTCCCCCGAGGGTACCTACTTCTTCCAGTTTGTTTAATGTTGTCGTGTTGTGATTTGCACTTCAGGGCCACCGTAGCCAAGTGGTCTGACAGCTAAAATTGCCATATTTATCCTTCAGGCTATTTTAGTCTACATATAAATTTTACTCATCAACTCATAAAAACGTGCTTCTTAATTTGTTTTGCTATCTGACATAAAGTTGACTAAAATGATCTCTATCTCGAAAGTTGCAAGGTAAAGTCAAAGTTGCAACACCAGTTAAATGGGGGGGGGGGGGGCATTGCCACTGATTTCAATCTGGTGTTGGGGTATTTAAAAAAAAAATGTGCCTCTTTACTTGTCAACGATCTAAATTCTTGTTTTAACATTTTTCTCGAACTGATTTTCCAGAACTGAGAACTACAAGGGCAGTTATCACCAAAATGAATTAGATCCAACCCTCGGTCTTAAAGGTACAGTGTGTAGAAACAGGAATATTTAGCAATATCTGGCGGTCCGATTCTATTCTGGATTGAAACGCTCCATTACTCACCCCTCCTGCAGGGGAAATTCCAGAGGTGATGGTGGCCTTGAAGGACAAGAATCTCCTGAGTGCATGCTAAAGGCTGATTTATACTTCTGCGTCGAATCGACGGCGTAGCCTACGCCGTAGGTCCGCGTAGCTCCCGTACCTACGCAGAGGCCTACGCACGTAGCTGACGTGCACCTCCTCCAAAATGTAACTACGCGTAGAGCCGACGCGGACCGCAAGCTCTGTGATTGGTCCGCTCGACGGCTTGGTCTTTCCCGCATTCACAGCACTTCCGGGATCCCGGACATCGGCCACACATCGGCCGTGTATTTCAACTCCTCCTCTCTATTCTTCATGTAATCATGTCTGTATGATAAACAGCAACATGTATCAGCTGTAGATTAACTTAACACGCTCTGAATCGATGTGGAAAAGTAAACAGAGATCGTAGCAGGACCGGAAGCAGGCGACCGGCTATCAGAGAGACCACACTGCCCTCAAGCGTTTCGGAGGAGAATTGCTGCGCGACACGGACACATCGACGCAGAAGTATGTGGGGCTCATGTCCGCGTCAGCCCCTGCTGCGTAGGGGCGACTCAGAAGTATAAATCAGCCTTAAGTATGATCCTCCTTTAGTCAAGTTTTTCCATCAAAAACAGCTATCAGTTCTAACTGTACGAAAATCCCTCTTCTTCCACTCTCTCCATCCCCCAGACACTGCATTTACGGTGGCCACTTACCAAATACAAAAAATCATATCTTACTAGTTTGTTCTTTCTGGGCTATGGTAGAAACATGGCGGTGCAAGATGGCAGACTCCGTGAATGGGACTACGCTCCTTAGATATATAACGGTTAATTCTAAATAAAGAAAAACAAAAAAAATGATATTCAAGTAATTATACAATTATTTAAATATACTTATCAATATTAAATTCAATTTTTACCACATCTGTTCTGCTAAAAAAAATTTGTTTGTATGTAAAACTGTTATTTCATGTCCTCGTTGGCCTGTACATTGACTCTAATAGATACTAAGATCAGCCTTTAAAGCATCCTTTGGGAACCTTTTCAAGATGCACAAATACAGTCTTGACAGATATTTATATATATATATATTTTTTTTAAGTTATATTTTTGGGCTTTTAAACCTTCATTGATAGATGAGAGGACAGTGGATAGTGTAGGAAACCAGGAGAGAGTGGGGGAATGACATGCAGGAAAGGGGCCCCAGGCTGGAATCGAACTCGGGCCACCCGCTACATGGGCGCGCAACTTAACCATTAGTCTAAGTCCACGCCCCTTGACAGATATTTTGAATATCTGTCAGCAAATTGAATTACTTGGGTAAAGGATGTCACCCATACTCTCTTCATTCAGCATATGGCACCTGCTATGCAAGAGTTATCGTTTTGTAAGTGGCTCACATGAAACAAATCATAGTTACCTCACTCAAATCTGCTTATGCAGAAATGGGGAGTAAGAGTATCTGAGCACAAAACATTAAAATCAATTCCCCTTGCTTATGCACTTCCTTAATGTACCTTAAATAACTACAGTGGCAAATAAACTATTGAACCTATTATGAAGTAAGACAATCCTTCTTGTCTCTGTCAGGGCTATGGCAATTTACTCTGTAAGGGCCTGTGTCCACTGACGCCATTTTTTTTGCACTTGCAGTGCCTAGTTGACTCAAAACCAATGCAGTTCAGCACTCAGACTTACAGTTTTTTTGGGTAAAAACTGTAAGTCTGTTTTTGTTTGATTGAAACATCCTGAAACATCATCCATAAGGCAGCAGTTCAAACATTGAGTGTCTGGGCTGGAATAACAAGAGGCTTCTGCACCAAATGATAAACATTTATGGATCATGCAAATTGAGTCCCTGTTGTTAACCAAACTACTGATGGAGAGGAGGAAAGGCCAAGAGAGGGTCAGCTCCATCCCATCATTTCTACTCTCATGCTTACTTATAGTATATTTTACGGTAGCTAAATGAAATACAGTTAGCACCCTGGGAATGAGACTTTGACCTGTCTGAAATGAAGAAAATGGATGGGTATCAGGCTGTAGTACAGTCCAGCTGTAACTGGGAGTTAGAAGCTCTGCCAGTTTCATATACAGTGTTGCATTGGATCAGCTAGACTGTCAATGTGGCCATGTTCAAAAGCTTGTATAGTAGTCAGTGGTCTCTACAGTAAAGTTCGAATGAAAAAAAAATAGCACATTTGGGTGATTCACAAGGACAAATCTGGGAATTGTATGGATTATTATTATAAGACAATCCAAATTCAGACCCTAGATGTTTCCTTCACACCTGTAGTGTGTTTCAAATGATCTGGATTAAAAAAAGAAAAAAAACACGGTTGCCTTTTCTTTCTTGTGTGGTTTGTGGTCATTTTTGTGCCGTACTTTGAATAGACCTGCAAACAGCAAGTCAAACATAACTGAACATGCATCCTCACTTCAGTGCTAATGGTGCAGGGGGGCATTCACTGAAACTGTCCAAAGAATATGACACCTGTAAGTGTCTAATATTTAATTTTCTTGTGTCTTTTTGTCAAGCAACACAAACTGACCACTACTGGACTGCAAAAATAATAATCATTCTTAATCCTTGTTGCAGAAGAAACAAACAAAACAATCGGTCTCAGAGCCTTTTGAGTTTACCCAAGGGTCAAGGCTATACTGGGTCATAGTGTAATCAGCCAAAACCAGATTTTAATAGATAAAATAAAGCTATCAAGAATGTTTATAGCGACAGATTTATGCACCACTAATCAGCTACAAATGTCCCGACATTAGCCTTAATATTGTTCTCCTGATGCTGATTTTTCTCTTTAAAATCAGACATTTGCATACAGTGCTATAACATCTGATTTATATCTACTTTTTAACTTAAGAGGGAGGAAAAGTCAGATTGTTCACATAAGAGAAGATCTACGGATTTTGAAATAGTCAAAAACTCTTCTGCTCCTTAAACTGAAAACAGAACAGGACCTATGAGGCCAACATGTTGCCTGTAAAACGTGCGGACAGGACATTAACATTTGAAGCACTTTGTAGTAGGCTCTATTAGGTCAGGGTTCATGAAGAGCCATTTAGAAACTTTGGAGCACTGCCTGTCTCTAACCAGACGGAGGAAGAGTGGACTCACGGGTTGGGATTGATTACAACATTAACTCCACAGACTTCCATGAATTAGCTCGGGTTGAAATGCTTAACGATGACTGACACACATGTTTGGATGACACTCCTCCACACATGCAATTCATTTCACCGTACGAGGGCTCTTGGCAGGTCTCCATCTCTTTTTTTTATTTTTATTTTGCAGCAATGCAAGGCATGGCAGCAGTGCATCAGGGCAGCTCACATTTCAAACGGGTGGTTCATTTGGCGCGGCTTTTTGCAAGTCCTTCTAGAAATAATGTCTGGGGTGGTAATATTTGAATGCTGTCTCCAGGGGATCTCAGTTTTCCGACTCTCCCGGCGTCGCATGGAGACAGAGGATGCACCAATCAGATTCTGACACAACTAAACGTCCTTATTACACGTCTCATTGCTGTTTTATGATCAAGATATTTGTGTTTACATTCTTTCAGGTTCACTGATAGAGTGGAACAGGGTGACATACACCTAACACGTTTTGTTTCATGTCTTTCAAACTAACCTGACTGATTGTTCTTGCAGGTTTTTTCAGAGGTTTGATGACTGCTCTCTTGACTAGACAATGTCCTATTTCCAATCTAAACCCACTGTGTAAAATGACACCCCCTTGAGACTCTGTCTGCCCCCCACAACAACCCCCCTTATATATGCGAGCACATACAATTCTGTCCCCCTCAATAGAGAGATTCCCTGGGATCAGTACGGAGGGTGGTCTGCACTTATTTTATGGAGTAGAAGTGTTTGAATCTTGGGGAGGGGGACCCGACTAAAAGCAGCTGTCACAGTCACTTGTTAGATGGGATGGTTAACTCTACATGGCACAGCTGTCAGTCAAAGCAGTCATGGCACATTTCACACCAAGGGGGTGGTGGTGACACGAAGAACTTTGACCAACTGCTGACTTTTGTTCAGGGTGGACACATGGCCATGCACCTGTATCTCCACCAGCTGTCCCTCACTCTACAGGTGCACTCTCAGAAATGTGTCTACATAGAGGACATGTCCCTTTGTACTTATTTCACATTTTGAGTGTACCTGTGTGAGTTTTCTATCATTCTACACAGACATCTAAATCAGGTGAACTTTGAGACTCTGGCAGAGTGATTTGCCCCTGAGCAATCCAGAGACTTGTAAAGGATTGGCGTCCAGTCTCGGGCATTTCCCCTTTCATTAATTAATTTATGTTTGACATGCTACACCTTTGAAGATCCCTTTGAGAAAGGGCTTGCTGGTACTTGTTAGTGAGTTGTAACATATTTAAAAAACGTATTTGTCAGTGAAGAGGGATAAAATAGACTTTAAGACTAATTATGCTCGGTCAAATTTGTCTTTTCTTAACATGAGATTGATATCAAATTCCTCATCTGACAATCAGGAACTGCACACAAGTACTAGTTCCGACATTAGCCTTAATATTGTTCTCCTGATGCTGATTTTTCTCTTTAAAATCAGACATTTGCATACAGTGCTATAACATCTGATTTATATCTACTTTTTAACTTAAGAGGGAGGAAAAGTCAGATTGTTCACATAAGAGAAGATCTACGGATTTTGAAATAGTCAAAAACTCTTCTGCTCCTTAAACTGAAAACAGAACAGGACCTATGAGGCCAACATGGGCTTGCTGGTACTTGTTAGTGAGTTGTAACATATTTAAAAACCGTATTTGTCAGTGAAGAGGGATAAAATAGACTTTAAGACTAATTATGCTCGGTCAAATTTGTCTTTTCTTAACATGAGATTGATATCAAATTCCTCATCTGACAATCAGGAACTGCACACAAGTACTAGTTCCTTAAAGTACTGCTGCAAAACATCATATGGGGCAGATAGAAAGGAACCACATATCAACAAACTAACATATAATGATGCCTAAGGTTTACCAGCATGAAACAATTTAAAGTTCTGAGATAAAGATTGAACAATAGTTTACATGATCTACCTTCTCCTGGTGTTGTTAATGAAAAAATCATAGTCAAAAGCCACCTACATACAGTAGTTTTGTTCAAAATAATAATAAATCACATTAAATTTGCAATTAATTCACAAAATATATTAAAAACTTTTTTACACATGCAAGGGTTTTCCAGTGCTAAAAATAGATATATCCCTTTTAATTCAATTTTAAGATAACAAAATGATGTTTCACTTACAATTATTTGGAATAATAATTAAATTTTTATATCATGTTTCACAGTTGACTGGACCATAGGCTGTGGAAGGATGGCACAACAGAACCCCTTGAGTAAAGCTGAAACATTTAGAGCCCCCCCTGCTGACCGGCTGCAGTATAGGTCATGGTCCCTGCCTGCCCCATAATAACAGAAGGGGCATGGGTCATCTTACAAAAATTAGAAAACACGTCAAATACATTTTGTTAAAACAATCTTTCTGTCATTAAGTTAGTTTTATTAGTATATATTAGTTATTTGGTGCAAAAAACAGAGGGGGATGTGGCCTCATTATTGACAGCTCTGATAATAAAAATGTTTTGCTCCTGCAGCGCGCTTTGCCAGATTAGGAGGGTACAGGAGAGAGAAAATGCAACAAACACAATCATAATAGTTCACAAAAATTGGTTCTGCTGTAGATCACTCAAGTGAGATATATCTGGTGCTTTATCGATAAGATGAATGTGTGCTTTGGTTATCAGGAGGAGTGTGGTGTCAATTACGAGTTTGCTCCTGTCTCCAAAATATTTCACCAACGCAATATGTCAGCACCTGCTTTTTGGCTAATTTTTTTGCACAGTGAGAGGAGATGGAGGCACGTCATCCATATTTATAAGCAGTCAATGTTCTAGACACCTGTGATTGAACATTTATGGAGTTGGCTGACATTTGAAGTTTTCTGGATCCCACTTCAAGTACACATGTGAACACTTAATTCCACCGGATCTTAAGACAAAGGTATTTATATGTTGAATGCAACAAGATTTAAGAGTCTTGTAAATTTCTTCATCTATTTAAGAGTATGAATATTAAACGTTGGTACTAAGACCTTTACATTTTCCTTGTTTCTCACTTATTTCAAAACATCAAATCAGAGCCACAGTAGACAAGGACTGATTACTAATATTTTCCCCTAAAACACACATGAAACCTCTCTCCAGTTAAAAGTCTTGCGTCAGATCAAACCTGCATCCTGCTCACCCGATCATCAAGCAGATGTTCCCTCTGTGCAACCAGGCTGAGGTCATACCATATGAGAGAAGGGGGAGGGAGGGGTCTGTACATCTGGAGCTGGCTGGGGCATTGTAAGTGATAGCCATCATGACATCACCTCTTCCTGGTTTGGCCTCCAAAGACAGATCTGAAGGGCAAAAATAGACCGCTCGTCAAACAAAGCTGATGACTGATTGTTTGCTGTAAAAATGATTACGTTAGTGGATGAACCATTAGGATATATGAGGTCAGGTGTCACAGAGTAAAGGCAGCAGCTGTCAATGCACAATGAGATTCTGTAACTCTGTTACACTTATTAATGCCAGGACTCTAAATATTTACATCAGGTGTGACACAGAAAGTCTTATTCATAGGATCTATACATGGGGCTGAAGTGCTGTAGAAAATGTGTGGACAAAGACTTAAAACAATTATAATTTGAGAACCATTTGACGTTACTGGATTATGTAACCTTTGAATTATTTGAGCAGTATGTAATTTTAACCTAAAATGCATATTCTTGACCGGCTATGAAATGGCCTTACCACTGATGCATCTACATAAATAAGTAATCTCCCTATTTTTAATCTCACTTACCGTTGTCACAATGATGTATTTCAATTCAATGATGCACTACATGCAAATACAGGGACTTTCATTTAAGAGCTCCCTGGCAAAGGTTTTTGCTGAATGGCTTTAGGAAAAAGGATAAATGATTAAAACAAATGTCTTTCTTTTACTTCCCTCCAAAAATGATGCATAAGAATAAAAAAGAAAATTATTCTCTTTGTTAAACTGCAAATAAACAAACAATAGTTCAGGCTGCTTGTCCATCAATTTGGTCTGGTTCAGGGAAACCATGAGCCATAATCCTATGCACACTGTGTGCACATTTAATTAATTTTCTTCTACTTTTTCTTTCTGGAAAATGAAACTGACAACATCGAAACCTTCTTTGGATTCTCTTATCAAATAATGCTGTTGAGTTCTTTAGCTTTGACCACTTACTAGGATAATAATGCTAACTCATTTTAGGCTGATGGGCAAGGGTGATAAAGCAGGCGAGATGATAAACATTTCTAGTTTTTGGTTGTGATATTATATGTGTTGGATTTAGCATACTTTGTGCATTAGGGACAAATAAGAAGACTGAAAATAAGCAAAAGAGTATTAATCAATATTGTGGATGGGGTTTGGAAAGGGATGTTCTTTTACAATTTGAACTCAAACTAACCGACTGTTTCTTTAACACAGCTTAACACAGGGACACAGACTCTGCAATGTCAATTTGTTTTTTATACAGTGGTTAACATTAATAGAGCTAGCAACACCAGCTTTTGTCTTCCTTGCAGATTTCAGTCCACCTGCTTCTACTGGTTACATGTTGCTCCAGTTGAGCGGTTATATGCCAGTTTGACCGTATACAGCTTACATTTTTCAATTTCAAGACCAGAAACTGCAAAAACAGGCAGCACTAAGAGATGCCATCATTCATCTGTGTTTGTTTACATCAGGATAATAAAGCATTATAGCATTATGGTAGTAGCCATTATCCCGAGCCACATTAAATGACTAGTAATTTTGGTGCCAACTTCTGAGGGTGACAACATTTCCATGGTTGGTTGAAGAAGTGTGGAGAGACAGAGGCATTACGCATTATTGAAGATTTCCACCATCATTCCAGGAGTAATCCAAATTCTATAAATCGCATCTACTTTCACAAATCACAGTTCACCCTTGGTAGTCACTCCTCAACACCACCTCCCCTAGTGAAAGGCAAATATGGCCGCCCGGAAGTCTTTATTGTATACCTGCTGGCTACACCTGTAACCCCAAAAAAGTTTGTTGCGGGTTGAGGGGGCCATGTGGTAGCCTACATGTTTATTTCCTGATCATTAAAAATGATTAAAAGAATATCTGTGAGGAGTGAAGAACATCCATAAGGATACTGCAAGAGGTTGATGCAATTGGTGGACACCTGAATTAACTCCAAACAGGTAGAAATACAATTTTATTTTGTTTTCTTGTCTGGCTTTTTAATTGTTTCTTGTGGCAAATATATCTGGCTGTTAGCTGGCTGTTGTTTTTCAGGCCTGTTGGCTGGTCTCTTAATTATATGTGCTTATTTGGATTTTTATGGTAAGCTTACCTCAACCAGCGCCGTAGTAGAATGGGAACGCTGGTAACGAGCAGTCCGTTTCAATTCACAGGCAAAAACAGTAGGGGAGTCAGTGCATTTCCTAAAACAGATCTTTTTATTCTCTCACAGTTTGTGGTTTCTGCAGCTACTCAGTAACAACAACTATCGTCGCATCACTCACCAGGCCACTTTCTTAAAGGGACAGGTTTAGTTCGGTGTGTTGTTGTATTCAGGTATGGTATTTTTTTAGAATTGTTGTGTGCTTTGTGAATTGTCGTTGTGATTTGTCCTTAGGGGAGAGTGGGGTGATTTGTGCCAGGAGGAAGTAGTGCCACCAAGGGCGTCACCAGGAATTCTGGGCCCCCTGAAAAGGTATGTCAGTGGTCCCCATCACCACAGCCAACCCTACAAAATATAACATTGCTGCTATAATACTGGTTTATTTGCATTGTACACAAATATATGCTTAAAACAATTCTGGTTAACTGACCCAAATCTAAGCTACATATCAATATATATATATTTTTTATATATTGCCAAGTGACGTGTTGAATAACAACAAGGGGGCATTATTTGGTATAATCTAACCTCATGAAGTAAAATAAAACTCTAAAACCTACAATTTACTTTCAATCAGATTCAGCCACACTTGATGCTATGAAAATATGACAATGACGTTTTTATGCATGGACAGCTGTTTAAATCAAACTAATAGCCCATTGTATATACGTTTTTAACTTATTAATCGTGCATCCACATTGATTGATCAAGGTTCACGGCCCTGTCTTATCAAAGACAGGGCAAAAACTCACTGAGAGAAGAATTCGGATCAGCCCATCAAAACTGAGGCATCTGATTTTTCTTAATGCCAACCTGCACTGAGGACATTAATAATGTTTGATCGAGTTTGGTTCTGGTTCTGTTTGCTTGAAATTGGTTCTGGTTCTGTTTGCTATAGTTTGGTTCTGTTTCGGGTTCTGTTTGCTATAGTTTGGTTCTGTTTCTGGTTCTGTTTGCTTGAGTCTGGTTCTGGTTCTGTTTGTTTGACTTGGTTCTGGTTCTGTTTGCTTAAGTTTGGTTCTGGTTCTGTTTGCATGAGTTTGGTTCTAGTTCGGTTCTGGTTCTGGTTCGGTTCTGGTTCGGTTTGGTTCTGGTTCGGTTCTGGTTCGGTTCTGGTTCGTTTCTGGTTCGGTTCTGGTTCAATTCGGTTCTGGTTTGGTTCTGGTTTGGTTCTGGTTTGGTTCTGGTTTGGTTCCTGTTTCGGTTCTGTTTCGGTTCTGGTTCGGTTCTGTTTGCTTGAGTTTGGTTCTGGTTCAAATTGCTTGAGTTTGGTTCTGGTTCTGTTTGCATTAGGTACTAACCCTAACCCTAACCCTAGTTTGGTTCTGGTCCCCTAACCCTAACCTTAATCCTAACCCTAACCCCAACCCTAACCCTAACCCTAATCTGAAACCCTAATCCTAATCCGTACCCTAATCCAAAACCCTAACCCTAATCAGAATCCTAACCCTAATCTGAATTCCTAACCCTAACCCTAACCCTGATCAGAAACCTAACTCTAACCATTATCTGAACCCTAACCCTAACCCAAATCTGAACCCTAACCCTAACCCCAATCCTAACCCTAACCCTAATCCTAACCCTAACCCTAACCCTTATCAGAACCCTTACCCTAACCCTAACCCTAATCCTAATCCTAACCCTAACCCTAATCCTAATCCTAACCCTAACCCTAATCCGAACCCTAACCCTAATCCGAACCCTAACCCTAATCCTAACCCTAACCCTAATCTGAACCCTAACCCCTAATCAGAGTCCTATCCCTAACTCTTATCGGAACCATAACCCTAACCCTAGCCCAAACCCTAATCCTAATCTGAACCCTAACCCCTAATCAGAATCCTAACCTTAACCATTATCTGAACCCTAATCTGAACCCTAACCCTTATCATACCCCTAGCCCTAACCCTAACCCTAACCCAAACCCTAATCCTAATCTGAACCCTAACCCTAACCTTAATCCTAACCCTAAAGATAATCAGAATCCTTACCCTAACCCTGATCATAACCCTAATCTGAACCCTAACCCTTATCATACCCCTAGCCCTAACCCTAACCCTAACCCAAACCCTAATCCTAATCTGAACCCTAACCCTAATCTGAACCCTAATCCTAATCTGAATCCAAACCCTAACCCTAACCCTAATTCGAACCCTAAACCTAATCCAAACCCTAACCCTACCCTAACCTTAATCTGAACCCTAACCCTAGCCCTCATCCATCATCCTCATACTCACTGAGAGAAGAGTTCAGATCAGCCCATCAAAGCTGAGGCATCTGATTTTTCTCAATGCCAACCTGCACTGAGGACATTAATAATGTTTGATCGAGTTTGGTTCTGGTTCTGTTTGCTTGAAATTGGTTCTGGTTCTGTTTGCTATAGTTTGGTTCTGTTTCTGGTTCTGTTTGCTTGAGTCTGGTTCTGGTTCTGGTTCTGTTTGTTTGACTTGGTTCTGGTTCTGTTTGCTTAAGATTGGTTCTGGTTCTGTTTGCATGAGTTTGGTTCTAGTTCGGTTCTGGTTCTGGATCGGTTCTGGTTCTGGATCGGTTCTGGTTCTGGATCGGTTCTGGATCGGTTCTGGTTCGGTTTGGTTCTGGTTCTGGTTCGGTTCTGGTTCGGTTCTGGTTCGGTTCTGGTTCTGTTCGGTTCTGGTTCGGTTCTGGGTCAGTTCTGGTTCAATTCGGTTCTGGTTTGGTTCTGGTTTGGTTCCTGGTTCGGTTCTGGTTCGGTTCTGTTTCGGTTCTGTTTGCTTGAGTTTGGTTCTGGTTCAAATTGCTTGAGTTTGGTTCTGGTTCTGTTTGCATTAGGCACTAACCCTAACCCTAACCCTAGTTTGGTTCTGGTTCCCTAACCCTAACCTTAATCCTAACCCTAACCCCAACCCTAACCCTAACCCTAATCTGAAACCCTAACCGTAATCTGAAACCCTAACCGTAATCTGAATTCCTAACCCTAACCCTAATCAGAAACCTAACTCTAACCATTATCTGAACCCTAACCTAACCCTAACCCTAATCCTAATCCTAATCCTAACCCTAACCCTAATCTGAACCCTAACCCTAATCTGAATCCAAACCCTAACCCTAATCTGAACCCTAACCCTAATCCTAATCCTAACCCTAACCCTAATCTGAACCCTAACCCTAATCTGAATCCAAACCCTAACCCTAATCTGAACCCTAACCCTAACCCTAATCTGAACACTTACCATAACTAACCCTAATCCGAACCCTAACCCTAACCCTTGTCCTAACCCTAACCCCAATCCAGAATGTAACCTTAATTCTAACCCTAACCCTAATCCGAACCCTAACCCTAACCCCAATCCTAACTCTAATCCTGATCCTAATCCTAATATGAACCCTAACCCTAACCCTAACCCTAACTCTAACCCTAATCTGAATCCTAACCCTAATCCGAAACCCTAACCCTAACCCCAATCCTAACTCTAACTCTGATCCTAATACTAATCTGAACCCTAACCCTAATCCTAACTCTAACCCTAACCCTTATCATACGCCTAACCCTAATCCTAACCCTCATCCTAATCCTAACCCTAACCCTAATCTGAATCCTAACCCTAATCCGAAACCCTAACCCTAACCCCAATCCTAACTCTAACTCTGATCCTAATCCTAATCTGAACCCTAACCCTAATCCTAACTCTAACCCTAACCCTTATCATACCCCTAACCCTAATCCTAATCTGAACCCTAACCCTAATCCTAACCCTAGCCCAAACCCCAATCCTAATCTGAACCCTTACCCTAACCCCTGATCAGAATCCTAACCCTAATCTGAACCCTAACCCTAATCTGAACCCTTGCCCTAAACTTTATCCTAACCCTAACCCTAACCCTAAAGATAATCAGAATTCTGACCCTAACCCTTATCCGAACCCTAATCCTTACCCTAACCCTAACCCTTACCCTAATCCGAACCCTAACCCTAATCCGAACCCTAACCTTTATCCTAACCCTAACCCTAATCCTAATCTGAACCATAACCCTAATCCTAACTCTAACCCTAAACCTTATCATACCTCTATCCGTAATCTTAACCCGAAACCCTAACTCTAATCCGAACCCTAATCCAAAACCCTAACCCTAACCCTAATCCGAACCCTAACCCTGACCCTAATCCTAGCCCTGACCCTAATCCAACCCTAATCTGAAACCCAACCCTAATGCTTATCTGAACCCTAACCCTAACCCCTAATCAGAATCCTAACCCTAACCCCAACCCTAACCCTAACCCTAGCCCTAATCATAACCTTAAACCAAATCATAACCCTCACCCTAACCCTAACCCTAATCATAACCCTAACCCTAATTGATGTGTAATGATCAAAAGCTCTGAGAGCCAATGCTTTATAGTGAATCAGAAGTGCCGGCTCACATCGAGACAGAGCCGGCTCACAGTTTTTTCCTTTCGCTGCTTAGTTCTCGGTGTTCAGCCCCAGCTCTGCTCACAGCAGAACTTTGTTTTGATTGGTCAGCATGGCAGCCATGCGGCCAATCACATGTGAGGATATAGGATACAGGTGATGGAGGGGAGGCTGTGTATCGTGGCTACATCTGTTCCTTCCGAGAGAGTCTCATCAAAGACAGGGCAAATACTCACTGAGAGGAGATATCGCATCAGCCCATCAAAGCTGAGGCATCTGATTTTTCTCAAGGACATTAATAATGTTTGCTCAAGTTTGGTTCTGGTTCTGTTTGCTTGAGTTTGGTTCTGGTTCTGCTTCTGTTTGCTTGATTTTGTTCTGGTTCTGTTAGCTTGAGTTTGGTTCTGTTTGCTTGAGTTTGGTTCTGGTTCTGTTTGCTTGAGTTTGGTCCTGATTCTGTTTGCATGAGTTTGGTACTGGTTCTGTTTGCTATAGTTTAGTTCTGTTTCTGTTTCTGTTTGCTTGAGTCTGGTTCTGGTTCTGGTTCTGTTTGTTTGACTTGGTTCTGGTTCTGTTTGCTTGAGTTTGGTTCTGGTTCTGTTTGCTTGAGTTGGTTCTGGTTCTGCTTCTGTTTGCTTGAGTTGGTTCTGGTTCTGTTTGCTTGAGTTTGGTTCTGTTTCTGTTTCTGTTTGCTTGAGTTTGGTTCTGGTTCTGGTTCTGTTTGTTTGACTTGGTTCTGGTTCTGTTTGCTTGAGTTTGGTTCTGGTTCTGTTTGCTTGAGTTGGTTCTGGTTCAGTTTGCTTGAGTTGGTTCTGGTTCTATTTCTGTTTGCTTGAGTTGGTTCTGGTTTTGTTTGCTTGAGTTAGTTCTGGTTCTGTTTGCTTGAGTTTGGTTCTGGTTCTGTTTGCTTGACTTGGTTCTGGTTCTGTTAGCTTGAGTTGGTTCTGGTTCTGTTTGCTTGAGTTTGGACCTGGTTCTTGTTCTGTTTGCTTGAGTTGGTTCTGGTTTTGTTTGCTTGAGTTTGGTTCTGGTTCTGTTCTGTGGATATGTTTGCAGTTTTTTGTTAAATTGTGCAATAAAAAAGTTTGATTAAAATACTAAACAAAAGAAAGAAGGGTTTTGTAACAGCATAAATGCACAAAATTGGGCAATTATAAGGCTTCTCATAAAAACACTGTACGTAAAAGGGATTTCAACAGACAAACCATTAATTTTTGCAAAGTTAAGGTAAAATATATACAGCTACAAAAGATCCTAAATTAAGAGCCGTTCGGGATTTGAAAGAGTCGGCTCTTTTTTGGGAGCCGAGTCGAAAGAGCCGGATCTCTGAAAAGAGCCGATCTTCCCATCACTGTGTGTGTTTGTGTGTGTGTGTGTGTGTGTGTGTGTGTGTGTGTGTGTGTGTGTGTGTGTGTGTGTGTGTGTGTGTGTGTGTGAGACCACTTTTTTTTTCTAAAGCTACATTTCTCAAACAGTTTATTTATGATCCAAAGTGATTGTTCCCAGTGATGCACCACATCCTAAACTATATGAACATATTTTAGATGGAGGCATTACTGTCATCCCCTTGCTTTAAAGACACTTCAAGTAAAAACTGACACAACTCACCCCACTTTCCCTAAGGACCACCGTAGATCTTACTGTGTCAGGTTAACACTTTAATTATACAGTCTATGGTTAACACACAACGCAGTGAATGAGGTAAACTGCCCATAAGCACGATAGCTTGTTGATATTAGCATTGAGCTAGTCTGATAGAGCAGCTGACATTTTCATTGTTTTTTATGATGCAAAATCATGTAACAAGAACAGAACAAGATGGGTGAAGATGTTTTAAAGTACACAATAAATACACCAGGGTACTAAGTTTGTCTAACTCTGTGGTTGGTGTGCTGAAATACAGCAATTTTATGACATTGTATGAATTAATGTTTCCACTATATTGCAGTTTAGGCAGCAAAACACATGCTAAAATGTTATTTAATTGGGACTTTTCTCGTGCACAATTCTTCCTTGTGACTTCAAAACAGTGTGTCATAGAGCAGTGAATTTACGACATGGTCAACCTGGGAATTCCCTCCTTACTTTCTCTTGGGGAAAGAAACAGTATCCAGACACTAGGATGATATCACCAATCTATAATTGATCCCCGTGGTTCCAGCTGTCACATGACCAGGACAGACATGTGTATGTTTTAACAGGGGCAGAAGAAGTGATGGGAGGTCAGACATTTACAGGACAAGCTCACTTAACTGCCTAAGATGATCCTGGATACAATTTTACTGAGTCTATACTCATAAGAGAATGTGGGGGTCATATGTTGCTTTCAGATTGATAGATTCATCACAGATCTCCTCTTTCCAACCCCCTCCATCTCCAGTTTAATGACTTGGCCCTTAGGGGGGTACCTATTGATCATGACCATTTACCACAGTGCTTCCTCTTGAACTTCGGAGCAACACTTCTGCTCAGTTAACTGATGCACCTTCATCTGAACTGATCTTTACGAGCTCTGAGGATTTGATAGTGTTTCTTTGTCAGGCACACAAGACACTGAATTATATCCCCGTCCCTTACAACCTCACAATAAAAGATTTATTGTCTTTTAGTGAAAGAGAGAGCCTTTTAAGTCAGCTGAACATCACTTACACATGTCACTAAGTCCCAGATAGGAACAAAAATGTATTTTGGTTGATAGAATAAGAGAGGTAATGTGATTTCACTACACCACCTATCTTAAGCCACAGTTTCTATCCACATAAACAATGGTTGAGTAACACCATATAAAAAAAAGGCTATGTGAGTAATAGGAACATATTTGTTAAAGGCCATCTGCAATGATCTCATCATACACGTAAATAATCCTGTCTTCTAATGCATATAGATAAAGATGATTATTTTAAAAGAACACAATGTACATATATTGCATGATTGTATTAACCCTAGACAACCATTGACTTGGTTATAAAGAGCGCAATTCCTTGGACAGTAATCAAAAGCATATCCTTTAAAATATACAAAGAATGTTTTTTCAAGCTTTAATTTGACTTTTGGCATCATTTTGGGTACTTCATTTAACAGAATAAACGGCTTAAAGGTCAGCTAATCCTACAGTTGGTCCTGAGCACTACCTAGTGGTGAAAAGTGGTCAGTGTAAGATTTTGTTTATAGGTTGAAAGCGTCTTAGTTAAATATACAGTATATATTGAGTAGTTGATCTCTTGAATATGTCTGCTTGAAATGATCATTTTGATTAAATTAAGCTCAAGAACTTCCTTCACAGTTAATGTAATTGAGTATATTCTTACCTTAGATATAAAAAAACAGTCACATAGAGCATGTTTTTATTTAACATACTGTATGTTAGGTCGAGAGCAAAGGTTGAGTGCTCGTTTTTTGTTGACCCCACTTGTAGTTTTTAACCCCTGTTGACTGCATCCTCAAAAACATATTATTGAATAGTGTTTTCACAGGTTTGGGTTTTTTTTAAATTCTAATTGTCCTGTTCATTGAATGTTTGATCAGTTTGAAGTTGTATTGTATTAATGTACCTTTCAAACTTTGATATGTCTCAGTCAATGTTTTTCCACTTTTAAGTTTTTGTCACAAAGCACTTACTAGTTAACTTATATTTCTATCAATGTAATAGTGCAAATGTAATGCATTCTTAGTATGTTTAGTGGTAAACTCCCTCTTATCTGTATTCTCATATAAATAAGAATGTTTTTCTTATTAAGTTAAGTGACAGGTAGTACAGGTGCATCTTAATTTGTTTTCAAGTACACAAAAACACACTGCATTTGTCTGGTAGAAATTCCTGTATGTAATTCACATCACAGTATATTATGCAGAAAGGAAAAGTATTTCAATATTTGTTGTTTCTGTTATTGTGCTGTCCCAGTACAAGTCAAATCAACTTGTATCAAACTTGCTTTAATATCAAGTTCTTATGCTGATTTATGTGCAGGTCATTGTTTAGTGACCACAGTTTAGTGGTTAACAGGCAGCTAAGGCTCTTGAAATGTTATTTCCACTCCCTTTTAAGCAACAAATCTTCATAACAGGCATGTCACATCTTCCTTTTTTGTGTTTCTAGTCATTTTACAATGAAGCTGGGGAAGCTATTCTATTACACACTCTGCTGTTGTTTACACATTCATATTACATCCATTTCCATGGCACTTGTTTTAGAATTCTACCCTCTCTGATTTCATTGCACATCCTCCAATTCTCCATGAGATGTCAGTGTTGCACTGCACACATTTACCGTCCCCCATGAAGTTGTGTCAAAGGAGCCTTTGAAAGTCTCTTGGCAGCACCTGACTGACAGCTAAACACTGGTACATTTGGATGGAAAATCAGAGTCTCTCTCAGGCTTCAAGAAACATTCCATGTAAAATCTCTAAAACTTTTTCCGTCTAAATGCACCGAATTCTTTTTTGAAAACCTTTTTAAAACTGAAACATTTTACCAGTTGATGATGGAGCTAACCTGGAGGCCAGTGTTGATTTCTATGCTGCCAGTATAGACATAATAAAGCCTAAAACAATAATTCAACCAATGGTTCAGAACATCTCAGCGATGGGATAGGTGATGCCAGCAGCGGTTGCAATGCGGTCAGGTTGAGGTGAGGTTCTGAGGTTGTCGGTTCCTCCTCAAGTTTAGTTTAAGTGGAAATTGAGGTTCGGTTTGGCCTGGGTTGAAAAACTGGTGCAGGGAATATGGGCGCCTTTTCAGTAACACACTGTTCCTTTGCATGATCAAAAGAAATACAGAGCTATAAAATATGTTTGTGTCTAAACAGCGTAGACAACATCTTGTACTATGCTGCTGTTCTGCTCTGTCACAACAGCTAAGTTGGACAATAAATCAAGCATATGAACCTGCAATTTGAGAACTGCAGTCATAAAACCATTTCCACCCATTGAAGTTTTAAGCGGAACAAACTGTTTTCATTTGTCAGTTCCACTCTGAAAATTTAGAGTGCGTCCCCGTAGGCAGGGTGCGGTGGCAGCTCGGCAGAGTGAATGGGAAGGTATTACACAGCATGACTACAGACCGTCTCTGTGTCTACGTCTGTGTTCCCCGACTCCGGCCCTCGTGAGCTCACCGGCCACTGACAGAGAATTGGCTGCAGTCTGCCCTCACTGAGTGAATCCCCAACGGGATAACCTGCCAAGCTGCGAGCCTTGCCAGCAACCCTCTCATACATTCCTCAACAGAGTGGACACCATCCAGCTCGGCCAGTCTGGGTGGGTGCCACCCAGTGCTTCCGTAGCTGCCCTAGACACCTGAACTAGCACAGGGAGAGAGGGAGAGAAAGAGGGATGGCTGGACGGGTGCATGGCTGGAGTGAGAGCTGTGTTAAATAGCCAGCAAACAGCCACTGCAGCTGTCGGGGAGTTTTCCACAACGATTCCACTGTTCCAGCCTCCAGCGCTGCACTAATTAAACCATGCCCATCCCTTTTCTGCCCTGTAGTTTCTTAAGAAATATACACATATGCATACAAATTCAAACATGCTCTCTCACAGATCTACGTACGTCCTGTTCATGGTTGCAATGTTGCACTCAGCAGCAGGGAACAGAACAGACGATATGTCTAATTACAAACTGCAGTTACAGATTTTTTGGCCACTTGGGGGCAGCAGAACAAGCTCTAAACCTTACACTGTATGAAACATGGTCTTGCCTCGACGTCACCAATTGGTGAGGCCCAAAATTGGTGGTTGCCATCCAGGTTATGCTGACCCTAACTCCAGCTGATCTACAAACCAGCAAAGAGGTGGAGTTGAGGCTCTGGCCTTGCTGCCTGGCAAACAGTTACAACCTACCCACCTGTCAGTCAAATCATCTACACCCCAATTATGCATAACTCTCAGCTGCAAAACAATAAAAATTGAAAGATTATAAAAAAATGTCACCCCTGTACAGTTTATAAGAATGAGGGGTCTGGCGGCTGGTGGTGTTAGCTCTGCTATGAGCCATACTTGGCAAACCAATTTGACATAGTTTGCCCACAGACTCTGTAGCCTTGTTAAATAACTTTGGTTGAATTTTGGTTGTTTTCTGAGTGTTTTTGTTTCTGTTTAGACAAGGGAGAAATGAGCTGCTTCAGCAAATTCCTATTTTGAAAATGCATTTTTAAAAAACTTTTAAACAATCTTGGTTGAATTGTGTGCAGGTTAGGGTGGATGGATGGGTCAACACAAAAGCAAACAAACACATATAATTATTATGAACAAGAGCAGACATGATCACTCCTGCTCCTGACCCCAAACCACTGTTATCATGATAACATAAGTTCCAATATACTTTAAGAAACAGAAATTCCATTTGTATTTCTTTAACTCAACAAAATCACTTTTGTTCCTCAACGTAACTAAACCCAGAAACAAGGCAAAAATCCAAGATGCAATCTAAGTGAATTTATTTTCAGTGAAAAAAAGAAACCAATGTGCAGCCTTATGTACAGTGTAAGCCAGGGGGGAAAGAAAAAAAAAGATGTTTCCCAAAAAAATAAGAGAAAGAATGGAAAAAAAAGTGAAACATTAAAAATATTAAAATGTCAATGAAAGTGTAAGCCAAAGTTAGGTACAGAAATCTACCCGATTGCACCTTATTATGCTCTTTGTACACTTGCAATACGCTCCGACAACTGCTTGACTACATCTCAGACCCTCCGATAACTTCTGCAATGGGGTAACAAAAACATATCCAAAAATGTTACTCTAATTTAATTCTGAAATAGCAATTTAAAAAGCATTTTTATTGCAAATGACAAAACACCCCTCCACCTAATTCATACATGGTCCTTTCCACTTGGCACACCTCCTTAAAAGCCAATGGCAGGCCTCAGCTCTGTTTGGTACTTCCCAAATTTGGAAGTGGAATTCAAGCATCTCTGTGGAGGACATGTGACAAACATTGCTACATTCAACATGTTTAAAAATGAAAGAAATAATCCATATGTGTTTCATTTGCTTTAAGATCTGTCCTTTGTAGTCTTTCTACGTTAGGGAATATTTGCATTTAGTCAAGGGGTCTTCACGCACAGTGGTAATATGATATGCAGGCTTACAGTCTTACAGCTGGCTTGATGTCTGCGGGTAAACAATGACAAACTGGTTTTCAGAGTGTGTCTAACGTTAGCAGAGCTAGCACCACCAGCTTTCGTTCCCTCTTGCAGGTTAACGTCTATGTTCGTACTTGCTACACATTGCTCTGGTCAAGTGGTTATATCACTTAAACCAGATCTCATGCATACAACTCCATCTCCATTTTCTAGATCAAAATACTGCCACACAAGTTTTACTACAGCATGCCTTCGGTCATCTTGTGTACATCTGGGTATATAGCATCAGGGTTGGACTGGAGCTACGGCCCCTGCTTGTAGATGGTGGCTGCACTACGGCTTAGACACAACACATGACCAGCATTTCGAGCCAATCGTGTTAAAATTATAATAGTTTGTTTAATTGGCCAGTAATTCTGCTGCCAACTAGTGATGACGTTTTATAGCTTAGATGACAAAATGTGCACATCCCAAGTGGGAAGTAAGGCTTATTGTATACCAAATGTGTGCAATAGAATCACAGTAAAGTCTCATATTAAGACACAAAAGTGCCAAACTTTCCAGATGTTGTTTAAGTTTATGTGATTTGACCCCTCATATTACATGATTGCCAAGTATCATTATTATTATTTAGATGAAGGACTCATCTGATGTTTTTCAAAATGTAAAGTACTCTAAACCATCACCAGTGATGCAACGGTTGTGGAAAACAGGGCCAGTACAAAACTCATGTTTAAAATAACAATTTAGACAATCCATTTTCTGTCACGTTTGACAAATCACAGTTTGTCAAACAGGTGACTTCTTCTCTGACTCTTCTCTATGAATCAGCAATTATGTAAATTAGCTTGCCAGCATTAAATTAATGTGACACAACAGATAAACATTGGATATTGACATCAGTGCATGGTACATTATCTGCAGATGGGCAAATGTCTGTCACTGACATGCATCAATTCATCAGTTGAATTTTGTTTGTGCAACCTATACCTCCAAATTTCTTGCTAAACAAAAGGTTTATCAAAATTTTCCAGCAAATGGACTGATTTGGACCTCTTGTGTTTTGAAACTGAAAACAAACTTCTCTTTCCATACCTCTGATGATACACATGTAAAAGAACATACATATATTGCTTTTCTGGTCAGTTTGAGTCTAATTGCCAAACGGAAGAATAAAAAAAAAGCGTGCTGGCCTCCAGAAGAAAGTCCCATCCACTTCCCTTCACCTTCTCCGGAGTGGGCATTCCTATATAGATTAGCTGGAAATCTTTCCTGTTCTATGGAGGATAATCCCCTGAACAAGGCTGCCCGGCTCTCATATTAAGAATGATTTAGGCACAGTGAATTCCGGTCAGGTCAAGTCTCCACTTTCATGTTATGATGTGGGCTGTTCCAGTTGTTATACGTACCTTTTGGAGAGAACAAGAGCAGACAGAAGAAAGGAGAGGAAAAGAGGGTGCCTTTTTTTTTTTTTTTTTTACTGTTCAAACAGAGTTCAAAGTCATCATGTGGATTTAAAACATGAATTAAGGTCACTGATACACAACAGCTCAGGGAAGAAAGTGTGTGTGTGGCTTAAACAAGGGTGTCTGGGAGTAAACTTTCTAAGACGCTTCATGTCTTTTCAGATATTTCCACATCATGTTTTCCTTCACACACACACACACACACACACACACACACACACACACACACACACACACACACACACACACACACACACACACACACACTGCCCACCACATAGCAGGGCATTCATCAGGAGTGTATTAGTATGAATGAGAATTACAAGGAAGTGCGGTTGCGCAGGGTCACACAGAAGAGAGTGACTCACATGTATTTACTCCACATAATGTGATTTAAAAGTGACTGAGAGGACAGCGCTGCCTCAAAGATAACAGGAAGCTTTAATTATCACCATGGCAGAATTGGGTATAGTGGGTTAGTTAAGCTGCTGTGATGTGGGTCTATTTTCATTTCTACACTGAAACAAACGGTCTGAGTTCATTTCTGCTCCTCCTTTTTGGCACAGATTCATAAGTACGGAGAATGATTTGGCAACAGGTTTTATTTATTTTAATAAGCTCGGTTTTATTTAGTTCAGCTCATTTTAGTCCAATTCAATAGTGAATAAAAGAAATCTGGGAAGATGGCTGCAGGCAGTGAGCTGTCACACTCTCTACACTCTGCTGCAGATTTTGTAGGAAAAGGCAAGCAAGAGAAAATGGATCCCTAACAAGATTTATAATTTTTACACCAAGGGTTCAAGCTTTGGCTCATTCCCTCAGAGTGGCATTGGTCAGCATTTATAATTTTTATTCATTCATGGAAACACTGCACTGTGTTCCTCCGTAATGTGACTGTGTGTCAGAGGAGATGTGGCTCAAATAGGAACATAATACCAGAATTAGCCGTGGAAAAGCCTCCTCTGATGGAGCACAGGGAGAAAAGGCTGGCTTATTTCAAGCTAAAGTGAAAAGGACAGTATGGGCAAGACAGGGGTTTTAGTGGTTTTACAGTTCAGTGGTGGTGTTTGAAAGCACGGGCTTTCAGCTACGTGGGTGGCACGGTTGTTCCTAGCATCTCTGCTATTGTATTGTTATTGGCTCCATGCACTTGTCAGCATCATTGCTCACTTTCTCAGGATAAATGTTGATTTTGCTTTATATAAGGGAAGCCGAGGCAGCAGCGCTTTGATTCGTGAAATTGCCATGGCCTCAGTGTGAGAGCTTGTGTCATTGCAGATGTCCAAATTCCTCTGACATGTTTATTGTTTTCTTTTCTTTTTTTTTACACAGGCCTTTCTGCACACAGCTCTACCGCCACTGTTTCTGAAATCTTGTGTGTCGTGTAAACAGAGAACCAGAAAATAACAAGCACAAGGAAAGGGAAAATTTCCACCCCGGCTTCATTCGCCTTTTTTCTCCCCAGCTCCTTTCAGTGCACCCACCACTTGTTGTCCTTTATTTGTGGCCTAAGTGCCTTGGCATTAAATCTTATTATTTTTTGGTAAATAAACCAGTTTCTGGTTGGAATTACACACAACTTGGTGTGAGGTCCTTTTCAGAGAGGGGGCCTGGATCCTTTTATCTGAAATGTTTTCTATTTCTGCTTTTGTAAGACACTTTTGACTGCTTTGAAAGAGAGAAACAAGGTTTTTCTTGCGTTTCTGGGGGTGAGGTTGGGGATTTTTCTCGGCATTGTGGTGAGATTTATTCGAAGAGGCTGCATTTTTCCCTGATTTCCTTCTTTGTTCTCTGTAAGTAGTTCCAGGTCCCCACTCAGTCACACACACTCATCTGCGTTTGTGTGTGTTAACGTGCACGAGGCTCAGTGATTTTGCAGACGGGTGTGTTTGGAGCACATGTGTGAATGTGTGTGCGTGAGGGCGAGGCGGGGACTTGATGTGACACCTGCTGCTGGGATGAATAGGGTCAGTGGCAGGGCCCTTCAGCAGGCAGCAGCTGCTTGTTCTCACTGCAAGACCCACTCTCTCAGCACCCCAAAGCCTCCAGGACTACAACTGAGGCCCTGACACCACCACACATAGTGCCCCCTACCACCACCTCCCATCATTACAGTTATTATCCCCAAGTATTGCAATTCCCTGTCTCCCAGGGTCACAAACTTAATCTGTCGGAAGGAAACCTGAAATTGACCCGAGGAAAACATCAAAAACTTCAATTTCCACTCTTGCGCTCTCTGAACGCAGGAAGAGGTTTCCAGACAGCTGCTGACAGACAAAGATTCTTGGTATTTGGTTAGTCTGACCTGTCTATGCTCTCTTGCTGTGTGGTAGTCTGCCCTGCGTGTGACTTAGTAGGTCTGAAAACATTCCCCGTGGCATAACAGAGGAAGAGGGCAGGAGATAAAACATCAGCCTGTTTTGGCCTCAAGACTGACTACATGTGTCTACGTCTGCTCTGATAGCTTTTAATTTGAAAGCAGAGTCACAATTACCCTCTACAGACATCATAGCCACACACATTTGCATAAATATCCTCTCCTTTTTCTGATATAGCATCTTCCCTTATCTTTCCACCAGAGGTCAGCCTTTTATTAACCAATTCTGATGAACTCTCTCAAATCCGCTTTGTTTTTCAATAAGAAAAGTTACACGTAACGACATGTGTCATAAAACTAAACGACTCATTTGCCATATTTGTAATTTTAAGTTACATTTTTTTGGATATTCCATGTTTAATAACAAGTGTTGGTTCTGTGACGGTGGTGGTGCAAAGCTCTCCTGTCATCACAGTGCATTAAGGCTGGAGCACACCAGCAAAGTACAGAGTGTGGTCCTCCTGCACTGTGTTTGTTAAATGAAGGGTTCCTTCAGCAGACATCAAACAGGCAGCCAACAGGACTGGAGGGTATTCCAGCTTTGTGCCTTGCTGACTTGGAAGGGAAATTGCAGTCTTAAACAGAAAAGGGCAACAAGGTGTCCAGTTGTGTTGACAACTATTAGCATAACTTAGGAAAATACTTGACATTACAGCTATGAAATTTCCTCACCTCTGTTAAACATTATTTTAACCTCAACTATTTAATGTACATAAAGAAGGACAACGTGTCCTCACATACTCCTGCAGTAAAAAAAAACAAACAGATGCCAAAACACCCTCCACTATGGGCCCTGAAATCTTGTGCATCTAGAGCTATTCATCGCAGTCAGGATCAGCTGGTGGAGCTCTGTTGTTGATGTCTGGGAAGTTCAGTAAGTCCTATGTTAGCATTGGTAACATTTTCTTTCAGTGTTTTTTAGGGATGTGATTGTTTAGTTGACTTAATGATGAAATGTCGTCACCCTCGCTAGTCTTCACCAGAAAAACTAGTTTGTTAAACAAATTATTAACATTTATAATTGTATGAATATAATTGTAGGCCTGAAATACCAGCCATATCTTGTGTAAAAGCTGTAGCGCAGCAACCTGCTACTAGCCAGTGCTATAGCTCTGTTTAATGGCTGCCGCTTTAATACTATATAATGCTGTAATAACTGTGCTCTACTACCTGGATGTAAATTAGCTCAGATGACGGATGGCGTTTTAGCATGGCATGAACTTGCAGTATTCTGATCTATAAATGGAGATAAAGGCAAGGCAAGGCAAGTTTATTTATAAAGCACCGTTCATACAAAGAGCAATTCAAAGTGCTTTACAGAGTTAAAAACAAAAAGCAGAACAGTTACAATTAACAAAAACATACAGCAAACACTTCAAACATTTACATTTTATTTGCGGTCAGTTGTATTTGATCTACTCTCTCTCTCTCTCTGTACTTATGTAACTTAACGTACATAGTAAACAGTGTTGGGTCTTATTATTTATTTAGATTAGGAGGGATTATTCTAAATAATCAGCCCCTCCACTGCTCTGAAGTCCGTAACTTGCAGAGTCTTGCTGTCCCGCTGGACACAGAATCACAACTGATCTTGTCTTAACTGAAATCAACCCTTTAATTATTCGATTCATCTCAGAACTTCTTCCCAAGGATTAAGACTCATACATCGAACCTTTTCTGTGTCAGGTCGAAGAGGATAAAGTTGTTCTGTGCAGGCACAGAAGCCCAAAGGCTGGTGGTGCAAGCTCTGCTAATGTTAACCACATTTTTTAAACAAATTTACATTGTTTACCTGCAGGGTGAATTTAGGCTGTTCTGAGTATTTTCTTACCTTTAGACAAGTCGCCTAATCTAAATTTTAATTTCTGTTTAAATGAAGAAGTAACTAGTATCTTTAAGCGTCCCTACAGTTTCTCTTCTACACCTCTAACCTTGTGCAATCATGTCCTGCCTCATTTAGAACAAATAACTGATTGAAATTAAACTTTTTAGAAAAATGCATATTTGGATATAAACCAGCATGAAAAGAACTAATTCTACTGACAGAAATCATGTTTGAGGAAAAATGGTCCAAATGGTTTGGCCTCACTTTTGCAGAGCAATTATGTCAACCATCGTTTTACACAGTCTATGTCCTGAACACATCTTGAAAGCAATGCCTCCATGTCCTTTTCAGTTTGAGCCATGAGGGCTGGATGAAGGAGGCTTAAGATGGAGTTTGTATGGGTTTGGTCCTTTTGGAAAGTTTGTAGTTGTAGTACATGACAGCTTTGGACTGTGGGGCTCTCTTGGGCCGGCAGGTGCGCCCGTTGCCGAAGTAGTCCTCCAAACACTGACAGGTGTAGGAGCCATCTGTGTTAACACACTGAGCGTGACGGCTGCACCGGTGAGACCCGGTTAAACATTCATCCTTATCTGAGGAGAAGGAGATTTGAAATGTTTATAAATGACGACACATATTGAATCACTTCTTCTGAGACCGATGCTGCTTCCCAGCTCAGTAGAGTAAAGGGTTTTGAGGACTCTGTGTTTGAAACCTGCTCGTGAAAGATATTTGCAGTGCTCATCACATGGATGAAAACAAAAACAGCTCGTGGGTGAGCCCACAGCTGAGTGGGTGAGCTATGAGTGCTCATCAAATAAACATGGTCTCTGGATTCTCTGCTGCCAAAGCACATCTTCACATGATCCCTCTCTCTGCCAATTAGCACAGATGAGGAGAACATGTGGAGTTGTGCTGTGATCCATTTTTTTTTTTTCATTTACAGGATTGGACATGGAACAGATCTGAGTGTGGTTTAAAAAATGTCATACATGTGCGTCCTTGTGGCCCGGTGGTCTAAGATGCGCAAGACAGCATTTTAAAATTGTTGGCTTGGTTATGGTGGGGGACTCTTGTTGCACAATATCCCCTTTACTCTCTTCTAGTGTTTTCAATCAACTGCCAAAATTATGGTGGCCTGTGAGGACAAACAGCCAGAAATATTTCATCAGTGGAAATGGGCTGCAATTCAGAAATAAATTAAAATGATAAAAAACAATCTTCAACAAATACATCAAAGGAAACTTGGAAAAAATAATCCAGTCCACTTAGCACACACCTCACCTCTTCAATCTTGACAAATGTATATGCATTGCATTGCATTTGTTATCTGTATTAGTGTGTTTCTGACTTTGCATTATGCACGAGATTGCTACACATTGCTATTGAAGCATTTTTTTTTCTACTGCATGTTTTTTTTTTTTTTAGCATATTTTGTGTTGTTATATATGGACTTTTATATTAGACATTTTTATATGCTTTTGAATTTGCATCGTTCCTTCTAATAAAGGTCTTTTGGATTGCTGCGGCAGGTTTGCCCATATCAGCAATAGAAAAAGAAATCAGAAGAAAAAAAGAAAAACTTCAAACATACCTTTACATTCAAGCACATCAATGCCACTGGATACTCATTCACTGTGATTTTATGACAATCATGTGACCATCAACTTAACATCAACAGACAGGTACTGCATATCAAGTTCTTTGTTTAAGTAACTTTAGCATCCACACCTCGACACTGCAGCAGCCCCTGGAGCGTCCCGATCACAAAGCCTTCCTGGCACACACACACGAAGCTGCCAAAGGTGTTCTTACAGCTCTGCCGTGGTGGACACACATCAGCATTTTGCAGGCACTCGTCTACATCTGCAACACAACACATACACCAGCAAAACATTCAGCTAATGTTATTACACATCAGTAAGGCCTCTTTGGCCTCATTCTGCAGCCCACCACCAACTTTTTGGACCAGACACACACACACACAACCCTAGACTCTCAGGGACACTGTGTTTAGATGTTTCTTGTCTTTGCTCAAAACAATAATTACCTTCAAAAAAGTTGCCCAAATAAGTACCTTGACCCTGTAACCACATCTTTGTTCTGAGGCTTTGAAAGGTGGTCTGCTGTTCAAAAACAAGGAATGACCCAAACACACAAACCTTTGACTTCAGATGTGCAGAGGTACGACTTCAATGGTGTTTTTATGTCTACATTTTCAAATAATGCAACTCAACTTATTGCGTATTTAAAATGATCAGGCAATATGTGACCAGTACTGCTATACTTTTCTAATTTCTTTATCTCTTTCAAGATCTCTCATGTTCCTTTTGTTGAGGTGAACCCTGACCAGATGATAAATATGACAACAAATTACCTTATAATCCTATTTCCTGCTGAAAAAACATCAGTTACATTTTTAAGTTTGACTTTTGATGCAAGAATTCAACGGTATTCATGCTTATTGTTCTGTGTAATATATGTTGTATGCATTCCCCACGTACTTTTACTCATAGTTTTGTGAGGCTTTTATTGTTCCCACGGAAAGCTTTACCCCTGTGTGAAAACGTCTCAACAGCCGTGAGAAGAGGCTGTTCAAGGTTCACTTCATTACAGGACAGGAAGAGTCTGCTGCCCAGGTATTGAGTGGGACTTTGGTAACAAAGCAGTTGGACACTGAGGAGACAGTTCAGGCTATGATTTTCTCTACATCAGGTAATTAAAGGCTTTTTCCCATCAGGTGCACAAACCCAGAAGTGCTACTAGTGAGTTCTCTGAAGGTGGTTAACCTAATGTGCATGGGAAGCTTTGTGCTAAAGTAAAAAATAAAAGATGTGGATGGGTATGATCGTGCATCATGAGGAACTTTTCCATGAGTACTGGAACTTGATTTAATTAAATAAAGTAGAAGTCCTTTCTCCCTTTTAAGTTTGCTAATTTTGAAGTGCTTGGCTGAAGAACGATTGAGGTTTGCAGTGCTGGACTAATTTAATAGCAAAGTTAACTTGTGATTTTCAATTCACTACCTGTCCTAGAGGCATCATCCAGATATTGTCACTTCTGACAGCCAAAAAATCCAAAATATTTACCAAAAACCCAACTTACAGAGTTCAAATGGTCGTCTTCAACCCAATGAGTTCTCTCGAGATGGCTACTAACATCTGTCACACAGTTATTGCATCTGAAAAGCCATTTTCATTCTCTACATTTTTTATGTCTGACTCTATATGAACCTCAGACAAACCAGGAAAAGCGATATAAAATCCCCTGTCTGTGATAATTCACTGTAGTGACGAGCTGTGAGGTGTCTCAGAGGCAACATTACCTTCACAGGTCTTGTTGTTTGCGGCCAGGTGGAGGCCGGGGGGACAAAGACAACGCACTTCTCCCCCTCTCTCCATCTGGCAACCAAACTGGCAGCGCAGGGAGAAACATGCGGCCTCTCCTGGAAGACAGACAGGGAAACACTGGCTGAGATTCGGTCAGAGAAATAGGCCACTGGATCACCACTGAGAGAGCGCACACACACACACACACACACACACACACACACACACACACACACACACACACACACACACACACACACACACACACACTTGTCCTTCTATGCTTATGGGGTACCTCATTTGAAAAAGCACTTTTCGTCCCCTCACTCTTACCCTGATCGTCACAAAGGAAAAACTCAGCATAAATTAAACCTAATGCTGATCTTTCCCAGTCCCAACCCTTACACACCGCTCTGAATAAACGAGACAAACTGTCTATTTTTTTTATGAATATCCTCACATTCCCAAAATGTCCTCACTCTAAGGATATGGCATACTGTATGTGTCCTCACAGATGCATAAACAAGTATCTTCACACACAGTTGCACTTTTAGCCCTTAAAAAATGACCTGCCTCTGTAACACTTTGTATAATATCACTTTCTGTAGTATAAACTTTTATTTCTGACATCAGAGAGTAAAAACTGAGGACCTGAACTAATATAAAGATTGCTTCTCGAGTAGAAATGATCCAACTTCAGAAATATCATCTGTCAGCCTACAGATTTTCTTTAAATAGCTTTTAAACAGTTGATAACTTTTTAACTGTATGTTCAAACAAGCAGGAACTTACTGTTGCAGGTGCGCCCATCTGCATTGAGTGTGTATCCAGGTTCACAGTAACAGCGATAGCTACCGTGTGTATTCATGCAGCGCTGGGCACACGGTCTCTCCAGGAAACCGCACTCATTCACATCTGGAGTCAATATGAAACATAACTCAAGCAGCAGATAGAAATCATTACGGTAAATGATGCAGGAGAACACATGCAATGGTTAAGAAATTAGAACCATAAGACAGATAATGAATTTGTGAATTATACTCTACCTTCATCGCACTGTGGTCCTTTATACCCCTTGGAGCATGAACACTTGCCTGGTGCCACACATTTGCCATGTACACAAGACTTCTTGCACACCGCTGTGGAGAATGATAGACAACATATATAAACTGACTTCTAAATGAATATATTATTTTACACTAAGATATGATAACCTACATTTTTTATACAACGTAAACTACAGCAATGTTAAATTTGAACAATAAATGAAAACTTCGGGATTGGAGGAGAACACAAAAAACTAGACATAAAATTAATAGGCATCCTGTTATATTAAGTTGATATGGCTACTGTGTTAGCAAACAGCTGTCTAATTACATGTCCAGAAGGAGTCATGAACACAGCAGAGTTGTGTTCCCTGACTCCTTTCAGATATAAGTCCAATATCCTCTTCCTTTTATCTCCATTTTGGGCTCCACCAACTCCTCATGACATTTTTTTTCTTTTGGCAGCTAAACCTTACATTATTACAAGCTGGTAACCTGCTTTCACTAGCTAATTGATAACAGTTACACACTGATGATGGACACAGTTAGAGAGAACAACACCTGTAAAGATGCTGGGTCTAAAAGCTCAAATAATTAGCTGAAAGGGGTTTTAAAATGCCCTGCAGGCATTAAGGGAACTCTGGAGCTCAGCAATATTTCTCTCAGGGGTTTTTTTTCTGTAAGTGAAACCCTCTGACTTACATATATAGTGATTTGATGCACTTGCAATGCAAAAATTATAGTATTTGGGGGAAAGGGAATAAAAGTTATAGTTTTATCCTAAATACAAGGTACAATAAACACTTAAAATAGTTATAGTTCCCACATAATTTGAATTCTGAAATCTTGATGTGCAAAGTAAATACAGCTTTAGGACAACTGAAACTGCAGTAACTGCATCATGTCCAAAAATGTATCAGGGTACTGTAAAATAACATAAAATGGTAACACATAAGTAAGTTCAAGCGCCTCAGAACTGCACCAAAGTACAGTTGGAGTTCATGTAATTTCAACCATTAAAGCTTTAATGTTTACTACAGAGGGAAAAACAGATGTGTGAGGGAAATGCTGATAAACAAGAAAGAAAGGCAAGATTCAGGACCCAGCCCTCCCCCGTTTTATTTCCTAGTATTTGTTGTTTTGTTAGGAAGGCCAAACTGATAACCTTTGAACTATGGGTAATATGTCTCTGTAACTATGCACTCAGTGAATCTAAGAATGACTTACGCTGACAAGCGCCGTTAACATTCCTCCATCCGAAACAACAGAAAGTTGTCTGACCATAGCTGCAGAGTCCTAGCAGTTTGTGACCCCTGGAGTGCTTTACTGCATCCTCCACTGACCTGCACCCAGGGCAAGAGATGAATAGACCATTAAGCATCATTACGCCTTTAGGACTTCAATTCAGACAGATAAATGATGAACATGAATGTCAAACAAAGCACAGGGGTATAGTTTGTTGTCCTCATAATATACAGTATGTAACTATTCTGGAAAATACACAAATATCTATATTTATATAAAATTCAAAGACTAAAGCCCTCAATGGTTCACTTTAACTACAAAGTATACATTTCTGACAGATGACTTTCATTTTCTTTGGGGCAAGAAAAGAGCAAAAAAGTATGATAGATCAAAGATCATGATGGACATGGAGACCCCAGAAGACATCTTATAAAAGTATTTAGCATTACATTTTGGGGCTGTACGTTGTACATCAAATACCATGGACACCTCAGCTCTTTAAGGACATTTGAGCATCTGCTGAGATTCTTGAAATCTTCAATGCTTCCTAAAGACTTCATGTCGATTCAGATTTTTTAATCGTAAATGCCAAAATGTACATTTTCATTCCACTTTTATTTCAACTAGTATGTATTGTACCACTCTTTGATTCAGCTGCACTGCAAAACCCCAATTCTTGGCAAATATGTTTGTCTTAATTCTAGTCAAATTCAGGTGACAAGTCCAGAGAAACATCTTGTTCTAAGATATTATAAGCAAAAGTAAGGCCTGCATTGCTATGTCAAAGAAACTTGGCAGTGACAGGTAACAATATCTGCCAATGCAGTAAGCTAAATTTGCTTTTTAAATTTCTTGTGATCTGAATGATGTCTCATTTGAAGAACATTAAGTACATCTTGATCACTACACTGGCAGATAATACTCTTTTGAAGGCAATTTAGGCCTTATTTTTTTGCTTGTAATATCTACAAATGACATGTTTATCTAAGCATGTCACACAAATGTGACTAAAAAGAAGTCTAATGAGATATTTTTGACTAGATAGGATAAATACACTTGATATGATTTGAGTTTTTGCAGTGCAGCTTTGTCTCTTCTTGAGCTCTTCAGCAGTGCATCATTATAAATACTTCAACTGTTATCTTTTAGCAGCAAGGACACATACATTGCAGAAAACGTGATTTTTACACACATGTATGAAGACTATAAAAAATGTATTAATATATAAAAGTTTGTTAATGGATATTTTGAGCTCACTCTTCACTCCAGCTGTACACTGTAACTACTTATGAAACACCTTCCTCGTTACAGGAGATTTAGCGGAAAACCCTTGGATTCTAATTTTTTCCCTCATTAAAATCTGCTGTCATAAACAAAGGTCTAATAAACTATACAGCCTACAGAACCACTGACAAAGCTTCATTTGTACCCGCTGTTAAATCTCCTCACACCCACACTGCAATACGAGGCTATTAAAAATGATTAGACACAGGCCAAGTAGGTCCATTTTACATGCTCACACTGTAGTGGAAGAGCCCACCAACAGTCTGTATGAGTAAGATCAACACACCTTTTTTAAGACATGGGGTAAATTAAACATTTCTCTCTGAAAATAAAGTTATTCACAAGCAGTCAGTCTTACCTCTCTTGATGATCAGCTACAGAGAAGGTCATGAAATGCACCATCACCACAAAAACCCTTAGGCTTATTTCAATCATGTTCTTCTCCCAAGGTTTCTGCAATATTCCCTCAATTTCATATTAGCCGACACTGCTGGTGTGAAACCTGGATTCTGTCAAAAGAGACACTTGATGTGTGTGCGTGTGTTAAAAGGCAATTTAGAGGTGTGCGAAAGGACATTTAAGTGCGTGACTGTTTGAAGAGTGTTGGGGGGGGGGGGGGGGGGGGGGGGGGGGGGGGGGGGGGGGGGGGGGGGGGGACATGGTGTAATTGTAGAGTGTGGAGAGTAAGGGGAGTGACAACTCACCTGTGTGCAAACAAAGAGAGGAAGAGACAAAATCACAAGACAATGAGAGGAGAAGAATGGAAGTAGAGGAATGCAAAACACTTTAACATTGTGTTTACGTTGACAAACAACACCCTCAATAACCATTGTTGTTCTGGACCGTTTTATGCATTGTCTTTATCATCAGGTGCCATGTTGTCGTTAGGTTAAGTTGTTAGGTTAAGTATTTTCAGGACTTTCTGTTCATGTCACCCTGACAGTTAATTTTTGTCTTCGTGAACAGAGGTGGACAAAGAAATCTGCACCTGAGGTACAAGTTTCATCAGCAGGACATAGAAAGTGAAATTTAAGTTGTGTTTGATTTGTCATGAGTTGTTTCATACTCAACCTAAACAGGATCAGTTTGACATTTTATGAAAATATGCTCATTCGCTGCTTTGCTGAGGGTAAGATAAGAAGGCCGATACCGTCCCCTGTCTGTAAACCAATAATAAAGCTAGAGTGGGGAAAGGGGCAGGGCAGCTGGCCTTTAAAGTAACATCTATTGTCAGCACATTCATTTTTCAAAATCATGTTTTTGCTACCCGCTAGAACTATATTGGAATAGTTTTCCTTCAAGTTGTCCCCCCAACTTTTACATTTTTAAACTCAGCTTTGTAATAATTAAACATAATAGACATAAAATGTTTATAAGTAATTGTAGGATCTTTGACTCTGGTTAGAAACAAGCCAGTTATTTCCTACTGCTTTGAGTCATTGTGCTAAGCTAGGTTAATCACCTTCTTCTAAGCATGAGTAATATATCCACCTTCTCTTTCCAATTGGTGTACATTTAAGTTTCACTGTGAGAATCAATCCTCAAGTACCCAGTCAAGTTTTCTCTGGAAGCATATATGACCAAAATTGGTAATTGCAGGTGTTGTTATTGTCATTGTAATGGGGTTTTGACCAATCAGAATCAAGAGTAAACACAGCTGGGTGATTAGTAAGGAAAAACAGGCAATGAGCAAAAATAATGCATAGTTTTAGAGGCTTGACTCTCCTTTTCAGAGATCAGACAGCTTCAGATTTAGACTGTTTGCCTTCATCTTAACAATTTAATGTATTTCCTTTCATTTGTTTTTTAAGTTTAACAGTGATGTGGATCTTTTTCTTTTTTGTTAGGCCACTTTACACGCTTGTTACAAGCTTCCACTGGTAAAAGAGTTTCAATTTTGCCAAGGAATGCAAACATGTCAGCCAGTTTGTAATACCAGAGACTACATATTTGACCATGGAAGGAATCATCATTAAAGCTGGCGTTAGTAGTCACGGAAAACTAGCATGAATTTGAATGTAGCATTTCCTCAGGACTTCGTCTAGCCCCCCCCCCCCCCCCCTTCCCTCAGAGCTCCTTCAAACGACGCCCCCCGCGCACATGCACGAGCGCTGCTGATTCGTGACCATATGATCCTGACTGATTCAAAACCGGTCCTCAGCACATCGTTTGTGTTTTGCACTACGTCAACTCATGTCTCACTCAGTGGTAAGAAAACACCAAAACATTATCACAGTGAAAGTGAAACATACAAACAAACATGAAATGTACGCGCAGGAGGGGGGCAGAACGGCAGGATGGGATTTGATTGGTTTCATAAATTGGACCCTAAAGGCAGGGATTGGTTGGTGTTTTCCAAGGTTTACTCTGGCTGTAGATGGCGGCTTTTTTTCGCTCTTTATAAAGAACACATTATGTATTGATTGCCATCAGGACAGAAAGATCATTTTAACAAAAGTATAACAAAAAGTGTTTCAAATTCTGACCACCAACCCCAGCTTTAAGTTCCCTAATTAGGGGAAAGATTTAAAAAAAAAAAAATATATATATATATATATATATATATATATATATATATTTATGATAAGTAACTGAAGTGTAGTTTTATGACATTAGAGAAAACTTTGTCAATGAGAAGCCAATGAGGACCGCTGGAGCAAGTACAACTACAGAACCATGACATGTTTGTAATGGACAAGTATATTTTCAGTTGAGACTTTTTGAAAAAGGTAGAGAATGAACTGTAAGACTTAAAATTTTCTAAATAAAAAATCCTTTCCTGTGTCGAATTTATCAAAATAGCATCATATTTTTCTTTCTTGACTCATTGCTTACTGCTCTGAGACTTTAAAAAAGCAAAACAACAAGAAATTAGTTAAATGAATGAAATATTATCAGCAAGAACTGAAAGACAGACACAGATGAAGCCTTAATGTTTTCTGAAAGCTGGGGCTGAGATCTCAGGGTCGGAAATAACTGCTGGCAGCCTCAGAAGTAGAGCCTTTGAAGCCTTAACTATTACCAGCACTGATCAGAGTGTAATCAGTTGCATTAAGCTCAAAGGCGGAGTTCATGTCTGGATGCCTGGTGGTCCACTCACCATGCAAAATTACAAGCATGCACACACACACACACACACACACACACACACACACACACACACACACACACTTGCACACATGCACACACAACCGTGAATCTTGCCTTAACGCTACATCTGTCTGGTGAATGAACATCAGCTGTTAAAAAAGTCTTTTATAAGTTGATGTCATTGTTAACCTCCCTACAGCAACACTAAGGGGGCAGATTAAATTATTTATACCCAGGCCAACATAATTCTGCTTTTAAGTCAGTTTACAGCAAACCAGACTTTTCTGTTCCCAATTGACACCTCAATTTGTCTGACCCCAAAACAACATGTGCCACATACTTGGCAGGTTCCTCCAGTTCCATTCGGCTAATTGTGAGATTATTGTGGGTAGGTGGCCTAGGATGCCACCACTGAAGAGCAACGTAGGAGCCGTCAGCCCGAGCACATCAAACTGTTTTAACCAGTTAAACTTGTAGAAAAAAGGTAATTGCTCAGCTGTCTGATAGAAAAGGGCTGGTTGAAAATTGAAAAATTGGAGTTTTGTCTCTGCTCATTTTCAGCTGTGTCTCTCTTTCTGTTCACAGGCACACAACCAAAGCCCAAAGCCTTCATGTTGGATGGTTTTTATCAAATGTGTCACCACCACACATCAGCCACTGAGGTGGAAAGAAACCATAAAATGACTGTGCATGGTCTGCCTTGAATTAGTGCCAAACCTCACTCTGTATCTGTCATAAACGATACAATTAAACTTAATCCTGCCTGCCAAAGAGGAATACGAGTGAGGGAAACTGAGAGAAAAAGAAAGTGTCCGCAATAGTAAAACAGAATGATAAATGTTGTCGGTGCTGGCGCAGTGTGTGGCAAGTGCAGGAGTTGATCATAGTGTTATGCTGTGCCCCACCTCCATCTGCCAGAATGGACTCTGTGGGATCACATCAAGATTTGAAGTGTGTGTCTGCAGATCTTCCTTTTCTTTGGACCACATAAGAGGTGTAACACACTGGTGGTCTTTGATTCCTCAACTTGAAAAGGGCAGCCCCACAAAGAGATCACAGAATGTGCCTAAAGCCTCTTCCCCCACCCCCACCTGCTCAAAAAATATAACATATCCATCAAAAATGATGAGGTTGGATTGAATCCCGCGATGTGAAAATAAGATTCCTGGAAAAATGTTGGTGGTCAAACTCACAAGCTGTACAGATGGTCTGCTCATATTAAAATTGTACTTTTTCTTTTAAGAATTCTGACAAAGGGTGAAGCCCAGCGATGGAGGTCTCCATTTAGAAGATTATGACTCAACCTAGCTTTCAGTCGACCTATCTACTGGCATGGATCTAGCTGGAAACAACACTTTTTAACTTTCTAACAACAAAATAATTTATTTCAAGCAAACAGTGGTGCACTATTTGTAAACAAACCTTATGGAGGGCTGGTTTTATTGAAAAGACTCCTCAATTTAAGGCAACATGTGAAGCAGCCGAGGTAGCAAGCAATTTTGCTGCATGCAGTGGGTCCCAATCATAACAGCTACAATTTGCTGTGAGTCAATCAACCATGCCCCTAATCGTGCCTTATTATGTAAAACTTATAACTTTGATATCTTCACTTGTAAAAAAAAAAAAAAAAAAAAACACCCCAGAATGAACCAATAAAGACTGGATGGAGCTATTCAGACCAAGACTGTTTTTGCACCAGGCTCTAAACATTTCTGCCTTGAAGAGTGGCATTTCAACATGGTAGTTAAAGGGCTTTTGGAGCCAGCCAATTCAGGAACTGCAGTGTAAAGCACTTTTGTATTGGCTTCTTTTCGACATTGGAGGTTTCCACTTGGTGGATATTGATCATCCTATAGGCTTTAAAAAATAATATTGATAAAATAATTCTTATCAATTCTGAGAAATAACATTTAAGTCAACTATTGTGAGTTAGATATGATTTTGACTAAATTAAGTGGGTTTTTTTTAGATAAAACTGGAGATTAAATTGGCAATGTACTGTGCTCAATGCTACACTGTATCATTTACTTTTAAAGACACATTTTAAGAAGTCTAATATCTATCACAATGTGTGACTTACAAAATATTCAAATGAGAGGTAACCACATGTAACAGTTAAGTTTGACAGCTCATTTAGATCTATTTTCTAAACAAACATCATTTTGCAATCCTGAGCTTTTAATGATGCAATTTAAAAAATGTTACAAAAAGAATCTTGACCCCTCTCCAAAACACAGATACAGTTTTACTTTTTACTTATACATAGCAAGAAGTAGCCAGTATTTGTCTGGAATGGTCTGCTTGATAACTCAGTTTCCTGTATTTATGCTGTCATATAAATAGTATCAAGTGCACATGTTAAAGCTCTAAAAGAACATCTGGTTCTGTTATATAAGTTTACAGTATGAATGTATGTTTGAGTTTGTGTAAAGCAGATTTAAAGGAATTCATGTATGCATGAACACCCATACTTGGTGAAATTTTTAAAAACTAATTTTAAACCCTATTCAACCCCCTGTTATTCATCCTAAAAGAAAGATGGAACCACTATGATCTGATCCTATGTTTTGGGGGGATTTTCTCTCCTGATAAAAACTTGCATGCTTTTCAATCTTTAGTGAAATATTATAAAGAAGGTAGTGTGTCAAATCAGGGGTGTATCATATTTGGTTTGAGTGTGTTACTCTGATTTAAGGGGTGTTATGCAAAGAGTGTCATCAAAACAGCGCTACTTTAGTTTTCGGTAAATCCTTTTACCAGGTGACGACCATGATGATGGACAGTCCAGGTTCAGAGTTCAGAGGGGGTTGGCTAAGGATCCGCCCAGGTGTGAGGGGTTAAAGACTAAAGGCCAGGGGTGAGGTCAGGACATGGGACACCTGCAAGCGCCTGATGTGTGCAGCAGGCATTGATGTGGCAGAAGGACAATGTAATAGATTGAAGGGGAAAATAGAGAGGCGACTGCCCCCCCCTTGAAATCTGATTGGCCAACCCAATGGCCAAATGCAGCCACTCTGTTGTTACTTTTTAAAGTTTAAACGTTATATATGGGTACTTAAATGTTATTAGTCCAAGTACATATGATTTGTGTAGATAGGCAGGATAAATGAATACTATTCATGAATGTGTGTGAACACATACTTCATGCCAGTCCTGCTAAAGTCAGCGCCCCACTTTGGCCACCCCAGTCAAAAAGTCTAGCTCTGGCCTTGCCATAGTAAAAAATGTCTGCCCAATTATATCTTTACACAAAAAGTTTATTTTTCCAACCAAATTGGTGTTGTTGAGTCATTTTTGAAAACTAGGGTTTAAAGGAATAGTTAATTTTTTGAAGTGGGGTTGTAACTGGCAGGAGAACCAGCAAGAAAGCTAGGCTATAAACTGCTGCAAACAGGGTGAATTCCATCACTTAACGAAGCTAAGAAAGTCTAACTCAATGTCGGTGGAAGTGTACACCATATTTGGTCATTTACTGGAACTTTTATTTGCCATCAGAAAGCCCAATACTTTTTGTTAGAGATGTAACAATATTTAAATCTCATGATACAATAATATTGCGTTAACAAGTCCATGTTACAATATTTATTGTGATATGAATGAAGACTATATAAAAATAAAAAGCCATTTCTATAGCTCTGAGTAGTTTGTGAAGTCTGAGGCAGCGGGCAGAGAACAAAGGATGATGGGCACACATGGGTAGTTCCCACTTCCCTCTGCTTTGCTCCACTGTGGCTGAAACAAAACTACACTTTCTACCCAGAAGACCTTTGGTTTCATACGCATCAACGCGTGGCATCGACACACTTTTGTTCCCACGATATCATCAAATTGACCAAAACGTTACATCCCTAGTTTTTGCACTACTTTTCATGACATATGAGTGTCCCTCTGTGTGCAGTGCAATGATCAGCTGATAGCGTCTATGATCTACAAGCCAGTAACATATTATTGAGTTTTGATTTTTAATTTTATCTCAGTTTGACATTTCTCAAAACTAGCTTAATTATATGATAGAGTTGACCCTAGTCTAGCTTCCATGCCGGTCTTAACAAACAGTACAAACAGGGTGAAACTCTATTGACAAGTACCTCATACAACCTCACTTCAAATAAAAGAAAGCTATCCCTTTAAGAAATGTTGGGGTCTCTTTTTACTTCATTACAAATTGCAGTTTCAGGTTTGGTGGTGTGACAAAACAAGTAAATTGAAGGTGTCAGCTTTAGAAGCTATAAATACTGTAGATTTATCACTTCTTTCTGTAATGTTATGGCCCAATGACAGGTAGATGAGTCAAGTTTTAGTGGATGGGGTAACTGGTAATAAAAACACAAGGGTATCTGCGCAGTAGAGATTCAAAACAGAAGAGTGAAGCCTGCTATTACCACTACACTGATTGACAGGACTTATATGAGGTAGACTCACAGCAATGTGTTGATACTACATGTTTTCTGATGCCCTCACGGGTTTGTTTACATCAGTCATGTTTGTCAACACATGAGTCAAAAAGGCATGTATTTTTGGTTATGATCCTTCCTCCCTTTCTTGCTTCCTCGTCTGTTTGTGTAACAACCTCTCGCTTTCACCACTTCGCCATGCTTGTTAGGGTATAGCTAAACTGGGAGTACACAGTGTACAGAGAGGCAGTGCACCCATTCGACACAGAGCTTTGGAGAGATTAGGATGCACACAGTACACCACCAACACAGGCGGTCTCTGTACCAAAACAAGGATTAGGGCTTTGGCAATAGCAGTACGGTATCAGGGAAGAACACTTAACCATGAAAAGACACCAAAGCATCACCAAAGAAAATGATACACCATGCATGTTTAACCTTATGTGGTACGGAAGAATGAATGAGCAATATTTTCTGAGGAGAGAACAATATTTCATATGCAGTTCAATATTTCACTGAGGATGCTTACTCTGTAATCCTCCATTTCTGGAATGACACTGACTTGATATATTTGTAATTCATTTTGTAGAGTGCGCTCTGACACTGTAGTTGGAGTTATGGGGGAGCATTTGTGTGATTATGTGTGGGTTTGACTGAGAGGCCATGCAGTGTTGCAAGTTGTTATGATACTGAAGCCATAAACAATCTTTTTTTTTGTTGACTAAGCCTTGCTTCGCTGTTTTGGTTTTACTGTAAGGGTTGATTCATTCGACAAGTTAAGAGGAGATTTTTCTTTTTAATTTGATCATTAAAAAGCTTAAATTCATTAAGCCTGAAACAGCCATGAATCAACATTTTGGGAGCTGTAACTTTTCTAGTAGACAGATGGTAAATGGACTGCACCTATAGAACAACACGGGATGTGACTCTTACAGATAAGTCTGGAATTCCAGGCTGTCTGACCTGAAGAGGTGACCCTGGATATTCGGAAAATAACAGTAAAAAGAGGTGGTAATAAACTGTTCAGTGATATATGGAGAATTTCAAGACATCAACACATCTAAAATAGGAGATATTTTTCATTGTGCAATGTTGAGCCTGAACTTAACCTGTTGTTTTAGACTCAGCAGCGGTAAGCCATGTTAGCTGTTTGTGTTTATTTGCCTGCTGTGCACATACTTCAAAGTCAATAAGATGTTAGCTGCCAGCCAGCAAGATGGCAAACAAAATACTGATAAAGTTAGTGTCACCAAACCTTGAACCTAACTCAAGTCTCAAGTCTGAGTCACCAAATAAGAATCCAAGTGGGGTCCTATTAAGAGGAGCCCTGTCCTACTGCAATCTATTCACTGTCAGAACCTTTAGGATGTTTAGATAACACCTTTCCTTTTTTTTATTTTTTTTTACATTTCTTTTTTCTTTTATTTATTTCAATGAGCAAATAACATTGGATCATCATGGGTGTTACAGTCAAGAACACACTATTCTTTTACACTTACATCATATGCCATACTATACAAGGTGCATACACATTCAATTTTTCCCAGCGTTCAATACATTTCTCCAACTGAAGTCTTAAAAAAAAAGTAAGTCTCTCCATACAGTAAATTTCTTTAACGATCCTGCACCACTGGTCCACTGTTGGGGGACCTAGTTGACACCATTTTCTAGTTATTGCTTTCCTGCTACTTGCCAAAAGTATCTTCAATAGATATTTATATTTCTGTAGGACTGTTTCTGGTATTCTACCGAGATATAAGGTAACAAAAGAAAAATCTAAATCCACCCCAATTATTTTATTTATCTTGGTAGCCACCTCTCTCCAGTAAGGCTGGATTTTCAGGCAGGCCCAAAAAACATGAAAGTTATTAGCCATAGATTTACCACATTGTCTCCAACAGAGGCCTCGGCTCTGTGTGCCTGTTTGCAGAGCTGTTATTTCAGGGGTTATAAAAAATCTCACCACATTCTTCCAGCCAAAACCTTTCATTTTCAACATTAGATTCTGACTGATTAATTTAGTGTGTCTGTAAAATTATACAATAAATGAGGTTGCAGCCGTGTGCATCATCTGTAAATGCACACAGCAACTCTCTCAATGAGGACATGCTTTCATCGATCCGGATGCAGTGGGGTTACCGGTCAATACCTGCAACCCCCTTATAATCATAACTTAACTGAGCAAACATCTTTGACCCACAGGTTGAGTCACTTTAGTTACTAAAATAACTGTTAGCAGACTGTAATGTAAACAACAGTCTAGGTTAACTGTTAGAATCTCACTTCTCTGGGTGCACCGTGGATAGATTCTTGTTAAAGTTTGAGCTTGTCCCGTCTTCTCCTCAGTGGTTCTGTTGCATTTCAGACATGTTGCACTGCTATTGTTTGCATTTACTGTAAAATATTTTAAACAAAACTCAAGATTCTAGGGTACCTCTTTAGGTATGCTGTCAGAAAATGTTCTTGAGAAAGATGACAGGCTAACAGGCATGCAGGGGAATGCAGGCCAGCTGCTAGTCAGTTGGGGACTCCCTTGAAATTGAGATGCTGCATCTTAAGAGGCTGTCGTGTAATAAATTCAAATACAATCCAATTTAAGTCCCTGCTTGAAGCTGATTGAGTTATTAGGGCCTTGTAGTAAAAGACAAACAAAAATGATAACAGTCTTTATAAATAAATAAGTCATGGCCCTCTTCTCCATTTCTCAAGTCCTAATGCAATCAAGGTAGGATTAAGGGTCCAAGTTTGAGTCATAAGGACTTGATTCAGACTTGGGTCTTAGTCCTGGACTCAAGTACTAGAATACTGAATGAAGTACAGTCATTTTTCAATTAGTTTCTTTGTTTCTGTGTGTCTTCAATTTTGTAGGCTCAATTTCATGCTAAATAAATCTGTATGAGTGTATATGTGAGTATGCATGCAACTTCTTTGTCTGATGCCAACGTAATGTAAAGCAAAGCATCGCTCCAATCTAAATATTCATTTTGCATACATACCTAATAATGTTTACATTCTTATATTACAGTTCCCAGGTCTTACATGTGGATTGTAACAGTTGCTGACAGGGTGATGATAAACATACTCTTTATGCAGTGTTTTAGATGCAGCAGGGTGATGGTCCTTGATGCATTGCTCTCAATGCATGATTCTTCTCCACTCCTGTGTGTGGCAGTGAGTCTCTGTCTGCCTGTGTGTGTGTGTGTGTGTGTGTGTGTGTGTGTGTGTGTGTGTGTGTGTGTGTGTGTGTGTGTGTGTGTGTGTGTGTGTGTGTGTGCTCTCACTTGTGCAAGACCCCAACCTCTTTGCTAGTGGTGTGTGATAAACTGTTTGGCCCTCACATCCCAGCAGAACGGGCCGTGCTTGTAAAGATAAGGAGGCGGCAGGCATCTGGCGAAGTTCACTGGCCTGGACACACAGACGCACCATCAGTAGTCTGATGCAAACTGTGGCCACACTTCAGTCGGGGGGGAAACCACATCTTTGTAAGCACAGAAAACCAACTGTGCTTGAATTTCTCTTCCTCTCACTGTTCTTTTTTTCTTTTCTCCCTTGTAGGTCAGAACAGGTCTGGATGAAAGCCAGGGTGTGAGGGGCGGACTTGATCATCAGAAAATAAAAATTGGTGAGCGATAGCATGTGGTTTTCTTTACCATTTTCTTGAAATTGAGTGACACAAAAAGAGAGCTCTTTACTCTGATGCTGTGATGGGATCCCTGTGACCATGAACGAACACTTAAATCAGTCGCCGACCTTTTTTGGCTTTGCTTGGACTCTTTGGTTAACAGACACACATACACACACAAACACACACTATTTGACCCCAGTGTTAGCTCTGGTGTTAGCAGTAAGGCTGCGGCGGATGTCCTTCTGTTGACTCTGGATGATGTAAGCCTGAGATGAGCCCTGCAGATTAAGAGCGAAGACAAACAAAGGGTCCTGCCAAGATGAGCCATAGTGTATACAGATTAATATAACAATACAGCCACACGAGCGCTGCCGTAAACCATTTGCATAACTCTTTTTAATGTGTCTCGGAAAATTTCTTTGCTTCGCTTTTAGGGGATACCCCACATGGAAACTTATACCTAGGTGGTCCGCTTCAACCAACATCAGTTGTTTACCTACTGAGGCCGTGGATCACAGAGAGTGGAAGCAGACAAAGAGCGATGTGTTGTCTTTGACAGCCACATGCCGATTCATTATAGATCACACACATAGAAATGTGTGATACATGCAAAGGGACACATGCCCTGTAAGGACCTGGGAGTGACTGCACACATAGTAGCAGCATATTTCACTTGTAGTCAAGAATATTTTTGGCAACATATCTGTTACATTAATCATTCACACAATCAAGAAAAAACACTCAAACATACAGGATTATTTTAGCAGGTGGTTTATTCTCAAAGTGGAGGACAGACCCCCTGAGAAGCCAGTGGGAATGTGGAATTACTCACTCATTTGGTAACAATAAACTAAACAAGCAATTGTTTCTTTGCTAGGGCGCATATGAAGAGGTAGCAGTCAAAATAACATTCATCAAATAGCCTATGACACCCTGAGTCAGCAATTTTGTATGCAACATCAGACGTTATTAAATATATTTTCTTCAATTTCTTTATATCTCTGCATACCGGAACTTATTTAATTTTTGAGTTATGCATATATCCCCCCTCTTCTTCGGTATTTTGACAATCTTGGAGCTTAGGAATTATGACGCTTTGAAGACTACCTCCCATGTGCATTTCAGTTAAAAAGAAATTGCATATTTTTGAAAAAATGTGAACTGGAGCCCTTGTTTTTTTTTTATCTCACCGTAGCTGCACCCACTTTCATTATATCCATATGCCCCTGCAATTTCATTGACAATATCACCTCAAGATATTGCAACTAGTAATGCAACTTCAAAAAAAATAAAAATAAAATGTCATATCACAATTTTGAGAAAGCCAATGAAATCCAAAGTTGCATAAAAGCATGAACGGCATAACAGCTCTGATAAAGTGAAGCTAAAACATTTAGAGCTCCCCCTGGTGACTGGCATAAAGTATTTGTCATAAAGCAAGCCTCCTCCAGTTTAACAAATGGAACATGGGTCAAACTTGAAACTAATTCATAAATACACATGAAACAAATGTTTCTCATCCTTTCTGTGGAAAGAGTTAGTTTTTATCATCACTGATTTATGTGCGCGTTTAATTTCTTCTCACACAGAGTATGATATCATTGATAGAGTCTACATAAACAGCTTCAACGTTTTTTGTTTTGGCTCATTTAATGCAAAGTGCACATGAAAGAACAAATACAAGAAATAACAAGGAGCAAGATTTAAGGATGACATGTAGGTATTCAGAAATTCATATGCTTCAATCATGTTTACTCAACTTTTCCCTTTGGAATCTTCTCCTCCATGTTGTGTGGATCCTTGTATCACGGCTACATATTGCTTCTGCATTCCGTGACATGACACTCCCCTCATTTTATACCACCGCCCCTCACCCCCGTCAGTCTTACCTGTCGCCCAACACTCAGCTCTGCTCTCAGCCCTCTGTGGGGGTTTAGCATGTGTTAACATGACAGATTGAGTCCCAGTGGGAACCTTAATTGCATCATTTCATGGATGCGAGTCAGTGCTGTGGTCGGAAAGAGTAAACAAGCTCTGAATCCAGGAGCAGAGAGCAATGAAGGTGAAAGGAGGGAGTGATGGAATGAGGAGATGGACAGAGAGGAGCATAGAGATGAGTAAGAGTGGAAAGAGGAAGTGCTTGAGGACAGGAAATCTGTGTAAATAACTGAGGTATTGGGATGCAATTGAGGAAGTGTGAAATATGAGATAGAGGGGGTGTGAAGCTTGCAAAAAAAAAATTCCCTAGCTTACAATAAAAGCTGCAAAAAATCAACAGCTTTTTCTTAAAACCACCCAAAAACTCCTCCAAGGTGGTCGCAGAGTGAGGTTTGTTTTGTTATGTGATAAGCTGAGAGTTAAGTGAGGCAGAAGGAAAAGGCAGCAGCAGCAGGCCGGTTGGAAAGTGTGTCTTCATTAGTAAGTGATCGGGGCCAGGGAATATGAGATTTCAGCAGCCTTGGTCGTGCGTTTCAGCAGTAGTGCTCTCTGAGTCAGCTCGTGTAAACACATGAGGTCACAGAATACACTAAGCAATTAGGGGTGTGACAAAACCAGATATACAACTGAGGGATTGACATGCACACAGATGCAGAAAATGCACGTACGGGCTCACTGGAACAACCACCAAAAATGTTTACAAAGTCCAGATTCAATATTCTCACATAAATCAATATGTTGGATCTTGGTGAGGCCACAATTTATGCTCCAAATCATAAGAGACTGGTGCCAATACAGACAAACACAGATGTTAAAGTACAACATTAATCAACGTTTTCTCCCCAGCTAGGATCCCTCCCTGACAAGACATCATGACTTCATGTGTTAACACATGACATCAAACTCAGCCACAGTGCAACGTGCTCTGAGATTTCTACCGTTTAGTTGGAGAAGTTGTAATGTGTCGTTAGATCACAGTGGAAACACTTAATCATGGTGCAGGGAGGGTCAAACAAGATTTGAAGGGATGTCATAATCACATTGAGACGTTTACAGACAGTGTCATGGTTGGACATGGGTGGTATCAGAAAAAATGTGTAAGTTGAGTCATCAGTCAGAATAAAGGATGCTTATGTTGGTTTGTATAAAAGAGCACCCTACAAGGAAATTGAGGAATGGGCGTATTTATTTAGTAGTAGTTAGTTAGTAGTTTAACAAATCAGTTGCTATTTTTCTTGCACTGCTGTGTTCCAAGATGTAAATTGTATAAATGTCACTACACTGATTAATTGGTATCATTTTCTCAATTTATGAGCAAATGCAAAGATAATTGATAGTGCTCTAGAAGGGTTCAAGTCAGAAAAATACCTTTGACAATAACCCATTTGCTTCAGCATCCAACCAATTCTAAATTTACATTTTGTTTGCTAACTTTGCATGAGCTATGTAGTGCTTGGCTAATGTTAGCTCACATATATTAGCTACACTTTTGCTCCCAGGAGTAATTATGTTAGCTATAGCTATAGTTTATATGAGCTAATATTATACAAGCTAGGAATTTACACATTTCCTATCCCGCACTAACAAACCGTTATATAAGTTTGCAGCTACGTCTTAGCTTACAGCAACTAGATTCTTATATTAGCTAATATGTCACCACTTTAGCTTGAATATGGACAGATTTTTCTTTAGTGTCTTTACTGTCACAGAGTAGTACAACATTATAACAACATTTGTGCTTCACACTTCAGTTATAGACAAGCGGCAACCTCCGGTTTCACACTATGAAGCCCATGCGGAAGTGTTATAAACTGCAATTCATCGAGAATCCGCTTGAGGCTGGCTGCAGAAACACTTGAAACCAATTCAAAAAAGACAATATTTGGAGCATTAATAAACATGTTTACAGCCTGGTTCAAAGAACGGCTTGGCTCTACGTCGCTAATTTCTCTGTCAACACACACTGCACAGGGGGTGAATTGTTTTCTAACGCAATGGTTCAGAAGATATTAAGGTTACGAGTTTTTGCCCAAATAAGGACATGACTGACTTGACTCCCGGACGGGAACACATAGCTGTTGGCTAGGAGGCTCAAACTCCACCCAACTTAACGTCACACTCTGCCTGGTTGAGTTCTGCATTTCCAATATGGCTGCCGCTGTCGATTGGCTTCTAAACAACGCTCAGGAACAGATGGGTAACGTCATGGATTCTACGTCCATATTTTATACAGTCTATGGTTATAGCAAAGGAAAATGATTGCCATGTGATTATGATTGATGAACCAGTTACTTGTGGTATTGCATTTATCAGACATCTTGGCAATTGCAGCTGCTGTCATCAGTTTGACCATACACTCTGAAAGCCTTTTGTCTCCTCCGCCTCAATTGTCTTTTGTTGGCTAGCTGTAGGCAAACTACAAAGATATTTGACAACTTATTTCTGCCAAGTTAACAGACAGCTGGCTTGGTTAGTTGTTACGGCACGGAAAGTTGTAGAGCTCTCATTAGCATCACCTAGCCATTTCTTTCCAGTCCCAGTGGTTCTGATATTTTGAGGATTTTTTAAAGTAGACTGTTTTCTGATCCATTGTTGTAAAACTAGTTAACAAGCTTACATTTGAGCCTTTTTGCTTGCTTTTCATCTTTACTGTTAGAGTTCCATATGTTTGGAACCAGATGTGCAAATAAGATAACAACATTGCTTTAATTTTTCAGTCACTTTGTCTTCAAGTTGTTCAGAGCTGTCCAGCCTCAAAAAGTTGAAAGTAATGACCAAGATGAAGAGAACCTGTAGAACTGTTATTTTACAGATTATCTATGATTCGCTACATACGAGCTAGCTAGCCCTGACTGGTTACTTTCTCCGAACACATAATACAGAATAAACAGTCTGCATAATAATCTATTCGCATGCTTGCATTGGATCAATCAGCTACGTATGACTTAGTTCCAGATGTAATTAATTTGCACCTATCTAAAACGTGGTCATTCTTTTTGTGTAGCTATATATGTGCTTGATTTCAATGGTACTGGACAGCAATACAGTAGTATTATAGGAGGTTTTAATTAACCACAGAATATAAACATTCTTAAATATGGTGAAATGAATTGATTCCTGTCATTTGTAAGATGAGAAAAAAAGTGACGCCTCTCTTTTTAATCACAAGGCTATTGTTTTTCCCTATTTTCCTGTCTCCTCCTGTTACCCTTATAAGTATTGCTTGTACTGACTCTTTCGCTCATATATACAATATTATAGCATGCACTCCCAGCCATCTCAGTCCTACAAATATTTGGTATACAGACTCCTCATGTTTATTCTAAGTACTAGGTTACACTGTTTGGGAAAGATAGCCAGACAAGGGCCCTTTGGGAAGGAAAAAGAAAACTATTCCAAATGAAAAGTAATGATTCATGCCACAGATAGTGTATAAACTCAAATGTACGTAGGACCTCGCACCACTATTGGACAGTTCCACTTTATGCAATTTTGATTGGATCTGAGCAGTGCATAGACAACTTAGTATTGCATTACTCTAAATATGGCAGTGTGTGTGCTTGTGTGTATGTGTTAGTGAGACCAGAGTGAGGTGGGTGGTCTCCACTCACTATCATTATACAACACAAAGCCTCATTGGTATTTTGAGAAGGAAATTAATATTGCCATCAGCAGTGGCTCTTGCGTGTGTGACTCCATGCATGAACATGTTTGTGTACTTCCGAAAAACTGAGTGCAGAATTTCCACTTCAAATGAGGAATTTCCAGGCTCGACTTTGAGCGATGCCATGACGCTGCATGACGACAGAGCTGCCATCAGAGCTCTCTCCTCACTGTCAACTCTGAAGGCAGCTTTTCCATTCAAGCAGGAGCAGGGAAAACCCTAGGCTTGGAGCCACATTGGCCCTGGTTTAACTAAAACATTTTCTTAGCATCCCTTCCTTTGCTGTTTTTACCTGGTGAACAAACCATCAGTGGAAATGACGCAGATGGTTTACCAGAAATGAGACAGCTCCCTGTGTGGTGCCATGACCTGCTCTCATATAATGAATTAACATCCCACAAAGATTACTACATCTTGATAGATTATGCCTATCCTCAAATCCCATACAAGACTACATTTTACAGGTCTGTAATTTTTGAGACACAAAAAAGGGGAGAGACCAGCAACTGTTACCTTACAATGAAAAACAGGTACGCAATGCTTTTTCATAAGTCATTTTTAAAAAGCCTTGGGTGTATATTATCCAGTTTCAGCATCCTAAACAAGTAAGATATTATTTCAGAATTATTGACCTTCAGAAGTCTTGAGAATTTTCCTTTTTTATGTGAGGATAGGGCCAAATTGGAGCCTTTATTCTAGACTCAGCAAACTTTGTCCCACCTGAAGCATCACATTAAACAGGCACGTTTAAAAGCCATAACTCAGGTATATAATTAATTATTAAATAATAATAATAATAAACTTGAATTATATAGAATTTTCCCTGACAAAGTGCTTCACAAATAACCTTCCCCTTGTTTACAAAAATCTCACCAGTGCTTAAATCTATGGTTACAATATGAAAACATGTCATGGACCTGACTTGCGTCTCTTTGGATGGAAAATTGAATCAATTAAAACATATAATTCCCAAATTAAATATATTACACTTTTTAAAATAAATTTAAATAATTTAAAAAAAAAAAACTTAGAATATCTGAGGCTTTACTTTATTGGACCGACTAGCAAAAACAAATAGAGACAGATATTTCAGACATGCTATAAATTTTAATAGACATATTGATATTTCTGTAGAGAAACAAAGTTATCCCTAGTTTTATTTACAATACAGGAATAAAAAAATTGTCGCATACAGTACAACAGTAAAAACAACATAGAGAACTTAAATAATTATTTTATTTGTGTAACTACTTAAATAATGAAAATGGTTATTCTATTCACACCACGCCGTCTCAGCAGCTACAATGCAACTTTCACATTAAGTGCTAAAAAAAATCATAATTTTCCATTTTACAGCATGAATTCCATTTTGACCAGGTAGAGTTGATTTCTTTCAGCAAACACAAGCAAGGCTACAGAGGAAGAAGACGTACGTCTTCATTGACATTAAACTTCAATTAACCATGAGTATTGGAAACTGGATTTTCAAAATAAAAGTTGGGGACAGAGCAGAACTGTGAATGTTTGTCTCCAAGACTTTTAAACACAATGTTTGATGGTTCTATCAATACTTGTTTTATTGAATTTAAATGGCATAAGATCAAATGTTCTATGTGTGAGCTGCATCTGCATGAACTCCAGTCTAGCATCTGAAAAAGACACAACACATGATTTGAGCTCCAGACGTACCCAGTCTTTTTTAAACTGTTTTCTGTCAGTGTAGGAGTCAGATGCTCATTAGAGTGTAATGTCTGAACATATTTCCATTAAACTGAAGGTTAATCTTTAATCTCCTGTTTGTAGATAAGATCCTCCTTTGACTGTATTCTGCTTCCACAGCAACTTGGTGGTGCGCCAGGATCTTTGATCATCTCATAACACAGACACACTTCTGACGGTGGTAATGAAACCACATGTCAGGCAAAGGATCAAGACGGACTGCTGAGATTCACTAAATGCAGGCACAGACATGCATCACTTTACACACTTTGTGTCTTTCTCAATGGAGGAAAAATCTGCGTATGTTTAAGTACAAGAAAACATGAACTGACAAGCTTAGTGTAAAACTGCTTTCTATAAACACCATTCTCTCCCATATATTATTACGCTTAAAAAAATAAACCCTCCTCTATGATAACAATAGTAATGCTATAGTTTTTTTTTTTTTGCAATGCTAAGTAGTACTTAGATAAGCTCTATTGGAAATATACATCACCGCACTATCTCTTCCCTTTGTAGTTTTGAGTTCAGGTTCAGTTTCAGTGTGTGACGCAATGAATGAGTTTGTAAAACCATACCTGTGATAGAGTGATGGTGCATGTGTGTGGATGTGAAACTACTCTCATTGCCCTTTGAATGACAAATCCATTTTGAATACTTAAATGAATGAAATAAAACATGTATACAGTGCATGGGAGTCAATGACTCTGGTTAGATTGAGACTGGCTTTGACCAACTCAGTCTTTCCTGTTTCTGTGTGGTACTGGTCCTTCGTTGTATATCCATTCTATACATTGATAACAAGTGACTGTTGCAAAGCAGAGTATACAGACTGTATACTGTTGTAGTATTTCATGACAATGTGCCCACAAACTAAATACAACATCATAAGTGAGACAACATGTTCATCACTCCTGCCTTAGTGCCTTTAGAATAGTACAGCACAAAGTACTTCTGTGTGATCCACGACACTCAATGACTCCTCAGTTTTTTAAAAACCAAGGTAGAGCTGCAGTGTTCATTCAAAGCCTATGTAAGCAGACTCTTATTTTGCTGGGATTTGCTGGGACCATAAGCACAAACTGGACCTTCTGCCGAACCAATCCTTAAAACTGTGAATTATTGATGAACCCCTGAACAATCAACTGTCTCTGTTGAAGTGCCTCAAACTCCATTTTTCTAGGGTGTCAGAGGGGTCTTAAGTAAGGCAACAGACAGCCCCTGAAAAGATCCAAAGCCTTGTGTTAAGATGGTCTTGTTCTTGTGACGTTCTTGTTCCTGCGGAGGAGCCCGTGTGTGAGCATTTTGTGAACGACAGAGGAAGTGAACTGAACTTCCATAACTTGGCCACGCTTGTCAATCATGTCCCTGGTGTCTGCGGGTCTCTTTGAAAAGTGAACACGGCTTGGATGCCAGGCCTGGTGCTCAGGAGCAAATAGCTTATAGGCAGAAGAGGAAGAGTTTGGTGATGAGGATGTAAAGCAGTCTGACATGGATCCTGTGTGTGCGTGTGCGTGTGCGTGTGCGTGTGTGTGTGTGTGTGTGTGTGTGTGTGTGTGTTTGTATGCCTATGTGGGTATGAGGGAGATTAAGAAGCCTTATTAAGGACACCTCGTTAGAGTCTGCTGGTGGTGGTAGGTAGGTAGATTTGTGTCAACTTGAGGATGACAGTGGGGAACAGCTCCCCTCTGCGCACCCCTATACGATATAGCTGGTAAGGTCCAGGAGGTACGAGGTCATGTCAATGATGTGGTCCATTATGCCGTCTTTCTCCTGGTCGTTGGGCATCCCCCGCTCACTTTTCTCACACTGGGCCCCGGAGTAGCCGCTCTTACACAGGCACTTGTTGGGCTCCATACACACTCCTCCATTGCGGCAGACTGGTTCACATTTAGCTATGGCCATAGAGAGAAGAAAAGAGACGAGGGGTGATTAAATTTAAAGTTAAATTTAAGTCGCAAATAATCAACTAGGTTTCTAATGATTATTGAAAAACAGCTTAGGGGTAATGTGCACTTTATGCATTTAACCTTATTTAAACATCTAGAAAGAAAGAACACATGGATGTTTGCTAAGATGGCACTTCTCTGGGAGGCAGCAGGCGCAAAGTCACTCACCAACTCTGCAGAGGGGTCCCTCCCAGCCGGGGCTGCAGCAGCACTTGCCAGTGGGTGTACAGTGTCCGTTCTTACAGTGTCTGGAACAAGCTGTCATCAGCAGCTCTGGAGGCTCCACCTGACGCTGGCACTCTTTCGGGTCATGAGGCCTGCAACAGTTGTTAGAAGAGGGGAAGTCGATATCAGATGTCATTCTAACAAAAACACAGGAAGTGGGGCTATGCGATGATGTAATCTAATAGATATGTTTAAGAATGCTGCACGAATAAAAACTTCAGTAATACAACTTAAATTGTTGCCATCACATCGCCAAAACCAGGGGTTAGGCTGAACTTTTTAATAACATCTGTACACGGCGTTACATTTTGATTTAATCATTGCTAATGTCACCTTTGTGCATTTGATTCCATCCTGTCCATACAGGTTTTAAATCAACTTAAATGCAGACAGGGGCTTGCTTTAGTTCATAAGCAGCTTAAACCAACCACTTAAAATTACTTTGGAGCCATTTTCGGGACTCTTTGGTACTTTGATTAGCACTAGCAGATACTGCCATGTTTACACATTCAGCATATTTAGCTACTGTTCAGGCCAATCGATATACACTTACAGTATCTCTCTCTCTTTCTGCTTTTAAAAGAAATATGTCGATGATAGCAGCTGAACTGGAGCTTTCATTATTGTCCTAATCAATTAATTGATAAAGTGAATCCCAATCCAAACCCTGATCAATCTACTATCCCTACTGAAATACCTTTAACTCCCTCTCATGGGGATCTTAAGTAAGCTGACAGATTCATATCCAATAAAAGTGACTTTATGAAAATAATTATAGAGTTGAACCTGGTTTTCTTGATTTATTTAAGGAAAGAAAAGTGTGGTGTGGTTAATCAGCTCTGTTTTTGTTCTGTCAGCAGCTTTGCCAAGTGGAAAAATCAGCAGGTTTGTGGAACATCCAAAAAGAAACAGCTACGCACGGTTTGTTTAGAAGTTTCAGCCTTTCAGTGAGAAGTCTCACCCACCAACATGCATCAGTTCTTATTTGCCAAATCTTTACAGCTACAACACAGCTTCATGCAAAATCGTTTATGACTATTTGAAAAATGTGTCTCCGATACACACAGAGCATGGAATATGCAAAGAAAACATACATACTAATACTATCACTTATGGAAGTTCTGCCAGTTACTCATTTTATTATTAAATGTGTGTGCACTGTGACAACTGCAACTGTTTGTAAACTGTGAAGACATTAGCTAGCTGTTGAACATATATGGAAATCTCTTGTCTCTGCTTTTCTGTATATTGTTAAATTTAACCACACATTTATGAATCAGCTCTCCATGATGGCTCCTGACCATAACATTAGAAAGAAGAAGCCAGTTTCAGAGTGTTGCTTTTATTGTTTTGACTCATGCTTCTTTCAAATTCCCGACTTGACGAACAAAACAACACACAGAGGTTAGCACAGGGCACCCGCAGATATAAACACGATTTGGAAAATGCAGACACACACAAACACCAACATCTCCGCACCATATGCGTCAAGTCTGAACACCCAAGAAACATATTGTGATCGTTCCATATTAAGACAAACATCCAGACACGCACATCAGCAAATGGGCTGAAACAGAATTATTTCATATCACGCTCTACAAATCTGGAAATAATACAGCAGGGCGCATAATGAAGTTCAAATGTGAAGCGTCTGTTAGTGGCTGTTGCTCAGGGGCCCACACACACACTTTCTGAGTGTGTGTGTGTAACAGAGATAGAGGGATTAATATAGATATTCTATGTAGATGTGTTCACAGTTTGTTCTACTAAGGTAAAAAGCTTGTTAGGCAACCCTGAAGGACCTGCACTCATAAACTTTAACACAAATGTATTGTTAGTGGACTGCTGTGGGTTGATGCTGGTATGAAAGCTGAAAAGCAGAAGTAGTGAGGTCAATGTGTGAGTGTAATGCTAGGTCTCATCACTCATCAATCATGGCTTGAGAGCAAATGGTCAGTAAAAGCAAAAATCAGAGGGCTAGTGAGATCCTTTTTTAGATCTCATCTTAAATTAGCCATTTTTAAATTAACTGAATCATTCATACAGGAGAGCTAACTGTGCACATAAGTTTCTATGCACTGACTGTCCCAAATTAGGTAGATACATTTGTTTTACATTAAATAAAGGCATTATTGTGTGTGAAGATACAATGTTGTAATATGATTACCCATTCACTGTGCAAGTGCTACTTCCTGGTGGATAAAGGTTGCAAATGTAACAACAGACACACTGACTGATGGCAGTGTGAAGTGACAATACTCTGTGCATGTGTGTGTGTGTGTGTGTGTGTGTGTGTGTGTGTGTGTGTGTGTGTGTGTGTGTGTGTGTGTGTGTGTGTGTGTGTGTGCATGTGTGTGTGATAAAGTTGCTTTAAATTTGGAGGATGGAGGGCAAGAGGGGGGGGTTGATTCCCATGCTCCCATCAGCACCCAACTCCAGCCTCCATCAGTGTTGGCTTTTGTTGTTGCAGGCTGCATGTAGTTAAAAGAGAGCGAAGGAGGGAAGCAAACAGAAAGAGAGGGAGAGAGAGAAAGAGTAAGAGTCCCTGGAGGATTGGTGGTGGGGGGGTCTGTAGCTAACACTGTTAATAGCAGGCAGGGGTCAGCAGCGCTACTAAACAGTCTGTACGACTGCCAGGGTGGCTGTGAAAACAGCACCTGCTGGTAGCGCCACTTGACAAAGGCAGCTGGGTCAACAGCCACTGTGGGAATTTATCAACTTTGGGAGGGGTGGTGTATGTGTGAGAGAGGGAGTGGGATAAGGGCGACAGTGCTCACACATTAGGTGGCTACATGGGCAGAAAAGAGGGATACAATGATGGTGACACCCATAATTAGAAAGTTGCATCAAATGCAGATGATGTTATAGATAAAATACAATGAGTCTGGAAAGTTAAAAGGCTTACTTTTAGCTGCTAGGTTAAGGCTTAAAGGAAAATGAAAGCAGCTCTCAGTGTAACTTGGCTGAACATTCACATTTCATAACACTGATATCCACTAAGTTCTTCTCTACCAGAGCATTGTGGATGCTCTGCCTCAGATTGGCCCGCTCTGTTTGATTATTATGTTTGTCAGCGAGTGCGTATTAGTGTGTGTTTAGCTTGTTGGCTCACAGGGTCTGCTTGATTGACATGAGGTATATGTGAGAAAAGGGCATGGAGTGGTGTACATTGTAAGGCCCAACAATGGCTTAATCAAACGGCCCAGTGTGGTCTCTTTTGCTGTTTTGTCATCTGACTCCATTGTTTGGGGGCTTCTTTTGTAGCTTCATTCCTTGTTTTAATTGTGCAAGAAATTTACTGTGTATTGTAGGAGCCAGGGCTATTCACTGCAACTGGCAAGCAGCTTTGTCAAGGGGAGGACCACAGTAGAGATGTAGGAAGATTTAGGAGGGATAGGAAAATAAAGAAAAGGCTCTTTTTTTCTGCAGCGTGCTGGGAGCTAGCGTACCGCACGCTCACACAGGCTCACAGATGTGCATGTTCGCGTGTACCCACCACCCACACAGTTTATATCTGTACACACACAAAAACACAGGGGCACACATACAGATAAATATTTCTACAAATGAGCGCCCACAGTCTCCTTCCGCTGTACATCCAGTGATTTGTGACTTCCATGGCTAATGCAGTTCATAAAGGAGGTCCCAGGACCCCATTCGAGGTTCACTGTGTCTTTTTAAGGTCTCTGCACACTGTAATTCAATCAGTCCAGCCTGCAGCTGACAAAACCTGGACGTGTGAAAAGCCCTCAATAATACTGCTTTCCCTACTTCTCTGTGGAGGGGCTGAAACAAACAAAAGGGCAAATTGCATTTTACACCAGAAATCAGCAGGAGGTCTGGCTCTATATGTTACAATTAAGCCACTGCCAAAGACCAACCGTAAGAGCTGGGCTGAGTCTATCCAAGCACATGGATAGAGCGCAACATAGGCCTTTTGAATTATGATATAATAAACACGTAACTTTACTATACGACTCCCAAAGTGTATTGTATATACACAGAGGGCTGAAACAAATCCTTGTTTTGTGCTGAATCATAATATCTTCCTTTTGTTAGTATGTTTATTTCTCAAAAAGAACGGGGTCTTTCCAGGAGTATTTGTTCCTGGCATAAATATAATGCTCTCACTGTATAAATAATTACGTTATCAAAAGCAGACTCAGTGGGAATGAAAAGTAGCCTGCCCAGTCTGAATACCTGCCCACAGTGTGCAGAGTAAGCCACAATCAAACCGATTTTTCACTCAGTTCGAGGGCAACAGCTTAGCTTTAAAAAGATGTTTGTATAATGTATGCAATGTTTGGTATAAGATGCCGAAATGCTAAAGAGGAGAAGAAACAAAGATGTACACTCTTATAAACGTGTCTTATGCAGTGTGCTTTAAACTGCTTTGTTGTGAAAAAGTGTTATATAAATGCCTGCTCTTATTGCATTACAAAAAATGTATATTTGCCCTGATGCTGTTTTTGATGATTGGGGACCCTATATGATGAAGGTTCTACTCTCATTGTTCTACTGTCTAACAATTCAAAGCTTCTATAGAGACCATACGATTCAAAATATTTCTATCCTGCTGCTATACCACATACAAGCCCAGTCTTGCTCTTTTCCTTTGCTCCCATACGCGCACACACTCACAGCACACACATTCAGCATGTTTCAAAATGCATGGTGGCCTATTTATTATTGGAGGGGTACTCCAACTGACAAACAAATACCTAGAAATGAAGTCATCTGGCCAGGACATGTTTACACAAACACTGCTGAGGGATTTTATGGCTGATGTTTCCCTGTAAGCCTTTACCACTCTCCCTAACAGTTCCTCTTTCCCCCCTCTATGTTCCTAAACACACAGTTGATCAAAACACAGAGCTAGATGCTATACTGGACCACAAAAACCACCTTACTTTAAAACAAACCTCTTTATGTGAGGGCTGTAGGGTCCAGATGTCCTTGCAGTATGGAAAAGAAAAGAAGGGGAGGACCACCAGATTTGATAACGCGCTAAGGTTAGACACATTAGCTACCCCATTTACTCCCCCAAGCACCCCCTTCCCAGCCTCCCTGTAACAGGATCATAATAACCAAGCCAGAGTGTATTAGGAGTCAAGACTCCAAACACCACAGGGTCTGCACAGACTAAACAAGTCCACTTGGTGGTGGAAAAAATTGTTCTTTTGGAGAAATGCATCCACAGGCGTTGCCAGAAAACATAAATACAGAGTGAGCCACCAGGGCCTTTGAAACATCTGTGGTGTAATTAATTGTACTAATGCCTGGGTGGCACTGTCGTCACCCAGGAATAATCAGCTGTGGATGTTTCTATTGTGACTCCGAGGCATGCAAATTTTCTCTCTGTGAGTCTGCTTCTCTTACTTAACTTACTCTCTTAATCAAATCTGATGTTGGCTTCTCTTACTTAACTTACTCTCTTAATCAAATCTGATGTTGGCTTAAGAAATACTACTGTGTTTGGGAATTTTCTTGTGCATTCATTATGTTTCCAAGTTGGTCAAAACCCTCTTACTGACCTACACAGATGGACTCAACCCTGCAGGTTGGAACTTTTGACTTTCTGCAAAAGCACTGATAAGAAGAGAGGCAACATTCATCTTGAAACTTGATATGCAAATGGTTTGAATTACAAATTCTGCAGATGTTTGTGGTGAATTCCTTTGTGCCAGGTTTGTGCGTCAGATATGAATGTTGTATAGTATGGGATAAATTCATGCCCAGTCGGCATATTTTCTCATCCTGAGTGAAAAATGTTTTTCACCTGCGCTATGCTTTGCACAAACAGTTTATAGATCCATCACCATCTGAATGGTTCCTAATACCGTGATGCAGATGGTAAGAATTATGACAGCACCAAACACATTTGAATTATGAAGTTGCACTCACTTGCATGTTCCCGTTACATTCTACTTTTTAAACATCAATTAATTAAGCATTAGACTGCACGAAAATAAACTTGTGTGAACCACTGAAGTAAAGTGCATGCGTGTGTGTGCTGGAATGGTGCAGAGCTCCATCCATCCAATGATGAATAAGACATGCACCGTATTTGATACTTGAAATGTGTATGTTTTCTTCAAATGCTGAGCTCATAGAGCTGTCTGTGCTTGAAAACAGGTGCATTTGTGTTTTAGCCACTATCATCTGAATGTCAGATGGTCTTGACCAAATGGACCAGAAGAACCAACAGGCCTATAGCTAGCCTATATTTCTGTTAGCAATACTTTATGCTAACATTTTGAAATGCTGTACTTGCATTCCAGTTACTGCTCAGCATTTGTTTTAGCCACGGCAGATAGTTATCTGGCAACTAGTTGAAGGGCACATAAGTTTCAGCCACAGCGATATGTTGATACTGTGTGGAGGAAACCTGTGTACGTCGTGAAGGCTTAAGGAGGAAAATGAACCTGAAAACATAGAGCTGTGGTTGTAGTGTTTTATGGTAAACTGAATGTAGGATTATCATCACTCTCGCAATCAAACAAAACTATCATTCAATTAGGGATTATGGCCTATTTTTGAGACTTATGAGGAGGCACACGCAAGTGCATGGAGATCTCAGACACAACTGTATGTCACCACATTTTAAAAACATATTGCTCTTGAATTATGGCTCACTAAGAGTGTTTTTCCAAGAGAGGAATAAACCAACCATAAGAAAAAAGTTTACTTTGTGATTGTACCTTTTAGGGTCTACCAGCTTGTAGAGTTTCCCACAGTGTGACTGCGCCATGCTTTTACTGCTTGCCAGAATGTAGACTTCACCTGGACAAAAAAGGCAACAGTCATACAAAGGCCAACTGCAATATTTGCATTACATGCTTCAGCTTCATGTCATCAATGCAACCCCCCATGCAATTCACGCTCCGTAATGAGGAGAGGAGAGGACAGGAGAGAGCATGAAAGGAGAAGACATGAAAAGATCAGGAGGATGACTTTAGCCAAAGCTACTGCATTGCTGCTCTCACCAAAGGACTGTAAGAAAGAGTTTAATGGGACAATTGGATACTCATGACTGGGAACCATGCAGATCATTTAATGAGGAACAAGCCTGCAAGAAAATTCCACAAGGGGACAAATTGTAAACATGTGTCTGTGGGGCCCCTACTTTGGGACACAAGCCCACCCCCTCCATGATTCTTACAACACTTGAAAATGATGATCAAATGCAGAAATCTTTAAATACCTTATCAAATAATAAATAATAACTCCAAGACCTGGCAAGAAGTGGGATCAAACATTTCTGATGGCGGTGTGAATGATCCACATCATGTCTTCATTTAATCAGAAACACCAGAGCTGACAGCTAATAATTCTTTGGTGGGGGTCCAACTGGTAACTATGTTTTGTGTTATGCTAGTCTGCTCACCTCAGCTCACCCTGCCTTATCTTTAAACTGCAGCCCCCCGCTCCCAGGTAAACAGTGACACATCACTCTACCCATGCAAAACATTGTCTTGTAGGTGGCCCAACACAGCCAATAAGTGGGCCTTTGGAGTATCACTGCTATCTTATGGAATGACAATTAATCCAGAAAGAAGTATGCACTATTTAATATCCTGTTGGGAATGGCCCGAAGTGAGGGAGGGGTATTCATTTCCCTGTATTTCCCAAAGTGTTTCTCCTTTTTGGCTGGATGTTGCAATGTTTCCAAGATTTTCAATGGTGCTTTAATGCATTGCACTGTGTTGGTGCAAAACATTTAAAACATTTTTGAAATAACCAAGTGGAAAATTCCACACCCCGATGTAAATATGATACATTTACAACAAAGTGACGTTAAGTCTTGTTTTTCCGTAGTGTTGACATCCACTATTTAAAGCCAACAAGCCATCAAGAAACGGTTCACGCTGTGAAACCCCAAAGTGTTTCAGAGAATATGTGAATACATAGCTGTCACTCAAGCAGAAATAGAGAGAACAAAACAAAGCATGAGAAAAAAAAAAGAGATAGAGAACAAGACTGAACATCTGAGAAGAGGTGGAGAATGTTCAAAAAAGTGCTTTTATTGTTGCCCTACTAACCTAGTTCATCTTCTCCAAAACCCAAAATGTGTCCCACAAGCGTGGAGCCACAGGAGCCAGCTGAGCCCAGACACAGAGCTTTCTCCTGCCACTGCTCCTCACTTGCAGATGTTGACAACGTAGACTTCTGGAGGATTCGCAGGTTACTGAAACAAAAGGGAAGAGAAAAAAGAACAGGGAGGTTGAATTCCCACATCCTTTACTTTCACAGATAATCTTGTGTAAATGAGATACCATAGATGGGATGATAATTCCTTATATTTTTTTAACTGCTGTGTTAAAGAAAGCAGAATGCGTTCAGTCTTCAGACTACAGCTGAAATCTGGAAACAGAGAAACCTTTTACTTCTTGTAACATGGTTCATTGACCCATCCTCCTATTCTACCCCACGTCTCACATGGTGTTATTCAAGACGCTGGCTTTTAGTTTCAAAACAAACATCATGCTGGAGCCTTCACTTAGCCACAACAATATGCCCTCAAATTGTACTGTGTCACAGAATTAAACGACCACACATTGTTTTAAACACAGTGCCAACTCCTGTTAGTGTACTCCCCCTCCTCGCTATTTACTTCCTTTGTTTACTCAAGCGTCAATGTTTGACATTAGCAAAGTAGGATAAATTACAAACCAAAGTGAGAACAGTACAGGGAGGGATGTCTAATCTCCATTTACACTGAATGGGCTGTGCTGTCGTGGTGACAGAAACATAAAATATAACGACAATATAACTTGTTTCCCCTATGTGGATGGAACTTTAGAACAAATCTCGATGGAGAAGAGAGAGTTTATAAGAGAAATAAAGTTGCCCATCATATGCAGCGACTCTATCACAATTTCTCAATTTAACCTTTCAAATTTGTAACAACTATTGTTTCAACTACTTTTTTCTTTTTTAAAATTCTTACCCATTTTTATCTCCAAACACATAACTGCCGTAAAGTCTTCTGGACTGGCAGCCTCTGTAGATGAAGCCCCCCACAGGTGGTGCTCCTCCAGTGGACTGCAGGTCGTAGACAGAGGGCTCATTTTCTAGGGAACAACAAGGAGGCAAAGGTCTGTTAATGCACAATTTCCAAAACACATCCACAGTAGACAAAATTATAGTGAATATATGTTGCAGTTCTTTGGGATGAAATACATTGATATTACTTCCAGTTCAAATTCCCCATTTACTCAGATAATATGTATGCCGTTAAAATCAATGGTGATTTGTTTTGTGATGAAATAAAAGAACAGACATTTGCTTAATTTTGTCTGTCAGGTGTTTTGAAATGGATGTATGGCTGCTCTTATAATAGATGGCTTCATCAAACAGGGAATGTCGATGTCCATGGGTTTTTGATTCGCCAAACTTCTAAACGAAAATCGTGTTAATCACAGCTGAAAGTGATTGTATCAATTCTTTATTTATAAGTAAGTTGATGAAGCAATGTGGCGGATTTTTTTTGAATTACAGTTTTCTTGGCAAGTGGAAACATGAATGGAGGTCTGTTGCCTTCAAAAATGTGTGATCTAAGACACTCATTGTTTTTATTTTAAATTCCCTGAAGAGATTGAGTAAGAGGCTAAATAAACCATCACGCCAAATGAGATGAAGTTGGTGTGACCAGAACAGGCATGTTGAATTAGAGTGAAGGACAAAGAATTAGTTTAAGCTGCCAAATTAACACTCTTTATGAAAAAGTGAACCTGCCCAATGTAATTTGGAACATTTATCAGTACTTTGTTTTCTTTCTTGAGTGAAGAGAAAACGACTAAGCATTGCATTGCACTGCACTGCTGTTACTGATTATCTTCAAAATGTGAGAAGAACAAGGGCCCTCTCAGCTGTGTTTTCAACAACACTGAACCATCATCTAGACACTTATTGTTGTTGACAGTTTTAAATCTTTCTTGTGGACAAAATCTCACATTCACTTGGAAAATTTGCTCTTCACATGGGGCAATTTTTTTTCTAAACCTGCACCGTCTCTGCACTTGACCCCATGTGTTTTCTAAACTTGTTGTTGCAAAAACATCATGTTCTTACAAAATGAAAGGCATTTTTCAGGCAACATGTCATCTTGTAGAGAATAAATATGAAAGGTTATCCAAGAGGTTAATGTATTTTCATTTCTTTCTTTATACGTAATGCCATCGAACAAGACTCCTGCGAAGTTTTCTTTTACCCAGAGCTATTTTAAGATTGCAAAACGATGAACTGCTTCCAATCTTAGAAAAAGTGAAAATTAGGTAAATATTTTGCAGATTTTTTGGAGAATCTCGCGGAAATTGTAACTCACCATAATCCTTTCCCTTAGTTATTTCCAGTATTCTTCCTGCTGATGTGTTTTTGCCACTAGTGTCTGTGCAGAGGATCAGCAGACTTCCGTTGTCTGTCTGCAGCCGATCCACTGCACACCTACAGTAGACAGTGGATCAACAGAAAAACAAATGTAATGTCTTCACACCAACAAACTACAGTTATTGGTAGCCTACTGATGAAGAGGTGAAGTTGCTGAGTTGACATTGCAGAGGTTTCACTTGCCTGCCTGGGTCATGTAATCCATGGGCAAAGATTTCAGGTGGCTGGTTGGTGCTGTTGAAGTACGGATTGTTCCGGGGTATGGAATAAGGTGACATGCAGGAGTCTGTGTCCACATCAACCCTCAAGACGGACCCTGTGAAATCACTGCATTCAAACACACAAACAAAATACACCTTCAAGATGGTAGGAGCTAGGAGAGGATTCAATCATGGGGCACACACCAGCACATCATCATTTATACTACAGTTCTTAGAACTTTCATCTCACCTGAGTCCATCCATCTCCTCCATATCATCTAGTGTGATCATGCCATCTCCCAGGACGATGTGCAACAGACCATCAGGGCTGAACAGAAGCTGACCGCCTAGGTGCTTCCTGTGCAGCTCCGCCACTTCCATCAGCACCCGGACAGTCCGGGTGTCCACCTGGTTTGGGTTTTTTCTAAGGAAAACAGTGCATGTCATTGTCACTGGGTTTCTATAACGGGCTGCAAAATCACAGTAGCTGCACAGTAAACTTACTACTATTTGTGACAGCTATGAAAAAACTTTCAATACTCTGATCTTTACATTCAATCCACAACACTTGGTACAATCAGATAAATATGCAAAAGTAAGCTTCTTTGGATACCTTGTAGTTTGCCTTCTCTTAAGGTGAAAGCAGCTGAATGTTTGCAACAGTCTTAAAATTTGCTGTGTAAGGTATGATTTCACAAACCAGTTAACACTCTAAATGCTTCAGATGGTTGCTGGATGGAACAACCCAGAGGTATGGGTAAAAAACGCTGACATACCAAACACAATTTGAGGTTAAACAACTCTAAATAGTTTGTTGTCTGGAGACACTTAGTCTAAATGTAATGCTTTCTCTGAATGAGGCAAAGACAGTGGGCGGAGATGTAACAGGCTGCAAAATGTTGCACAATTCCTTGTGAGGATCTGGCTTCACTGTATCAGCAACAAGTATTTCATAATGTGTTATTTTGGGTAGTCCTTCCATTTACAAAATAAATAAATAAATAGAGCTGCTTTCAAAAGAAGCAAAAAGACTCTCATAAGCTATCCTCAAATATTGTTACACTCATCTCTCTATTGGAGCCTTCATTTAAGGATTACACACTGCACTAACCAAGACTGTGCATGCCAAGACTGTAATTAAGATTAGACCATTAAGTCAAACATACAACTGTGATTATGAAAATTTAAATGTAACACTTAAATGCATTCGTGAGAGGGGATTGTTTCCTTAATCACAGGTGTATCATTAAGAGTGTCGCAAATGAGCGCCAGCCACATATTCAGCAAAAACAGTGCGCACTGGTAAGTTAGGCGGGACGTCGACCTACATTCTGGATCCCCACAAGACTAAAAGTTGGTCTTGGTAAAATTCCACTATTTGCTCCTGAAGCTTTAGTTTTTACTGTGGTTGCTATGGTCACTGGAAAATTGCATAAAATCAATGTTGCTGCAGAGAAATAACCAATATTATAATGAGTTCCTCCAGGATTTTATCATGACTCTTTCACATTCAATTTTAAATTTTCATAAAATCTTTTTTTAATTGGAAAGCTTACATTTTGCATCATTGTCATCATGAAGCCATGTCCAGTGGTGGATATTTAGAAATTTAACCAACCATATATTACTATACATTATAATTGTCCTCTTATGTTCTATGAGGATGCTTCAAACTCTTTCTCATACTATTAGAGGCCTCTACAGTAGAGAACTGTGTGTGTTCAGCTACTTAAATCGTCAACAGTAATAGAACAGTAAGTTTAATGTTGTGTGGACTTGGAGGCAGCTGGAGTTTTAGTTTCCTTTCAGGGAGTGACTGACCCATATTTAGGCTAGATTTGGCACACACTTCTCCCATTACCTCGAAACGGTGTATTCAACCACACGGAGAATGTGGTCGTGTGGTCCAATGGCCCAGCGCTCTTGGTTGGTGGTGTAGGAGACGTAGAGCTTGCCATTCTTCTTGTAATTGGGGTGGAATGCCAGGCTTAGCAGGCCCCTTTCATCTCCACCCTGCAGTCAGATGAGAAACACAAAAGATTCAGGAGTTAATTATGTCCCTCTTTGGCTTCTGCTTGCCTGTGTGGGGTTGGAATCACCCCCTCCTCGGTCATCTTCATCATCACCAAGACCACTACATGCAACCCCTACACACCCACCCACCCCCAACCTCCTTTAATTTTTCAACCACTCTAATCCCCTTTTTTTTATTTATCCATCACATTCCCTTTCACACCCCTGCTATTCTCCCATTCTCTCTTTCCCTACCCTCGCCTGTTTCACTTCACACCTTCACCAACCTACTTGAATATGCCATTGCCAACCATTATAAAGTATTTGACTCTGGGTAGAGCTGCACCACCTCTACAACCCCCCGCCTTTGCCCAGTCTTCTCTGCAGCCTGGTTATGTGCGTTTGTCCAAAGGGTCGGGGGGCCCCTGTGACGCCCTGGCCCTCCCGGTGGCCTCCATTGTGCAGTGATTTGTGTGTGTAATCTTTGGGGGATATCCGTGAATGCTACGCTGAGTGGCTGAAAGAATTTATTAGCTCACTCACAGTTCATAGAGAGCACAAAAGTGCAGAGTGCTTCAGTCCATGCTTTTTGCTCCCCATCCCCTCGCTCTTTCCCGGTTTACACAAAATCCATGCAAAATTCAAGGCTTGGGGTGGGGTTGGGGGGTTGGGGGTTGGGGGGGCGGGCAGAGAGCTGCCAACTCCCACTGTCTTGGCAACATGTTTAGAAAACATCCAAATTGCTTGTGTAATATGTAAACCTTTGTCTCACCCCGGAGGCAGCTACATCAGTTGTCACTACCCTGGTGGTCCTCCCATCATAGTTAGCTGTAATAATCAGCTACAGCATTTCATTCCCCAGGCAAGGCAAGCCAGGTCGGCTCTTTTTTATGTTGTACTCTGCCTCACTATTTCTTCCTGACAAAAGAATGAACAGAATGCTAGGCTTAGGTGTGAAGAATGTTTATAAAGTGGTCCCTGTGTGATTGTATCCCTCCAAAACAGCTTGATTCTTTTCTTTCACTGAGATAATTTAAACGAGTGAAAGTGAGCATCATGCAGAGAGAAGTTATCTTACTTATGGAAAAAAACAAGCCTTCTGTCTATTATTAACACAGCTTTCAGTTACTTTGGGTATACCAACCAGAGAAATGATCTTGGTTTCATCATAATGCTAGGCTTTGAGTAGGTGTAGTCCATGTCAAAAACCAAGGAAACACATCATAATTTGGTGTACTGGATCCTGTAGTTCTGTTTGGACTGTGTTAGACCCAGCCCAATCAAACACAGCACTGACATGGCCTAAACACAAAAAGCTGACTGTTTTTAGAAGAATGTTCTTGAAGTATCACTGAGCAACAACAGAGACCCACATGATAAGCCACAGGGGTTTTATCAATGTGAAATTAAGTGAAATGTTGTGAAAGATGATAAATAAAGCTAAAAACCAAAGGCAGACGCCCCCCCCCGGTCCTACACGACACCTTGATTAAAAGAAGACGGAGTGCCAACCTGTGGCTCCTGAGCATTGATCATAGAGAAACTGCTGCCAGAGCTGCAGTAGGGAAGTTCTACCAGCCAAAACCAATATATTGAGCAAATGAGTTCCTTTAGAGAGAACAAACTGTGTTTTCCAATCTTCAGCCGCATAATGAGCTCTAGGTTAGGTTCTACATTGCTGGTTTAATAGCTCTAGTTATATTTAGTACATTTGCTCTTCCTTTTTCCATAATGCATTATAAAATCTAAAGCAGCAGCATTTGCACATCTTGAAATTGTGCTGTATATTTCTGTCATTGTATTGACTTCTCTTCACCCACACTCTATATAACGGGAAGAGTTTGTTTCGCAACTTAAATTACGTATTCCCTTCATTGTATCCTGAACATCTTTGTGTTTTTTACGACCCACATCATTCTTTCACAGCCAGGCAGGGGGTCCTGATTAAATCTCTCATGAGGTATTATCTCTTCATTTTTCACAAACACCTGCCTCTGCATTCCTCATCCCTCTCCAATTCTGTCCTCTGGGACTCCAGCTTTGGCACTGTCAAAGTGTTGGCGTCACTCCACAGAAAGCTGGGAAAGTGAGGTGCAGGGACGAGCAGCGGTTGTTATCTTACATCTCACGGTGCATTACATGGAATGCTTTGCTGTCTGAGTGGCAGACGGAGCGATGCACACAGCGCTATGATTTCTGATTCTGCAGGGCCAGCTGTCTTTGAGTCCCGGTGACGCATGTGTTGGCTCATGCATTGTTACCCTGAACCTTTTGATCCGTTCTCACTGGCTCGTGGGGCATTCCTTCACCAAAGACATTCCACATGAGTTGATTGGAGCTCAACAATGTCTTTGACTTTCAGTCAGACACAACCTGGAACATCTACACTAACTTATCCATCCCACAAGACAAAACACACATCCTGTGTAGTCTCTGCTCTTTTGCAATCAGAATTTAAAGTTCTCTGAATCTCCTCCACCTGTTGATCCATAAATCTTATGTCAAGGACACAGCAACCCCATGATGTTCCCAGTGAATCTATCATCAGGAAGTTTATAGTGTTACCAATTTACTGCAGGCATCCTAGTGTTTGAGGATATGAAGAGACCAGCATGAGTTTGACCCTCTTTTTTTTCTTGCCAGAGAAAACAGAGGAGATGAGGCAACTTTTTTTAGTTTGTATGAGAGCAACCCTGAGCATCTGATGGATGCTGAGAATGCAGAGCAGCTGTCAGCACTGCAGGGACAGAAAAATAACATGCTGTGACTCATTTGTCTTAGCTGTGAAATATTTTATTGCAGGCCCCCTCGCCCCTGTTACACAGGCTAATACATGTCAGCGAACTGTCAGCACTGGGTTTTCGCTCACAGATGTCTTAATCTTCAAAACTTCCTGCCACTGTCACAGATATTACTCTCCAGTGCCTTCCTGAAGTTGTACAGTATAACACGCTGCTGTTGTTTAAGCACAGACTGCAACTTTGCATCAAAGCTGTCCACAGACTAAAGGAACAATTTACATTTTTTATAGAAGAAACGTATCAGTTGCCATGAGGGGAATTTTCCAACAGGTTTAATGTGAAGTGTACTTGTTTTAATGTACAACTGTGGGTCATGTATGTGTGTTTAAAAAGCTTATGGAACTCCTATGTGTTAGAGAATCTGCTATGCAATTAACCATGATGGCATATAGAATGACCATTGTGCTATTTTGTTTTCAAACGCACGATGCCTTAATTCGCCTTTCATAATGCATAAACAAGAAAACATAGTGTCTTTAGACCAACAATGGTTTAAAATACTTTTACTTAGTATTGTACTGCAGAGACTAAATTGTTTGGACTTATGTTTATTTGATCTTTTTAAGTCAAGTCTTTGATATATCTTCTTCTGTACAGTACTTTTTACAAGAACAAAATCTATATCAAACTAAAGCGCTTCTTAGCTAAGCAGCTAGCCATAAAAAATCCTCACTAGGTTTTGCTCATTTGGTGTGGATGTGGTTTGGTAATGCTGTAAAAGTAACTCTTCAGATAGCCTATTTAATATGTAATCCCCTTCATTGTTTTCACAAAAATTAAAAAGTATACAAATATACTCAGCTTGTTGTTCATGCTTCTGCACTTTGTTCTATCTCATTTATCTGATCTCAAAACTGCACTGTTGGACTGTAAAACCGATCCAAATCAACGCCAACGGTTCAATTCAGAACCCCATCCTTTAGCAAGGCACTGCCCAATAAGGAGGTTTGTCAACAAATCCACCATCATGTTAGAGGTGTGTGAATACAAGCCAATTGTGGAGAGACCACTGTGATGATGATATGGATAGAGTGTGTTTGAATGTGTGTGTGGTTGGTGGTGGTTGGGGACTGGAATATATAGAGATTGAATTTCAGGAGAAGAACACCCACAGCGCTGCTAGGAGCCCACACCACCACAGCACAGCATTGTTTCAGTGCAGTTCAGCTTAATTGGCACCGGGGGGATCCGAGGAGTGGAGTGGGGAGGGGGGCCAGAAGGAAACACAGAACATTACAATCAAAGCATGTGCATGGATATGATGATAAACCCGTTATCTGCCCTCTCTCCTGGGGGCCTGGGTTCCTCTCTCTGTATAAAGGCACCTCCATCCTGTTGACGCTACCAGTAAACACCTTAGCCCTCCCCTGGTTCTGTTCAATCCGTGTGGCTGCAAGCCCGTTCTGGCAGCCATCATCACAGAATAGGACTCCTGGGGCCTGCGGGGGATCCAGCCACGTCTAATTGTTCTAATGATAAGGGAGCATAGCTGAGTAGTAAGAGCTGCTGCATGCAGGGGGCAGTTGCATATTCAACTGCTCTGCTCCGTTTCATTCCTTGTAAGCAAAGGGTCTTGTCAGCGGAGGAGCAGTGGCATGCGCGATGGATAAACTTCCTGTCTGGGAGTGCGTCCCTCAAACATTTCAACAATCCCATCTCGTGCGATTCTGGACAACTATCGAATTTAAAATCTAAGATGCAATAAGGATTTCACATGAGAAATAAATATCAAGACATTTCCCTGAAGAGTACAGTGTTTTTAAGGTTGGGACATTCATAAGGAATGCCCAGAGCAACCGTAACTGTAAACTTGGTCTTTAATTTATGTCTTAATCGTGCCATAATACCCCAATCAGTAAAGAGACACCCCAAGAATAAGTACACTGAATTGGTAGAAAATACTCTTGAAGAATTCACATACAGACAAGAAGATATTTACAGAAAAATACTTCAAGGGTAGACTTGATTATTTTTTTATGTCTAGTCATTTTCTCACTCAGGGGCTGAGCCAAACAGAAGCACGACACATGTTTACTTGCCCCTTGACACCGCAATATCCCATAATGCCTCAGTTCCTTTTTTATTAAAGAATAAAGAGTGTAGACGAGGTTAAAATGTAAACGACCGTTCTTTGACTGCATTCCATCCAACATGTGTGGTATGTGAAAGTCACCATGTAAAGTATTGGGTAAGTCACCATGTGGGATATTAGAACCGTACAGGAACAATGTGGGAGAGATTATGAAAGCCATTAAACCATCTTGTGAGAATTAGCAGAAAATTTGCAGTAAGCACAATGTGTGCTGTATGTACAGTTAATTAGCAGATAATAGCGTAATGATTAGCCACAATCACATTTGATGAATGGCTGCTTGTTTGGTGTAATTATATAATTAAACACTAATAGTGTGCAGGCACCATTTTCAAGGGATTTGTCTTGGCCGGAGATGGTCCTCTCACGTTTACATAGGTGCACACAAATGTGTTGCAAAGAAATGTGTTAAGACTCTACCATATTACAGCCTTAATCTACAAGTGAAGCACACAATATTTCATGCTCCGTCAGCCAAGTTCTGTTCCTTTTCTCTTTCCCTTTTACATCTGTGTGCAAATTAAATCCATACTACCAAAATTCCTCCAAGACTGTTCATTCTGCATCGGCAACTGACTCCTACCTTCAGGCCGCTCTGCACCAGCTTGTGGATGTCCAGGAAGGGCTCCTTGATTAGCTCCAGGTCATGGTTTAAAATCCTGACGATTCCCTCCCTCTCCAGGACAAAGAGCCGCTGGGATCCGTCCCCACAGTGCACCACGGCCACCGGCTGCCTCAGACCACTCAACACCTCTTGAGCACAGTAGCAGTTGTGTTTGTGTTTCCTGGGTAACATGGGGGATAAAAAGGGGTCAGAGGCCAATTGTGTTGGAAAATAATCCAGCTGTATGATAGAATTGGAAGAGGTAGAACATACCATCAGATAGTAGATGACATGTATCAACTGTTTTTTCAATGACTCCAAGTGATCTTTTTTATTGATCCCTATCTGACAACCAACAAAACTAGCAAGTGTTCTTATTCATTCCTGTGCTTTGTTTTTTGAGCAGGAAGTCAGAGTAACTTCTAGCTCAAGCTTAATGAGTTTTATTCCCATCTTTGTTTTAATTACTTTCAATTACATGAGTTGCAGTTTGCAAAGTGGGAGGTTTCAATCACTATTCTAACTAACATGTTTTATTTGTGTCAAAACTGCATGTCATCTCTTCTCCTCTCCCCTCCAAGTAGTGCCAACCAATCTGCAGTTTAAGTGTAACAACTGGTGTTCAAATATAAATGCTTGCCATACTAGGTGCCAACACAAGCTTCTGGAGGTAGCAGGTGCTCCTTGACTTCAATACGCCAGTCTTTAAGATCCATTTTTTGTCTCCATCTTGCACAAAAAGCACCAAACAGTTGCAATCGAGACATTTAAACATCTTTTATCTACCTGGCTGACTGTGATATTAGCTTACCAGGACATAGTTACATATGTGATCCCTAACCAACAATCCAGCTTCCTCTCTGCAGACACCCGACCAAATGAGCCTTGGACTCCCTAACTTTGTTGGATATTTGACTGAATGTTGGTTGCAACTATTCAGGTGCTCGTGCTGCTTGGCCTTCTTGCCTAGGGGAAAACAGAGATAAAAGGCATCCCTCCCATGGACAAAAGGGCAAAGCTCTGAGTGATGTACAGACCTTTGCAGTGAGGGAGGGAACCAGAATGACGCAGGATAAGCATTTTCATTATGTGAGCAAAGCTGAGCAAATGCAGTCTGGACAAACTTTAGGATTAGAGAGGAGATGGCATAGCATTTCTGTCTGAGAGTATAGACCATGGCAAAATGGACCAGAATGGAATCCAGAATATTTAACAAAGGCTGCCTATTTGTATCAAAATTTAGTCAAAGCTGAATGTCATGTGTCCTAAAAGCCTTAGAGGAAAGTTCCCTTGGCCCATCTACTAAATTTAAGAACCGACCAAAGCTAATTAAAATAACATTATAAACATTTTCCATACTGTAACTCAATCATCAAATGGAATAAATCATGGTTGTAGTCAGAATACAAACCTGCTGATATCTTCTATTTTTTCATCTCCCAAGTAGTTGGAATCTTGCCCTTGTGGTTGCTTTCGTTGAAAATCTGGAAAGCATGGACTGGCATCTCTCCTCCCATAGTACTGGCAGAACTCATCCACATCGGCTTGGAACAGCTCTAGCAAACAAAAAAGATACACACACACAGACAGAGGGTGTTACACTTGCAATAGATACTGCATGACTAAATGATTCAATGCACAGGGATCGATTATGCTGAACTGAGAGATCCAAATAAAGTTCTTATAGAATTGTTTAGGTTCTGTGCACCACTGGGGTGTATTTGAATGCACTATATGTTGGGCAATACATGACTACGTGCAAAAGAGGATGAAAGAGAAATCAAGAAAGAGGGTAAGAGAGAAAGGATGTCATGTCCTAGTGTGGGGAGAAGGATTGGATTTATTCTTGATGAGCCAAACCAAATTCTTGCTGCACAAGGCTGAAAGAACAAGTGAAGGGACAGTGGGCCAAACCCAATCCATCAGAGACGAGAGAAAACTGCAGTAAAAATTGCCTCCTCCAGAGAGCTAAGAGATTGCACTCTTGTTTTAAGTTTGCAATATTAGTATATTTTCTGTGAAGTGATGACTTCCCGTATGAATTCTGTTAAAAGAACCATGGGACTGGCTGTCTGTGAAGTCTGTGAATACACCCAAAGTAAGATCAGGTGTTATAATGTCTGTAATTTTCCCTCTTAAGCACTGAAAATATGATATATCAGTTAGCTTATGAGTCATTTGAGGGTTGACTGTGGTTAAGCCATCCATTAAGTAGTGTTGCTATGAAAGATGCAATTAAAAAAACAACAGATATCTTCACCCCACAATCAAGCTCAACAGGCAACCTAAACATGATGCTCGAAGTTGTGAGATACAAAGCAAGGAGAACCTGCTTAACCATCACTGTTAGACCATCTTCTTACCCTTTGATAAATGATGCATGCAGAGAAAAAACATCTAATATAAGAAGCACCTAAAAAATAAAGTTAAAAAAAAGAGTAACCCACACAAACAAAGCCATAAAATCACAAAGGAAGAGTTTTGAAGAAGTTGAGTCTGTTCTCACACGGCCTGAACACATCCCAACATGAACCTAAACAAAGTGTCAACAAAAACATTGTACACAGAAACCAACCCTCATGAATAGAGAAAGAATGTCTGATTTGAAAAGGACGCAGAACCATGGGGACCACCTGTGCCGTGACCTCTAAAAAGTTCTTCTTCGTGAGATTCATAGAAAGTTAATATTTCAAACTCACACTGAATGAATTTTCTCAAGTTGAGACACATTTTGTTATCCTTCAATCCTAAATCTTCTTCAATGACCGAACCACTTGTTCATTCCTTCAAACAGATCTGACTGTTTTGCATTAGTGAGCAACACATGGGCACAGCATGTGAAATGAAATAATCAACCTGTTCAATATGGCATGTAATTCTAAATAAACAAAACTGTTTAAAGGGTGAGAGATATTCTTTGGGTAGCTTTGCCAAACACAGACGTGATGCTCCCCTCCGGCCCACAAATATGAGCTGTCACAGCACTTTATTGACTGAATGATCTTTTGCATATTATGGATTTGGATTCAACCTTGTTGTTTCCATTACTAGATTTTGCTGTTGCTATTAACATAGATCACTATAAATACCTGGACCAACTGGAGAATTACTTCAGTGTCTTAGGCCTGGCTTTTGCGTAGTTAAAGTTTAGGATATTTGAAATAACACAATGTGTTTCCTATAGTAATTCAGAATTTAATGATCCAATGTGGGAATCCAGAGTACCTCAGGGCTGTCTGCATTTAATCTCCTTTTATTCCACTTTGTGTCCAAGATCTATGCAGACATGGAATCATTTCCACTGCTAGGCTGATGATGCTCAGCTATTTGTGCCTGCAAAGCTGATGATCATTTCCAAAATGTTAAATCACAGGACTGCTTGTCTGATAGAAGTCACTAACCGTATTCAACATAGACAGCAGTTTGACCAAGTGCAATGACTCTAAGATGTGTGTCCAAAGTCTGAGAACCAAGAATCTAAGGGTTTTCTGTCAACAGCTGAAGCATGGATCCTAATTGAGGTCTCCTTTTAATCCTGATTGCCCTTTTTAATGCAAAGACTACAAATGGCCTTCACACAGTTTCTAAAGCTGCAGTTATGATTTAACTCATAATGTAAAATATGACCCTTCTATAACAAAGTTAGCTTTCCTTCTTTGTCAGCGGCACCTCTCTCTTATTTTCCAGTCTGTCAGTTCCACAATCCAGATGTTTCTATGTGGATCCTCCAGAGGATTCAGCCATATGTTTCTCCATCTTTCAATCTATCACTGATATGTCATCATGACTTGCCCACGCTGTAATTTTGCTACATTTGTCTATTCTATACACACTACATCTATTGTATGCCGATCTGACCTGGAAGAGTGACCCCCTCCTCTGTTGCTCTTGTTAAGGTTTCTTCTTTTTTTTTCCTGGTAATTTCTTTGAGGGAGATTTCCTAACCTTAATCAAGGGTCGTGGATGGAGCATGATGTATGCTGTACAGCTAATCCAGAATGTGAACTCAAGGTAGAACTGCCATCACATCATTGCTCATTTCCTTTTGGCCTGCTGGTTTACCTAAAATGCTCCAGTGCCAGAGCAACAAGTGATCTGCATAAACATGGCAGTCAAACACAGCTACGCCTCCAGCCTGTGCAGTCACAACATTATTCCCTGCAAAAAACAAAGTGTGCAGAGGGTCTCAGAAGCCCTCTGTGACCTAAAACAATCTTGCAAATATTGTTTCCTTTAGTCAATCCCTGAGAGGACAGAGGAGAGCAAATACACCAGTGATAAAAACACAAACAGGACTCTCCCTGCCCCCCCTTTCATCTCCCTCTCCTGCCACACACCGACCACAAGTGCTGACCGCACCAAATACTGGAGGTGATAGGATATCCCCTCAAACATCTAAACACAACATGAAGATCAAACACACACACAGCTCTGGCAATACCACCCACCCACTTGTGTCTGCAGTTATCTTAACCATGCTGGTTGGGGACCTTGGGTAGATGGAGGGGGGATGAGTTAAAAGAGGAGGAAGATACAGGAGAAGAGGAGTATAGAGAAGGTGGGAGGCCTGCAGTCAGAAGCAAGAGTCAAGGCAGTAAATGTCTTGATGGAAAAATGGGGTTAAGTACACAGCCTAATCAAAGGCCAGTAGGATGTTTTCACAGCAGCAGGACGACAGTTACAGATGCTGTAAGAGCTACTGTTTCATTTTTATACCTTTAGACAGATGCTTAGTATTTACAAAGTCCAATGTCTTACTCTGAATCTCTTGATAGAATCAGTGTACAAGAGAACCACAAACATGAACAAAGACAGCAATTTAAAAAAACCTAAATGTGATGAATATTAAATACAGCTAAAAACACAGAAAAAATCATCAAAGAGAGGGGTAAGAGAGGAAGAGAGAGGGAGAGAGGAAGAGAGAGAAAGAGATGGAGGGACAGAGCAAGAGAGAGATGGAGAGAGAGGGGGGGAGAGATGGAGGGAGAGGGGAAGAAAGAAAGAGAGATGAAGGGAGAGGGGAAGAAAGAAAGAGAGAGATTAAGGAAGAGGGGAAGAAAGAGAGAGAGAGGAGAGAGGAAGAGAGAGAGATGGAGATATGAAGGGAGAGGGGAAGAAAGAAAGAGACAGAGGGAGAGAGCAACAGAGAGAGATGGAGGGAGAGAGGAAGAGAGAAAAAGAGATATGAAGGGAGAGGGGAAGAGAGAAAGAGAGAGAGATGAAGGGAGAGGGGAAGAAAGATAGACAGAGAAATGAAGAGAGAGGGGAAGAGAGAAAGAGAGAGAGAGAGATTAAGGGAGAGGGGAAGAAAGAGAGAGAGATATGAAGGGAGAGGGGAAGAGAGAGAGAGAGAGAGAGATGAAGAGAGAGGGGAAGAAAGATAGACAGAGAAATAAAGGGAGAGGGGAAGAAAGAAAGAGAGAAATGAAGGGAGAGGGGAAGAGAGAAAGAGAGGGATGAAGCGAGGGAGGAAGAAAGAAAAAGAGATGGGGGTGAGAGGAAGAGAGAGAGAGATGGAAGGAGAGAGGAAGAAAGAAAGAGAGAGAGAGACAGAACGCTGTCCATATTCCCGGCTCCCCAGCGCTGAAGTTATGCTTCCATCTGGTTATCTTCCAAAGCAACCTGGGTGGCCCACCCAAAGTACTTGACATCTTGATGCACTTCGGCAGTTTTACATACACACAACCTTTGTAGAAAAATAAATGTGTCATTCGTCACCACATATGCTGATCTGTGGAGGGTTGGGGGGGTTTAGTGGGGAGGAGCATGACGGTGAACATAGGGAGGGGGGACTCTTCGCTGAAATCCTCTCTCCTGCTTTTTTTGGTTTGACTCTCTGAGTCCATATGTCTGACAGCTTATGAGCAAGTACTGTAACTCCACACAAGTCATCTTCTTTGACTCTGACTACACTCTGCACAGCGCTGCTAGCTAGCCTTAATTGTAGATCAAATGTTGTACAAGACTTGGCAGCAGGCCTTTAGATGCAGATGAGGATGAACAGGGGGGGAATGTATGTTTGATATTTGACTTGAGCTGCAGCATACCATGTGGGTGGGTTGCGGACAAGTGTGTTTGAAACTGTTCTGTTCCCAAATCTCAGCAGATCTAATCAGTTAGTGGCGACAGAGATTGGAAGAAGACTTGACTGCAGGAGAGAAGACAGTCTAGAAGCGTTTGATCATGTTCGGTATGCACTCTGAAGGCACAGGTACCTGTGATCTTGCATCCTTCAAAGGAAATTTGCTGGAGACTGAATGCTTTCAGAGTGCAGAAGGACTCTTATCCTTTAGAAGTACCATATTTACAAAGCAAACATGTTGCATTAATAGGTTCTTCTTTTCTTGTTCTGGGGATTTTGCAAGGTCATGGTATAGCTCAGTCAGGTAGTAAAGCAACCCTTCAACTGTGTTTCAGTTCATATATATATATATATATAAAAAAACATGCAGGTAGAAGAGTCAGAAACACAAGTTTGACAGTTTCTGTCAAGGTTCCGGCCAAAAGCGTCTAGACCATAGCTAAGCTACACATGCATCCAAAATACAGCATCAATTCCAGGAGTTGAGTCTGGTGTGCAGCATCAAGGTCATAAAAAGTTTGTTTTGCTCCAGTTCAGTTTTCTGGTACACTAGTTAGTCCTGTCTAGCTTTTGTTAGTGCAGAAATGTATTTTCACACCCACCTTTGCAAACCTAACATTTTCCGTTCACACGTCAGGAAATGCCTCAAATGTGTGTGTTGTTTCTACACTCAAGGTCTTCAGAAAAAAAGGTCAAGTTTTGCAAATTTATGCTGATTAAAATAAACCTACGAAATCTGGACAAACCTAACAAAGTCAGGGGGAAAAAACGTTCTGCACCTGGTTCCATAAACACCACAAGACCCAATACTGTGTTGTAAAAAAGTACACATTTTGCTGTGCAATTTGCTAAGCCAAAAGTGCTTGATCAGTCTGCAGTGTACACTAATCAGCAAACTGGTGTTGTGTGTATATAGGCAGTTTTTGCAAAGTAATTTCACTAATGCATTAAAGTGCTACAGTAAAGAAAGAAAAAAGGCTGTGAACAAGCAAACGGGTGAGACAAGCTCAGCAACAAATGGAGGTGAGGTCAGATGAGGTAAGAGCTGGATAAATAAATATTCACAGACCAGACTACTGACGCACCACTTCTTGCATAAGTCCAAAAAACTGCCAGTTCTACATGTGCAGGCTGAGTCTCAATAAAAAATGAAGTCTGTTGTGAATTGTAATTCATTAGAATAAAGTATCAGTTTAATTTTAAAAGTTGAGACTGATAGCGCAAGTATGCCTACATTCACAACCCTATTCATGTGTGTTTATTTGCAAATCACCAGGTAACCACACAGAGGCTATAATTCAAGTCACACTCATTATTATCTGTGTAATTACCTGGTATGTGACCCCTGCAGGTGTAGTAGAACTCGCGGCAGAAGTCCTGGCAGAGCCGTGGCAGGTCTGGCTCTCTGTGTGGCATCTTGTCCATGTCCGAAGAGTGGAACAACACCTGGGCATTGGGGGAGCAGTGGGCACATTTGATCTCCTCCAGGAGACGTCCACATTCTGTGTTGTTGGTGGAGAAAATCTGGAGACCACACGCAACAAAGACCAGTGATTAAAATGGTGAGCTGTTAACTTGCACTTCTACCTTTACTTCAAAGAAAGCAAGACAGCATGTAGTTCAGGATTAGTGACTGATAAAACATCACAACAACTACAAACAGCTTTGTCTGTTTTGTGGGGTTCATTTTCAACCTCAATCATACACTCCTGATTATTAGCCCTTGAAAGTTTTTACCTTACTTTATCAATGTTAGACAAGCATGTCAGCCCATATAATGTGTAAACCCATCAGTTTAATACAAAACCAAAGATACCAAAGCACCTCCAGCTCTGTCCAGTCTACTTTTAGACATAACAAGTGAACACAATACCAGATACCACACAGAAAGTCTGTAATCTCTATAAATGAGAAACTCATTCAAATTTTAAAAATGTATCGGAACATAATCTTTCTCCAACATGACACTTGCAAAGTACTCTGGCAACAGGATGTGAAGCAACGCTGGATGTCATAAAGCCATCACTCTTCATGCTGCATCATATGTTAAACATCAATGTCATCCTGGAATTTGTTTATATCCTACATGATGTGCAGATTTGGCCTGTGGTTAGATTGTGGATAGTTATTGCCAGGGTTTGAATTGCACTGAATAGTTTGATCACACAGCCACTTTCTTCTTTTAATGGCATCTTCTTCAGAATGAAGGCTGAGGAGGGAGACAGAAAGTGACTTGCATAGTGTGAACATTTGCAACATCTCAACCAAAACCTGCATCAACAACATACACAAATTCCCCACAGTAAAGACACCCTGCAAAAATGTGTTGAATTTGAATGCATTATAGGATGGCTCTTGAGATGCAGCATCATTTTCAAGGGGTCCTAACTGACTTGTTTCTGCTTTTTCAGTAAAAAGTTTTAATATCATACAGGCAGTGAAGCACACTTATGTTTATCATGTCTAGACTACCTGAACAACACTTTCTGTAATCTCCAACTCTATATCCTCTGATACCAATTTGTTAAACACTGAGGCTGGAACACCCTGTCTGTTTGGAGAAATAAACACAGAAATCATCTCATTCACTGCCTACTTACACAAGTTCATAAACAGTTAAAGTCGAAACACGATTTCCATGTCTGACAGATCTCAAGGCATGAAATGAATGAAGCTAAATAAGAGCCCCAAAGCCTGACTTGGGGTCATTACACTAAAGTACACAAAGAGTTAATCCGAAAGAAATTAGCTGGATTATTTACATAACAAATTAGCTGTAATGAAACACAATGTAATCTGTTTTAGGTCAAGAGCAGCGCTGCTTGGGCAGCCAGGCAAGCAGGCAGGCTGGTAGTGCTTTGCTCTGTGTGAGGTCCATGTGTAAACACCAATTTAGAGATAGACAGGCACATCATTCCCACTCTGGTATCAACAAATTAGCAGTCTGTCGAAGTCAATTAGACCAGGGGACCCAGGGCCAACATATGGATGCCTTACACTTTGCTCTGACTGCAGAACAAACTGCAACAAGGAAAGGGTTTTCCAGTTATTCAGCCAACAGGTGGCAGAGCCTCTGGAAAACCTATTGGGTGTAGCTGAAAAATATACTAAAATAAGAAAATGCAGAGTAACAGACAACTTAAAGAGGTAAAAATGCCTATTTCAGGTTCAAAAGTTTAACTTCAGTTTGAATTCCACTCCATGTATTTCATGTAATTGTTGATGTTTTGCTCCAAAAAGGGAGCTCCAGGCTGGTTGTCATGGCCCTGCATGTGTGGTGTGTTCCTCCGTCTGCATGTCTTCTACACTCATGCCATGTAGTATTGTGGGTATGCCTGCCCTCCTGCTCTAAATTGCCCATTGATTCCGTGTGCCATGGGCTGGCACAGGGTCCATGGAGAGTGGCATTTGTGTGCTCTCAGCCATGCCCTGTGTCCATATGTTGCTGGGATGGGCTCCAATGTTGCCATCATCCAAACCAGAACAAGTGGACCTTTGTTTGTTGTCCATTGCTGAATCTCTGAGTGAGTATGTTCCTCAAAAGCAGGGAGAAACTGGCAACGAGGCTCAGCTGTTGCACTTTTGATGAGGACACACTAAAGCAGGTCAGGAATGAGGACAAACTGAAACAGACAAGATCTATTGTAATGTAAAAATAATAATAATACAATTCTCATAAAGTTGTTCCCAGGCTATTTCAGTTTTGTACATGACGTTTTCAAAAGTTGGCATCTCACCAAGCTGCAATGCATAGCTTAATGTGGGAGAGCAGCTGTTACAGGATTACGTCTTTCCAAGACAGCATCTGCATAACAGCTTTTGCCGATGAAATTGCTGGAACAAACATATCAATATACAATGCCATACTTGGAAAAAAATAATAATCCTGTGTCACTCTGCAAACCTCAAATGGTGAGAGAGACTGAGAGAGCACTGATGTAGGCAACATTAAGCTTTAACAAAACACTTGTCCTCAGGGAATAGGTTTAAGTTGGTTGGCAGGGGGATATAGTGAAGGACACACACCCTCTCAAAGGCATTAACACTTGGACAGGGCTGATGACTGGGGGAGAGTGATGTTCTCCAGCTTCTCCCATTAGTGAAACCAACAAACACAATGGTGTTGTTGTTATTCTTTTACCATAATCAGAAAGGGCTCCGTGTGTGGGCAGTGTAGTGGGGAGGAGGAGAAGTCGAGTTCTTCCTATTCAGTTTCCCCCTTCTTATTTGCATGACTTGACCAAATTAAATGATGCAATATGGCTTTTTGTCGCAACACAAAGTGAGATACCACCCAGCCACTGAATGATTCGCGGCGTGGTTTACATGAGAATGGCCCGGTGAGGATCCAACGGAATCCGCTTCAAGTTTGGCGCATACAGTCGCCTTCTTTCTGCTTTTCTCCCCCTATGGAAGCTGAGCAGGGGGGGTTTGCAACAATGTTTTGACGATATTTACACAGTTTTCCGACACATACGTCGACGTCAACATGGAAAAGTACACAGTGATGGAGTAAAACGCGCAAGTTCGATACAATCCCTTGAACTTTTTGGCAACTTTCATGCGTAAGACAAACAAGTCCCCCTTGAATCCGACTGACAGTGAAATAAACCACAAGAAAACAGCTTCTAGCTCAACGTTTGGTACAAAGGTGAAACCGGGTCCTACCTTTATGAACAGTTTCTCTCCGGGCTGTTGAAGCGGACTGACAAGAAGTAACGTAAATCGGCGAGTGATTACCATGGTGACGCGAAGCGCATTGAACAGCTGAATAAAGAGTTGCGCTACAATGTGTGGAGCAACTAAATGATAATGCATTTAAGAAACATGGAGAGTAATACAGATTCAGATGAGCAAAAAAGAAAAGGAACAAGATCAACTCTTACAGAAAAGACAGGGAGTCTAGATAACACTATAAGTTGTTTTAAGAAGATGCAATAAGGAAATGAGTAGATTTTAAGACATGAAAACGTAACCACGACAAAATAATATGGCACATTGTCCTAAATGGGGATTCTACGTGGTAAATCTGGGCAATAGTTTACCAAACATGAAGGTATGGTCAGGTCACCTACCACTGAAAATCATAAGAAACATTCAATGTTTGTCAAAGTGTGTTAAAAATAAAATTGCACCTGAATCTATAGGCAGCATAGCCCAGGGCAATTTCCCCTGACCACCCCCAAACTCAGCTGTCGGCAGTAAGAGGCAGAATGACAATACGCGAGGGCAATAAATGCATCTCCCGAGGCGTTTAAGCAGTAAAAAAAAAAAAAAGATTTGTCAATGTGAAGAAAATGCAACGTGGTGGAGGGACATGAACCTACCCTGGCATCCCTGCGGTGCAGGAGCTGGTAGGCGGCTCTCCTGGTGGGACAGCAGGACACGCGGGGATACAACCTGTGGCAAACTTCTCCGCTGCTGCTGCCGTCAAGCAACACTTTTCGCTCCCTCTTCTTCAGCCGCTTGGGCATGCTTCCGTCGTAACATCTTCTCCTCCTGGGGCTAATTTCTCCCCTCTCGCCGAATTTTGCGTCTCCACATTCCCACAAGTTGACCGCGATGGCCAGAACGAGAACGAATTGCAAATGCTTCATAGTTTAAAAAAAATCATAAAATTGACAAAAATACAACTGGGAAAAAAAGCTCCTTTTTTTTTAAAGAACAAAGTTAACCTACAATGCAATGTATATTTCTTTGTAGGAAAGGTTATATAAATATTCCATGCAGCAGAAGCCAACTACAAGAAATTACCAATATGCTTTTTTTTTGTCAGAGCAGGTGTCCTAAATGTGATTCACTGCTATGAAGAAAGGTGTTGAAAATCATTTATTTTTTCTCCTGCTTTCATAGCACCGCTGAGAAATAATAAGAATAAAATAAAATAAAAAGTAATAAAATAACAGAATTTATCCTGATCAATACAAAAAGTCAAAAACCAAAAAAATAGCGTGAATTGCAAAAGAGCCGTGACGTTCCTTTGAGATGTAATTCCTTTTAAGCACAACACGGTGGTGTGTGCACGCACGGGGTCAAAAAAACATATAAGACATAAAAGTTGTCTCTCACTAAAGTCCTCACACCGCTCACATGTTTTCCAGTGCTCTTTCCTCCTTCTTTTTAACCAGCGCGCGAGAAGAGGAGCGAGCACGGTGACGTATGACTTCGCGGGTGCGCGCATGTGGCCACAGTCGCGTCCACGTCGAGGTAAACAGTTACCTGGTAGAGTGGAGGACGGAGAGTGGAGGCAGTGGGAGACCCAATGTTGGACTCCATCCACCGCAAAAACAAAGAATATTGTTTCTCGAGTCTGCTTCCGCCTCAAATGTATGATGTCAACAAAATAAAACCACATGTATTGTGGTTCTCTGCCAATTTAACAGACAGTTATTTCTCTGCTTTGGTCCTGTGGACAAGTCACCTCTGTTGTAATTTGGACCTCATTCTCTGCCTTTTTCCTCAGTGGCTAACGAAAACGTCTATAATACAGCATTTAATTCAGTTTTATTCAAATTCCACACATTTTAAAGGAGAAAGTTGCAGCATTTTCTCCTTTTAATGAAAGTTCATTTATGATTTTGATATTTCATACAATTCTTCTCAATGAAATATGGCTTTTTGTATATATGCAGTAAATATAAAATGCAATGATTTAAGATATACATCTTTGCATTATTTTTCTGGTGTTTCTATGCTCTTGTGCTTAATTTTTAGATAACCAAAGTGTACTTAAACTGGAGTACTTTTATGCGTAGGTTCAGATGCTATTACATAAGTAGTCTCAGGAATCCAAATGATTCAGCTACTTTATAGCCAGAAAAAAATCTTCTGAAACTAAGAAGTTTTTTCTGTTTTTGAATAATTGAGTCTTTGGGAGAAGCTTTGAGGCTTCTGCAAGACACTGACATTATGAAAATGGAGAATATCGTGTTACATCACAAACTGTGTCATGGGTGTTTGACTTTGTTTGTTAAATATGGTCAGAAAGGTTTACTCTGGTAGCCACAGAATGAAGAATTACATGTGTTAGGCAGTGGAAAATCAACCGCAATGTTAATCAATCACTATGACCTGCTGCCCAGCAATTTGTTGACCAAGAGTTACGTACTGTAAGGCATCCTAATTTGGCTCCTGCAGACCAAATGTGGGACAATTCCTCTTTCATTCTCTCTTTCCAGAAAAGTGGCACGATAGCAGCACAAAAGACAACGTCCAACCGGGGCAATTACTGGGGAAACAACAGTCCCTCTCCCTGCTTGTAGATACACAGAGAATCTGAAATCAGTTACATTGGCGGCACCTGTTCTTACTTGGGGGTCTCCGGCACTCAGCAGAGCCCCAGCTCAGCTTATCTACAGGAATCTGAAGCGGGAGGAATCCAGGAGGGGTTGGTTTGATTGTGGGCAATTATGGAAATGACTGTGTGCTATGAAGCCATGGCAGACCCCGCCAGATCTGACCTCCCACCCTCTAACATTCTTTACGTTACCCAACTGGAGACATTTCAGGACCAAGTATAGCCAAAGTGATACTGCAGTATTCTGGATGTAAAGTAGGGTTAGGAACAAGACCATTTGCAGAGAAGGAATCTGCCACCACCACCACCACCACTACTACAACCACCACCAACAACTCCACACGGAGAAAAGGAATATAACTGCCTTGTCCAACAGTGTGAAAACATGTGGGATGCAGCTGTGGAGCTGAGAGTAGTACATCTGCTGGGAGAGATAGACCATTAGAGTGAAACACAGCTCGACAGACTGCAGTTCGAAGCTGACAGAGGCTCGAAGCAGATACGCACACACATGCTGACACATTAAGATAGAAGCAAAGAGCCACATACATTTGTCTCCACATTCTTCAAAACACTCTCATATTTGATTATTTACATTATTGCATCACATTTCAGGTGTGCAGGTGAATTCTAAAGCTCACTTTGTTGTTATTTGACTAATACTAACAATACATTGCTGATATAAAAAAAATAAAAGCTCAATAATTCCCTACAAAACCTTTTTTTTCTTTGATTTCTGCAGGGTTAGTTGGGGATTTCTCGTGTACTCACCCTTTAACCCTCGGAGAGGATATCCCAGAGGATGATGGTTGGGTTTGCGTGTGACCACATAAGGATCAACAACATGAGTCTGGAGCTCTGCAAGCTCTCATTGCCGCCTCCACTGTTTCCCCAAACTGAGGTGATGTTGAAAGTTCACTCTGTCCATTCTTCTACATTGCATTTCTGCATTGTTTTACCCATAATTCAACATCGTAATCATGAAAATAAACAACAGGGCTGATGACAGGACTCTGTTTGTGCTTTGTTTTTTTCAATTTTTCCATTCCACACAGGCGGAAAACCTTTTCACCTAGAGTTGTCTCGAAGTGTTGTTAGGTGGTCAACACTTAGCTGTGGGTCCTGCAGGATTATTTTTTGGTCGTGCAAGATTGTTACTGGTCATTATTTGTCTGAGTGATAATCTACAAACGAATCAGAATGTTTATTCTAAAGACCCAAAAGATTGGAGTCAGTTTGTTTATAAATCCATTTTAATCGATTTTTAAAATACTTAAATCTGAAATTTGACCTCTGTATGTGACAGTTGTGGCAATGTTGGTCTGCCTGTCTGCTTGTCCAATTCTATTGTCAAGACTGAAATATCTCAAAAATACTTTAATGAACTGCTATGAAATTTGGTGCAGGCATTCATGTGTCTTTAAGGATGACTCCCAGTGACTTTGGTGATCTCCACACCTTTCCTCTAGCACCACCATGAGGTTCATATTTGTGGCTATGAATAAAATTTCTCAAAAATAACTCAGGACTGGTAAGAAATTTGGAAGGTAATAATTCCTGGCCCTCTTATGTGGAAACATTATCAGACAAAATTCTCAATTTGTTCTGTTTTTCCAATACTCTGGTTTGTGGCTAACATCCTGCAAAAACACTACTATGAGCCACAGGTGTGCCTTTGTTATTATGTTATTATCACATAGTAGCACACTTACACACCAAACGAAGATGTTAATCAACGTCAACATGCCATAGACCGGTCAGAAAGCGGACAGTGCACTTAATTTCCTGTATCTTTCACATGGGTTTTTTCACTGCCCCAGCAAGACCACCGACAAGTCTTCAGTCTATCTGTTGAATTGGAAGAAGTGAATGTAAGCACAGAAAGTGACTCATCCCTTTGCTGTATCGACATCAATATACATACATCTGAGCCTTTTTTAAGAAGCTTAGAATATCTTCTTAACATTCTTAAAACTAAATGCCGTTCACAAATCAAGAAAGAAATAACTTTATTCAACTTTCTTGTTACTCTGCTGCCGTCGTTACTGTTATTTAGGTGCAAGCTAAAGATCTCAAATATTTGAGTATCTTGTATCTTGGTACACTAATATGTTGTAGTGTTAAAATCACATAACTATATGCCATGTTTTTTTTTTCCAACTCCAGCACTTAAATGAAATCATTAATGTCAGCCAACTGCTAACAGTCTTTCAACCATGTGTGTACTTTTCTTTCATGACTTTCATCCCTCACCTTGCAGCACACAGCAGCGCTGTGTTACCCTCACACCTTCTTTAATGGTTGAGCTTTGGCAATCGAACGCCCTAAGGCATACAGAGCTTCGGAAAGTGTTCAAAATGTCATTAATAGTCCTGACAACAGCTTAATGAGCCTCTGCCATCTGTTTATGAAAGCTTCAGGGAAAAGCACGAGAGAAACAAGAAAATCAGATCCAGTAGCGCTATCCAGCTGTGTGAGCGCGCCTGATTTCCACTTGAACATTTCTAAACACATGAGGACATTTTAAGTGTAGTGACTTATGCAGCGTCATCTATGGTGAGTCAGTGACTGAGCCTGGGCTGTCTGCCCGGTATCAACAGCCACTAAATCACTGGCTTCAACCATGGGACCACACTACTTTGCCCTGAGCCTCCTTGCCCCTCCTTTACTCTGTACCACCCTGGAGTGTCCTTAGGCCTTGTTTGGCTTAAGTATACACATGGCATGAGTAACTGAAGCCACCCAGGGCTCCCTGGCGCGGTGGCACGAGACACATACAGGGTTGCGCACGTTGAGAAGACGAAGTGTCCTTTCGCTGTTTACGTAGTACATAATGTCTTATGCATGAAAATACGCACAAAAACAATGACATGGCTTCAGGGAGATAAATACAGCAGCACTGGCTTGCATTGCTCATTACAGGAAAGTGATTCGACAGATAGACGCACGTCCAGATGTGTGGAAGAGAAGCTCTCTATACAAGGTGCTCAGAAGCAGTATTTCTTTCTCCCAGGGGTTTCTAAATCCACTTTGATCATGTCTTTTCTAATCTAAACAAGGAAAAACAAAGCAGAGTGACCATTGCTTGGTTTGCACTTGGCTAATCGCCTCAGTTGTCTGCTTGAAAGGGACTTTTTCCATGTCAGCTATTCCCCAAATGGCAAGTAAGAGGTTAATATACAGATTGATGAGTCTTTGTGGTTTCTTGTTTGTAAATGTTTCCATCAGGGGTTAAAGGTTCCAAAGTGAAGAAGTATCGTGTTAAGCACTGTGTATATGTGTGCAAATTGCAGATTCATTACAGTGGAGAATCACGAGCTGCAAATGAATTTGGTGGGATGGGATGCGGGCAGGCGAGTGGTGGTAAGTGTAGTCTGCTGTGGGCAGCAATGATGGTGGTCCCTGACTGTCGATGCTCTCTCCCTTCTTTCCCTCCCTTTGCTCCCTCATTCCCAGTACCCCGCCGTCCTCAGCCCATCTGTTCCTGCTTGGCCTCTCAGGCTCTCCATCAGGTAGGCCCAGGCGAGCTATTGAGTGCTCCTCTCATCTCATGGCATCTGAAAAGGCCAGTCAAAGGAGTGTGTGTGCACCTGTGAGGCTATTTTTGTAAGGCACCGTAAGTTGAAAAAATTTGATAAACGAGGACCCACTGAACCATCTGAAAAGGTTATATCAAAGTGCAGCACATTTGAATGCAGCTCGCTCTCTTTAACATTGGCACGCTAAGATTTTATTTTGACACTGTTTCAAATCTCAGCAGTGCCTCTCTCTTTTTAAACAGTCTGCCTCTATTAAGAAACATGACAGTAAGTTTATTCCCCAAATTCTTGCATGCTAGGTGGACATGGAAGGCGTCATTGCTCATTCTAAATCTGACCATCTCTTTTGAAGAGACTTTCCTGAAGTGTAGCTGTACTGCCATGTATTGTATATTGAACTTTTATCAGTCAAACAATAAGGCTTGCAGGCACATCAGCCAGATTAATCAATTCCACCCTTATTTAGATTAAGCAAACGGAAAGTATTTTCCCTCCATTATTTGGAAATGTAGCTCTCAAGGTGGTCCTCAGCATGAGCTTGGAGGGCTGATTGGTATGATAGTGCAGTGCTGTACAAGTTCTCTCAAAAGCAGACATTATATGGTTTTCCCAGGGCTTGTGGTCAATTGTGAAATCCTGGTTTACACAGGCTCTTTGCATTGGGATCATTTTACAACAGAAGGAAAAGAGGTGAATGGAGCAGGCGCTTCCAAGAAAGCAGTTAGGTGTGGTAAGGAATCAGATTTTGAGATTTTTTCCTTTCACCCCCCGCCACACACACACACACACACACACACACACACACACACACACACACACACACACACACAACAAAGGTCACTGTTTTGGAATCCACTGAGTTTTATTGTCCCAGGGAATTGTTTTCAGGTCTCATTTCAGAGTAATATTTCCTCATCTGGCCCTCTTTCTTTTATATCAGAAAGCTGAAGTGAAAACTTCCCCTTTGTCTGGGATCTGGTTACTGAGCATGAGTCATTTTTATAATGTGCCAGCCTCTGCTGTCAGGATGTTTTTGTTCTAATCCCTTTTAGTTACTCCAAGCTATGCCTTCTAGAAAACCCTGCGTAGTTGTTACAGTGTACATTTTCATATTGCCACCCTGAATGTAATTCAAACTGCACTCTTCTTTTGTGAGTTTGGTTCTTACTGGCCACGGAAGGTATTTGGTGGTAGCTTTGATGCAACAGCTTGAAAATTGCATTATGCCAAATTTGCTACTGCTTTTGTTGACTCAGCGTGACATCAAATGTTTCATTATTTATGTCCAGGTGCATCTCCACCTTGCCCCTGCTATTACTCTTGATGTATCACCCGACACTTAAACAGCTACAAAGTCTCTGAATTGGTCATGCACATTGCATGTTAGTCAGATGTGTTTTGCCTCCTCATGGCCTTAAGGTTCTCATTAGCAGCAGAGCGAGCACTGTGTCAGAAGGTGGTCTCCATGTTGGCCACAGTGACGGCAGGTTTGAGTCAGTCAATATGTTTTCAAGTAACACAAGAAAACAGGTTAAAGGGGTACATCAATTCAAATTAAGATGAGGGGTGACCTATGTGAACTTCTATAACCTGGTAAATGTCAGTTAACATTCATTTATCAAGCGTTTGAAACCTACCGGCGTCTTAGGAAAAGCAGGTGTATGTTGAGTGTTATCACCCGGTTACATTTAATACTTCGGCTCAGTTATTTTTGTTGCCTTTCTTGTAAATGTATAGTATTTGAACTGTATGTACAGTGCAAGAGGCAAATTGAGACATCCATTGGGTGGTTTGTTCATATTGTTGCAAGTCCGAATGAATGTGAACAACAAACAAATTTCACTCTGGCAGTTTCTTCATCAACAGTTACTAGTGCAAGAACCATTCAGCGGAATACAGAAAGATTACTAAAAGCAGCTGATTAATGTTAACGTTTTGTTATTTGATACGTTTCCAGGGAGAGTTAAAAATACAGTGCTGTGGAGGATATCCTGAAGCAACACAGAAAGGATAATGAGGTGTAGAGGATGTAGAGGAGGACTGTCTGAATGCACCACTTCAAATCTGTTAATCAGTGCTCCGTAACTTTTGTGTCACCTGGGCCTTGTTTGCCTTGGGCCAGTGTTAGTAACAGCTGTCCAGCAGCTGTTAACCAACAGTGGTTGTGTATTGCTGTCCCAAAATAATTTCCCATTTTGGGATCAATAAAGTAACAAAGTCTAGCTATGTAGCTCACCTATGTCTTGTAAGATGAATCTACTTGACTTGGAATTCTTCAACACCAGCCAGTTCTAGAGATGCTTTTGCCTTTGGAGGAGTCTGTAAATATGTCTTTGACATTGATAACTATTATTTGTGGTTGTTGTTTTATAATTGTTTGCATTTGTTTTTATTTGTAGAGTTTAGAAATAATTTGGCATGTCTTTTACATTTAGCATTATATGTTTCAATTGTACACCTTGGATATCTTAATCTTTTTAATCGTTACTGAATTTATATCAGACCTGCACTCCCATAGTTCTCCTATCACAACTCCTTAGTAGATAGACAAATATGTTTACAAGGATAAAATGTTACATTTCTTCTGAGGACATGTAGCTGTTTTACCCAGGGTTTCACTGATCTCATTACCTAATTTAAAATAGCAGATTTTTCATTAAAACAACTTTGAAAAGAAGTTAACACGGAATTCTGATTATAACACGGTTACTAAAGTGCATGTAAACTCACTGAGTGTGATTGAGCAGCTTCATCCCTGGCCTCAGACCTCTCTCAGCAGGGTTTATCTCAGAGGGATGGGGTCATTGCCCTGTCTGCCACTGTACACCCTCCTCCCATTCCTCAAACCCTCCATCACATTGACACTGGGACAGACAAGTTGACTCTAATATGGCCTAAAACAATCAGATATCCCCCATGCATGTGTGTAAACTCATCAAAAACATGCAAACAGTTGCAGGCCGATTACCATTATACACTCAAACAACATAAACACTGCATCATTATCTTCATACTCCCCTGGACAACAAATTAATGAACGTCAGTGACCATAAACACAGTCTACATGTTTGTACTTTCTTGTGGGAAGAAAACAGTTTGTAAATAATTTTAAAAAACAAAGGATAAATCAGCACAGTGTAAAACTCAAGTTTATCTCCAGCTAATTGCAACAACACAGAACAGAACATTTTCTGCAGGGTCCTCGCTGAGCTACATTCCATGTACTGATAGGGATATTGGACCACCAAGGTCTTTAAGTATACTTAAATGACTTGAGATGTACAAAGACTCTAAAAAAAATGTGCCTCTCTGCAGCTTATCCATCCTCTTCCTGTCAAAGATGCACAGTGTGTCTGTAAGGTGGCGTTTTTTTTTAACAAATCTGTAAACAAAAGTTGCAATTCAGTGCTTCGCCATGACCTAAAATAGATAATGACAAAGTTTAGAACATAACTAACAGCATCAGTGCCCTTTTATTCAGCATAATCCACTGAACACAGAATCAGCAGAAGGAAGTTGCCAGAATAAAAATTAGCACAATGAAATCTTCTGATACTTAAAAGTGACCCTCTGCTTGTTTATCAAAAGATGCATTGTTTTTGCTTTCCTGAATCTTTAAAAAGGAATTTGAATTCATGCTAAAAACATGGCACTAGGGACAACAATGTTAGTGTGTTGTTACTTTGGAGATCTCCATTATTTTTCTATTGCCATCAAAGTGGGGAGCATGGACCAGTTAGACCCATTGGATATATCCTACAAGCCACCTGATAAGCCAATATTATACAGATTCAAATAGCTGACCTTTTTTAGCAGTAATAAATATCTTTAAACTTCCTCACATGCATACAACATTGCAAGATTGTATCAAAGCTTACAGCAATGCATAAAAGAGAAATAGTATGGTTGTTTTAAGTAATTTATGGGTAACACTAGCTGTCTACTAAACTTAATCTTAGCTACAAGTGCCACTTAGCTGTTGTTATCTTAGTTAACACCACCTAGCTTGTGTCATCTTAGCCATAGAAGAAACTTAGCTATTGTTTATTAGTCAACTACACTTAGCTAACACTATCTTAGCTATAGATGCTGCATTGCCATCTTGGTTAATACCACTAAGCTCACCCTAACCTATGTCGCTGACTCCATCTTAGCAATTGGTGCCACTTAGGAATCTTCATTTGAGTTTATACCACCAAGCTAAGCTCGAAGCACTAAGCTAACTCTGGCCACAATTGTCACTTGGGTGTTGTCAACAAAGTAAAGTACCAAGCTAACATCATTCTATCAAAAGATGCCACTGTCACTGTAAATATGGTTGCAACCCTTAAAGCTAGGGTTGGTAGTTACGTCAACTCATGTCTCACTCAGTGGTAAGAAAACACCAAAACAATATCATAGTGAAAGTTGAAAACACAAACAAACATGAAATGTACGCGTAGGAGGCGGGCAGAACGGCAGGATGGGATTTGATTGGTTTCATATTTTGGCTCCTGATGGCAGGGATTGGTTGGTGTTTTCCCAGGTTTACTCCGGCTGTAGTTAGCAGCTTTTTTTCACTCTTTTTTAAGAACACATCATGTATTGATTGCCATCGGGACATAAAGATAATTTTAACCCATATAACAAAAAGTGTCTCTAAATCTGAGTTCCAACCTCAGCTTTAACTGTAGGCACGGAATCTTAGTTTGTTTTAAATTTTCAATATTCCATCTGCCTCCTTTGTATATGTGTGGTCTTGGTAGGTCATGGGTACTGGTGTCTCAAAACAAGAAAAAACAAAACATATTTTGAAGCCAGATACCAGAAGGGATAAGAGAGAGAGATATCATTTTGTAGTCTTAGTGAGCCAGCCTTTAAATTAGGGTGTCTGTTCTGAAATCCATCTGGTACAAGTACTGTACGTAAGTGTGCTAGTGGTTTGTATAAGCAGGTGTTTGACTTCAGTGTGCATAGATGTATAGTTTGTGCTAATTTACTCTAAAAGGCTGACTTTTTTTGTTCAGCCTTTGGCAGAGGAATATAAAGGAAACGAGGACTCTTGCCAACATTAAGCCACAACTGGAATCATTTCTTTTACACAATGTCTTTGATTAGTACGGCTGTTATGATTTTACAGGCCAAGACATAGAAGCCATATGGCATGTTTTTTATTAACATGCTAAATGAACTGAGCCTTTAAGTTCTTGTACTGCACTCAGCCCACCAAAAAAGCTCTGCGAATTCTGATATCCAAGGGAGAATTGACTAAACTTGACAACACGAGTGAGATAAACCAGCAAGCAAATTAGAGAGTAGATTGATCATAAATCATTTGTGCACCACAGTGCAGCGTTCAGATGCATTTCAACACTTGTCCTTCCTTGGGAAAGTGATTTTTTTTCCTACCAGTCTTTCACAACCTACGGATTGCACGCTGTTTCGAGGAGAAGGCGACTGCCAAGTATCACTACGTACTCCAAATATTTGTGTGGTCAACTGGACAGTGATGTTGCGGTTGGATCCCATCAGTGATGTTCAAACACTCTTGAGCTGGCTTCATGATTTATATTGTGCTTGTATTCAAGGGAGAAGATGTCTTTTGTTAGTCTGTAGTGGCTGCTGCTCTGTTCTAACTTAGTGGCGTGAAAGAAAATTCATATTACGACACTTAAATGGGCATATGAATTTGTGTTTAAGAGCATAGAGAAATATAACAATACTGTGTATCTAATGTTGTTGAATCCACACTAGTGTCTACTAGAAACTAATTTTGTGAATTTGTCTTCAGTTGTGTATCAATAACATCTTGAATCTCTCTCATAATTACTATGAGATATGTGGTTGCATTATTGGTCTCTGTTAAGGCCTCTGAATATTTTGAATGTGTTTGTTGTGCATTATTTCTTATTATGATCTCTGTTTATTGCACAGCTCATTCCTTTCCATTGTCTCACTTTGCACTCACATGGTTAGCCTATTTGGCTGACTTATTTTGGCTCCCAAAAACAGCATTATCTGATGACAGAAACAGTATTTGGCAGTATGGGTATCCACAGTCACAGTATACAAACTTCTATCAATGTTGGAACACAGCTCAGTTACTGTAAGCTTTCTGTTGTTTCATCACTGCTGTAGACCTTCTGCTGGAGACAAAAACGAAACCTGAGAGTGCAACACATACTTACGAGCACAAAGACATGAAAACCATCACATTTATTGGAAATGGTGTGGTCTCCATGATCAACTGCAGAATGCTTGACATCCTTCAATCACTGTGCCTGCAGCCTCATTAGCAACCAGAGAAGAAGAAGCCATATTTCAGGGAATGTTTGCAGACACAATGTGTGAAAGCTTCACGTTAGCCAAACACAGAGGTGTCATGTGTTTGTACCTGTCTTTGTTGAATGCTTAGCAACGAGGGGCTTAGTCATTTATGACTCTTGATACACATGACTAAATTATTTTCCTTCATAACATACAGTCTTGAGGATCTCCCTAACACTTTGGAATGGAAACAGATTCCGAAATGTTACTTCTTATGTAAATCCAGTGCACAACTATGTTTAAACCACACAACAACTGGACTCGGTTTAGAGTAGCCTCAGTGACATCACCAGTTAGTTTGTGAAGCAGAGTTTTGAAGCCTAGTTGGTGGACGCCACGACTGAAATTAACTGTTGGTCAACCTAACTCGAAGCAACAAGGTGCAGTTGAGGCAGGTCTAGCCTCCTTGCTAACAGCTACAGGGTGCCTGCCATGTGCCAGTCAAGTCAGCCATACTTCTAGTTATGTAAAACTTGTAATTGTAATATCTTCTAAACTCAGATTTATAAAGAAAGTCACCCCCTGTACAATGTGTGTGGTTAGAGAACTTACCTGTCTAGACCAAAATCATTTTTTGCACTAGGCCGTAAACATGTTTACCTTTGCTGTAAAGAGGAGTTTTTAAGAGTGGGTGTTTGGCTTCCAGTATTTCCAAAGTCGTCAAGTGGACACCTGAGGAACTGCAGATTTTACCACTTTAACATCAGCTCCATTTTCAAGTTACAAGCTGAAAGAATGCCTAAAACTGCTTTAGTTCTTAAATAAATAACCCCTGTCTACATGGGAAGCACACCCTACACTGGCCAAAGATTACAGTTTACGGGTTGTGAGATTGGTGGTTATATAGTTTCAGTAGAAGCATTGTAAACTGAGCCCCTGGATATTAAAAATAATGTTACATAATAAGCTTGAAATTAATATATTGTTTTCCTTAGGTGTCTGAGTGAAGGTTGGTAAACAGCCAAAACAATGACATTTCAACAAAAAGTCACTTAACTTAAAAGCCAAATACTTTCTTGGCACATGGATATATAAAGGAGGCAGTGCAATATACAGATAATGCCAGTGATAATTGTTTAGCAGGTTGTTTGGACTGGCTGTGTGTCTCAGAGTTGAGTCCTGGCTAAATATTTACTGGGTGCTGGGTGGGTAAGAAGGCATACTTGGCCAAGCTTGAATCTCTGGTTTTGGAGCTTGGAGACAAAGGTGTGGGGGGGTAAGATGGTGAAGTCATCCCCACCGACTGATGTCGTTGGCAAGCCAGTGATGCTCACTCCTGACCCTTTTACCATTTAGGGGGCCCTGGACTGATATGAGTGTTATTGACCCAGAGGCCATGTGTGGCATGTTTGGGGCCTGCAGAATATATCCCAAGCTTTAACCTATACAACAGAGCCAATTATAGCTGTGAAAGGCCAAACAATACGATCCATCAGTCAGGTTTCTCGGGTAAACAGGAATGGGCGGCCCATGTTAGGGTGTAAACTCCAAATCCCAGAGAAGCTAAGGGTCAGTGGAGCTGTTTGATTGTCTAATTGGGGGGTTGGACTCCGTGCGAGTGTGTGTGTCTGAGAAAAAGAGAGAATTAGAGATAAAAAAGAGAGAGAGTAAGGGAGACTGCCTGTGTTTGTGTGTACATGTGGGTGTGTTTGCATCACTGCGCAAACACTACGGGTCTGGAGGCACCGAGACACCTAATGAATGTGTGTTTGTCCTTCAGACCCCACACACCTCTGTTTATTTGAACATGGGATAGTATTCCTGAGCTGTTTTATCCTCCCTGTGTTTGCCACTTAACACGTGCACCGCAAGGTCGGCCTGTGCAGGACTATGCACCATGTTTAAAGGAGGGGAATATCAGTCGGCCTGACGATTATGATGGACAAACAAACTTTATCTTGTAGCTTGTGGATACAGTGTTTCTCTTCATTATTGTTCCATCTTCATTATGAAGCAGGGTGATAATCCAAACAGCCTCAGTGCAGACGGAGCCAAAGGCAATGGGCCAGCGGAAGATTGGCGGTCGGTTTAGTGTCAATGATGTGGGTGATGTGGGTCAGGGATAGCAGCAGCAGCCATCATTGCACAGTGGCTAAGAGCCCAGCCAGACCACCGGGGAGGAGGCCTTCACCTCTTTCCTCAGCCATCAATCACTCACATACATATAAGCAAAGATAGATACAAGCAAACACAGCCAGAGGCTCATCCTCGTACCTCGCCATTATATGTAATTTACACATACCCTTAACTAGGTTTCACTATGACAAAAAGATGTTGAAATACACACAACCCTGTTTATTATTCAAGCCTGATCATTGGTCCCCATGCATTTATTGATGCAGGATGTTCTTTTTGTAAAAGGTCGATGTGTATTTTTCTTTTATATTCTCTTTATTTTGTTAAAGTGGACAGTCTCAGTTTCCTCAGTGTTTCAAAATTGCAATGGTATGGTACAGGTATACTCAAATGCACTAGTTTTAATGATGTGTCCTCCAACACTAAGGCTCTGTGTCATTTGAAAAGGGACATCTTTTATCTTGCAAAAAAGTTGGACTCATTTTAAGGTCTTAAATTAGAAGGGTATTTCAGATGCTTTTTTACAATCCAACAAACCCATGAGTTCAGACATGATTATTTTTTTAAGCCGCAGGCTCAGTCAAGGTGATTAACACTGACCTTGAGGTTTGTGCTAACAGATAAGGATGCATACTGCTCTTATGTGAGGCCAGTCCCTCTTCTATGTGCTATGCTATATCTGGTCTCAGTGATAAACTAAATACATTTGGATATCACTTAGAGATTTTCCAAAACAAAATTCCCTTCCAAATAACAATTTGAATAACTAAATGTAAGTATCAGCTGCTACCCACTACCAACTATCCCTCTAATACTAATGTGATTAAAAAACATTTGGGAAAAACTATGATTGCTGGAATCAATATAAATATCCCTACGGATATCAGTATTTGTATCAGTATTCGTATTGATATCTGTTTCAGTATCAGTTTAAATATCAATATCAGGGTCAGTATTGGTTTTAATATCAGTATCAGTCCCGGAATCAGTATAGCTATCAGTATTGGTATTGATATTGGTATCTGTTTCAGAATCAGTGTCAATGCCAGTAGCGGCACTAGTATCAGTATTAATTTCAGTTTCAGCCTCAGCACTGGAACTTGTTTCAGTATTGGTACCAGTATCCGTATTGGAATCTGTTTCAGTATCAGTTGGGTATCAGTGACTGTATTGGTATCAGTATTATATCATTATCAGCATCAGTTTTTGTATTAGTATTAGTAACAGCATCAGTATTGGTATTGGTATTAGTATTAGTAACAGCATCAGTATTGGTTTTGGTATTAGTATTAGTAACAGCATCAGTATTGGTATTGGTATTAGTATTAGTAACAGCATCAGTATTGGTATTGGTACTAATATTAGTAACAGCATCAGTATTGGTATTGGTACTAATATTAGTAACAGCATCAGTATTGGTATTGGTATTAGTATAAGTAACAGCATCAGTATTGGTGTCATTATCAGCATCAGTATCGGTAATAGTATCTGTATCAGCATCAGTATTAATATTAGTTTTAGTATCAGTACCATCATTATCAGCATCAGTGCCAGTATTATTATCAGTATTGGTATCATTATCAATGTTTGTAAAAGTAACAGTATTAGGGTCTTTAGCAGTATCACTATCAGCACAGTTCTACTGGGTCTTATGAATTTAGTTAGGAAAAACATGGACTACAATATTCCATAGACAAATTTGTTTTAATTCATGTTCTAATTACGAGGTAACCTTACCAAACTGGCATGCATATTTTTTGCTGTTTGGTTTAGTTACAATGTTTGAGAGATCAAATCTTTGACCTATTAGAATGTTATATGGTGTTATTTTATATTAGCATGAAGATCAAGGATCCACTCTGCACCAGATCAGCTCATCATTGTGTCAGTGATAGTGAAGTATGTCTCTGACCTTTGAGACCTCAGTGTGTCTCTTCTGAGGAAGCCTGCTGCTCATCTGGTGTTAGCGGTTTCATGCTAGTATGATAACTGACAGTTAATAATGTTTATGATTATCTGCATGAAATTCACCTTGAAAGTACCGATGACAGGGATATGAGGAGTGTGTGGAGGTGTTAAAGAATCTGTGAAAGTTTAATATTTATAGCATGGTGTCTTTCATGATGATTTCTGATCGTATGAGTTAATGGATGGAATTAAATCTTTGTTTTTGAATCCTGGATATAGTTTTCCAGACTGAAAAAAAACTTTGCAGTTTTAGGTGTTATCCAGCTTCAAACGCTTACACAGTCTCTGGGACACACACACACACACACACACACACACACACACACACACACACACACACACACACACACACACACATGGGCTGCCCTGATGTAGCACCTCTTTAATTCACACCAGCACTCCCTATTCTTTGCTGGTGGTGTGATAGTATTCGCTGTGAGTCGTTCCTCCTGAGTCTTTCAGTTGTCTCAAACACTCCACTTCAGCGCAGGGCCTTATTGCCCACCCAAAGAGGTTATAGGGATTCTCAACTGCCCTCTCTCTCCCTAAGTGGGTGGTCCTCTGGGGTATGGCTGAGGCACAGGTGGAGCATTGTAGGGGTGCTCACAAAAATAACCCCCTCATTCCTCATCAACAACCCCCTTACCCACCCGATTTTTTTTTCTGCCACGCCTGCTCCACGGAAAGGTGGATTACATTTTGCAGAACCCTCCATTAGACTTTTAAGGCATTAAACACTAAAGGTGAAATGTTGACACACACACATACACAAACCTATGTGCTACACATTCTGGGAAAAGCTGAGCAAATTAAACACTTGTATAAAATACAGCATTCTCTTGTTCTTTAACTAGGAGCTTTGATTTTAGACCAGCCAGTTGCAAGGTCCTTGTAAAATTCAATTCTTATTACATTTTTTATCACCAAACCATGGGCAACAAACTTGTGTTGTGTCAAAAAAAAAAAAAATCCCCCCTCCCCTACTGAAAATATTCCCATGCTCTGGTTTTGTAAATAATTATAGTTCTGCTGAATGTGTTTTATAAAGTTTACATGGTAGGTTCAGTGCACCCTATCTGTTGTTTGGAACCCTGCAAAACCACCAGCAAGATGTTGATATATGGCAGCTCTGGTGTAGTGCACAAGGCATGGATTACTTGGGACCATAATAAACAGGAGCATAAAGAAGACTCTGTGCTGAGCGGGTGCCCTAAGAGGGGTGACTCTCCTCAGACCTCCTTGTCTTAATATCGCTGTGTCTGTCTCCAGCCTTCTGGGTAGGTAGGGATGCTGGATGTAATCACACACACCCTCATCCTATACAATCAGACAGTGTGACCACCTGCTTCTATGTACTGACAGGGTAATTTATTGTTTAAGGATGATGAAGATAGACAAAGATCATGTTCTTCCAAGACCTGAAATGACAGCTATACAAAGGTATAATAAAGCTTCTTTTACTATGTCATATAGTTGACACATATACTCATAAAAGAGCCATATTTGTTCAGGAATACAGCAGGTGCTCCTGATGAATTTGCAATGCAAGTGTGCACAAAGACTTGGCTGTGTGCTCCATCCACCTGCACTTATGTAAAGAGATGCCAGAATTTCTGATTCAATGAACCATTTATGCTAGGTCGAGTAACACAGTGGTCTGCATGTTCTCCACCTGTACACCAGTTCAGACATGAAATGATTGTTAACGTTTTGTTAAGCATCTTACTTGCAGGAATGTTATGTTGAGAAAGAGAGCATTGGCAAGGTTCCCAAACATACAGCTACAGTCTACAGTGGCCCACAAGGGCAGACGATCGAACAATCTTCATCAGGAGAAAGGTGCTGGAAATGCAAAAACAACTTTAAAAACACATGTAAAAGTCTGAAGCAAACACATCAGTGGAACTACACTGCAAATGAAAACATGCAGCAAAAATTCTAAACAACTGCATTGACACAAAATATGCTCCAGTTACACCAATAAAGCAAGTTTTATTTTCATGTTTAAATGGGTTTAAGGACAGTAAAGTTGAGGCCATGAATGACAGACAGACTCTGCTTGTAGCATTTCTTGGTACGGTTTAATAACACAGAAATTTAGTGCCTTCTTATTCTACTTCTTTTTCTTCTTCTCTGTACAGTCAAAATTATAGCTGCATCAATCAGCGCCCCCAAATGTGTGGAGCAATTCCATTTAAAAGCCTCAATTTGAACTTTTTTTTCGTCTGGTGTCTATGCAGTTGTTTTGCAGCACGCTTCTTTATTTGCAGTGCGTTTCTACTGCTGTGTTTGTGTTAGACTTTTGCATGTGCTTCAAAGATGAGTTGTTGCTGCATTTGTAGCTCCTTTCTCTTGATGAAGATCGTCGGTGCCGTTTGCAGATTTTCTGCCCTTGTCCATCGTAACAGTTTCGGAAAATGATGGAATAGCTAATTATTCGACTGACTTTATGTGAGGCAAAATATCCATTATCAGAGTTCTTATCCTCTTACGTCTCACATAACTTTCGGCTCAGATCTTTGCTAGGGCCAGATGGTTACATTGGCCACTGGGGATAGCAAGAAGCCCAGAAAGACAGTTTTACAATGTGCAATTATGGAACAGATAAACTGAACACTCAACAAAGCAAGGCATTCCCAGATCCCTGGCTTCCAGACTTTGATAAGAACAAGCTGCATTCCTTGCCCAATTTGCTGTCTTTAAAATTGAAATACCAGCGCTAATGAACACTAGCTTGAATGGGAGATTTTTGTCTCAGTCTAATGAAGGCAGAGCACTGTAGATAGACTGTAAAGCATGCCTCAGTGATCCATCAATGTGTGCTTAAAAAGCTCTGCAAAGCACTCAATGCTCTCTGATTTGTTTTGGGCTTGGTCTTATGCCAATTGATGCTAAAGGGGATAGAGTTTCTCAACCAATGAGCAGGGCTCCACATTTTGCTACACTCAGAGTTCAGCCTGTTTAGTTCCACATTAACATTTCAGAGAGAGATCAGGCGCCTGCCCTCTGTGCTTTACCCCAGGGAGCAAGAATCCCCCACAAACTGACACTGATACAATCTCCAGGTAATGGCTGCGTGCCTGCAAGCCAGAGGGTGTCTGTGGATATGCTCTGTGTGTGTTTGTGTATGACTCAAGGAGGTACCAAGCACCACTAGTGTGGTCACAGGGCCAAAGTTCACTCAGAAATGTGTGGCCCGGGGTCGAGAGGTGCTATGGCCTCCGTTAACGGTGAGGGTAGAGTTTCAACCTCCACCCTCGCCCTCTCCTCTTTCTCAAGGCTGCGCTGCCACTTACATTTCTCACCGTGACATGCGTGACGACCCCCACCTTTTAGTAAGGTGACAGAGGCTTGATGGAGGTGAAGAAAGAGCAGACAACAGGGCAGGGCAGCAGGGTATTAAAGAACAGACTTAAATCACAATGGTTTAATGTTTAGGTAATGACAACGTGTTGTAGATAAGTTGGAAGAAAAAGAATGATTGAATAGGATTGTGAGTGTATGTGTTGTTAGGGAAAATGCATGGTTTTCATATGAAATGACAGTCTACATTGGAGCTAAGCAGTGGTACAATGACTCAAATACTGTGCTTAAGGGCATTAATAAGATATTCTACTCTTCCAACCTCAACCTGCTGCCTCATCTCTCTACCTCAGCTTTATATAAATTTCAACCATTTACTGCACTGTATGGCATCTTTGATATCTTGTCATACTTTATCTTATCACATTGTATGCCAGCATTTGGAATCAAATCATGTGGCATTGTATCTTATTACATAAGATCATTTAGTGTTATTTAGAATCATATCACAATGTATCATATAATTTCAAATCATATTTTGTAGCATTGCATCATATTTTATTATACCATATAGTGTATAATTTTATATCGTAAAGTATCCTATCTTATATAATTTGCCATTTAAAATCATATTATATCCTACCATAGTGCATTGCATCAAAATTATCTTATGGTATCATACCGTATCGTATCATATCATTCCATATTGTCTCACATTGTATCGTATCACATCACATCCTATTCTATAATATCCTATCGTATAAAGTTTCAGGCTGTACCATAACAAATCATATTCTGTGGTATTCTTTTGTATCCTTTTGTATCATATCATTTTGTATTGTATCTTTGTATCGTATCATATCATTTTGTATAGTATCCTGTCGTGTTATATTCATAGACTGTATAAAATATGGACGTAGTATCTTCGACGTCACCCATCTGTTTTCTGAAGCTTTGTTTTGAGGCCAATCATTCGACAGCAGCCATATTGCTGCTGTCGAGCGATTGTGACGTAAAGAGGCGGGCTTTGAAGCTCCTGTAGCCAACTGCTACAGTGTTCCCGCCTGTCAATCAAGTCAGCTGTGCCTCTCAATGGAAGACTCGTAATCTAAATATCTTTGAAAAAAACGCTTTAGAAAAAAAATCACCCCCCGTACAGTGTGTGCCGATTGAGAAGTGAGCTATCCAGACTACACTTGTGTTTTTTACCAGGCTGTAAACATGTTTATTTCTGCTGTAAAGATCGTCTTTTTTGAATTGGTGTGTATGTGGTTTCCGGTACTTACGGTGCCAGCCTCAAGCGGATCCTAGATGAACTGCAGTTTTTAGCACTTTCGCATTGGACTCATATGTGTAGACCGGAGGTTGCCGCTTGGTTATAATGCATCGTATCAAGACAAGTCATGTTTAATTGCTTGTTTTATGTTGTATCATATCGTGTTGTGTTGCGTCCTATCATTTCATGCGGTATGGTTTGGTATCTAATCTAATCATTGCTTTTCTTATCACATCACATTGTATTGTATTCACTGCATTACATTAAGTCCTGTTGTATCTTATGTCTTTCAATGTCCTTTTGGCCGCTTTTACATCTGCTAACTTTTGAGGGAAATATTTTGTTTCTTTTCTGTCTGTCTGTCTCTAAGTTTTGACCACCTTAGCTTTTTGCCTGAAACAGAAGCCTGCTGCTGGAAAGTCACAGTTGGTTAAAATGAACCAAACAGTAAAGTTTTTAGCCATACAATCGAAGATGTTAGCTGACAGATGCCATAAAAATCCTTAGGGCTGATGGAATCCAGGAGTGAAGTGAGTCAGTTAGAGTGATGCCTATATATTAATTGCAATTATTTAATCCAATGATAACCAAAAGAATGAAGGTATAGTTCAAGTAAAAGATCAGAGTGCATCTTTAACAGCTGGACCAAAGACATCCAGACGTGCTCTTCTGGTGTACAAATTAACTCGTGAAGTGTCCAAAAACAGAAGCTTTTCCCCATCTAAATTCACACTGACAGTTTTAGGGGTTATCTGTTCTAGGAAGTTATGATATTAATTGGTGCTTTTCGCATCATGGACTCAGACCCAGACACACACACACACAAATATGTACACACATTCTCAGCCGGCACTGTTTAAGTGTTCCCCAGACAGTATGTGATCCTCAGACAGGACAGTGCTTCCTCCTCTCGTAGTCAGGTCTGGTCTGAAGGATCAGCCTGGGGAGGTCATCCAGAGAGAGACAGACAGGGAGAGAGGATTTCTCTCCTTTATGATGCTCCTGAGCCTGCTCTGAAAAATGTTGTGTTTTTCAGTCCTGTCCAAACTGATGTTACTAACAAATGTTGTTGACATGGTTTTCAGATTCTTTAGGGTTTTTTTGTGCCTCAATTTTCCCCTCACAGCACCCTCTGTTATCATTTTTTCTTCAGATTTATTTCCTTGAACTCTGCCTCTTCCTTTTCTGTTAAAGAGGATGGAGAAAAGTTAGTGCCCAGTGTCAGTTTTATGCATCTTATTACCTCTGTGACATTATTCTCTATGCAATGTTCTCTCCCTCTCTTGTTTTTCGTGCCTGCTCGCCTCCCTCTGTCTCGTTTTCCCTGTCTCTGTCTCACTGCTGGTGTTTTTCTGAAAAATAACAAGGTTCGGGGCTGTGCGTGTGCATGTGTTTTGCACTGGCTGCATACATAGCCTGGATGGGCTGGCTGCGCTGGGCTGGCTTCTTGTGTGGTCCCCCGGCAAACTTTATGATTTATTCAGCTAAAGGCAGAGGAGCACGACCCCCAGTGACCACAGAGAGAGAGCTGCACGTGGGTTTAATGATTTCACCACAAAAATGTCTGCTATGGCTGGGCCTGCATGGAGCTCAGAGCCCCCCCACTGGCTGAATGGTGGGGAGGTTTGGGGCTGGGGGGGGTTGAAAAGAGAGCTCGGCTGACCGGCCTGAGTCAATACAAACGCTTACCACTACACATCTACTTGGAGGGATTACGAGGGAAGAAGACAGACAGAAAGCTACATTCGATTGGCATGATCCAAATGTTTTTAACTCCTGTCTTCTAGCAAAAAGACAGTGTATGCTTGTTATTCTTTATCACGCATTCTGCTATTTTTCTTTCTTCATCCCAGCCCCCCCATGAGACTTGTAGCCAGTGGGAGATTTCAGAGGCATTATTGAAATGTAGACACCGAGGATGATGTAACCGAGCTTTCAAGAACAAGGAGAGGGGCAGAAATAATAGGGGGGTGGGGGGTTATTTGGCATATTTTTCTCCACTGGTGTCCAGGTCTGCTGGCTCAAGAGAGTGACTGCTGAGGGCTTGGATCTGGATGCTACGCTCAGTGCTGCTCCTCTCTGTCTGTTTGGCTACAACTCCCCAGAACAAGATGATGTCATTCACAGGGATTTGTGAGCATTCTTGATAAAGAGACAAAATCACAGGGGTGAGCCTCATTATGCTGCATGGAGTGTGAACAGGTCAGGGAGCTACAGCACTCCCTGCTTTAGAACAGCTCTGCTTAGTTTAGCTTGCTGTTTCAACGATACACATTTTCTACATATTTTTTAAAATAGATTGTTTAAAATGTGTAAGAAATTCATGGAGTCTAAGAGAGCAAAGAGCTTCAGGTGTAATTAAGGAAGACCGCTGATAAGCCTTATACAGCAATCAGTTCTGACCAAGCACAACCCCAATTCTAAAGTTGGGACGCTGTGTAAATGTTAATAACAACTGAATTTGATTTGCAAATAATTTAAAGCCAATATTTTATTACAAATAGTATAAAGACCAAACTGTTAAATCTGAACCTTGTATTGTTTAATGATATAAATATATATATATATATATGCTTATTTTAGATTTGATGCCAGCAACACAGTTCAAAATAGTAGGGACAGGGACATGTTTACTTATGTGTTGCATCACCTCTTCTCATAACAACACTATGTAAATGTTTGGGAATCGAAGAGACCACTTTATGAAGTCATGCAAGTGAAATGTTTTCCCATTAAGGACTGATATAGAATTTCAGCTGCTAAACAGCTTAGGCTCTTCTTTTTTCAATGGGTGACAAATTGGGACTCAAGCAAGCTAGTTTAACAGCATGGCCTAGTTCTACTACTAGGCCATGCTGTTGTAATATGTCCAAAATTAAGTTTGGCATCTTCTTGTCATATTATGCAAGGTCTTCCCTATAAAAAGCATTGCATCACATGTTGCTCCAAAACCTGTATATATCATTCAGCATTAATGGTGCATTCCCAAATGTGAAAACCAGCCATGCCATAGGCACTTATGCATACCATCACTGGCGTTTGAACTGTGTGCTGATAACAACAAGCCGGGTGGGCCTCCCCTGTGGAGGATGCAGCGTCCATGATTTCCAAAAAGAATGTACATTTTTGAAGTTCCTCCAGCTGTTTATTTAAGTATTACACAACTTTTTTCAGTATTTTCTTGATCCTGTCCCAACAAGTTGCCAGCATCAAATTTGAAATGAGCATACATTTTTCATAATCTATAGGGCTGGAGTGAGCGGATAAGCAATATATAGGAAGCTAGTCAAAGACCGAAGTTTGGCTGGGTTTAAAACATAGACTGTATAAAATATGGACGTAGTATCCATGACGTCACCCATCTGTTCTTGAATGCTGTTTTGAAGCCAATCGATGGTGGCAGCCATATTTGAAATGCGGAACTCAACCAGGCATAGTGTGACGTAAAGGGGAGGAGTTTGAGCCTCCTAGCCAACAGCTATGCGTTCCCGACCGGGAGTCACGTCAGTCATGTCCTTATTTGGGCAAAAACTTGTGATCTTAATATCTTCTGAACCGTCATGTTAGAAAAAAATTCACCCCCCTGTACAGTGTGTGCCGATAGAGAAATTAGCTACTTAGAGCCAAGCCGTTTTTTGAACCAGGCTGTAAACATGTTAATTAATGCTGCAAATATCGTCTTTATCCCATTCATGTCTATGTGGTTTTCGATGTTTCTGCAGCCAGCCTCAAGCGGATTCTCGATGAATTGCAGTTTATTACACTTCCGCATGGGCTTCATCGTTTCAGACCGGAGGTTGCCGCTCTGTTTAAAAGAGCAGAAGTTTAGGCTATAAACTCGACAATGAGCATAGAGAGGTTCTAAAGATCTAGACAAAGATCACAATGTCATTGAGCTTTGTCATCAAACTACTTCCTCTACTTTTAAATGTTGATCAATGGCTCAATTTGTCAAGTCAAAATTTGACAAAGTTAAAATGACTTTTTCCCCTCAGGGGAATACAGCCATCATTGCCTTTTTAATGGAAAAAATATACATTTTCTAGAAGTTCTACTGTTTCAAACATTGCTTTAAAAATGTGTTTGTGCATGGAAACCTCCACTGAGGACTCCCTGCTAAGGACGGAAGCTCTTGCAGGGTAGGATCACTTACATCACAGCAGGTATTAGTCTTTGTTTGCATGGATGCCTCCCAACTGTCTCTGCGTGTGTGTCAGAGGGTGAAGCCGTATCAAACCGGTCATCATTACAAGCTCATTCCACAACCCCAGGAGGGATTACACAACGGACAGTGTGTAGTGGGTGTGACACAGGCTTCTCCGTCAACCCCGGGCTTGAGGCTCACAGTGAGTAATGAGTCCACCCAGCAGAACCTCCGCACACGCCCAGGGCCCAAGGAAATGTATGTGCTCACCGTGTCTGGTATGACAACCCCCCTCCTTGACTAGCCAGGAACACAAACTAATATCTGCTGCTCTGTCTTTGATCCCCAGCAATCCTTCCCACATAACATATTATGTGGTTTTTATATGGCGAGCTATGTAAGGTTTAATGGCTTATGTCTGGTAGCATCTCTAAGGTCTACAGTACGTCAAACACACAAATGTACACATTAACACACACACCTTGTGTCTGTCTGCCTGCATCTCCCTCTTTCTGATTTATCTCTATTTTTCTATTACACACACACACAAACACACACACACACACGCTTCCAGGTCCAGGAATAAATCAGAATGACTCAAATGCAAAGAAAACATTAACTCAAAACATACAGAGATGATGAAGGCATTTATTTGCACAGCAGGGTCTGCAATGATATGTGAATGGACTATTTTGTTTGCTTAGAAAATGGGATTGAATTAATTGATGTGCAGGCAGTGTAATGTGACGTCCAGAGGCCTGTTGAGCCCATTATAGTCTACTGGGGATCTGCTCCAGGGCTAGCTGCTGGGGAGACCTCCATGAGCGGCTGCCATCAATAGATAATGAAAGGTTAAGAGAAAAGTTTGACATTCCAGGTTTTAATTATTCTCAGTTATAAGTGGATAAACCAGAAGGGATCCATGCAATGAGATAGCCTTTGTCGATCTCTTCTTCTGCTCTGTCCACTTCTTGTCACTCCGGTTTCCTTCCCCCTCCGCCTCGCTTCCTCCTGGTACTTGGAAGGATTTGGTAATACCAGTCATGTTCCAAGTGTGACATATCCTCACGCTCCTGCCCTGTAGTTTTACCCCCACATCTCTGCCACCCTGTCCCTTTTTAAGGAGCGTTTGTTTTGGGCCTTGTCACCACCATGCACTGTGTGGTTCCAGACACGATGGTGGTGAACCGTCTCTTGCTAATTACCACACTCCAGATGAGTCACAGAGAGAGAGAGAGAGAGAAAGAGAGAGAGAGAGAGAGAGAGAGAGAGAGAGAGAGAGAGGCACTTTCCGCTATTTTTGGCCCCTGACATCAGCCCCATAAGAGACTTTCCCCCCTCTGATCTCTGGACCTCCTCAACAGATGAAACAAGCACTTTGGGGAGGGCCTCAGTTGCTGGATGGGCTCCTCTCTTTGCTGGCCTGGTGTGAACAGCTGCTTGTTTTGGTTTGTGACATACACACTAACACTCATACACACAGTGTTTGGGTTTGAAGGACTCTCTCTCCAGATCCTTGGTGTCCTATGAGTTATGACAAATGTTATTTACTCCCTTTAATGTTACTTTTTTTCACATGCTGCCAGAGTATATCAGCATATTTTCATAGAGATTGGTTAATGAAGCTGTTATTCTGTGTTTGAACAGCTGTAATGAGAATTCCACATTAATAACTTCACTCTGGAGAGAGACTGGCTGTAGATTGAGTCTTTGTTAATGAAAAACAAGAGTGGTTATAGTTCAAATGATATGTGACTTTTCAGGATGTTTTCAAATGAGTAGAAACAATTCAACTAATAGCAGATCCAACTTTATTAGAACGATTGGATGGGGAGAATGTCTTACCAACAGAATTCATTTGTTATTGTGAAAACAGCCACATCCACCAGGAATCTTTTGACTAGTGGGAGTTCTTCGTTTCTTGATGTTTATTGGTTAGAAAATAGAAAAACATCCTAAGGGAGAGAATGCTTACCATTACAAATTTCCATTTGTCACTGATGGAAATGAGAACATTTGTTTCATTTTCACAAAGACACATGGGGTGTAGTTAGAACTGTACTCACAGTGCTTTTAAGCCACCGCAGCATGACCCAAATTAGACTTTATGTGCCACTTTGTAATGACTAGCTGCGGCCCCAATTTTACCCTTGACAAGATTTAAATAAGGACCCATTTGCTCTGGTATCAGCGGTGTAGGGGAGCAAAGCAGCAGGCAGGCAGGCTGGCCGGACATGCGCTTTCAGCCAGAGCAATCTATCATTACCAGTGTAATAAGGGGAACTGACTCGTTTCTGTCTCACAACTGAAAGCAAAATGAATGCTTCCCCACAAAGTGATAATCATGAGGGCTTGCCAAAAGAGAGGCTGCCAGAAATCCACTATTGCTGTCTTTTGCTGCTTTTTATCCCAGTGGGTTAGGAGGGGTTGTCGTTGGCTGATTGCTGTCTAATTTAATGCTGTCCTCGACCACTGCTGAGCCTTACAAGGTCAAGTACCCACAACTATATTTGTAGTTTTGATCTACATTTCAGGGTGCTAAATCCTTTTTTTGTCCCTGAATTGTCTATGCACCTAAAATGATTCACTGTTGCTACACTGCAACCGCCTCCTTTTGATGTCAAACTGGCAAACTCAAATGCTGTTATGTCACACTATTATATATCAGGTTCTATGTCACATACCATCACATATAGTTGCCTCTTGACTGGTCAGCTCCTGAAAGGGTAATGGATTGTGAAAATCTGGTGGGGCCCTAATGAACTAACAGCTAACTCACAACAGTTAAAGGGATATTTCAGTTTTTTTGATAGGGTCGTATGGGATCGTTACATTACACTATTGCTCCTGCAATCCACAATAAGTGCCGGTGAGTACTTACCCTTTAATGAGAAAATTCCCAGAGGACCGGCAGGTAAGCTAAGCTATTTTCTCTGGGGACAGGGCTGCCTATTTCGAGTAATTTCGCTAAAGTTGAGAAAATATGGTCTAGGCACTCATCACGGTGCAAATGCATGCACCAGTAGAAAAAATTGGAGCTATTCAGTTTGCCGTCAGAAACCCCCTTTGTTTTGGCTCTATTTTCGGACACACCTCGCAGACCAGTGTTCTTCCGCTGCATGAGCACGGATCATTGTGGCTTGCAGGAGCAATAGTGTATTGTAACTCATACGACCCCACTTAAAAAAAAAACTGAAATATCCCTTTAACATTTGCATTTAAAAAATCCCTAGCTAACTTTACTGCTAGCTAGCTAACACTGTTTGCTAGCTAACATTACCATTACCCAGCTAATATTGCAGTTGGTAGTTTCAGACTACACCATCATTTCCTGCTAAACTTTCTATTAACATTTCTGTCCACTTATCATACTTGGGTGGTGGTGGCAGCCAGCTAAGAAAGTTAGCCCAGATTTCCCTCCTCCAAGCAATGTTTTTCAGCTCATCTTTGGGAATCTCAAGGCTCTCCTAGGCCTGGTGAGATAAGGAATCCCTCCTATGGGTGGTCCCTGGATCTACCCCAAGATCCCCTAAATATCAAGTCCATGGGATACATTTACATGAAGGCCCACAGGTGGCATCTTTATCAGTTATTGCACCACCTTAACTGGCTCCTTTCAATGCAAAGGAGTAGCAGCTCATCCAAGCCTCCAACAAATAACTCAAGCTCCTTACTCTATCTCTAAGGTTGAGCCCAGCCACCGCACAGAGGGAACTACTTTAGGCCACCATTATCTTGATTTCATTCTTTCATTCTTTTTCTAAAGCTCATGAAGTTGGGTGAGGTTGGGTTTGCAGATCAATTAATAAATCTAAAGATTCACCTTATGGGTTAGCTACCTCCTTACCATGATGGTTCGGTACAAGGCATGCATTAATGTTGATGCTGAACCAATTCGTCTGTCCATAGTCTATTTAACCCCCAATCATGAACAAGACTCAGAGATATTTTAACTCCTGTAGTTAAAGGGCAGTAACTCACTCACCATCCTAAGGGAGCAATCCACAGTTTTCCTGCAGAGACCTGAAATAGCCTAAGACTTACTTGGAGGTGGTGACTCTCATCCCAATTGCTTCACACTCGGCTGCAAACCACCCTAATGCCTGCTGAAGGTCGCAGTTTTGTGAAGCCAATGGAACGACATCATCTTGTGAGGTCCCCAAACGGTTCATAGCAGTGACCTCATACCCCATATACCCACCATTGCCCCAACAGGAATGAAAACATTGGCCTTCTCAACGTCCAGAAAACACATGTAGACTGGATGAGCAAACTCCCTTGACTCCCCTTCCACCTCGCAACCCTGCAAGAGAAAAGATTTGGTATGAATTTTTGAGCCAGGACTGAATCCACTTTGTTCCTCTTGTACGTGACGTTTGAAATTTAGAATAAATATGAGGAGGCTGAGTAGTGTGATACATTAGTAGTTAAAGCACATTCTCTGGTAACGCCTTTTGAAAATAAAAACCACAAACTCGGTCTGTGATACCAGAGGCACTGTCCCAGATCTGCATTTGACACTGAATTGGCACGACAGTAAAGACAGCCCAACAATGTCCTGATCCTTGAGTATCTCAGGACAAATTTCACCTAAACCTAGGAACTCCATAACTAACTCTCCACCAAAGTAACTGTAAGACGGATTTTCTTTAAACTGTTGGATGGATTGACCCAAAATTTGGTACATCCATTCCTGTCCAAAGTAGAATGAACTCTAATTACTTCACTGATCTTTGGACATCTTGCATAGCATCACTGTCATCAGGTCATATTTTCACTTACTGCATGCTGTGACTTGAAAATTAGTGAAATCGGCCTCATAAATCCTTCTAATTAGTTTTGATCTGCAAAAACATGCTAAAACTTTGTTAATGTGTCATTGCGAGCATTTTAGCATGTTGATCTCAGCTGAAAGCACCAGACCAAGTACAGTCTGGAGTTAGTATCTGAACATGCCACCCTAAAGAAGACAGATATTACACTGGATATGAATGAATATCATTTTTTTTTAGTGAAATGTTCAGTAGTTTTTCATGTTGACATTGGGTTTAGGTCATCTGCTGAGTTGGAAATCTGTCATTGTTGTGTGGTCTCGCTCCCATTTTCCATTGTGTGGTCAAGAGAATTGAGAGCGCCTCGTACAGTGCTCCATCCTGCCCAGTCAACAGAACAGGGGAGCCTCTCACAGCAACCAACAGACGTTTGAAGATGAGGTTTGTGGCTAGTTTCCACCCACAACGCCAAGCTGTCTCTGATTAGACCTGGGATCTAATTTGAGAAGGGGGCTATGAGTGGGTTTGGGGTGTGGGGGTCTGTGTGGCTCAGCCATCCTCTCCCTGAAGACTCAAAGCTCAAGGGTTTGTGTGCTTGACTTTCTCCACAGAAACACATCCTGATTGTTATGAATATGGGTACTAGAAGTACATGCAGAAATGGAGATGAATGGGAGAAGCCCTGCATTCTCTCTCTGCTTTTTTTCTTTCTTTCTGACAAAATACAGAGAAAGCCCCTGTCTGAAACACCCAGCCATGATGTTGAGGCCTTTACCCCCCACTAAATACACGCACACATCTATACAGGCTCTCCTGGTCTCAGTAATCATGATGCAGGTCAACCCTCTGACCCAAGTGATGTATTTCTGTGCAGTGTGTCAGCTTTCTAAGTGTGTGTTCTGGTTCCAGTCTGGGTCATGCATTGTGGGGAATGTTGATGAAAAATGACAGGCCATTATTACATGCAATGGCTGTCCCCTCCTCTATCCCCTTTCCTCACCATAGATAGGGGCTTACTTTTGAAAAACCCTCAAACCAACACTGAAAACCACAGCCGCTGCTCAAAAGGGCATTGTAGTGCTAATGTTCTGGAGGGTGGAAAACAAAGCTTAAAGCATGTAAAACAGCCCTCGATCCTGAGCAAGGAGATCAGGCAGCTGCAGGCAGGGGGTGTAAAGGTTTCGATTACCTGCTCAGTGCCTGAGTACTCCTCTTCCCCCCTGGCACAGGACCACCTGGGTGGCCGGCACTTCTCCTCCAGGAAACAGATAGTGTGGATACAAGCAAGGGGACACATAAAAAGAAAATGACGATCAAAAACACACACACACACACAATGAGGTGATAAACCCACACATCTCCGGCCTCCATTGACCCATATCTGCTGAGCACAACTCCCAGGGTCTCCGTTGGATGTCAAGAGGTGTGGTGGCTGTCAGTGACGGTTGACCCTGCGCCGGGTCTCTGATATCTCCTGTCACACATCACTGACCAGGAAGCACTTTCCTTTTATCTTCCAGTGTCTACACACTTCATCATGCTGTCTGACTACAACAAGGCTCAAACCACAGACCACTGACCCGTGTGTATGCATGTTTTTGTGCATGTGTATATGTGTTTCTGGACAACAGCATGTAGAATATGAATAGGCTTTGATTCATACAAGAAATAATTAAACTTTTGCTTATTAATCTTACACCAAATGGGGTTGTATGAGGTACTTGTCATTTGTAAATGTGTTACCTATAGGAGAAGCTGGTCAGCTTAGCCCTGCTAATAAGAGACTGGGCAGAGAATTTGCAATGAAAAAGTCTGTGACAGCCTAAGACAATACTCTTCTGTCAGGCTCTTTTGGTTTTAGGATTCAACTTCTACAAATTGAAGTAAGTTATGGCAGGGAACATTGGAGTGATTTAGGCTTCAGCCATTTGTGATCTTCTGGTATCCTATGATTCTGACAACTTCAAGAAATATTGTTGTTAACAAGTCCCACTTGTGGCAGCAGTAGCTCACTTCTTTTTTTTTAAAGTAATATTTTCGGGCATTTTCACTTTTATTGATAGGACAGCCTAGGTGTCCTCTTGTCGTAAAAGCTAGAGGTTTAGCAGTGTAGTAATTCTAGCTGCTCAAAGGTAAGAGGGAGTGCTTTTTTGATAAATGATTTGTTGTGTATTAAGTGGGCATGTGCATTATTATTTCCCATCTAAATCATATTTAAAGTGTTTGTACACTGAGTAATGTTTCTCATGACAACCATAAGCTATAGCCATAACGGTTTGTTATTAAGAGGAGCACAGAGTGGAACACCACAGAAACAGTATCATTCCATATATATAGCACATGTGTACATATGAATAACTTTAATTCAGTCAGCCATAATGTCTACCCATTTGAGAAGATAAAAAAACACAGCAAGCTGAGAATAGTTCCTTTCTTAATATCTGGAAGCGTTTAGATGTTGTTGTTTTTGCTCAGCAAACACTTTAAAGTGGAAAGAGTGCTGTGGTTGACCACAGGAGAATAAATATGGTTTCTGATCAGCTCGCTAATTACCTTCCCCAGAGTAAATATGAGTAAAAAAACAACATTGTGAGCCACCCTGGTGTAAATTGCTAGCTGTTACACACAAATGTGGTCTTCAGATGCATTATGATCCAAAGTGGTGCGTAAGAGCACTTAATGCGGGTTACTACACTCTAGTGTTCATGCTGCTGCAGCTACATAACCCTGGAATATCATAACCACTTAGTCTTCCCCTCCCACTTGACTTATGCCTTGTTTAACATATTGAAGATGATGCAGCCTTTTTTGGTGCTTTACACAGCATCTATATCAAGGATCATGACAGCTTCTGTGTGAGAAGAGATCTGTCACCGGCCTGGGAAACATTTGTCACTCTTAAATTGCTTTGACTCTTATGTTCCAGACGATCTCACTCAGTGTTATACAGCTTAGCTCTATGCTTTATGGCATGCAAATGCAGCATGACATAAAATAGGTGGTGAGAATGTGACACTAGCACACACACTGACTGTTCTTCTCTGCTTTTCTGCTCAATGTAGCTCAGTCACAATCCTGAAGTTTCTTGCCAAACCCTTGCTCATGTTGCTCTTGAACGGGGTCCAGTTTTGAACATGTGGGCTGCGGCTTGACATCCACTTGCACACAGGTCAGGATCATGGGTCGGGACTATGATGTGCCTCTCGAGCACCTTCCTCTCTCTGTATATAAAGTAAACAGCTTCAAGTGTATTACACTGGGCCACTTCCTGCTGCTATGTGTGTGGCATGCTGCGTACGTCAGCTGATGAGACATAAAGTAGGTCTGTTTGCGCAGTTATAAATACATGGACTGTGCATAGAAGCAGCCAAATCACCAAGGACTGTTTTGATTTAACTGTCGGACTGTGGTGTGGAAACTCTTGCAGAAATTGATTGTGACATGAAGCTGACAATGACATGAAAATCATTTTTGGATAAGTTAGTTTCTCTGAAAATGGGTGCCAGGAATATGCTTTGCAATATGTTTTTCCTGCAGATTGAAATGAAATCAACAAAGTAAAAAAAATCAGACAAGAAATAGCTGTTGTTTTTTAGACTTCAGGCCTCATTGGATTCTATCCTTGCTTGCTTCCTCTTATATGAAAAGCATGAAAGGCTAATACAACCTATAATGTGTTTGGCACACCAAGTTACATGCCACAGAATAAAGTCAGCCAAGAAAACACAATGTCAAGATATCTTATGTTTACTTCTTTGCCTTGAGTATATGGCTATCAAGCAAACCAGATATATGTTGTTTTGGGACACTATAATTATGATATAAATATTAGCTTAAAACTAAAATGATGAAAAATAAGGACATATTTAATGGTACAGTGTTCAAAAATGGAAATATTTAGTGATATCTAGCAGTCAGAGTCTAGATTGAAACCTTACCTTGCTCACCCCTCCTGCTGGTGAAGCAACAGTGGCCTATGAGGACATGAGGCTCCTGTGATGCATAATAAGTTTGATCCTCCATTTGTCACGTTTTTACCATCATAAACATTTCTCAATACAACAACTCTCTTCTTCTTCGTCCTCCAACGGGTGCATCTTGTGTGGCCACCCACTAATCACAATAGCCTGTATGTTACTAGTTTGTCCACTCTGTGCTGTGGTGGAAACATGGCGGTATAAGACGGCGGCCTCTGTGGAAGGAGACTTGTTCCTGTGTAGACATAAAAGGCTTGTTCTAAGTTAACAAAAATAAATAATTACGAATATTATATTCCATCATTACCAAGTCTGTTCCACTAAATGCAGCTAATAAATACACACTGCACTTGTTTAGTTCCGATTGTGTCCAAAGATACAGCCAACCCAACACAGAGTAACATATTTCATTCATCAATAACCAGAATCCTGACTCTCAAAACTGGAAATCTCACAAACTCTGTTAAACCCAACTTTAGAGTAAGCAAACAGAGTGAAAGATTGACAGGGAGCTATGATGGTTGTCAAGCAAAATTTTGCTAGCTTCATAGCTACCTGGTACATCCATTGTGTTTGCAGTTTCTGTCTTCTCCTAGTCAGTTGGATTGTGGTATTGTTTTGCAGGACATGTTGTATATACACTTGTGCTGCTGCCACAAACCAACAAGTATGTCCTCCATGTTTGCCGTCTGTCTAACTTTGTGCTCCACATTTGCAATTGTCGCCAGGGCTGTATTTGTTGTACTTCCTCCACACCAAAACCAAATGTATATTCCTTAAAAGGCAGATAAACTCTTGCTTTGTTGCAATAAAAAATGAGCATTTGACAAATGAAACCTGTGTCTGTGTAATGAATTATCTAAAATGAGCCTGAGAGTGAGAGATCCAGGACAATCTACCAAGCTCAAATTTTGTTCTGTGGAAAATCAGTATCATTATTTAACACCTGCACAATTATCCATCCATCCATTAGCTTTACCACTTATCCCGTTGGGGTTTGTGAGGGGGCTCGAGCTGGGCGAGAGACAGGGTAAACCCTTGACAGGTCGCCGGTCAATTACAGGGCTAACATGTAGAGACACACAACTTTTAATGTACACCCTCACGACTACGGGAAATTTAGAGTCACCAATCAACCTGATGAGCATGTTATTTTGACTGTGGGAGAAAGCAGGTCTTAGTACCAGGAGTTCACATGCCAACTCCACACAGTAAGGCACCTGCCCGGCCACGGACTCAAATTAGGAACTCTTCACTGTGAGGAAACAGCGTTAACGCCTGCACCACTGTGCAGCCCATGTGCAATTATGCCAAATGAAAAAAATGTTTTTGATGAACACCTTGACTATTGACAGAGATATTTTTGTCATAACTGTGAGAATTAAACAACATAAGAAACCTATCTTAAACCTTATTTTTCCTTCTCAGTGAGGAATATATGTTTTACACTTAACCAACAGCTGACCTTCAGAGTAACATACTCTCCTGCCAAGCTTCAGTTTTAACCAAAACTACCAAAACTCAAATTGTAACTGGGATCAATAGTATCTTTGATTTGGAGTCAGCAAAGCCTAAAAACTCATTGAAGTGTATCTGTGGCGAGACAAAAGCAAAGCAAAGAGAGAAAGTGGCAGAGAGCACGGTGCCCTGACCCAGAGGTCATTGGCAGTAGATAATCTGGTATGAGAACAACTGATAGCCTGTCAGTAATGATGGGGCCTAATGCCGGAGAAGAAAAAGGAGGGGAGTCGCAGAAGAAAGAAAGAAACCTCTTGAGAACTCCCCTATGTTTTTTGTCATCTGTGTGCCAAATTAGGGTGAGAGGGGAGAGGAAGGGGGGGCTGTGAGGGTGAGGAGAGCAAAGAGAGAGTGCAGATGGACCACACCGGCTGACTGGTTGGACTAATGTGGACATTTTCTCTCCGGGGTCAGATATTTACTCCTAATTAGCTGGAGGAATGCAACACATGAGAGCGGAACAGATACGTTACCGTTTTGGCCGGAATTTCCTCTCCTTCCGTGGCATGCGCTGCTTTAACCTGATTAGGTATGGCACTTATCAGAAGAGATGAAAGCGCTGGGGGGTTCGGTGATGCATTGCCGGGCACCCCTGCTCTGCTCCCACTTCACCCCCATTTCCAACATGACCCTCCCCATGGTCATTATTGGTTGTGCCATGTGTCATGGTTGGACAGAAACTGGGTCCCTGATTTACAGTAAGACTGACACCCTGCCCTCAGCATGGCACTTGTTGCGGTACCAAATCTAAAGGAAGTTGTTTTAAATAAACAAACAAACAGGGTGGCTTTCAATAAAAATAACTTTATTGAAGGAACTTATAATGAGATAAGTTTTACAAGTTGGATAAAGAGGCATGCTTTTGATAAAAAGGAGAAAATTTCCAGTTTATGTGTATGCATGTGTTTCAGAGCAAGTATCCAACCCTGGTGGCAGCAAGTCAGAGCAGATTTCGTGGTTTTACGCACACAGAGAAAAGCTTGTGGTAACAACAGGCCTGACTTTCTGTTAATGATGGATAAGAGGGCTTTAAATGGCAGATGAAGTTTGTTGGTATTGGCAGGCTTGGTGCATATAGCTTTAATCTGTAACATTCATGGTTTTCTTGGAAAAAGGGCAATTTCAACTTTGGTTCCTTGGCAGGGATATTGTTTTCTGCATCATCACGGCTTCTGGTTTTAATTCAATCTGAGGTGTTTTATGCTGATAGAATGAAATAATAGTAATTACAAAAACATGTTTTTTTTTACTTAACTCAGTCTTGACATTTACTGTAGATGGTTTTGTTTTTAATTGACATACTTTTGGGGATATTGGGTTCTGAGATCATTACCACCGCTACTAAATTAATTGATGGTCTTCACAACAAGTAACAACAAAAGTTTTCATTTAATTTCTTCCAAAGAATGAATATCAGGTGAAATAGTTCCAAGGAAAACTGTTAACAGTCAGCTACAGTAACAAGGACACAGCTTCAACAGATGTTTTTGTTCAATCTTTTTCATATTCACTGTATGGCTGTGTTGGTCTATCCATACTTTGAACTTTGGTGTAGAATGAATTAACCCAATAACTAACAAACAGACTGTGATGACACCGGATACCGACATCAGAGGTGCCCAGGTGATGCATCCTAAATAAGAATTGTGAGATCTTTTAAGAACATTTGATTGAATGCCCTGAAACCTGGTACACACATTCATATTTTTAGAACAAATTGTTAGCGTTTGCCCAACACTAATGGACCAAATATCAACCTAAGCTTCCTAATGTGACACGTAATAATCAAAAAATCTTAGCATCCTAGCATATTAAACTAACATGGCAACAAATACTTGGATAGCGCCAGCATGGTAACGTGCTAACATTACCTCAGAGAAATGGTGTGCGTTTGTGCATCCTCATAGAGTTGCCAAAATGGACTTGAATTAAAATTGGATCTTTTATTTTTGTATGGGAACACCGCAAATTTCAAGTATTTTCCATGATAGATCTTTGGAGATGTTAGCGATCAATTGTCGACTAATCATTGAAAAAAACGTAAACGTTTTCCATGTCAAAAACAAAGCCAAATGCGTTCTTTCCCCTAAATAAATGTTCCTTCACGACACAATGTATATAACTGACAGTATTGAATAGTTACGGATCGTGTTGAAGTGTTCAAAACGTTAAACACGCTGAATATCAACATGTGGAGCAGGCTCATAATCTCCACGGACATACAGTTCTAAAAGTGAAGGCTCAGGCTGCAACAAGAAAACTGAACAGAAACATATTTTAGACTCAGAGTGTCCAGTTTTCTGTCTACTCGTTCTTATTGAGAAAAGTAAGCCTATGAACGTGGTCAGGTGTCAGCCAGGAACACAACCGAGTCATACTCAGTCCTGCGGCATAGAAAAAAAGCGCTCGTGGAGACCTTTCACTCAGCCGCAGCCCCCAGCTGAGCATCTCTGCTGTGCACAACACCTTCAGTCAGCTGATTCACATTGAAACATGCTTTAAACATAAAACTACTCCCTGTTAGCTGAAATAGAATTGAAGCAAAAAAATGTGTTCAAGTAAGTTCTTAACAATCAGTTTATTTTTATTTGTATAGTGCAAAATCCCAACAAAAGTTATCTCAAGATGCTTTTACAAACATATTGGTCTAGACCACTCTATGTCAAATTATGAACAAAGACCCAACACCAAGGCATGGTAAAACCACCTTAATCCACCATGAGCATTGCACCTCACAGTATTTAGCTAGGTACAGTGTCGAGGAAAAACTTCCTTTCAACAGGCAGAAACCTCGAGCAGAACCAGACTTATGTTAGACAGCCATCTGCCTCGACCGGGTTGGGACTGGGAAGAGGGATAGAGGAGAATAAGAGACAGAGGGAGCGGTGATAGTGATGAGACGAGTAGGAGTAGCTGTTGCCGCTGGAGTCCAGCATGTCCGTATCAGCTGGAGTCCGGAAAGTCCACAGCAGAGGATCCACGAGACAATGGAGCACAGGGACCCCAGAAAGGTCTATGGTTAGTAACTTTCAATGGGACAGGTAGAGTTAAAATACATGATGAGGGGTTTGGGGGGAAGTGGGTGAGATAGGATCCCAGTGTGTCCGTCAGTCTAAGCCTATGGTAGCATAACTAAGAGCATGTCTAAGCCTGAGCCAGCTCCAACTATAAGCTTTATCAAAAAGGAAAGTTCCTTTACTCAATTGTTTACATCCCTACCACAAACCCAGTAAAATTTCTGAATAGGTTTCTCCAAAAGTGGACGTTTTTAAATAGCTTTGTAAAAGTATTAATATATACCACTGGCAGTAAGGGAATTTTTTGCTTTCATTAATTGGGTCAATCTCTTCTTTAATGTGCCGCCAGGAACACACTTACTATACTTGAGCTGATATCCATGCGTGCGTGCAATACATGTAACTTTGGATATGTGCCTGCTGAGGTCAGAAATGTATTAACCTACATGTTGAGGAAGGGGCTGGGGGTCTCCTTACTGATGTGGTCCTGAATTCAGGCTAAACATATATTTTTTAGAATTCCCCAACACAAACAAAATCAATCACCAGCTGTCACACAAACCACCAGTGAAGTGGAACTTCTTGATTACACCTTACTTATCAGTGCGCAAACATAACCTCACTTTAAAAAGATCATGAATATTCCTCCTCACTAGATTGCGTTACAATACACTTCCTTCTCTGGCTGTATATTTCAGTGGAGGTGATGTCAGATTTTACTATTGCTGCTTTATGACAAATGAGAACTATCACTTCTGAATGCAAGACCCACCTCTGCTTGTGGCCAGCAGCACATCTGTGCACCTTCTGTGGTGGGCTCTTCCTGTGGTGGGTTTTGGCTTGTGAGTAGAAAGCAAGCAGATACACATGACACGCACACACAGATACATGCTTACGGACGGCTGCAGGTGGGCCACCAATGTAACTGTAAAAAAACAAGTCTTCTGCTCTTAAATGGACATCCAAAGCATTTGTTCTGGAGCATCATTGACCATATTAACACGGCAGTCATCTTTCTCTGGATGGAAGTTCAAATGCAGTGTAGATGTACTACCAACGCTGTGGTTACATCAGGTTGTAAGCCATATAAGCAAAGGGATCTGACAGGTCAGTGTTGTTTTACAAAAATAATTTAAACCTTATTTTATGTTTAAATAATGCATTTGATCTACCCTTAGCCACAACAGCTATCATTTGTATTTATTTGTACATAGCTCTTTCCACTAAAATCCACAGGATGTCAGCTTTTCCTAATTTATGCAGCTTACGACCTGCAGCAGTGTAACATTATGAAAGCTCTAAGGCCTCCTATTCCGACAAGAAGTCAGTTAAAAATGGAATATGTTGAACAGGGGCCTCAGATGGCTGATGGTCGGGCTAATGACTGGATCTGAATGTCTGTTACAGTAAATGACACTGAGGTCACAACCTCTGATTTTCATTTTGTACCCCACACAGCGCTTCTTCCAAGCTCCTACTACTACAATTACTCTACTTAGCTCTCTTTAAATTACTCTTGCACACACACTGACGCACACACTTGCTCACTGATGGTCTGTATTTGCTCAGGAGTTACTGGAACAGGCCACATTGAAGTCTGGAAAAGGAAGGACATCCAGCCATACAGCCTCCAGGTCTCACGGTCTCACTGATTGACCTGATGAAGACCAAAGCCTCCAATCACAGAGTCTGTGTGTGTGAGTGTCTGTCTGTATGTGTGTGGGCATGCTTGTGAGTGTTTCAACACCTGACCACACACACGGTTTGGATGAAGCGTTATCATTTGCACATTAGACTTTTTGAAAATACTCCAAAAATGTCTGAGGCCAAAATACGTCTTGTCCTTCCTTTCTCCTCTCTGCTGTCTTCTTTCTTTAATCCCACACAAGAAGACCCACATCAGTGGTCTGTCATGAGTGTGTGTGTGCGAAGATAGATACCAGTTGGTTCTATCTACTGCCTAGGTGGCACAGAACTGATGATTGGATGCTGAAAGCGCTGGAGTCCTGCCAGTGTGCTTGAATTAAAATACAGCTGGTTGGTTACACTGATGGAAAGAGACTTCAGTTTCTGTCTTGTATCCATGTGTCCCAGTATCTCATCACAGACTCAAAGTTTAAAGGTTTGGGCTATTCATTGATTATTTGGACCACTTTTAGTAGAAATGATTCATTGTTTATTCTAAAAAAAATATCAGCAGGAAATAAAAGCAACAAAGATAATCAAAGTAATCACAGTGACTATTTTATCAAACCCATGGTTTACATTTGTGTTCAGACAAACTAGAGCTCTGTCAAAAAGGCGGCCTCATTTATTTGAATGAGGCTATGTTGTCGGTGCAGTACTGTGCCAAACAAATGTCTTTGTAGAATAAAGAATAATAGCCTGTAAAGTCACCTGCCAAATGTTGGTGTGAAGATTGAAGCCAATGTAAAAGAGCCTTGAACTTGCATTCTTTTTAATGGCCAGCAGGGACTGGCACTGTTTGCAAAAAGAAGTTCAAAGGGCACATCTCAAGACTGATTGCACCACAGCGCAATGTGTCAGAGGTTGTGTCACTTTTCCCAGTGCCATAAAGGATGCATCTAGCCTGGCGTCACCCGACCGGTTCACCTTGGTGAATGGGTCTGGATCCTTTCATTTTCGTTCATTTCCTTTTCCATGGGGTATTGTAACTTAGCAACAGGCGCATGCAGAAGTACTTCTAAAGTGATTGGACAGATCTACAACCAATCAGAGCAACATAGCGTACATCATCCAGTTAATTTAAAAGTGTTGCGATTCAACTGACCTCCCTGCAAGGAAGCTGCCATCTTGGTTGTTTAAGAATAGGCTAAGGTGATTTTCCTTTGTCGTCATCTTATTGAATCCACTTAATTTCCAAATAAAGGACTATGTTCGGTATATCTGAAACCGGTGGGAAATGATTCAGAATACCAGCAGTTCCAGACACAGCTGCCAGGGAAAAGATCCTCATCCCTTGTCTACACGTGGTCACTTCTAGCTCCTGGAAACCAAGATGGTAAAGGCAAAAACTTCAAGGTTGCCAAACTCAGTCTACAGACCAACAGATGAGAGCACTACTGCTGAGCCAACTTTTTCCATCAAACTATTTAGTAGTGATAAAAGTAATCATTCGGTTTGGCTGTCTTTGTATACTCTGGCTGACACCATTTGTTACCTCCTATCTGTATTTCACAGCACAGCTGGCAAACTGGAAGCCAATTTTAGACCCCACAAACGTTTCCTCTACAGCTCTTTAATGTTTACTATGTTGTACCAGCACTCCCCTTGGCATTCACATTGCAATTATTGCCTTCAGGAAACACCTTTCCTCCCTTATTCCCATGGCTAATACTTATTTATATAGGAGTTTTTTGATGTTTCAACCCCCAACAAACCAGGTAACTGTGCCAATACTGTAAGCCTCTTTTAGTACAGCACACCAGCCATCAGCTGAGTGATAAATCCACTCAATAGTGAGTGGGTGGTATGGGTTTCATTCTCTGGGTGGTCATATTTGGTCAATGTGAAGTCCAACACTGGTGAATAATTTGGACTTGTTTTGCTCTTTTTTTACTCTTGTCAAAGGACATCACAATTGGTGTTGTGCTGGAAGATTTCCCCAGGATATCAGCATTGGTTTCACTGTGTGTAGCAATTTATGGATCAGAGAGAGCCATTGAGAGAAGTGACTGACAGAGGGCAGCAGGGAAGAAAGAAAGGAGCGAATGAGTGTTCTGGCTTCTTGACCTCTTAGCATAAGAAGTCCTCTGAGTTCAAACTCCAGTGATTACAAGCTGAGCTGGTATTTAAAGTGGCCTTACTCCCCCTCACGCCCTACCCTTCCCCTTTGCCTCCCGTCCTTTTCTGCCCCCCCCCCCCCCCCCCCCTCCCACTTCACTGCAGACTCGTGTGAGCTGTGTGTGTGACAATGTCTTTGGCATGAGTACATACCACATGAACCTGTGTGTGTGTGTGTGTGTGTGTGTGTGTGTGTGTGTGTGTGTGTGTGTGTGTGTGTGTGTGTGTGTGTGTGTGTCTGTGTAGGGGGTTTAGTTGGGTAGGTGGGCAGGGTCAGGGGTTGCTTGGTGGGGTTCTGGAGCCAGTGGGCTTTCTCCATTGTTCAGGCTGGAGGAGCCAAAGGGGGGCAACGAGTATTGATGCCGAAGGTATTGCCTACTTACAGCAGGGGGTTAGCAATAAGAGTGTGTGTGTCCTTATATGTGTGTATGTGGACCTTTGCTCCAGGAGGAGCCCACAAGGGGCGGGAAAGGGAAAGTAATTACAGATGATATAGGACCAAAGGGAGGAAATTGATTAAAGAAAATGGGTGACCAGGAAGTAAGCAGGGATCTTTGTTTCCCCTTCAATTATACTGAAATGTTTCAGTGGTCCCTCTCTTTGAGCTGCATGTGGTGGAGCGGGACTGTGGAGGACAGATGGAAGGAAGTGTGTTTTTTTTGGGGGGGGGGGGTGTTGGGGGTGATATTGATAGAAGAAAGACTCCCAACAGAGGATCGTAACATACTTTGTCCTGACTTTAAATGTAACATCCTTCATTTTATGTTTTAAAGAGCTTGTTCTTCCTTATTTTGCCTTAAGAACAGTGCCCTCCAAGAATGCAGGCCTACTTGTTTAACTTAAAGTCTTCAAAAGTAGTATGGGAGATGGTGTCTTCCATGTTTTTATCAGGCCCCACTCCTGGAGAATCATCTTATAGTTTGGTTCAATTTGTTTCCTGTCAAGGAGTACACAGTGCACACTTCACAGAAATTACAACTGGGTAGGGTTCATCAAATCCAGCACAGGCAATCCCAAGGAATGGAGTTTGACATTTTCTTAGCCCTTCTTTATTTATTTAGTTATTTCTTTTTCAAATAATTTAAATTGATCAACATTGAACTTTGATTTCAACACATTACATTGCTTTCTAAAAACAGTCTTCCCCTTATGCTTTGTATAAGGATGGGAGGATGGGAAGTGTCTGACCCCCTACAATCCACTATTTTTATACTGAAGACATTTTTTACATTGAGATTCTGCTACAGCACCATAACCAGGCTGATGCCACTTCACTATACCAGTATGTCGCCCCACCATTACATCAACGTAATGTTACATTTACATTAACAGTAAGGTTTAGCTATTGAATGTATGTAGAATGGACAACATGCTTTAATTTCAGCCCATAGTGAGATATGAAGCCAAAAGACCGCTTCCCTGGGCGCTGATGGAGCCAAGGCATGCGCAGAAGCGACTTGGCTGGTAAAGTCGCAGGATTGATGTAACACCCTTGGCGCTAACCAAAACAGGCTTTCAACTTACCAATTAAACATTGAAGATCTCTCAGGTTGGAGCAGTTCACAGCAGAAAAAAGATTCTTGTGTTGATTTGAAGCCAACACTCACAACTATAAAAAGCTCAATGACTCTTAAGTTAGTGTTTGCTACGTTTTCACTAGCTGTTCCTCCTCTGCTCTGATAATCCGATAGAACACGGCAGGAGCCTGCATACGTTGACAGAGCTGTCAATCTATCATCGTTTTAGCATCAGTTAGCTAAATAAAACTCATCAGAAAAATGTACATTTGAACATAAATCTCTATGATAAGAACTAACTTTGATGACAGAAACCATGCTTGAGAAAAATGGATTTGAAGTGTATTTTAACTTTATAGTTTGACACTTGTTCCATCTGTTAGAATGAAGGAGGCCGGTTTATGACCTATACTGCTGCCAGTCAGCAAGGGGGACACTAAATCTTTAGGCATCATAGTCAGTGAACACCTATGGCGTCAGTTTTTGATATACACTCTACGGATGTAACAGAGGCTTAATAGTCTCTGGCTGTTTTCGAAACGGCCTGCTACATACTACTCACGAATGTAGTATGCAGTAAGGTACTGCCTACTTCTGCGTTTGAATTTAGTGTGTAGTATGACTGCTCTGTTGGATCTGATCTGTAGTATGCTGAGCCAGACATCACGGAATTTCCAGTTTCGGAAAGTGGAAGTAAACAACGGCCAAGCTAAGAAACTGCTTCTTAAGCATTCACTTATAACTTAAAAAGTTAAGAAGTGGTTTATATGTAATTTAATAGTTTTCACAGCACCTAAAAATGTTGTTCCCCCCATCAAAAAAGAAGAGAAAAGAAAAAGTGGAAAGAGCGCTGTGCATTGTGGGAAACAGTACGTTAGGGAGACTGGTCCAATGCATACTGTGAAATTTTCCTGAATCAGTACGACATCTGGAGAGTTTTGGCATACTGCAGATTTTGATCTTTTTCACATACTACATACTGAATTTTGGCCAAATCAATACATACTGCTAGTATAGTTGGCGGTTTCAAAAACAGCCTCAGTCTTTAGCGGGCGATGTAAAAGGGCCTTGTTTATGAGTACACCACCAGGGGGCTCACAGTGCCAACCGATTTAACTTTAGCTTGTTACTTGCCCTCTCTGACATTTTTGTAGCATTGCTATCATGCTCTCTGATGAGTACAATGTTAACACAATAATTAGAAACGCTGGACAACACCATAAACAGACATCCTTTGAATGAATAAATCAAGGTTTGACTTAAGGCATTAGGATGCTGTAGAAAAAAACAAATTATATTTAAAATCATATTTCTCACTATACCTGCACGTCTTTTCATGGATTTGATGAAAAAGGATATCCTGACACTTGCTAAAATGTTTATATTTATAAGAATTAGGGAAATGTATGTAAAAGTCAAGTTTACAGGTCACAGTAGCCTCATGCTAACTCTCATGTCTAAGTCATCTCCCTCTCTCCCTCTCTCTCTCTCTCTCTCTCTCTCTCTCTCTCTCTCTCTCTCTCTCTTTTACTGTTGCTTCTCTGTTACTTGCTTGGCAAATGTGAGTATACAGTATGAATAGTTTTACAAGGCCAAGGAAGGAATAACAGTGAGAGGAGGTGGTGTGTGGGGTTGGGGTTTTGGGAGGGGGGGGGGGGGGGGTAAAGAAAGAGAAAACAGGTTGTCAGTGTGGTTGAACAGCAAAATAGCATTTTCTCCCTTGGGCTCAGCCTCCACAGATGTTTCATTCAGGCCCCATGGCAGGGCCACTCTAAAAAGTGCTCCAGTCCCCGACACAATTCAGCCCCTTTGTGAGCTGAAGGAGAGAAGCTCGGCCCACTGTTTACTGCTCGTCCACCCCCCCATCCCCCCTCGTCTCACCCCCCTCCTCATGTTAGCAGGCGGAACAATTGGGGAGGGCCTTGCCCAGAGCTGGGGCGGTGTGGCAGGTCAACAGAATGGGCTGTGAATCCTGTGCCTCTGAATCCTCCGGGTGGGTGGTCCAGCTCTCTCTCTCTCTCTCTCTCTCTCTCTCTCTCTCTCTCTCTCTCTCTCTCTCTCTCTCTCTCTCTCTCCCTCTCTCTCTCTCTCTCTCTCCCCCTCTCTGTGTCTCCCTAACACACACACATATGCACAGAAACAGACTCTCTCCTCTCCTCTCCTCTCCTCTCCTCTCCTCTCCTCTCCTCTCCTCTCCTCTCCTCTCCTCTCCTCTCTCCTCTCCTCTCCTCTCCTCTCCTCTCCTCTCCAGTGATTAGCTCATCCACCGGGCCAGGCCTGGTGCTGCTGCCTGGGCCCTGTGATGTGGTGATAGGCAGCCCAGAGAGGAAGCCAGGCAGGAGTCTTTCTTCGGGATGAGCAGATTCCCAAGTTTCCTCGCCACTGTGAGTGGGTTCCCGGACAAACCTATAGTCTGGCCAGTCAGCCTACAGGAGGGGCCTGCAGTGGCCCACGTGGAGCCTGCCAGAGACTGGGTGGCAGTTAACACTAATCCTGCTGCTGATTATCACTGGCATGGGGAAATAAACAGTAATAAATGAAGCTACAAGGCTGAGCACACATACATCCTTATAACAACTCCACCCACATGAGAAAAGTACTGCTAACACACTTGTACAGCAAAACACACCCTCTAAACCATTGTTGTCGAAGCATCAAAGCAACTTTTTATCTGCCTATTATTGTACTACAAAATAAGGGCAAATAATTGGTAAAAAAGTAGTGCCCTACTTATTTTTTCGAACTGCCTGAATGGATATTCAGATGTGAAAGATTATCATGCATGACTTAGAAAATAATGAAATCATCACATTCAATAAGTTTAAACTTGTCAAAAACCTTATTGTTTTTCTTGGTGGACAAAAGATCTAAAATGATAACCAACTTCTCAAAATAGTTGCTGGTTCATTTCTTCATTGTTGACCAAATGATAGTCGCCTCTCTAATTGCTTTTAATATCAATATAACATCTACCTAAACTATCATCACATAATATTCCCAGCCGTAACAATATTAATGGTGAAAACAAACCCTTACACAGAACTTGAATAAATTATTCATCATTTTGTGAAGATTTTGTACCCCATGTCCTCATCAGTAAATGTGACAGACAGTTGATTTGGGTAAAAAGTAAAGTTAATCTTATCTCCAGGAAGGAAAAAGGACAACTGTCTCACTCAAATCTGGCGTCTTTCCCCTTACTCATAGCGACATCTAGTGACCAGAAAACAGAATCACATCGATGTAAAATGTGCACAAGTACAACAATTTGCAAGAGTCCCTCAAGAATGAGACATATTTAGTAAAAAGTATAATTGACAAATGACTCCTTCAAACTCTAAAATGTAAGTATTGAACCTTTTTCTCGCACTTGCACTACTACTGCTACATCATGTTTTTGTGAATCAACCATACTTTTGGAGTGAACCTTAGCAGATTTTTGCCAGTAATAATGCACAAGTTACCTGATACTGTGCCCATGTGTTGATCTGAAGTGAAAAGGGAATCTGAGGCAACACACCAGCACTTAATTTCCTCTTACACACACCATTTTAGCAACACTGTTCTTTGATGCATCCTGCTGTGGTCAGAGGGGTTGATCCTCTTTTTGTTTCCTTTAGAGGCATGCAACTCTCTGAAGCATTCAGAAAGAAACACAGCAAATGAACACATCACCTTTGTGTAGTGAATTTATAAATACAACCTAAATATCAGATTTTTTTCCACCTGCTGCTCATTTCAAACAAAGTTCAATGGCAACGATAAGTCCTTCCTTCTTTATCCTAGGTAAGCCTCTTTCTATGTTTACTTGTATTTATAAAGGCACCTGTTTTGATGTTAGAATGAGAGTCTTTTTTAAAGAACCATGTGACATAAATGTTCCACCAGTTAATTCACTGTAATACAATACAATAAAAGCTGAATTGATTTTAGATCATAATTTTTAAATGCTTAAAAACTGTGTAATAGTAAAACATTGGAGGCACACAGTGCCACACCTTATCACGCAATACTTGAGTTGTAAGTTCCCTTTACAGATAACAGAGCTACATGTACATGTAGATAAGCAAGAAATGACTGCAGAATATGTTTAGTGGTCAATCTTTTGTGTACATAATAAGACAGAACAAGTTTAAAAGAATCAGCAGACCAAGATAGATACGTTTACTGAATCCAATTTGATGTGAAGCAAAAAGCTGGCTCAACCTTGGTCCTCTCTGTGCTCATAAGTTGCATCATTATTAAAAAGTTGTACTCTTCCCTGCAGGTTTGGTAGTGGTTCTTGTCACAGCACAAGAATCTTCAACAAACGGCATGCCCGCAACAATTTTAAAGGGAGACAATGCTACCGAACTTGTAACACCTTCAAGCTTCACCAGCAACATTACCACCAGCAACACCATCAACATTACCACCATCAACAGTACCAACAACAACGGCACCATCAACATCACCAACAACAACAGCACCATCAACAGCACCAACAACAACAACACTGTCAAACCCACTGTAACAAAGAAAGATGGTGAGAGACTTGATATGAAGTATAATTGCTCTATGAATATACAGAATGGGCTGGATTTCCTGAAAACAACACTCCCTCATCTTAAAACTATATACTATATACTTACTGTATCTTGTTTGTTTTATGATTTCTTCTGTCTCTATGACTGTTGGCTTCTGGGATTAACTCATATCCCTCATTCATGGAAATATTCAAGGTGGTAAAATGACAACACCCCTACGGCCAACAGCCAAACCTGGTGATACTGATGAAGCCAACGACAAGGGCAGAGGTAAGACTTTGTCTGAATAAACCAAATTCTATGAGTCTCTGCTGGTGTACTTATTAATTACACACTTCTAAGTGATCAAATATTTGTATAATGTAGGGTTACCCTCCAAATAATAACAGTTAAACTTAATTTATATATATTTCAAATTGTATTATTTTGTATATGTTGAAATACATACAACTTTAGAAACCACCTGCTGTACATTTTTGCTAAATAAATCGCATGTCAATCATTTCCTAGTTTGGGATAAATGAGGAACATCCATCCGACCATCCAATCCAAGGAATTATATACCGAAAGCTAACAGTTCTTCCATCTTGAGATCTACAAGTTGTTGAAATGTTTAAAAGTCTTTATTAGAGGTTTTCCACATTTTCTTTCTGGGCATCACAGCCTACATAAACATAGCAGACTCACAGCTGACTGAAGTAAGAAAGACCTGATGTACCCACTATAAGTGATGTAAGGACAAAGTTAGCAATTAACTCTAGTACAAAGAGTATCATAAGCAGGAGCAGGAGCTCAAAAGATAAATATCTAACCGCTAAGAGCCAGAAGATATTGAACAAAACCAAATAATTGACCATTATTTATTGAAAACTATTCAAAATTAACACAGTTGTGCTCTGTTAGCTACAAGTGTAAACATGCTAGCAACTGTTTGCTAACAGTGTTAGCCATTTTTGCTAGGTGGTAATATATTGCATTCATATTCTTTCTTATTTATAGATCCTAAGTGTCCCAGTTATTTGTTAATACACCTTTAATTTAGTAACTGAAAACAAACTGGGGTTTAGTCAGATGTCCTGCTGACTGAGCAGAACAGGATATTTGACTTACGCTTCCAAAAATATAAATGCTCTATTTAATATCAACTTTCCTTCTCATAAAAATATTAACTTTTTTTGTATTTCTTTCAGATATGACAACCCCTACTCCTGCACCAGACAGTGACAGAACTGGTGAGTAACATTTAAAAGAGTTTGAGGTCTTGACATCAAACCACAGATTGTTTCTAATTGTATTTACCATGTACAGGAAACTCTAACAGTATTACCATCTTCAGGTATCATCATCCTTATTGTGATAATAATCATCGCTCTTGCATTTGGTATTACCTGCTTCTACGCACGGAAAAGAGGAAGGGTAAGACAAAAAGCTGCTGATTTTGATACTGATCATGGTATATTTTTAGATTTTGGAAAAGATGAGAAGACTTTATAGAGGAGAAGAGTATTTGGAGAAGAGTTTTAAGCTATTAAAAGACATTTGTGTTCTTACATGATGTATTTTTGGTTAGTGAGTCATCCACTCATGACATTAAATGTTTGATTTTTTGAACTTAGCATTTGTTCGAATTAGTAAAAAGAATTCACTAACTAACCCCTGAGTTTAGGAGGTGGTGGGAGTCAGATTGATGTCATCTTTCTATGTAGCCAGGCCAGCTTTTTCCATTTTTGATATTAAGCTAATAATACCAGCTGATTGTGTTAGCGTCCCATGTAGAGACCTGTTGTGGTGGCATTGACATCGTTATTTCTTTCTGTGTTCTGACACTTTTGTCCCTCAGCGCTACTCAGTTGACCTCACATCCAGACCAGATGAAGCAAACATCCCTCTCAGCACTGTGGAGCCAGAGCTGCTTATTGATGCTGTGCCTCAGAATGGTTAGTCAAAAACACCAGCAGTTTATGAAAAAAAAAAAAAGGTGTCACTTTAAGAAAAAAATAGCTTTGAGGCTCTAACTGATTGTGCACAACGATCCTCTTTTCAGGCCTGCAGACCTTTGAAAGTGTAGAAACAATCACAAAAGAGTCAGAGGCAAAACCTGAGGCCCGGGAGGAGCAGAAAGGTAAGATCAAACCAGGCAATGCGCAGTGGGGTTTTTTTTCGTTGTTTTTTCTTCTTTTTTTACAGTTCAGTTCAGAGAAGCAGGACATGGCAGTTGTTTAAGTTGAACCAAGTCAGGTTGTGGATTTGTAAAAAGAAAAAAAAAGAAAAAAGTTTTGTTGGTTAATTGTGTGCTTTTTCCTTCCCTTTTTTTAAGATCAGTTAAACTGAATAAAAGGAAGCACAGTTTGCAAGAGCTCTACACACTTGACATTTACACTGAGATACTGAAACACTCTGAATATCACTGCAGAAAATGCAGGCATAGGAAACTATACAGGCATGGTTTTATCAACCTAACATAAATACAAAACATGTCAAGTCGGTTTGTCAAATACAAAACCACAAGGTATTTATAAACTGTTAATCAGCTCAGCTGGTGTGAGTTTTAAAGGAAGGAAATCAGAAGTGTTGCATTGACTCATTTGGGAGCTTAAAAAACAGTGCACCAATGTGCAAATAAATCCTTAATATAAGACACAGTTCTTCCTTGCTACCTTACTTCCCTACGTTGCTTCCTTACTTCTAGGTATGATTTGAATATTTTACATGTAGTTCTCACATCAGCCACATGATGGAAATGGAAGTCAAGTTAACCACTGATATGCTCATTCACTTGAATAGCAACTGATACCTTGTGTAATATACAGAGGCTGATAAGCACATTGTTATTTTGACACAAAAAAATATGTTTCTATTTAGTTAAAATGAAATTTCAGTTAAGACCCACCAAAGCCTTTGTCTTCATGTAAAAATGTTAATCCAAAAAAGTTAAGTGGAGCTCGATAAAAGGTAACAAAGCCAGAACTTTTGTAAATTCTTGTTCTTCCTGCATGGATAATGAGATAATGCATCTTAGGCTAAATTTGACGCACTGCATTTGTTTTGTTTTTTAAAAAAGAGCCTGTTGCTTGTTCTTCTTTTTGTTTCTTTTTGACATTTTTATTTTCCAGAGAATTAATGAAGTTTTCTTGTTTTACTAAAAGCCGTCCTCTCAGGCTAAATGAGAAAGGTGAAATGCAAGGTTCATGACTGGACCTGCCTTTCTGCTTTAGGCCATACTTTGTTTAAATGGACAGTGCTGATGGACCCTTTGAAAAGCAGTTGCTCTCAAATGGTTCACTTCCTCTTATGGGAAAGACTTAATGGAAGATTGCCAGCAATCAGAGCAGATGAGCAGCTAGATTTATAATCACACACCTTGGTTTGTGACTTCTCAACAATGATTTTAACCCTGAAGCTAATCTTCTTCAGTATATTTCTGTACACAAGATAAGACTGAGAGTTACCACAGTTTTTCATAACACACAGGGGCGTGTCCAGACTTTTCTGAATGGTGTGGTCCAACCGAGGCAAGGGGGTGTATGGAGTACACACTCTCAATCAAAGAGCATTTATTTATTCTCTCTTTTGCTACTAATTAAATCTGTTTGAACTAAAACTAGAGGGAGGGTATTTAAAAACTTAAAACAGAGTGACATCATATAAATATTTAAGATGAATTCATTAATACTCTCGTTAACACAACAGGAACAACCTCAAATATGTGGACATCATGGAAACACAGTTTCTTTTCACCATCTCGCATATATGGCGAAAGTATTTTTGAGTTTGCTAAGAGGTAATTTGACTGAAGTGCAAACAGTATAGCCTTGTACATTATTTATCAATAGGTCTGGAACATGAGCAGCTGTAGTTTCTGTTACATTTCCTCCAATGATTAACATCTTTAAGCTTCAAAATGAGAAGTGTGAAAAGACGTGCGAAAAGATTAAACAATCATACATGACTTGAAACAAATCTACTTCTTCAAATGGATGACTAATTTAACAACACTCGGCAGCAAGTCTTATGAAGTGCACAATACAATATTGTCCAATACTGGAAAGTGACTGAAAAGGTTAAACAACTCAAAGTGTTATCAACTTATCTGAGGGTTAAAGGCTCTATTGCAGGAAAAAATATTTCACAATGAAGGGCAACAGCCTGAAACGTCACTTGTGGTGATAGATCTAATTAAATGCTATTTGAAGCAGCTTCTGTGCAGAAGTATATACTTTTCATGTTTGCTGTCTCTGTCCAGCACCCAGTATTTCAAGTTCTGGATGTGCGTGCCACCTCTACCCTTGCTGAGGAAAAAATATTTCACCAGCAGTTTAATTTGTCATTTCCTGTAAGGTTTAGTACAAATACTTCTTCTTTCTAATTAAACTAATAATGTTGGAGGACGCCTGCGTCTCTGACCCATTAGTGTTGCAGGGAAAACATAAAGTTCCTCACTGGAGCTTCAGGTCAATGCTGCCTATGTTGATTTACCAAAGGCATCAGGTTACTACTGATTTTTTTTTGGGAACCAAAATGTTGAACCATTTTTGATTATGAACAACTGTATATCAAATCTCCTGTCAAAGGTTACCAAAGGAGAATGCAAAGCTAAGCTAAGAAGGTCAATAGTCCACCTGTGATGAAGAGTCTAGTCACCCGCCATAAACCTGACAGACACGATGATTCTCTGAGGATTGGGATAATGCCCGAGGAGCCATCTCACTCATGGCAGAATTATGTGCAGAACAGCGGTCACCTTCCTCTCCCCTTCATCTCCCCTTCATCTCTGCTTTCCCTCCACCTAACCCAGGGTCAGATAATGATGGGGCCGCCCTACTTTCCCACAGCCTCCAACAGCTGCGTGGCTGTGGCTCATTAGGAACTGGTCAGTAATCAGCCGCCTCATTATCATCATGGTGGCCCCCTGAAATGCCTTAAGAGAAATCCCCCCCTTTACTGTCAGAGAGGGAGAAACCACTTCAGGGTTTCTGAGTGGAAATACTGTTATTATGTAGGCACTGTGCATGACACAGAGAGCCAAGAACTAGATAACAAATCTGCAATGTCACAGGTGTTAAGATGACAGAGAAATTTCACAACATTTCACAATTTGTTGATTTCAAAAGTTGAACTTCCTTTGAAACCAGCATGACCATCCAATGACTCAACTGGTGTCCAGTTCTATTATTTTGTTCCCTCCACATATTGTTTTTACTCAAATGTCTCATTCTAGAAATATATTTTCAGTAGAAAACTGGGATGTTTTTTAAATCAAAAACACTAAAACATTTAAGTGTTGTCTTTTATTTCCCTTCACAGGTGGTGCTGATAAATCTGTTGTCGAACCCAGCGCTGAGTCTGCAGCCCCAGCACCATCCCCAGACAGCTCTGGGGACAAACCCAAAGAGGAGCCGAGCCCTCCTGCGCTTGTGGAGCCGAGTGGGGACGAGAAAACTGATGACGAGGGCGCTGCCTCCAACAAGACCTCGGTGGAATCGCTGAAGGAGCCAAACGAGAACAACAGCAACAATGCTGACCTCAGTCAGACGACAGGTTGGTTTTCAGTTTCCTAGCCATAAAATGGTTTCTTTGAGGGCCTCATAGTTTTCTCAGTTATTTCTTACTTCACAGTAAATATGACACTGAGTTTTCCATAGTTGTGTCTCAGTCATAACTGCAACATGTGACATTTCAACACATTTTCTGCTAACCAGGTGACTAAAAAGAGAACTGACAACCATACAGTCACTCACTGTGTAATTTTCAAAGTATGATGGGTGTGTCTTCTTTTGTGCTCTGGAAATTCACTTCATGTGCAACTTGGAAAGATGGATCCAGGACTCTTTGAATCTTCCAACAGTTTAGATCTACACCTTGCCGTTAAAATACTCATTCCCCTTCTAACTGGCCCTGAAATGATCTCTTCCTTATACTGATATGCTGTTAGAGTTTGTGGAAAAGTCTACGGTGCTTTATTTGATATTTAAAAAACCTGTATAGATGACCTGAATTTAATATAAAGCTGCAGCTCTTTGACAGAAATGTAGCAGGTGTCTTCAGAAATCAGACCTCAAGAGAAAAAAACTCCTTCCTTTTCACTTCACCAGAGAATGATTTCCATCTGAAGAGATTCCTGCTCGAAGCACTTTCTAAAAAAAAATCCTGAGGAAGATTCCCCTTGCTGGTGTCAGTATTTAAAAGTTGAACCATTTATTGAAAGTGATGTCCTATTTCACTGACACATATCTCTCACAAAAGAAAATCTGTAAGGATGATGCATTGACTCTTCTGTGATATTTTTACCAGATCAGATAAAAGCTATAGGCTCTTCAGTTGAACATTATAACACCACCCAATGTTAACTGCTCACTTCTTTGTATTTCGAGCAGATTTGATGATGAACAACAACTTCAGCGACGTTCCACTTGACTGTCCGGTGTGAAATGCACCACCCCTCTCTGCGCCCTCTCTCCAGGATCTCGGTAAGAGCACAGAACGGATGTAGGCTGCAGCTGCTTCACTGCTCAGCCAGCTCAGGTGTTGGTAAAAGGGAAAACCCCCACCCTGAACTGCATGTCAACAGACCCTGTACCACCACTGGGAGTGCTGTGTTACAGCTTCCTGTACTGAAATACGATTTTAAAAATAGAGGAGTCATAACCGTTAAGTCTAAAATTATAAAATATGCTTGTCCAAAAAAAAATTGTAAATCACACTGACAGCCTGACACCAAGAAGTTTATAAATACGCTCTGCTTCTGCATCCAAAACTGAGCCTCCCTGCTTATTAAGTCAGTATCACAACATGCAGCCATCTTTCTGTCAAACCCTTCTCTCTTTGTAATGTTTTTATTTCTGGTTGTTCATTTTTGATATATTTTTGTGTTTCAAATGACAGCAGATCCGTGAGAAAAAAATATAATTCTTTATTATCTTTTCCCAAGTTTTTTTCTCATATTTACTGACCTGTTGCATGCAACGTCACCATGACCACCCGCCCACCGCCTCGACAGCAAAATGGACACGTTACTTACTGGATGCCGGCACTAAATAAATACTCTTGTCTACAAATTCCCCGCAGTAAACTGTAATCTACATGTTCAACCATGATTAGCTCATGTTGTGCAGTGTGGTGTACTAACAGACAAGACAAGGCAAAAATAGCCTTCTGTTGTATGCTGAGAAATGGAAAGAAGGTTTCATCGCACATTCACAAACGTTTTAAAAGCAATTTTCAGGTCACACAGTCGCTGACTTTTTTGTTAAGTAGGCCAATTCTATAATATTACTTTGTGTTACTTTAATGGCTCCTAAATACACCCCAAATGTATTCATCGATTAAAATGTATGGACGTCAACACCACTACCTCTGCTGTCCACTGTAGTGAGTGACATCTAGAGGACACGTGACTGTAAGTGGTCAATAATTGCATCTTATGTTATCGATCATCATTTCCATGTGATCAAAGGTTCTCATTCAGACAATGTCACATGACAAACCAAGCTGACTCAATCACTCAATGTCCACAGAAAAAGCTAAGCTGACCTTGTTTTCAGATATTTTTGATAACAATTAAAAACTCATTTTTCATATTTAATTTTTTGGGGGTCTAAATGTTCTAAACGTTACACTTTAAATGCAAAATATGGCTCACTTGATCCACGCTCAGCTTCATTCCTCTGTGTTCCTCCTGCTCTATCTCCCGCTGATGGATGAGATTCTTCTAACACGAGTACTGACATGGGTCTTCTCAGTCTAATCATCGCATGCTCCAGGATGTAAGGCCCAAATCTGCACCTGCACTCTGTCTTTCTTCCAATCTGCTCAGAAACACTCTGAGACCTGAGGAATTCACACTGCTCTTAACAGCTGATGAGAAGCTCACATCTTGAAGCTGAGCGCTCAGTTGCTCTGTGTTCAGCATTCACGGATCATCTCCGTTCTCAAACAAAGCGTCAGCTTCAGAAATCCCAAACATTTCAACTAAGGCCTCAAGGTGTAGTCCTAGAACTCTGGAAACCTGTTCTGCCTTACCTGGCCTACTATTTTTGATGTTAAATCTGAAAGCTGGTCATATTTGTGTTAGTTTGTTGCAGACTTATCCTGTATCTCAAAGCTCCAACATGCTTTCCCGTCAGTACACCTCTCAAATCAGCATATTTATTTTACGACTTAAAGTAAGCACCATGCGTTTGCCTTGTTAACATGGTTGAAACCAAGGCCTTTATCTAGTGTTTACCAAAGTGCTTCTGTTGTGTAAACTTCCCATAACACAGAAAGTTACCTCAGTTTCTACACCCACCACCCATTCATTTTTACCATAGAACAAGTCCTGCTTGAAGGATGGAATTCACAACCTTCGTTCGTTGGACACTGTGCACTTTTTTCTTCTTAAAGTCTGAACTAAGTTAGGAAAGACAGCGGTTAGGTATTCTGCACCTTTTTCCTAGAACAAGCTTCAGTGTAATTTGGAATTGCAAAACTTAGATAGCTGGAAAGTCTTTAAATCCCTAGTGAAAGTCTGGAATCCAGGCTGTCTGTATGCAAATGTTTAGTTGACTTCTGTAATGGAACTTTAAGTTCTACACTTGGACTAACCTGGCTAACTAAGGTAAAATGAAATACAAGCTTCATAACCTAACCTTCTTTGTTTATCTGCTAGCAGAATTCATGTTTCTTGTGACAACACCGAGAGGGGAAAAACAGGTTGACATAAACATAATCTTGCTACAAGTTTGTCCTGCAATTGTTCACGAGAATGAAAAAATCTATTGGTCGATTTTCTAAATTTGATCCAGTAGTTGTATCTTCTTTAATATGACTTATGAACAGGTGAAAGATGCTTGGGGAGAAAGTTTTGAAAAAACGGTGAAAAACAACTTATATAGCTTATTTTAGTTGCTGCCTGGAATCTTGGTGTATTCCTTTCTGGTGGTGTGGCATTTACCCAGGCTGTGGTAGAATATTGAGCTCCCCTGTCCTGTTACAAAAATCTCCTTCTTACAGAAAATGTTTAAATACCAAAATGCTCTTAGTTGGCAAGAAGTGAGTTTTTGGTTGTGCACAAAATGGAGCAACACCTGCGAGGTAGTTCAAGCAGGAAACTGCAACTGCACTGATTTCTCTGACATGTGCCTTTCTTTTAACCAGCTGACAAGTGTAACCTACAAATTTGGCAGCGTATATTTAAAGCTTCAAGATTTCCGGTCTCTCCCTCCACTCCATCATTGCATTGAGGTCCTGTATCAGAGCTACACTTAAACTCTTTAAGCCCCACCACCTCTCAAGCATCCACTTGCAGGCAGGTGCAGGCTAAGGGATTTTAAGATATTGTGTCATCATTCCTCAAATTTCTGCATGTAAAATAAATCTGCATGGAGTGATGAGGTCAGAGCCCAGAAGCCAAATACAAACAATGTTTGGCTGCTGCAATTCATTTTTCAAACCAATTTAAGGTTAACTGAACTTTTGTAATGTTTATGAAGTTCATTCAAGAAAGCTTGATCGAAATAAAAAAGATCAATACTGAATCGTTTTATAAGGTAAGAAAAATAATAATACAAATGATCTAATATTAAGGTGAAAGGGCTTGTTTACCTCTTTTCAAAGATTTGTGGTCTCCTACCTGAACTTCACTGCATGTCACATGATAGCTCTGGAAGAGCTTTTGAGCTGTCAAATATGTTATTGATATGGTTTCAGTTACTTTTCCCCCTAAACAAAATAACTGAAGAAACATGGATCATATGTCAACCTTTTGTCAACCCTTTACAAATATGTTTTCCTGGAAGTTATTTAGAAAAAATTGAAAGAGGTCTTTGCTGCTCAGTAAGTTACAAAACTGGTGTTACAGGTTAAATGTAGAATAGGATTGGCCTATTTCTTGGAAGGAGGTGACAACATCATATTCCTTAAATAACATAGTATAAACATTATGGCTCATAACTGGAAAAACACAGGAAAAAAAGGAAAAAGTGAACCCTTCACTCTTTCCCACCTGGTCTGGGACGTGATGAGCTACCTGGAAACAGCAGTTGAAAGGCTGCTCACCGTCCTGCAGTCGAGTATAATGGACACAAGCTGACAAGTCATAAAGTAAACTAGCATAATTAGACCTGAGACTTCACTGTGTCATTTTCCAGTCAGCGCAGGGCTTTCATGTTTGATGGCTAATGTTGGAGGAAACTGTCTGCACTGCCTGGGATGAATATTTCACAGCCAGGAGGAGGCAAGTGAAAGAGAGTGACAGACTAAGGCTTAACTGTGTGGGACAATCATGGCTGGTAGTTAACTAGACGCAGCTTGTTTTATTAGCAGAGGCAGTTTTTGGAGGATGGATGATGGTGCTGATTCAGAGACAGGTCATAGAGATGAGTATGGTCTGTAGCTCAGGACTGTGTTTTGTTTTTTGCATCACGTTCTGATTCAAAAATGGTTAACGTATTTATTTACCAACTCTCTTTGAAGCTGTTCCTCTCCTCTGATGGCTTTAAGAGTAAGCAAACGTCATAATTTTGTTGGGCGCTTCTGCAGGTGTCAACACAGATTTACAACTGGCAGGATAACAATGCACCACGAGGTAAATGAAGGATTTTTATCTCTGTAATAACAGTGAAGGGAAGCTTCCTGCCTGGGTGGTTTGATGTGGCTCAGATCGGCGGGTTGGCCATTACACCTGGGCGGCTTTACAGGAGGGAGGGACTGTCGGAAAACACAGGCTGACACACCCTTCAGACTACGAAGAGAAAGCAGCTGGTATAGGAAGGGTTCTGCCCCTTCCTCTCCTTACTTCCTACCACAAAACATCAAGTTTTGGTAAAGGCATTGAAAACTTGCATTGCAAAGTTTCGAAGACCACTTTTAGTCTTGTGTAATTAAAGGGCTGTGTTTGGAGCATTTGCTGTTGATGCTGTTTGAGGCAGACAGCTGTGTGTCATCTCTGTCTCAACAAAGATTTCGCTGATTTTGATATTCTGACAGTAACGTACCTATCTAACAGTGGGCTCCAACTGGGAAAAAGGCCTCCGGTCATCCTTAGAATGGGAAAAGTATTTTTTCATGTACCTTCAAGCTAGAGTGAACCAAAAACTAATGACATGTACTGTATGTGTGCAAGGCATGTACACACAGTTTTACAATGATAAGATATTTAATAGCATTTGATTTACATACCTAATTTAAGCATAGATTGTGCCTGAATAGCACAATACCAGGGTTGAATTATGATGACTCAGCATTGTCAGCATCAGGACTATAACATAAGGATTGTTAACAGAAACAGAAAAGTGGACATCGTTTTCTGACTGAAAGCGGACTTTTGACATTTATTCTAAAAGAATGTTGAAAAATTACATCATCACCAGTTTACATAGTTAAAATATAAAAGCAATGCCACGTAGGCTTTTAGTTCATTCTTGTCAGTGTTTTGGGATAAACAGAAAAGATGATCCAAACATCCTCATCCTGGCAACAAAACAACAGCAAGCATTCATAGAAAGATGCATTCTGTCTCATTCATCAGTGACAACCTACAAAGCAGTGTAAGATTATATACATGGCTCGCCCACAAGTTTCAGTGAAGATTACCTTACTCATTTTTCAATCCTTTTGTGAGAGGCCACTGAATGACAGTTTTTATGTAGAAAGCCTAAATTTAGAAACACAGTTAAAGCTACATTCAGGTCAGTTAAAGGCTTTATATTATTTAGTTCTAGTTTACTTTATTGCAAATAGTTTTTTCAACCACATGTATCTCCATATAAGAACACATTTTACGCAAATTATTTGTTAATCAGTGAACCTGTAGTGGGAACTCCTAAAAAAAGTGATCCAAAGCATTCAAGTTAAAACTACAGGAAAAATTCTGCATTGTTATTTTTAATGCTTGAAAGTCTTCTTCTAGAGTAGGTGAAAACCTTATGATTAAAGGTACAGTGTGTAGGGATGGGAGTATTTAAGGATGTGCAGCGGTCAGATTCTAGAATGAATAACTCCTCTGCTCACCTCTCCCATTGTCGACGCTCCAGAGGATACAGTGGCCTTCACGTAAGGAGCTCCTGTGATGCATGATATGTATGATCCTCCATTTGTCAAGTTTTACTATCAAAAATGTCTATCAGTCCAAATTTTTTGGCGCACAACAACAACCACTCTCTTCCAACCCGTCCATTTAATGCGGACACTTACTACGTAGAAAAACGTGCATGGCCAATAATAGTGTGCCCAAACTGTGCTGAAGTAGAAACACAGCGGTGCAAGATGGCGGCCTCTGAGGAAGGGGACCCACTTCAATGTAGATATAAAAGGCTGAAAATAAAGATCACTCATTTCACTTATACAGGAAAAAGTTAGCAAATAATAAGTGTTACTTTGTCTGCATGGGGCCCAAAAATCGATACAAACCAACATTTCCTCATTGGAGAAACAGTTCAACATTTTCTTATTGGTGTTTTCTTGAGTTAGATGATACTCCCATTTCTATCTAGGTTATATATAGTTGAAGTTAGCAGCCACTTATCGTAACTTCGCTTAGTTTAGCTTAGTATAGCAAAAGGTATGGAGACACGTTTCAGTATCACAGTAGGTTAAACAATGGATTATGTGTTTACCTTTTTTTCTGAATTTCAACTTAATCTTAAATATTCAATGTTGTGGATACATTTTGAAATTGAATCCATGTAGTATTCAGCAGTTTGTTGTGCAGCCTGTGTATCCTCTAGCAAAGGTCATGTTGAACAGGTCACTTTCACTTGTTAAAGCACCAAAGACTAAATAAAAAATGTTTGTTAGCCATTCCAGGCATTCATGGGACTGTTATTGGACGAAATAAATCTGTCAGTGATGTTTGGCCTTTGACTTGAGAGGATGTTGCTCTGTCAACATATTAGAAACTGTGCAGAGAACAAACAGGAGCAGGAAACAAGCTTATTGTTATCCAAACAGTTTTGTCGGGTTTGTTTGAAACTGAGCTTCTTATGAGGTAATGAGGCATTGGTGAAAAAGGCTCAGACAGTGACAAATGAGGTCAGCCTGATTGTCTTTAAACTGAAACCACTACAGCCCTCTTCATCGAGCATCATTACACAAGGACACTAGATCTATACGTTCCTTTGTGTCCGTTAACAGGAACAGTGTATGTCAAACATTACAGGGTTAGCTTCCTGTGTCATGACTCTCTATCAAAACCCCAAGCATCTAAACTCTTCCTGCTTTGGTCCTTTAACCTGCAGAGGCTTCTGGGTTGAAGTCCTGTTGAAGAGTCAGAGGTGGGACGATCCTAATTAAAGGGTACAATCAGTGACTGCAGGAGAATAATGTGGCCTCGATGTCAGAGTCAACTGGCTGACATTCTTTGCCTGTCGTTGAGCAAGTCTCTGCAGAATTTGGTGTGCAGCGGCTGCTGTGATGTGAAGCCTGAACTTGGATACATTTCAACAAAGACCCCTGCACATGACAGAACCTGAAAAATATGAAAACAATATTTCGGGAAAACAGAGGACGACATGAAAAATGGTAGAGTCCTTCAGGTAGAGTTTTCTTGGTCCAGTATTCTGCCAGTGTTTATCATTTTGTATTTGAGCCTGCAGTTTGTTATCCAGAACTCAAGTTTCAGTCCCTGTGCACGAAAACACACGAGTCAGTTCTTCAAATGAAAGTAAAAGTGACTGGTCTCTAATAATCCACTTTGCCCTGATGTGTCGACCCACAGGCTTTATTTTAGGGTACGTGAAAGTATGCCGGTCCTTGACCCTCACTATTTACACCACTGACACTTTACAACAAGAGTGTCACATTTTCTAGATTCCTCCTTTGTACTTCACTTCATACTCTGGCAGGTGGCCTCCAAAACATTCAGAGGGCTTAATTTAGTAAGGGATGTTTGTCTTCTTTACACCAAACTACACGCCACTCAACAGGATTAGGAGTAAGTAGTGAAAACAATTTGTAGAGAAGCAGAGTTTAAACTCTGTCGAGTTGTTGTGGGTAAATGTAAAACCATCACACAGACATTTTGTGATTCATTGACCATTTTGCTCAGAGAAAACAGCTGCCTAGTGTATGTTCAACTAATGCTAACGTACAACCGTAAATTAAGTTGTCATATTCATCAGTACACAAGTCTTTTACACCTTGTTTATGATGCTTAAAGTCTGGGGACTACATTAGAGAAATGTCATGAAATCACTTACCTCCTCTCTGTCTTTTCCCAACATTTTGTAGGTATAAGTTTTTAATTCATACCACATGTCAGAAATGTATTTGTTTGTTTGTAAAGTTGATCAGGTTGTATGCTTGGATGTCCACTAACAGCTCTGGAAAATTTGTCACATCAGCAATTTTTGAATTCACAAATCCCATATACCCTCAACTACTACACTAGCAGCTTGGACAGCTTCACTTTGAGCCCAATGCTAAATGCTAGCATACTCACAATTACAAAAATGAATATTTGTGGGTTTTGAAGATAATAGTTATCAGGTTCAGGGATGCATGTTAGCATGCTAACATTCGCTTATCAGCGCTAAAAACGAATGTCATTAGTTTTTAGTAACTTTTTATTATAAAGAAAAATATTAAACAAGAAAGAGGTCATATCTAACAGTGCGACATGTCTTAGGATATATTTTCCAGCTATGATGAACATCAAGCTATTTCAGAATACAAGGGATCACTTTGACTTGATAGTTCTGCTTTTGGAAGGTCTGCTCACCAAAGTTGGTAGAATTTACCCTCCAGGGACTTTGACTATCAGCGCCGAATCTGATGGTAATCTCTCTTGTTGTAGTCAAGATATTTTTGTATGGATTTAAATTGTTGGTCAACCATTGCAACAACAGACTTTGTCATCTATAGCAAAGCAGCTAGCATGGCTATAAAGTTTGTTCAAACCTGCGACTCCCTCAGAATGCAAACCCCATGAGGTCCACAGTTGTAGCGACGATTTTGTCTCCTGTTGTCCTCCCCATGCTGGTTCAAACATTCCTGCCCTGGCTGTGTGCAGTTGGCAGAGCTGCTGTGATCAGGAGGCCTGCTGACAGACGGACGTTCATTCACCTGCTGGTATCGCCTCTGGCATCGGCTCCACATTCCTCAGGTGGTGTCGGGCTGTCAAGAGTCACACTGTAGCATTATTACATCTTTGTCTCTCATCATTCACTCACAGTTTAAGGAGAGTTCAGGTGGAATCTCAGGTGATGCAGAATGAAAGTTGCTGAAAATGTTCAACCTTTAGTTTCCTTTCATGTGATGGAGCTGATGTGTGAAGATATTCAATGTTGAAACAATCAAGTGGAAGCAACAAATCTACATGTCAAACTGTCTACCACCTGGCATTGATGAGCACAAGGTAGCAGATAGCTGATAACCAATCACTTTAAATTTGATGGAAACTGTAGTTAATGCGCTTCATCATTATTCACCTTTTGCATCTCAAAATGTGTTGCTCTTGGCTAACTTGCGAGCCAAATAGAAACACTCTTACACTTGCCAGCCAAAACAACTCTCCAAACTTCTCTCTATTCATTTTTTGGTTCAGCCAAGAAGGTCTGACAGTATTTCATTATGTGAAGTTGAACTGAAAAAGGGAACAGCTCTCTCAAATTTGCTAACCTAGCTTGGTTGCTGAAGGGACTGTGGTTAGAATAGTTTCTTTAAAAGATATGTACCACTCACTCCTGTCTCATAAATTCCTGCAACTTAGTTCTTCTGTTATTTTAAATATATTTATTCATTGTGGACGTTTTGAATAAAGTTTATGGTCCATAATGGTTAGTGAGCTTCAATAACATCCATTTTTTTGACTATCTTGGGCGCTGTTCTTTCAAATGTTGATCCAGTCAATGGAGGCGCCATTGGAAACACTTGTGCAACTGGTCCATTCCTCCTACTAAACCAATGTTAAAGCCAAATTCATGAATCATATCTTAATCTGAATCTGATTTATTGTACCAACAGTTCTAAACTAAGAATTAAAGCTGACAAAACATGTCCCTTGCTGTATATTTACACATCACAACAAATGTATTTACAATACATTCACGTGCTGTTGACCTATGCCAAGAAAGGCCTTTCTTTGTTACTTGAAAACTTCTAGGATTTCGAGTGTTACCATTCAATTTCTGTAACTCTTATGTTATAGCTAAGTCATGATTTTGCATCTGCCGTAAACAACAAGTTCTGAATGGAAGTTCATGAAAACTTCACCTTGAAGCTATCAATCCATCAGACCTGTTACATTTTATCGCTCCAGTTGTTCCGACGTCTGTTTTTGTGCACGCCCCTTGTTGAGTGAATAGCTCCAATAAAAACATTCATCACATCGCAAAGAACAAACAAGTACAGCTCACTGACACAAGACGTCATGTTAAGCTGTTGATTTGTGTCTCATAATACAAACAGGAATGTCCCAAGTGAAGTGTGAAGTGAAATTAGAAATGTGCAGCCTCCGTATACTATCTTATCAAACAGTGAGCTATTTCAAACTTAGAGGCAAAATAGTAAAATAAAGAACAAAAGAACTGATTTACCCTAAAAAAAAAAAATCTCTGTACAAAGTGTCATTGTCTTACCTGAATGGTATTGTGTTTTCTGTTCGTGGGTGACTGAAAAGGATGAACACCCTTGCTTGGGATTCAGTTGGGCATTTTCTTCCACAGTACTAAATCCCCACTGGAATTCCCAATCTTTCAGCAGCCAGGTTTCACTATAGTGGCCAACTGGTCTCCACAGATCCCTATCTGTTCCTGCGGTTTAAGTCTGCATAGCTGTATGGACTAAGATCAATGTGAAGCCTTACCTGCAACCTGAGCCTCAGTACTCAGGTCTTCAACCAGACTCCTTTATATTGGTTTCAGATTAACTCAAAATTGAGCTTTTCTGGGTTGTGTGAATAGATACTACTTTACAATATATACACAAAAAGGCTTTGAGTGATTGTCAAAGTGCAACAGACTATTTGGCCCCAACACCTTTGGAAAGTAGATTTTTCTGCAAATGACGGCTGTGAAGACTGAAAGCAATAACAGAAATGACCAGTCATGTATTTGTACAAATATTTGAATGATTCCAAAGATGAACCCTCTTTGTCCTCCTGTCACATCAGCCTCAGGGACAACTCTGCTTTTTCAGCCGTTTAATGGTTAAGCGTAAATCACATCAATAGATCTGGAGCAGGATTATGTCAGTTATCCTTTCCCTCAAACAGATGTTTCTCCAGAGAGGTCAATGGTCATGGCAAAGGCCACATAAACTTGGCCAAAGCAGAAGTTACAAGAGGAAAAAGCAGGTGATCGCTGGACATGTGACTGTGGGACAGGAAACATTGTTTCATTGTTCTGTCTCTTTTTCTTTCAGAATGAAGAATTGATCCTAAACTCCGCAAATGACCACACGGGAAAAGGACGCCTTAGTTCACGCTGTTAAAGAAATCCTGTCTGATGTTTATGGGAATGGCTGTTTCAAAGTTGAACATAAGCTGAGCTCTGCTTCATTGGTACTGATAACTGAACTTGTTTACTTTCAGTCAAAACTTTCTGTATTTGCAGACTAAATAATGATATATTTAATACAACTTTTAAACTTTATTTGACTCCCTTTCTGTTCAACACATGTTAGTAGTTTATTTACATATTTAACATAATTTATAAGAAACAATGATAAAAATACCAACAATTTAAACACCTGCTTACCATAAGTTAAAACTTCAGGGTCAACCTAGGGTTAATTTATTTTAAAACACGAAAGTAAATTTTTTTTTTTTGTTATTTTAAGGATGTTCCAAGCAACTAATTTCCAAGTTGTTTAAATTGATATTTAAGCTCTGACATAGCAACTTGTCTAAAGGGTAAGAAAAAAAACAGGAAAAAGTCAGAATTGAGCACATTTTATATAAGGGTTAAACGTGGGATAACAGAGTCTTCATGTAAACAATGTCAAATTAGTTTGCTGAGTGTGGCTAACGTTAGCAGAGCAAGCATCACCAGCTTACGGTTAACACTCACATGCCAGTTAGGCACAGCCTACATACAACTTCATCTCCATTTTCCAGATAAAAATACTGCCAAACTGCACTACGCTACAAGATGCCATCTGTCATCTGTGCTTGTTTATATCTGGGTAATATAGCATTGAAGCATAATGGCAGTAGCCATTAACCTGGGCTACAGACCCAGCTAGTGGCAGGCTGCAGCGTTACAGCAACCTTTAAAACAAAAACGATAAGAAGAAGAATTTCTTTAACCAACTGGTGCAGAGTAGCGAGAATTAAGATGTTTAACTGATTAGTTGACTGAACATGCTTAAAGCATGCTCTGTAGTTAGTGCATCAAATGTAGTAGTAGAGGAATTAATGTTGTTGGCAAATAATTCATATTTAAACACTTTTAAGTTTTTTTTTTAAAGCTGCTTACAAATAAATTAAATCATTTATTAAATGTGTGTGACGCATTAATTATATAGGGAATCTCGGGTACGAATTGATTTTCAGGTATTAATTATGTTATGTATTAAATAATGTAAACACATTGATGCTTTTTCACTGAGTGTTAATACAAGCATTTGCATACCATAGCCATAAACTGTTAAACCAAAGATATGCACGCAGCCATATCACCTGAGACTGCTTTTTAAAGAGCTTTCAATATATTGCAAGATACCATAATGCTGTTAAACATTAAAACAATTTAGGAATGCTTCATATATCAAACATTTATGGACATAGAAATGTCAGATTTGAAAAAAACATTTTTGTGTCAGTTTAAGATGCTGTCTTATTTTTGTTGATGCTGCATTTTGGCTTATGTTAATTCCATTCATCATTCATAGTGTGATAGTTTCTATTGAGCTGTGAAATGTCTGCAGTGATGAAAAATGTTACAGTTGAATATATTAAAGGGAAGTATTAACTTTGTCTGATGTGTCTGATTCTTTATCAGTTTTGACCTCTAAAATTACTAAATTTTCCATGTTATTGATGAGAGCTCATGAGACTATCATCCAAAGCTTTTTCACCACATCAGTTTCAACTGGGCATATACAACTGTATCCACTTTATGTGCATGCTTCTGACATATGGAAATAAAACACACAATCACACACTAACATTTTGACACAAATAAGAAAAACAGTGATCAGGTCAATTTGCCTTTGTCAAGGTGACCATACTTTATCTGTGCCTCTCCTCTGCTGACTTCCTCCGGCTGTTTTTTAAGATTACTGTAAGTGCGAACATGAGCTCCAGGTGCAAACATATTTAGTTCAAAGTGACAGCATCAAAAGATCTAAGAGCTGTCCACATTCCCTGGCTCAGTTGTCAGATTTCTGATTTGGAACTGGTGTCATCTTGTGACGAACATGAATTAAGTTCACAATTGGGTGCAACTCAACTTTAATCAAAGATAAAAAAAATAGAGCGTGAGTTTTTATTTTTAATTCTAAACATCAACTTTTTTTGCGTTGTATTCAATGACTGAGTTCAGATATCAGCTTTGTTGGGTTTAGGCTCATCCCGAAGAACTTTCCTATATATAGAGCTTGTTTCTGTTTAATTTCATGAGCCACATAACATTTTTATATTTCCATCTACAGTGAAGTGTTGCCCAGTGTTTGGTTCTGATCCAGCTGCTAAATCCAGCCTGTTTCCATGGGCTTCCGCTCTCCTTTAAAGACAAGTGATAGCCTCGGCCTATATCAATCCGCCCGCAGGATGCTTTAATCCACCGTTAAGCGGATGAAATGTTGCACTGAGCCTGCGGTGCAGCAGTGACGGCAGGAGCGGGTCTAAAATTTGTACACTCGCCCCTCAAACCTGACCACAGTCACAGACACCCTGTGCCAAACCATCCACAGCAGCAGAATACAAACCTGTTCCTCCTCGGAACTAGATCCAAATGTCTCAGGTCTCAGTATCCTCTATTAATACGATGTGTATATATACAACAGGCCTGGATGATTAGCATGCTAGCGCGTAGTGAAGAGAATGTAAAGTAAATCTTCTTCGGCTATTCTAAGAAGACACAAAGTTTATCAGGGGTCAGACACCTCTCTGATGTCACAGCGTGCTTTCAAAGACTCCGTCAGGGCTACTTACCTGAGATACCTTAAACGTTCTGGTGGTGAGCCTTCAAAATGATCCTTTAATAAGATTATCTGTGGGAAATCTGTTGCTTGAAAAATATTCAATCCATGCAAGTACCCAAACAGCATTAAATCATCAATAAGGAATTATCGGTTGTACTAGGAGTGGAGAGAGAAAGATAAATTCTAAATTCAATTTTTGTCAAATGTACAATGTTTGTAGTGAAGTTGTCTTTGACATTAGCATTCTTATTATCTTGTACCTTCTGAGATTGTTTGGACAAAATGTGGAAGAGGAAATCATACACATGGAAGAGGAAAAGGAGAATTTAAGTCAAGACTTTTGGTGCACAATTTAGAATTTGAATAATAATCACAAAGTAAAATACAAGATTGAATATCGTAATGAGGTTTACAGCAGTTATGCAATGATTAAAACTGTACAAAAAGAACAGTCTGTAGACAGGTCATGCACATAAATAAATATACTGTAAGGGTATGAGGAATTGTTCCATAGAATAATTTAAATATAGTCTCCTGAAAAGAGAAAAATTCTGTACCTGCTACAAGGAAGTCATAAACTATGTGAAATACCTGTTTGGGGAAATTAAAGTTCAGTGTTTGGGTGATAATTTCTCAAGATAGTGGACGCCCCTGACGTTTCTCCGAGTGTGTTCATTCATTTTTACCGTGGCTTAAAACATCTTTGCACGTCCTGTGTGCACACTGGAATTTAAACTATCACCTATTGAACTAAATGTGCCAACACAATTATGCATCTGGTACCTTTACCTGCTATTCACCTTCACTGTTATCTCAAAGCACACTCTCACACACACTTGCACACTGACAGTGATACAGTGAAGTAATAGTGTCCTGCACAGCTGGACTGAGCTCTCCATCAGCTGCATGAATGATTGAGATGTTCTCATGTGATAACTCATATGAACACGCTCAGAATGTGAGGAATGATCCCTCAAAGTGTTGCCTTTGTAGAGTGGACACATCCATTACAACTTCTGTCCTTGTGCTGAGACATGGAATGCTGTAATGATTTAGGTTTGGTTAAATCGTTTTTCTAGACCTCTTTTTCTGAAACAATGAAGCTACATATCGTTTATTTTCAAATATAATACAAATATGTATATTTTTTCTTTATTTCTGCTTACATTTTTTCTGTTGTGTGATTTATTTTATTTGTCATCGTCAGTGTTAATTATTTTTGCTCAATTTCTTGTACCTTTTACATTTTTTACTTTTTGATCACTTCAAGTCTTCCACTCTTATTTTGTCTTGTAAATCTTTCTCTCTTTTTTGCTTTTTTTGAAAGATACTTTTTTGAAAGAGTACTATTATTTCTTATAATCCAATCATACTAGTGAGGTGGATTTTTAATCTCATTCAAATTACATATGTGCATGATGCAGGATGATAGATGATAGCAAAAATGAGGTCTTAGGTCAATATTGGTCTTATCTTGGCAAGATATTGCTAACAGTCTTGGTTTCCCCTTGATAGTGTTTTACGTTCAACTGTAGTTGCTTCAAGTAAAAGAAAAACTGTGTTTAAGTCCAGGCCATGTTTGCATTGTGGTTCTTCAAGCTAAATGCTAATACGTATTTGCCAAGCGCCAACCTCCGGTCTCAAACTATGAAGCCCATGCGGAAGTGAGCAATTCATCGAGAATCCGCTTGAGGCTGGCTGCAGAAAAACCGGGAACCACATAGACAGCAATTCCAAAAAGACGATCTTTGCAGTATTAATAAACATGTTTACAGCGTGGTTCAAAAAACAGCTTGGCTCTATGTAGCTAATTGCTCTATCGGCACACACTGTACGGGGGCTCATAAGACATCATCACACTAATGAGGTGCTAAAAGCATGGCACATTATGCCATGCATCTGTAAAATAAATAAGGCAGAGGTGTGTACTGAAGTACTTATTAAATTACACAAAAATGTATGTACAGTTGGATCTGAATGTGGCCTAATCTTGACAGACGTAACAACTGCACTGAGAGGAAAGAAAGTAAATCCTGTCGTCCCCCCTGTGAGGCTGTTAGCGATACAGGGATGGGATCCACTCAGGCTTTGTTTTCCATCTATCATGAGGTCATTACTGGCTGCTGTCATCATTAGCTGCTCCCTGGATGAAGAGTTGATCCTGGGCAGCAGGGCCTGGCGTCGACCCAGCTTCTCACTTTGTTTACCTTGGACGCTCATTAAAGGCATGTCATGTCTTAATATCTAAATTGGACAAAGCCAAACTAATGGCTTAAGGAATGATACTATTTCTCCCTAAGAACAGGTGCATTTAGTTGTAGGATTTATCACTGACTGATCAAGTAAAGCTTGGGAGTCGTTTCATCTTTCTCAAAGCTCAGAAATGTGAGTTTAACGAAGACCTTGGGCTCATAACATGAATCTGACTTTTGAGTCTATATGGGTCTTGTTATTTTACAGCACACATCTTCACCATTGGAAGAATGTGAGTGAAATCCAGAGTATAAAAAGCTTGGTGTGTTTGTTTCTATAGTTACACCCAACAGTTTATATGTGTGTCCCCTTTTTATTCTTGGTTGGTCAAGTGAGGAGGGCAAGATTTATTTAGAGGATGCAATGAAAAGTGTGATACAGAATGCCTGGATGCATATGGCATGCTTGCTATTTGGCCCACACTTTGAGGAAGGTCGCTGAGTGGTTCACGGTGTTGTCTCAAAAGCATTCTCATGTCCTATAAAGAGAGGAACTTAAACAGAGTAATTCTTTAAATTGTTCTACTTGTAGTATCTAATTAGACTCTATCAATTAATGGCTTTGAACTGGCCTTCCAAACACTTTCTTTAAATAGATTTCAGTCCTTGTTATCAGAAGCTTTTTGTTCTTTGGCTATAGTTTACATATTTATTTACCTGATGATTCAGATACGATTCATCCCAAACAAATCATCTCTGACATAAATGACAATGAAAGTTTCAATATAACTAACACTTGCAATTGAAAGAACTGTGTGAAAATGTTTGAGCAATGCCTTTGGATCGCTTCATCAAGTGTCAGGCCCAACTCAAAAGATGATCCATAAAAGGCTACTAGGTATTTTTATCTTAACATGACCTTGTGCACCATACTGAGTACACATTCTTACATTCTCCCTGCATCCACTGTCTGACTGCTTGATTTCTCCATGCTGGGCTTTGTAGGGATGAATAAAAAAACGAGTCAGTTTAATGTACCATCTCTGTAGTTTTAATGAAAAATTCCTGGACTTTGCAATTAGAAGAATGATTTATACATTTTCTTGGCATTAAACATAGTAAATTATACCTGCTCATAATACAGGAGGGGATTTCCCACTGCATGGTTCAAATCTAAAATCAAGTGACTGACTTTCTGCCCTTGACCTGAGAACTTTATGAAATATGTAAATCAAGGCTTGTTTGGAGGACACTCTTAACAAATGTTCAAGTTCCTAGCAGTATTTTAAGATTTTCTGTGTTTTGTGTGAGTGTGTGTGGGGGGGGGGGGGGGGGGGGGGGCAAAACAGTGCCTATACACCTGTCCTACCAGCTGATGTCAGGTCATTGTCCCTCAGTGTTGGTCTAACAGCCACACCGGTGCCGAGCTGTCCCACTGACACAGCATGATTGTTACTCTGCCTAGAGAGCAGAGGAAGAAAGCTTTTAGACAATCATTTCACACACTGTATATTTTCTACAGAATTAGTCCTCTTTACCCTGGACTAGTGTTGCAATGCCAGATCTTGACCTTAAAATGTAGTCTTTAATGGTTCAGTAATTACTGATTGGCTCCTTAATTTACATTGTACCCGCCCTGAATGCACACTTCCCCTCTCTTTAGCAGTGCGTGTGAAATCAAACAGCTTTATAATGATACATAAGCCCATAAAGCTGGCTTAAAGGTTAAATTTAAACTGATACTTGCCCAGATTTTTCTACACATTGACAAAAAAGGTTATAATCAACAAACATGTTTGCTTTAATCCATAAGTGGAGCTTAATTGCAAAATAATTTAGCTATCAGGGGTTCTGTGCTGGTAAATGAAAACATTATCAAAACAGAGTTTCCAAACACATTTTTATTCACATTTTGCTCCATACTAAACCTGCAAAGATTAAGGATTACAAAATTTAGTTTATGGAAAATTAAAAAATATCACAGTATGCAGACAATGGAGACAGTGGGAAAGAGTTCATTACACAGACTCCAATAAAGGAGGGAAGAATAGTTTGTGACTGGATTTTAAACCCTCACTTGTTTCAAAGAGAGAAGGGGAGAGGAGAGAGGGGGAGAGGGGTGGGTGTTGGTTGGGGGAGCACTTTCACAGTCTTGTCCAATGGTTTTTCTTAAATTAGCCATAGGGGCAGGAGGCTCCCTCCCTGTGCTGACAGAAGGAGGAGTCTCAGCCTGTCACTATCTACTGTTTCATTATTACCTGCACAGCCCTGCAGCATTCACCACAGTTGAGTCTCTGCGTGGCCACATAGAAACAGAGAGACACAGAGAGGAGACACTCCAAGGCCCAAAGAATCATAGAGAGTTTTCTTTTTTTTTTATGATTTTTCCCCTTTTGGACACAGATCTGCCTGCTACTGCTGACTCCTAAAATAAATTGCAGGGCAATCTGGCTACAGCTATGGCTGGTTTTCTGCAAAGTTCCCCACTTTGTCAAAAGTGGGAACTTTTGAGATGCCTACTTCTGACATTTGCTCTAAGTCTCTGTTTTGCCTCAGTAGACGCAGAGCCTTTTGACCCATCTCACCTTTATCAACACCGATCTGGACCTAATGAAGACAACATTATCATCGCTAACAATGGCATCAGGGTGCCTTTTGGGAGGTCTGTGTTCTTGGACCCTTTGAATGACCTGGTAACTGAAGTGCAGCCTGGTGACCGCTGCCATATCACCGTTTTGGACAATGACCCACTGGCCCAGAAACCTGGCATGCTGACCCCGAAAAAGTTCCCCTGTTTGTTTGGACCAGATGAATTGAAATATACTCATTTTGGATCTCGGAGCCCCAGCAAGGATCGTGTTAAGTTGCAGCTTCGTTATGACACCCAGACGGACACAGTTATCATCCCTTTCATGCTGGAGGTGGAGGTGGTTTTCCAGCAGCTTGAGATCCTCACCAGGAATATGCCCATCAATGTAGAAAAGCTCAGTGGTGACAGCAGCCCTATTGACAAAAAGAGTTTGGAGTTCACCTTTGAGGATGGCGTTACACAGTGTAAGATCGCCACTCTGGTCGGCGCTGGAGGTCTTCCCAGGTATGGCACCCTTTTGAATAACCCTTCAAATGGCCAAATGGTTGAGTGCGATGAATTTGTGAAACAGGGCATTCGCTACAAACACACAGCTAAAACCAACTCACCAAACAGAGACTATATTCCAATGATGGTAGAGCTGCAGGATAACGAAGGCAACGCAATAACTCAGGAGTATTTCCAAATGATGGTTAGAATCAGAGAGGGTGCAGAGAATACGGCTCCTAAACCCAGCTTTGTAGCCATGATGATGATGGAGGTTGATCAGTTTGTGATGACAGCTATTACGGGTGACATGCTTGCAGCTGAAGATGTTGAATCCGACACAGCTGACTTAATTTTCAACATTACTTCCCCACTGAGTCCTCAGCACGGCTATATCATCAGCACAGACGATCAGAACTTGCCTATCACTTCTTTCTATCAGAGAGACATCCGAGATCTTAAAATAGCTTATAAGCCACCCTCAGAGGACTCAGAGGTAGAAAGGATTTTTCAGCTAGAGCTTGAAATTGTAGACACCGACGGCGCTGTGTCTGATATATTTGCTTTTATGATTGTGGTGAAGCCGATGAATACCATGGCTCCTGTAGCGACCAAAAATACAGGGCAGCTATTGTTTGAAGGGCAGTCCAGAGCCCTCTCCAGCTCTCAGAATTTAGAGATTAGTGATGAGGATAACCTGGAAGATGTCAGAATAACTGTGGTTGATGGCTTAAAGCATGGAGAACTGACCGTGCTTGGCTCTCGCAGGAAGTTCTTTACACCTGCCGATCTGGACGCTGGTATTGTGGTGTACCAGCATGACGGCAGTGATACCTATAGCGACAACATTATTTTTAGGATGACTGATGGCAGCAATGAAGTGGAGTTTTTGTTTCCCATCACTATTGCTCCCACTGATGACGAGCCTCCGATTATCAATGCCAACACCGGCCTGGTGCTATTCAAGAATGAGGTCATGCAGATTTCCCCCTTCATCCTGAGCGCCACAGATATTGATTCAGAAGACTCCACCATTAAGTTTATATTGGAAGCTCCCTACTCGACTGTGGGCGAGCTTCTGCTAAGGCAAGTAGAGCCTCCTTCTGACCCATCTCTCTGGAAGTTCAGTGAGACAGATGAGATGTTTGAGCAGGTGGTGACCGAATGGTTCCAGCAGGATATTCTTGATGGAAAGCTCTTCTATCGTCACATTGGACCGCACAGCACCACCACTGTAATCGATCACTTTATTTTCCGTGTTCAGGATGACAATGACCCTCCCAATCAATCAGGTGAAAACATGTTCACCATCAAAATACATCCTGTTGATGACCTTGCCCCAGAGCTTCTTCCAGGCACGACCCTTCATATGACAGTCCAGGAGTATGAACTAACACACTTTAAGAAGAAATTCCTCTGTTATACTGATTTAGATTCAGACGACAGGGACCTCAAGTACACCATCATTAAGACCCCAACTGACACTGATGAGAACAATCCAGCCCCCTTGGGTGATATTGTCCTGACTGACAGCCCTGACATTATAATTACAGAGTTCACACAGGCCCAGGTTAATCACCACAAAGTGGCCTACAAGCCTCCAGACCAGGAGCTGGGCATTACTCCAAAAGTAGCTCAGTTCACTTTTATTGTAGAAGACACAGCTGGTAACACAGTAGATGGACTATTTACCATTTTCCTACAGCCAGTTGACAACAAACCCCCAGTTATCACCAACACAGGGTTCACTGTTATGGAAAGCAGTACATATATCATCACCAGGAAAGAGCTCCATGCCACAGACACAGATACAGATGATGAAAATATCGTGTTCACCCTGACCCAGATTCCAGTATATGGGTATCTGCAGTATTTGGGGATTGACATGACAAGTGGTGAAACATTTCTACTTGAAGATATCGAACATGGTCGCCTAGCTTACATCCACAGTGGAGAGGAATCACTGAGTGATGTCATTAAGCTTGATGTCAGTGATGGCTTTCATGAGTTACCAATCATCATTAAGATAACCATCGAGCCGGTTGATGATGAGACCCCTACAATTATGCTCCCAGAAGGTCTGCTTGGAGCGTCCATAGATGTGCTGGAAAATGGTGCGACAGAGATCACAACTAATGTCATTCAGGGCCGTGATGAGGACACAGATGACCTCATGCTCACATTTATTGTTGAAGAGCCTCCAAAGCTTGGTGAAATCCTGGTTCATGGTGCGCCTGCTGAACGATTCACCCAAGAAGACATCATTAATGGGGCAGTGGTGTACGCTCACACATCTGGTGAAATCGGAGCTATCAAAGAATACGACTCCTTCAATCTTACTCTGTCTGATTTGTCAGATCAGTGGGTTGTTGGGGGAAACAAAGTCCAAGGTGTGACAGTCCATGTCACCATCCTTCCTGTTGACAGCATCCCACCCATTGTCAGTGTTGGAGATCAGTTTGTTGTAGTGGAAGGGGAGAAGAATGTCATTACTCTGAACCACATTCAAGCAGAAGATTTAGACACTGATGATGACGATATCCTGTGCACTATCATTGTGCAACCCACATCTGGCTATGTGGAGAACATCTCCCCAGCTGCAGGTTCTGAGAAATCCAGGGCAGGGACAGCCATCACAGCTTTTAGCATTAAAGACATCGCCCTTGGTCATATCTACTATGTCCAAAGCATTCACAAAGGGGTTGAACCTGTGGAGGATCGTTTCACCTTCCGCTGCTCAGACGGTATTAACTTCTCAGAACGCCACTTCTTCCCCATAGTCATCATTCCAGCTAACGATGAGAAACCTGAGATTTTTATTCGTGAGTTTGTGGTAATGGAGGGAATGAGTCTGGTCATTGACACGCCAATTCTTAATGCAGCTGATGCTGACATCCCTGGGGATGAGCTGCACTTTGAGATTATCAAAAATCCCAAACATGGTTCAATAGTTCAGCAGCTAAGCACTGGCACCATCAATGTAGAAACTTTTGATTTGGAACAAATCAAAGAGGCATCCAACATCGTTTATGAACACGATGATTCTGAGACCAAAGAGGACAGCTTTGAGATCAGCCTCTCAGATGGGAAACACAAAGTGGAAAAAACTGTTCTTATCATGGTGATTCCTGTTGATGATGAGACACCAAGGATGGCTATAAATGATGGTCTTGATGTTGAGATTGGAGAGACAAAAGTCATCAGCAACAGGGTTTTGAAAGCGACAGATCTTGACTCTGAGGACAAATATCTGACTTATGTTGTCCGCTACGGCCCAGGGCAAGGCTACCTGCAACGTATCAGCAAGTTTGGTGATGTTTTGGGTAACATCACCCTCGGGATGAACTTCACACAGGATGAAATTGACAATCAGCTCATCCAGTATGTGCACACCGGCCAGGAAGGAATCCGTGACCTGCTTAAGTTTGATGTTACAGATGGAATCAATCCCCTTATTGACCGTTACTTCTATATCAACATTGGAAGCATCGACATGGTCTTCCCAGATGTCATCAACAAAGGTGTGACTCTAAAAGAAGGAGGAAAAGTAACTCTTACCACTGACCTCCTCAGCACCACTGACATCAACAGTCCTGATGAATACCTTGGCTTTAGCATAACAAGAGCACCTAGCAGGGGCCACTTAGAGAGCAGCGACCAACCAGGTGTTCCCATTTCCACCTTTACCCAACTCCAGCTCGCTGGCAACAAGATCTACTACATCCACACTTCAGATGATGAGATGAAAATGGACAGCTTTGAGTTTGAGGTGACAGACGGTTTCAATCCTGTCTTCCGTACATTCAGAGTGTCCATCACAGATGTAGACAATAAAAAACCTGTCCTGACTATAAGCAAACTTCTTGTAGAGGAGGGGGAAACCAAACTCATCACACCATTCGAGTTGACAGCTGAGGATCGGGACACCCCTGACAACCTGTTAAGATTCATAGTCACCCAGGTGCCAGTGCATGGGCAGCTGCTGTTCAACAATACCAAGCCAATCTCCACCTTTTCCAAGCAGGACCTTAACGAGAACCTTATCAGCTATAAGCATGATGGCACCGAGACAAACGAAGACAGCTTCTCCTTCACTGTCACAGATGGCACTCATACTGAGTTTTACGTCTTTCCTGACACTGTATATGAGACACGCAAACCCCAGATGATGACCATCCACATCAACACAGTGGACAACGGTGTGCCCCAGATTGTAGTAAACAAAGCTGCTGCCTCACTGAGGGTCCTACAAACAGGCCACTTAGGATTCCTGATCACCAGCAAGGCCCTTCGATCAGAGGACCGTGACAGTGCCCAGAAGGCCCTGAAGTACACTGTGTCGGAGGCTCCTCTACACGGCTTCATCATGAACACAGCACAGGGCAATGACAGCGTCAAGACCTTCACACAAGGTAAGCTTATGGCACACCTGTTAATGCATTATTACATTAGATTTTAAAAGTTAAATTGCTCTATTAGATGATTTTTTATCTGGGATAAATTACATTTTGAGGGCTAATATGAAAGAGATGACAACTCAGCCTAGCTTGAAAAATGTTTTTTAAACATATTTCATGTATTTTTTTTGAACAAGTGAAATCTTAACACTCTCATCCTGTTCTCAGCAGCAGCAGGAAGCAGTTCTCAATCAAAAAGCTCCAATACAACTCAACAAAACCACTATTTCTAGACTATAAGCACCAAATAGAAAAAACATATTCTTCAGGAATATACTAGAAATAACAGGCAACTTTTAGCTATCATTTTTGCAGAACAGCCACATTCAGAAATTATGTAAATTTTGTGTTTGCAGTAAGTGACCAAAATAATTGAATGCTGTTGTATTCATTTTAATGAAACACTATTATAGATCAGTACTTTTAGAAATAAAATTAAATAAGATAAAGAATAACTGATCAGGTAAAGATATTTAATTACACTAAATAAAAGTATAAATCATGGTTTGTCGTTGGTGTGTATGATAAAAGATTTAATGTGTTGTTATAGGATATCAAGAATTTTTAATCAAACCAAAACCTTCATACAATATATCTAATAATAATAATGCTACTTATATGTCTGTAACTATTACCCATCCTTGTTAAAATAATTTGGGATAAGATTATAAGTTTAAGTCTATTACATTTCTGTAATAGATAGTCTTACAACATGAAGTCTTTGCATAAAACACATTCGAAAGCCTCAACTTAAATGTCTCCTGTTGCCTATATCACTTTAATTGCAGCCTAAAGGCTGTAACTAGAACCTTGTAAAAGCAGCTTAGTCGTCACAGTTATCTTTCCTTCGTTTTAAGCTAAATGTCCCTCACTCTAAATTTGTTTTCAGCTGATATCGATGACATGAAGATCTGTTACGTGCTGTTGGATGGGAGCAACGCCACAAGTGATATCTTCTACTTCACAATTGAAGACAACGGTAGGAATCATTTAATGTTTCTTACTTGTGTGCACTGACATCAGACTGGGGGCCATTGCTGAGGAATCATGTCCCTGAAGGCTGTCCTCAGACTTTATCTGTCTTTTAATGGCTTTTCAAAATTGAAACTTCCTGCTCGCTGTCAGTCTCCCAAGTGTTTGCATCACAAAGACTTAAGGCAGTTGGCCATGACTGACACCCAGTATAGAGCCGCCATCTCTTTTCGCCCCACTGGAAAGAGAAGCAGGTTTAAAGGATAGAGGTCACACTGGCTGTGTGATTTTAAAAGCAAAAGAGTGGGGACTACTTTAAACTTTATGGTTAGAGAACAATAGGATCCTTTCCCTCAGGGTATTTCACAGAGTTTTCAAATGTTGCCTTTCATCCTAAGCCTGAAGGGACACTGTGAAATTTGTAAAGATATGCAAGATGAGCAATTCAGTTAATACTGACTTCTAGGAATCTGTTTTTCAAGAGGACATGCTTTGTGTTGGCTTCCTACAATTGCAAACAAGTGTGTGGACATATTTAATGCACTAAACTGGGTCAACGCGCCTTTTGTAATCTCTATTTGCGTCTTTTTATTCAATTGGCAATGAGATAAATAGATTGGGTTATTTAAGTGTCTTACTCATCCTACTAGAGACTGCGCTTTTATGCTTTAGATTTCAGTGAGTCAGTGTTTCACCTTCATGTTATATTTCCTTAAAGACCCCAATAACATGTGCCTCACTTGCTATAAATATCTGCAGGTATCATCTATTAGTCTTGCTCTGACATGTTTTTTATACTGTTTATCCTGAAGAATTCTCTTAAATGAACCAGATATGCACCGTTAAGCCATGACCATGTAATGTATAAGCCCTGTGGCCTGTCACCCCTTACTCTTAGGTAGATTTACTCGAACAGCATTACAAATATAGCAGATGCAAAGCAATAAAATGCAACAGGTGGCCTTTTCCATTTCAGTATCAGCTGTAAAATGCAAACAAGATTTAGAAGCGCAATCGATGCAGCAGGGAAAGTGTAGTCTATACTTATGCTAGTTTGAACATCATGTTGGTTATACTTTCACTGTCATCGTCAGGGCCACTGAGAAGGCAAGACTCAGAGGAAGTGTCTTCTTGTCTAAATACTGTCTTTTGTCTGCAAAGTGAGGCCTTTCATTAACCTCAGCTGGATCTCAGTCATTAACTATTCCCCAGACTGTGAGTGAAGTAGGTGATGATTAATTTTTAATGAGGGTTAGAAGCTCTGTCATTAGTTGTGACTGCTAGCACAGCCATTTTTATTCTTTCATCTAAACTGTTAAGCAGATTAATATTTATTAACCTCATGTTCGTGTCCTGTTAAATCTGCCTGAAGCAATGCTGGTTGGCATATCATGTCTTTAAGTGGAGCTTTGAAACCATAGGAAGGGAACACAAAGGCTTCAATTAGCTCAACAGTCCTTTTTCTGTTTGCTGTTACACACTGTTTAAGCTCCCAGCCAGCTCAGCTGAACCAGGTGCAGCGAGGCAGGCTGGGACATTAAAGAAAACTGTGTTTCTGCATGACCACGGTTCACATGGAAAGGTTACAGACAGTGCTGCCTCAGCTCACATCCCAACATACAGGAAATTAACTGCAGTCACATATTTCCTTCTGTGTAATGGCTTATAATCATCTGCAAACCCCTCACCATGCATATACAGAAACAAACACCCACACACAGGAACACACAAACAAACACACAGGCGCTTTGGGAAAAAGGTCAAATAGCTGATAACAGCAATTCAAGCTGACCGATGAATCACTCAAGTGAAGTGTTGAAGAGGTGACTCCTGGGGGAAGTGACTTTAACCTGGACATGTAGGGACATGTAGGTGAGGGCAAGTAGATGGACATCCCATCTGCTGATAGATCTAAGTAAGCGAGCCATTTGAGTGAGAAGCTAAAGGCTCGGTCATCAGAGATTTCCCCAAACATTATTCCCTTAAAGTAGCTTCTGTCAGCTAAGTTTGTCTTTATTTTTCAAAGCAGCAATAAATAGGAATTTATTTTGATGTAAATGTGAACTAGTAAAAAATCCAACTTATGCCATCCAGCTTACACTGTTCTTGTGAAACATAAATGCTCCTTTATAGATAGGATTTTTTTTACTCTTAAGCAAGTTCTTTTGTTGAACACAGCCGAGTATGACCTCAATTTAGGAAATAATCTTCAGATGCACTGATAGGGGCTGCTGCTTAAGGGTCTAAGCAGCCTGTTAAAGGTCCCTGCAACTACATGCTCTTAACTGATGCTTCTTCACAAGTCAAGAACACACACACAAGTACACAAAATGTAAATAATTAATATTTCATTTCAGAAAAGTGAGGCAGCTTTGCACAGTCACAAAACATGCACTATTTAGTAACTTTCTTGTGTTGTTGTGTCTGCAGTTTAAAAAACAGCGTTAATAGTAGGCTTGAAAGTGCAGTGGCAGAAGTAGCAACAGAGTGTGTGTGTGTGTGTGTGTGTGTGTGTGTGTGTGTGTGTGTGTGTTTGTGTGTGTGTGTGTGTGTGTGTGTGTGTGTGTGTGTGTGTGTGTGTGTGTGTGTGTGTGTGTGTCTGTGTGTGTGTGTGTCTGTGTGTGTGTGTGTCTGTGTGTGTGGTCAGGCACAGCTGAAGTGTGTCTAAGTAAGAGGTCAGAGGAGCACGTTCAGTTTCACACCAAGAGACTCAGAGTCGACCTGCTGGTCAGCAGCTGAATTCCAGAGACTATGTGGAGAAAGTTGGTGCAGCTCTATCAAGTCAGGGTGACCAAAAAAGCACTATGCAGAATTTTGTCAGTTGTGCATAAATCATTCATGCAGGTAAACAATAAATTAATCGTGAGGACAAAACCAATGCATTTCAGGAACTGAAAAAATTTACTGAATTATAATTTGCAACAAACAAAGCAACCTCTTTAGGGAAATTTATCACTTAAGCAGCATTTACTGATTTCTAAAGAAGCCTTAAATACTTAGCCTCAGAAAAACTGCTGTATCATTTTACCTGACACCTGAACTGGTGTCAAAAACTCCACGATTTATAATAGCCAACAAATTCCTCCAAAACTGATAAAAAAGAATGACTATCTTCCTCTCTTTTTGGTGCGTGGCATTGACCTCTAGTTTAACCTAAGTCGTTTCGTCAGTCTGCTGGGAATTTCTACTGAAATTGCAATAACCTTCATGCGAGAGATCAGGTCAGAAGCTCCCCACGGCCAGTCAAAAAATGGAATACTGAGGCAGTAAATACTTGTTTTTGCAAGTTAATACACAGCTTGTCTGTCAGGCATTGGCCCAGTGAGTCAGAGGCTAGGTGAAGAAATCCCTATTTACTTTCAGACCTGTTGAGACATTTTAGGGTTTCATAGTCTTGGAACTAGGGTAAAAGATAAATGTCAGATGTTTGGACTCTGAAGTGTAATTGTCCTTAGAAACACTGCCTCTCCATGCCAGTGTTAGGTGCAAGATAGCCTCAGATTTCACAGCAGTGCTTTAACAGATTGGAAGAAAACGAGGAAAGAGCCTCTGCTTTCAGATTAGATGACTTTGTCTCTGTGTGTTTTCCAATAGCAACAATATACTCCTCCAGCTCTTGAGGGGGTTCATGGACCCCAGTGGGTTGAGTGTTATGTGATCATTCAGAGCCGGGTGAGGAATGCACTTCCTCAGAGACTCCAGACTCCAGGGCCACAGACAGAGCAGGGCCTGGAAGTGAAGTGGTATCCCGTGCAGACAGGTGTGTACGGGAGAGGAAAGGCTCAAAGGGGATCCCCTTTCAAAGCCCCCCTGGTCACCCCTCTCCGAGCTCCCCAGAAATCCAACCCAATACCAGATAGGCCGATAACCTGTATGGTTCCGCTGCAGAGGTGCTTTCACTAATGGGGCACTTCCCAAGAGGGTGCAATGATACCCAGACAGGGAAAGAGTGCAACTATCTGTCTCAACATCAGCTTTTTATACAGTTGAATTTCCTTCAGTACCTCAGATGTACAGTGTTGTACAGTAGGTCTGTGTTCTGGATGACACAGCCATACTACACACCTACTTCCGAACTGTGTTTGAGGATCTTACATGTCACTCATGTCAACAGTCACAGAGAGATTTACTGGCTAATGGTGCCACAGCCAGGGCCCCCTGTGACTAGAAGACGCTGTGGCCTCTGAAACCCCTCCACCACACCCCACTCTGTTCACTCTCCTTCTCCTCCTCCTCTAAGATCTCTCGATGGTATTACTATTCTTTATAACCTCTTCTCCATTTCTCTCCCTTTTCTTTCTCTACAGGGAATTCCCCTATCCATTTCACACCACAGTGCTTTAACCTAGTTCTATGTCTTTCTTTCCTTTTTGGTCCTTTTTTCTTCAGCCTTGATTTATGTTGGCTGGAGGGCTGCAGGGGTGGGGAGTTATGATGTATGGTCACACCAGTTATTCTTATCTGCTTTCTCATATGGCAAAGCTGCTGCTGCCCCTAGCCAAGCTGTCATTGAGTTGCCCCTTCTCCCTTCCTTCTCTTTTTCTTTCAGCCACACTTTGCCGAATGGCTCTGAGGCTGTCAATGTCCTTCTGTCAGATAGGCAGTTAGACGCCGATTTTCATCCAGATTGAAATACCTTGACAATTTTTGTGGTTTAATGTATGACATCACTGAGACTACGTCAATGTGTTATACAATTTATGAGGCCAACCAATGACAAGTTGTCATTTACCAACACTTTTTTTTCTTGACTGGAAAAAATCTGGATTTAGTCTCAGTGGCATCACACGTTGGTTTCTAAAGTTGAGTTTTGAAGCCCACCAATGGTGGTTGCCTTATCAGAAAAACCTAGTCACCCCAATGTTCTGCCAACCTAGCAAGAGACAAAGAGGTGGAGTTGAAGCTGCTAGATAGCTAGCTAACCTTAATAGCTGCAGGGCAAATCGTTTACAATTTGTACAAAGAGAGAAACTGTTTTTGTACCAAGTTGTTACATGTTTATTTGTGCTGTCAAAACAGACATTGTAAAATGGGGGGTTAAGGAAGTGTCCCAGGCTTTTGAAGCCAACCTCAAGTGAACAATCAAGGAACTGCCATTTTTATCACTTCGGAATTTGGCCTCATTTTTCAACACTGGAGGTTGGTGCTTTGTTTCTACACAGCTAAAACTTTCAAGGGAGGTATGACTCGACATCTGTATTTGCCAACATGGTACAAAATAAAACAATCCAAGCATTTCAGGTAAAATGTCCACTTTGATTGCATTCTTGTTTATCATTCTCCAAATAATTTATCTCAGTTAAACCATTATTACTAGGCAAATATTCACGGTGTCACATTAGTTATGTTGTCATGTTATTCCACAGCTTCTGTGTCACCCTATTAAGTGCAAACAAGCCAGCGTCAAAGTGGATGTGACTCTCTGGCCTTGTCAGATTTTGATTTACTACATCCTACAGAGATCACCTCTCTGCTGTGAAATGAAGCAGCAATCTAGCGACTATGATGTGTCCATTTACAGCACATGCTGGGGGGGAATGATAAGAGTTATTAATACATGTTATTATGTAGCATTCCCAACATGAATTCTTCAGAGTGCTGAGAGGAAGCTTTTGCTGTCACTATTTAAAAAATGTCTTTCTGTACTTATCAGAATCAATATATATATATATATAAAAAGTTTACATTCTTGTGTTTAGGTTATCGTTTGACACTTTCATGATTAAATAGACCATACTTGAAAAACAGCGGTATTTAAATACCAATCATAGCTGACTGGAACCTGTCGAGTATTTATATCAACAGAATGATTAATGAGGAAATGCAATAAAGGCAACACTTGTCACTTGATGAGGATATTCTTAGAAGGTTGCTCTTCCTTGCATCATGCTGGTGAACGTCAAAGCCTCATATTGACCTTCCTTTTCTGTAGTATCCCCGGACTGACCCACAATCCCTCTGCATCTATGTATGGAGCAGGCAGCACTGCTGTGTAAATATGAGCTGATGGAGAATGTGTCGTGAGAGGACGCTGATGCAGTAAAATTTCCTACATCTGCTTTCATGTTGTGTTGCTGAGGCAGGATATGGGTTAATAACATTTTATGAGCTCTTTATGCACTCTTTCAGTTTCTGTCATGCTTTAATTACACTCAAATTAATTCATAACGTACTTCTTTGCATTTGCATTGGTAGCTGAATTTTTGGTCGCATTGCGTCCCTACATGTGCAACTTTTTAGACTCTATGTGACTTACTACTCAAAAATAAGTCAAGCTTCTTTTAATAAAGACCTAGCAGGCATCCAGTGGGTCTCATTCAGGTGCTAAAACAGGAAAACATTATCATATTCATGATATTCATTTCCCTTCCTTGTCAGTGATTTGCATCAATCAAACTGAATTTAATTTATGGAAAAGCTGTTACCAGGGACATTTGTATATATAAACAGCCTATAAAGCTTTTCATCTCAGCAGAAATTATGATGATTAGCAGTGTTTTAAGGCCAAGGGAAACATGAGCTGAGACAGGCAGCTACTGTATGTATTGTATTTAATGGATAGTCTAATATAGTTTTAGTGTCATTAAATTTTAATGAAGTAGAACATAAATCATAAATTTATTTCTACCTCTATCTGCAGCTTTTTCTTAACAAGCCTTTAATTTGTGTCTTTAGTTCATCTTTTGAGCAAAGTTTGACTTTTTATTCCTGCCATTCTCTGCTTTATGTTCCCCCGGCCAGTCTGGCATCTTGATCATTTCTTGATTTGCTCAGATTGGAGCCAAATCAGTCCTCAGTGTCTGACAACATGTACAATAGAAAGCAGAAAGAAAGGCAAAGATCCTCCTCTCCTACACTGTGTACACAATGTGGAGGCACGCAGGGAGGCATGCCATGCTGGTAGAGCTGGCCCACCCAGACTGTGGCCTGCTGTCCCTCTCAGTTGTCCGTCCCCCCGACGAACAAAGCCGACACAGGGAGGAAGGGGGACAAGGAGGGGGGGTTTGAAGAGGACAGCTGTCACTCTGCTTCATATAATCTGGGAGTCTGGTGGGAAGGAGGAGAGGGAGACAGATAGATGGACAAAGAAACAGACAAGATGTGCTCTGTTTGCTTGTTTTTCCTCATTCTGACTTTATGTGTCTGTGACTTTGTTTAAGTTAAAGCTTCTGTGAGGAGCTTTGAGATGGTTACGAAACAGACTGAAACTTATATTGATACCTCTAAATGAGCCACAGAAACAAACAAACAAGGTCATCAGAAACAATACTTTGAAATGCTTGTAATCACTGTTAGTGGGTAGGTGTTAGACAGTGATAACCTCCTCGCTGCCAAAACACCTATTTTTTTCCAAGGCAGAGATTCTCAATGAATAACACTTCTGAATGTAAAAAAAAAATGGAAGTTGTTAAAAAAACGCTACTCACATATATACAGGACAAGATCAGCAAAGCAGTACAAGGCATTTGATTATCTTCAGGGGGTGCCAAAATCAACACAAAACAAAAGTTCCTCACAGAAGCTTTAAAAGTGAATCAGTCACTCTAAAATGTCTAGGTAAAGAGAAGGAAAATCTGTAAGAAATAAACATACTGTGATGGCAGTATGTTTATTTGGCAGATAGGAGTTATTCACTGGTCTTCACAGTCCTGTTGGTTAAAATGTGGAGTGGTTGTTCACTCAACTTTTGACTGTTGAGCGAAAAAATGATGGCGTTTCTGTTAGTCCTGTTCACTTTTGTTGGTCATATATAGGCATCACTATTCATTTCAATTTGTTTCACAACCCGTTAAAAACTCCACAGAAGCTTTCACAAGTAGAGTGAGGTGGTTAGTTTTTTCCAGTCAGTTACTATCCCAGTTAGGAAGTTACGTTTTGGGGCTGTTTGTTTTTCTGGGTTTTCAGCTCATTTTTACAGCTAATCCTACTCACCTATAGCTAATGATCATTTTAGCTGATATGATAAAATATATCAAAGGTATAAAATGGTTTGCTTAAAGATTTTTATGTCATAACATACTTTAGGGCGTGGCTTATGTCTGTCTGCTCTCAGTGACCTCAGTAGCCTTTTCTGTTTTGACTGAATTAGAGAAGTAAGGTTACCAACAGTTGTTTTCAGTCTGATAAAAGTTCCATATTTTTCCACTCCAACAATGTTATAAATAAAGTTTTAAATGTAGGTACAAAAGCAAAAAATGTACATGAAAAAGTTTGCCCAATGAGCACCCTCATTGCATTCTGAATGCTGCCTTTTGTAAACTTGAAGTATTTCATACTTTACACAGTACACTGCAACAATCTGTGAAATACAAGTTCAAAGACTTTGCTCTTGCCTCATTCATAAAAGCTCCATTGTTTGACTCCATGTAGTGATGAAACCTAAAGCTGTCTGATCGCTCTTTGCCAAAACAGAGGCAGCTTTTTGTCTCTGCCTCGTGTTCATTTGATAATCCTTGATGATAGGCTCTGAATAAGCCCTTCTTCATATCAGCTGTAAAGAGGGCCGGCTGCCAGGACACACTTTCTCTAGAAACAATCTGATAACTGAGGTTTGTCATAGGCTTTGTGGGACTTTACATTTGGCTGAAACAAGGATTGTTTTTAAATGAGAAAAGGATTCAAATTCCCTCTTGTTTTTCAGATGATTAATTCTTGTAAAAAAAAAGCTTAGGAAATCTTATCACTGAGAAAGAAAACATCAAATATGTGTGGTTATTTCTACTCAGAATACAAAAAATCATACATTCTTATAAATGAATCACTTTATAAATGCCCTGTATCAACATCTTAAAAAATTAGGGCATAAAAAAAAACATCCATGACACATGTTTCCTGTATTTTTAGCTATGACAGTTGGAAACCTGAGTATGGAGCCTGGTCGAGGGTGGCTGTGCCCGGCGGGCGCTGCTGCTCCTCGATGTCTGCCTTGAACTATGTGTAGGCTTCACTGATGAACAGGGGCATGTCCAGAGGGGTGGCCATGGGTGGCGTGGGCTAAGTCTGATTGGCCACTCCTGTTGCCACCCCAAAATCCTAAACTATGATTAGTTATTTCCCATGTCAGAGGTGGGGTGACTTTTTTGGCTGTATTAACTACTTTTAATGTCCTTTTTGTGTTTTAATTTGACCCATTGATGGTACTTGAAACTGTAGAAAAATGCTTCACGTATCTATACAAGAAAGCAGGAGAGGAATCAGTCCATCAAAATATGGCAGAAGAACTTCTGCTCACAAATTGTCAAAAAAAAAACAAGCATTACCAACATTCACTTTTTGCAAGTTGAACAGTGTGCAGGAGTTTGCTCGCAACATTTCAAGAACTCTACATTTGTACTCACGACAAACATCTTTTTGAGTCTTTAAACAATAAAGTTTAGAAGATTGAAATGTTGACACTCACTTCTTAAAATTGAAAACATACACAGGAATAAAACATCTGTTTGGTACTTTAATGTTAACAGTTAAATAAGATGTGAAAAATGAAGACAGAAGTAGTATATTAAGGCTATTAAATTGTGTGTATATAATCTTAATTTCACATCTGCATGAGTTCCCCAGTTGGGCCACCCCAGTCAGAAAGGTGTGGACTCGCCCCTGCTGATGAGATATTTGCTTACATTTGTCTATTGAAAATGAGAGACAGGAAACGAAGCATTCTTATCATTACTTTTTTGTCTTTGGTCTCTATTAGGGGAGAGGAATTGGGCAAGGACCCTAATTTGCTTTAATGCATTTTTACATTTTCCAGCCAGTTGGTTCCAGTTGAGATGTGCTGAAGTTCAATCACTGTCCAATAAAACCACTTGTTGCTATCAGCTCTATCTGAACATGCTCTGGGTCTTCTTAAGTAGGGATTTCAGTTGTTGTGATTCAGCCTGGTTTGGCTTCAGTGTTGACATGTGGGTTTGAGGATGTACCCCCCTGCCCCTGATTGGGAATACCCACATTCAACCCCCCAGTGTTTTCATTCTCTTCAGCCACATAGCATAAAAGGTGCAGCCTCTTTCTCCCTCACTGAGCCTAAACTGAGCCTGATGCTGGTTTATTGTGAGGACAGGGGGATGCTCCTTTCCATTGTTCAATGTATACTTCTTTCCCCCTTTGGATATTTAACATGTACAATGCTCTTTATCATGTATTACACTGAATAAAACATTTCACCCTTTTTAAAATATAGAATAATATACCACCAAACCACTTGACATTTCCTCTGCCCCAGTGAATCTCCCTCCAAGATTCTCCAGCAGCGTTAGGTCAACAGGGCTGCTGTCACTGTGACCAGCCGTGCGAGACTAAAGAGAGAGAGAGCTCTCTCTCTCTGACGCCCTTGATCCAAAGAACCCACCGAGCCTGACCCATTTCACATCAAAAGTCACAGGTCACCAGGCTTGTCCCACTGAGGGATAAGACATCAGGGCCCTTTGCTGCTGTTACTAAAAAAACATCCAGATTATCTTGGAGAACCTATAATCTTAAATATCTCTGAAGTATCAAGTCAGTGATCAAAAGTGAGCTGACAGTTTGAGGGATTACATGAGTCATGAGATGGTATGGATTAAGGACAGGATTGGGTCGTAAGTTATGGATCAATGGAAGTTGACTGAGCTTTAAATAGGTGTTTGGGTCAGATGTTTTGAGAGGGGAGACTTTTGAAGATGAAGAAGAGGGATTAAACCGAAGTTTTAAAGTGTTAAAAGCCCTGCACAATAAATGATTCATCACTCTTAATATGTGCTGAATAAAATGCAGAGTTTCTATCTCAAGAAGTTTCTGTGATACAAACTGTATCCAAGCAGAGGAAGTGCTTTTATACTGAATATCAGCATTGCTGCATCACACCTGTACAGGTATTCAGCACAACATGTTATGTTGTTGATATGTTGTGATGTTAATCTAGAGTAAAACTCCTGATGCAAAAATTATCTTGACTAAATAGTCCCTGTGCTGTCGTACTCAGCGCTCTTGAAATGCCTCATGTCCATTTAGATTTCCAGGTTTAAACTAATTGTTGTATAACAAGTGGACAAGTAGGACAAGAGTCACCCTTTTTGGTCACATCAAAGGAGCCTTGATGGTCTCTGTGTCAGGAAATCACCTCGTTCAAGAGGGAGAGCAACAGAGCATGGATTACCAGGATAAGGTAGATTTCCAAGAGGTTAGCTCATTAAGGACATTATGACTGAGTTTTTCCACAAGTAGACCACGCATATCTACTTTTGTCATGCTCCCATGAGAGTTACAGAGCCAGTATTAAGTTAAAGGTATTATGAAGTGCCACTTTGATTTCTTTTATCCATTAGCCAGGAGCAGATTTCAGTTAATATACCTCAGTGGCTACTAGCATGGACAAATAGCTTGTCTCACTTATGAACAGTGAAGTGGAGAAGGAATTATTGATAAAGAAGTAGTGCAGTAAACTTTTTTTTTGTCTTTTAGGTGGAAACAAACTAAAGCCTCAGCCATTCAGGCTGAACTGGTCCTGGATCTCTCTGGAGAGGGAGTACTATTTAGTGGATGAAGACGCCAAATTCCTGGAGGTGACGCTCAAACGCAGAGGCTACCTGGGGGAAACCTCCTTCATCAGTAAGTCATGACATGTGAAATGCATTTAGTACTACTGGATTTTAAAATTAACTGATTACTGTTTTCATTTTACAACTCATAACTACTGATAATCCTTCTTTTCTTTCGAGTCAGCAGCTGAATATCTGTTGTATTATTCTAAAGAGATATGAACCATGATGGCACTGCGCTGCATGCCCTTTTTAAACTGATAATTCAGCCATGAATTACTGCCCCTTAAACGGTTTCCTCAGAGTGTATAGTGTTATTCAGGAGCCTTCTGAAAGGCCATCTCTGCTATAAAACATCACTTATTTAAAAACCATGCATATTCATGCAAAGCTGCAGGATGTGGAGCTCTGAAAACTCTGCCCTGTTCCTAAAGGTACAGCTCCTTTGTGTTCATGTTTGACGACTGAGAGCTCTGTTTTCCTGTCTTGTCTGAAAGAAGTCTGATTGAGAGCACATATAACCTTTCACAGTAAAGGTCAGGAGGAAATGTCAACATGCTGGTGTGTTTGGCTGCACTGGACACTTGCATGCGACAGATTTATAACAGCACATGCTATCATGTACGCTTATGTCTGTCTTTGAAGATGTGAAAGGATGCAAAGAATGAAACAAGCATTTAAATAGATCTACAAATGAAGAATTTTTCCATGTATAAACAAAGAAACCCCACAACATATAAGTATATATAGTCTATCTTTTCTTCTTCAGGATCACTTGTAAAGCACTCATCTTAACTTCTGCACCCACCATCTCTTTTGATATAGAGCTCCAATCATGTACATCCCTCTCTCGTAGGCATCGCAACTAAGGATGGAACAGCTGAGAAAGACAAAGACTTCCGGGGCAAAGCCCAGAAGCAGGTTCAGTTTAACCCCGGCCAGACTACGGCAACCTGGAGGGTGAAGATCTTCACTGATCAGGAGTTTGAGACCTCAGAGACCTTCGAAATTCAGCTGTCGGACCCCGTCATGGCTGTGCTGGAGTTCCCCGACATTGCAACTGTGGAGATTGTGGATCCTGGAGATGGTACGAATCTTATAACACAAGTCTACGTAACCCCATTAATTCTGCCTTTTGATTGTAAAGATTTAAACAGATGCTTTATTGAACAAGAGTGTGTTCCTCTTCCCACACAGAATCGACAGTCTTCATTCCTCAGGCAGAGTTCAAGATCGAGGAGGATGTTGGAGAGCTGTTAGTGCCTGTCCGGCGCTCAGGGGATGCCAGCCAGGAACTCATGGTTGTCTGTTACACTCAGCAAGGTCAGATGAAGCTGTGTTGCTGTTGTCATTAACCATAAATGATGAAAACTTTCAATAAGAGTGACATAGTAAATGTGGAATTGCGTGGACGCTATTTTCCCTACACTACACCATCCCTGAGTATTTATTACCCATCTTTCCTCAAAAAACCCTCCTGTTCTGTCTCTGTTCTCATTATTCCTCAGCCACGGCCACCGGCACCATCCCCAGCACCGTGCTGTCTTACTCTGATTACATCACTAGGCCTGAGGACCACACCAGCGTGCTGCGCTTTGACAAGGATGAGCGAGAGAAACTCTGCCGCATCATAATCATTGATGACTCCCTGTATGAGGAGGAGGAGAGCTTCAATGTCAGCCTCAGCATGCCTATGGGAGGACAGATTGGTGCCAACTTCCCAAGCGCCAAGGTCATTATCCTGGCAGACAGCGATGATGGTGAGTGAAGTGATTTCACATGTAAAGTTGATCATTAATCTCCAAATGCACTGGCTGAGCTTGGCTGTGGAAATATTCTATATAAAGACAAATAAATATAAATATAAAGATATATAAAGATAAACAGCATTGACTGTTTACAAAGGTTGACCACACATTTCCACCTTCTTCCATTGTTTAAAAGTGAGTCCAAAATTCCCCACATAAAAGGCACTGAAATCATTAATTAGTGATGCTTTTTGAAGCAGGAGTGATCAGCTAACCAAATCACACATGTAACTAGGCCAAGCTCAGAACAGAACAGCTTCTTGAGTCAGTTTGATGACACACACTTACAGAGTTTAGTGACTCTTGTCACGGTGAAGGTTGAGTTTTCTTTCTCAGTTTCTTCTGTACTCTACTAACATTGGGCACACAACGCTGCAGGGGTCACACTTCTACAGGGGGGCAGATGATCTTCAACAACCTGAGCTATCTTCATCAGGAGAAAGGCAGTGAATGAAACAAAATGCCCAAGCTACGCAACTTCAAAAAACACATGCAAAAGTCAGAACAAACACAACAGTGGAAATGCACTACAAATAAAAACGAGGGTTGTAAAAAGCTGAACTGCATTAACAGCAAAACACAGCAAATGCACAATGATAAGTCAAAAACACAACAAAAAGATAATAACAACAAAAGATAAACGCTGCAAATCAAGACTTTTTAACAGAGGTGCTTCAGTCTGCTAGGCAGAAAAGCTTTACTGTGACAGGGCAGAGAAGGAGACCAGACACTGAAAATGTTGTTTCGATTGTTAAGTGGCATAGTTTGATAGTTATACCCCTTTGTATTGCAAAAAATAACAAATTAACACTTAAACATAAATCAAAAGCTGTAAAACAATTGACCCCAAAAATGACTTTTTGCCAAATGAGTTTTGTGCTTCAGTCTCTCTGTTTCTCTTTGTATATACGCTAAAATAATCTATCTTAGGGTTATTAAAATAACTAATTGTCACCACATTGTCACTAATAATGAGTTCCTATTGTTCATAGTCTAAAGCAGTGGTAGCAGGTGTGGGTGATCCTGTTGCTCAGGGCTCCTTTGATGCTCTCTGGTGCCATTTCAGTATCTGAACACCATTAAGCCACAAAAAGTTCCCAGACAGACAAAATCACAACAGTCGCCAGAATAAAATCCCTCCATACTGTCCCGATATACTGCACTTTTCTTAATGGCTTTACAGTACTTTCAGGTCCATTAACCCTTCCTGTGCTGCTTTGTTTATACATTCTGCTTCATTTATCCAGCACACTCTGTCTGTCGCTCAGTGTTAGGAACAAGATAACAATAGACAGGTGTTGAGAAGTAGTGCTTGTTCTGTTACGCTGTAGTCTGTCTGACACATAAAAGGGGCTTTAAATCCCTCTGCTCCTCCAGCGACCCCTCGTCCTCGTCTGTATTCAGAGGAGCTCAGGGGAAACAGAGGGCATCCCTTTGTCTACAGAGACCAAAAGGCAGGTGGTGCAGAGAGAGGGACAATTGTGCAGGAAATCCAAATGAGTGGCATGTTTTTACTCTTTGCTCCTGTTAGGTGGTATTCAGGGCTGTATTGTCTGTTCTTGTTAAAGATACAACCCTTTGAACAAAAGAAAGAATCTGGTTTAAAGGCTATCAATCACATAAACGTCAGCAGTCTGATTTGATCTGTCAAACAGATGTCACAGACATTTGACAAATTATAGCCCTTGAATTCTTAAAATCCTTTCTTTTTTAACCATGAAGTAATTTTATCTTCCTCACACTCTGCTGTTCTTAAACACTTCACCAAGGCTGACATCCTGGACGTGCCTCTTGTAGAGCCATGTGGTCTTATGTCCATGACCATACCCTTTCAGTACCACATGATCTTGGCAATCGTCTTCTACTTAGTTTTTTTTCTCAAGGTGAAAAGTTACAATCTTTACTCCCTTGGTCAGTATTTGGAAATCATCCTGCCACCACGCATTGATGTAACTTTGAAACCCATAGATCTGCCTGCAAATGTGGGGCAAACCAGTTTCCTTTCAACATTTAACCCTGAAAAGAAATTTGTTGTTTTAAAGCTACAAAATTAACAAAAAAATTGCTCACAATTTTTAAAATCCTTTCTCTTGAGAGCAGGGCTTTTTCATTTGTTGTCCATACATTCATCTACTGTATAACATCTTCAGATGTTTCATTAACGCTAATTTCTATGTTGTTGTGACATGTGGTCCAAAGTCACATGACTATAACTCAAAATAATTCATTACCAAATGAGATCTATGTGTGGGAATCAAAGGTGTTACTGTAACATTCCAATAGTTTCATGACTGTACATTTGATTGGTAAATTCTAGGGTTAAAAGGTTTGATTCATATTTCCCTTAGTTTATATTTGGGAATCATTTCACCACAGCTAATTGATGTAAACATTTTCCACTGAAGCTACTACTCTTACAATTTGAGAAGAAAATTGTATTTTAAAATGATCAATTCCAAATTTTTCCAACAAGTTCTCTCACAGATTTGACAAATTGTGTCCCTTCAATTCTTTAGTTGCTTGTGACATTTCTCTTCTTTTTTTGCACAAGTATTAGAATTTGTCGTCCTTTCATTACTCATCTGTATTTCAAACTTTTAACCAAGGCTAATTTCCTGGACTTGCTTGTTTTAGTGACAGAACCTCCTAACCAATTTAAAGCAGGAGTACAATCAGACTTTATGTATAAATAATCAGCGTGCATTCCCAGACATGTGAAGAGACAAAAGAAGACTCCTCAGTGTAAACCTCTATTGTAGTTCTACTTCTTGGTGGGTCCTGAAGTAACACCCCTCCATAAATCTGATTCAGTGTGTGTATGAGTGTGTATGTGTGTGTGTAAAACCATCTGCGTGCCTGAGTAAACTTGTGGTTTGGACTCTGGCCAGCATCCAGCCTCCATTGTTACTGTATTCGTCTGGCTCTTCCTCACACTGATCTTTAAGGTTGCCATGTTGGCATTCACTCCCCCACCCCTCTACATCCCCTCTTTAACATCCTCCTTGGTACTAAATAGCTTGCTTGAAGGCTGAAAGACATTGAAAGCGTGCCAGAAACCCCTTTAGCATCAGTTGTCTGTTGAAGCATCAGTCAAACTTCTAAATGAAAGCAAAGATGTGCCATTTTTGCTCAACAGCACCATGAGAGCAAGTTGATCACAGTCACTAAACAGTATTCACACACATTTAAAGCAGACAAAATACAACATCGATAAATGTGACGAGTCTAGAGTGATAGAACCAAAATTCATTCATTGCTGCATGTGAACTATGTGTGTAGATACCTTGTTACCTTGTGCAAATATGTGATTGGTTATTTGTTTTACTTTGAATGTACAATGACAGCTACATTTAACATTTATGTGATATTGATAAATGCTAAAAGATAATCAGGAAATTTAACATGTCAAAATGTAGCCATTAGGGCCTGTGTCTACTGACAGTGTCTTTGGTGCGGGCAGCTGTTAAGTGGACACAGGCCCTTATACTACTGGTTGTACTACCAGAGGGAGCATCTTTCCAGATGTGTTCCAAAACTCAATATCTTCACTATATTTGACACATTATGGAGACCTTCAATCTGATTTGAAATGGCCTTGTTAATTTTTCCTGGGTCAAAAGTCAAATTTATGTGTCACCACCTCAGATGGGTTTAAATTGCTGCGCTACATTTCCTTGAAATCTACGTAATGCACCTCAAATTTTCTCCAAAGGAAAGTCTACAAATTTGCTATCAGGTTATTTAAAGCTTGAATTTATTGTCATGTCCCTTCACCACCTTTCAGTCTTTTGCATTTCCGAGATAGCTCTCATATCTCTTTCAAAATGCTGGTAAAACTTGGGACCATTGGAACATTGGGATGACCCCAGACCAAATTAGGCTTCTTTAGTAGTATACAAAATGTTTCATTGCCACTTTTAAAGAATACAGTTTTGTTTCATAAAAGTTCTCACTTCCATGTGAGATCTCTTTTTTGCTTGAGTTTATTTTCCAAGATAAAGCTTTAGGGCTGAATTTGCACCTCTATCAGTTGATCTCCAGGAGCACTGGCCTGACACAGTGTAATGAAAACACTCTTTATAAATAAGTGAGGACAGATGAATTGACTGTGTGTCCTAGGAGTCTGAATTCTTGCCCTTCTTACCTTTGCAAAGTAGACGGTTGCCTCTCTGTCTCTGCCAAACCTTCACCATACTGCTTATCAACAGCTCTATCATCAGAAACTGGGAACATCGCTTCAAAAGAGCATTTTACTCTGTGCACACACAAGCAAGCACCTTATTATTCAGGTGTATCCTCAGCCCTTTGGCGTTGAGTTCAGACAAAGCCGTCTGGATTTAGATAACCGGGGGAGGAAAGTTGAAGGAGAACAGGATAAGAGGGATGACAGCTATCTTCCTGTGCTGAGTCAGAAAGGAGGGAGTTTTCTCAGCTATTCATGCTAACTCACCACTGAACTTACTGCAAAAATACAAAATATATTGTCTATAAATACTCATAAGTAAACCACAAACATCCAGAAGGCCAGTCTTGGGCATCTTCTATGATCATTTTTAATTTACAGTAAAATGGAGCACTTCTTTAATCATTAAGCCATTACATTTTCTCATTATTCCCATTTCCCACAGAGCCGTCTCTGTATTTTGGAGAGCCTGAATATGTCGTGGATGAGAGTGCAGGCTACGTTGAGGTGAAGGTGTGGAGGACAGGGACAGACCTGTCTAAGACGGCTACTGTCACCGTCCGCTCAAGGAAGAGCGAGCCCGTCTCAGCAGAAGGTAAAGCTCAAAAGAGAAAGAAAGAATCAACAGAGTTAAGCTTGAAATTTGTGTCACATTGTCAGTTCATGGTTCTTTATATAACTTACAGCTGGATTGGACTACGTCGGCATCAGCCGGAACCTGGACTTTGCTCCCGGAGTTACGATGCAGACGTTCAGAGTGACCATCCTGGATGATCTGGGACAGCCAGATCTGGAGGGGCCTGAGATCTTTGACCTTGTGTTGAGAATGCCCATGAATGCTGTGCTGGGAGAACCAAGCAAGACCACCATCACCATCAATGATACATTCACTGACTGTGAGTGTCAAATGCATACAATACCTGACTCACTGTTGAATGTCTTTAACATTACAGTATATTCTCTATGAGACGTTGTGGGTCATGTTCTTTGAGTATCGGTAGTCTTACAAGATATGATAGTTTACAAAATCTGCATGAAATTATAAAAGGCGTAACAGCATTAAATTGGATTTAAATTATTTTATTTTATGCTAATGAACAGTAAAATAACTTGTCTACTGTTTGTAAACTTGTAATGATTTTATCCATGATTCTTTACAGTGCCAAAGGTTCAGTTTAAAGAAGGAAGCTACAAAGTGGATGAGTCTGACGGGGAGGTAACAGCTATAGTGTACCGCAGTGGAGACATTAGCATCAGGTCCACAGTGCGCTGTTACACTCGCCAAGGCTCTGCTCAGGTCATGATGGACTACAGTGAGAGGCCCAATACTGATGCATCAATCATCACCTTCCTACCAGGTGAGAAGTCTCTCTCCACCTTAATCTACCTTCGTCACTATTATCCTGCAAATTCTAATCTGTGTTAACCATTTTCTCCAGGTGAAACTGAGAAGCCGTGTGTGGTTAGCCTGATGGATGACTCGATCCATGAAGAGGATGAGGAGTTCAGACTTGTCCTGGGAAATCCCAAGAGCAAGTCTCCATATGGAGCTTCCATAGGGGAGCAGAAGGAGGCACTGGTCACAGTCTCAGACGGGAAAGACAGTACGTGCCTCACCAACATGTATTCAAATATCATTGATGTCGGGCAGAAAATGTGTACCTACATATTTAATCGCTTTCATTTTTTTCCATTAATCAATGCTGTTGATCTTCCTGAATGTCTTTCAGTCTGTCTTTTGAAAAATGTAAAAGATGAAAGTATTTTTAAAAAGCTTGTGGTTGAATCTAAAAACATTCTTTTGAACTTCCTGGAAAGTAGTGGTTTTGAAGATACAAGGTGCACAGAAAAGACAAAAACAATATTTTGATAAATTCCATGTCTGTATCTCTGCCAGTAAGTTTTAGAAAAGTTATGTATCTGTTGTGCTTTTTGCTCATGTGTGATTTTCCTCCTCTCCTAGAGCCGATTATCCGTTTCTCTGAGATCAAGTACAGCGTGCGTGAACCTCAGGTGAAAGGAAATATTGCTATTGTGAAAATTCCCATCCTGCGTGTTGGGGACACCTCAAAGGTCTCCGTGGTGAGAGTGCACACCAAGGATGGATCTGCAACCTCTGGAGAAGACTACAACCCACTATCAGAGGGTAAAAACCTGGATTGGTGGCTGTGCAGAGATATGGTGCCTTTTGATATGATTCCATGCTTGTTTATGATCATTGCTTACTTCATTGTCTCTGTGTTTTAGATGTTGAGTTCAAAGAGGGCGAGAAGGAACACTTTGTTGAGATTGAGATCCTGTATGATGGCGAGCGTGAGATGAGAGAGGCCTTCACTGTTCACATGAAGCCTGATGAAAACATGGTGGCTGAAATACAGGTGACACAAAGGCCACAAGGTCACACACACACACTAACAAATATAAACCGGTAGCAAGTCCTATATGTGCACACATACAGTGCTGCATATTTACCCACGTGAGCATGCGCCGTGTCATGTCAGCCCTGTGTTAAAATAGCCAAGCGGCAGCTGGCATTGCTGTCAGCACGCCTGAACCACAGAGTCTTATAAAAAGCTTTTCCCTGTGGAATGAGATGCTGAAGGGAATGTCCCAGCACCGCCAAACAGTAGACAAACCTAAAAACAGAATGACATTCTACCCATATACTCTACATCAGACATGCACTGATCACATGACAAATCCAAATTCATAAAGTTAACTTTACAAAAATTATTAATAAAGCTTAAATAAAAAATATATTTCTTCACATTTGACTCTGCTTAATTTTATCAGACTCGGCTAACATTGTCTTTCCTTTTCTTGCTAGATGAACAAGGCCATTGTGTACATCGAGGAGATGGACAGCGTGGCAGATGTTACCTTCCCTGCTGTGCCTCACGTGGTCTCCCTTTTAATGTATGATGACACAGCTAAAACCAAAGACAAGCCCAACCCTCCTAATGGCTACCCTGTTGTATGTGTGACGGTGAGTGTAGCCCTTCTGTTACTTTTAAGAACCACATTCGTGTCCAGATTACTTTAATTCAACATTTACCATTCTTTTCTCTTGCAGGCTTGCAACCCTAAGTACCATGACTTTGATAAAACCGGCTCCATCTGCTCTGCTGAGAACATCAATGACACTCTCACCGAATATCGCTGGCTTATCAGCGCTCCCACTGGGTCAGATGGAGTGACCAGCCCTATGAGGGAGGTTGACACCAATACTTTCTTCACCAACACCAAGTCCGTTACCTTAGATTCAATCTACTTCCAGGCTGGTTCAAGGGTTCAGTGTGCAGCAAGAGCCTTCAACGCCAATGGAGACTCTGGTCTGGAGCTGTCCAGCCCCATTGCGGTGATCAGCAAGGAAGAAGGTGAGTGAAGGACTGATGGGATATCGAGGCCTGGTTTAAATTTATGCTTGGGATAGAGTTCCATGAATGGACTAACTTTAAACTCTTTGCAGGTATGTGTCAGCCTCGTATCCAAGGCACTGTTGGAGCTGAGCCTTTTTCTGCTAAGATCCGCTATACCGGTCCAGATGACCCTGACTTCCCCAACCTCATCAAGCTGACTGTAAACATGCCTCACATGGATGGTGAGCAGTTAACACTTGTAGCATCCATTGCTCTCGTTATTACCATTAAGTAATCTAGACAAGGATGGAACATTTACACCTATTTATTTTCAACAGGCATGTTGCCAGTGGTCTCCACAAGACATATGTCCAACTTTGAGCTCACCCTGAGCCCAGACGGCACACGTGTTGGCAACCATCGATGCTCCAACTTGCTCGACTTCAATGAGATCCAGACAGGCCATGGCTTTATCACAGATGCAACAAAAAACCCTGAAATCATTGGCGAGACTTCACCCTACCAGTACAGCCCTATCATGCGCTCTGCCAACTCTCTGCGCTTCTACAGAAACCTCAACCTAGAGGCCTGTCTGTGGGAGTTCACCAGCTACTACGACATGTCAGAGCTGCTGAATGACTGTGGAGGATCTGTTGGCACTGATGGACAGGTAAAAGAAACATGAAGACAAAAAAACCCATTAAGATAGAATCATTTTTGGGCCAAATCATCTGTGAATACACATGAGGCATTGTAGGTATTCATGCTAATCATCACAGCAAGTCCAACTTCGGTAAACTTTGACAAACAAATGTACACCAGTGGCTGTTTACTGTTTACAAATTTGCAGATCCAATATGGTGGATGCTTATGAGGTTTATTGGCTTAGTAGTGTTCTTTATTATTATTTGAGTCTACTTATGGAGTATGAACAGTTTAAGAATTAAAGAATGGAAGCAGATTTTGTAACCAAAGAGTAAATTGATGAACTTTGTCTTTGAATAGTCTCAGTGAACTCTTTTCCCCCTGTGTCTGATTTAACCAGCTTGCAAACTGCCTGTTACTGATATCTGGCAAGCTAGCTTTTTCAGAGAGTTTTGTCCTCCTTGTACTCTTAATTTGAAAACTGTCTTGATTAAAATTATGTACGATACAAAATGCTGTAGTGACCTACAGTGGTAGCATATTCCTAGAGTTGCCACCCATCCCGTTTTTCCCAGAATAGTTCTCTTTTTTCACCAGCTGTCCTGGGAAAATAAAAATCTTTCCCGGGACACAATTTGTCCCGTTTTTGGGGAAAATGCAAAAAAACCTAACTTGATTTTCTTCGATCTGTAGTCTAGAAAGGTACGCTGTGCTTCTGCAGCTATTTAAAATTGTCTTCCCGTCTATGCGTATGTCACACGCATGCGCCCTAGTGCTCAAAGCAGCTCAAGTAGGGAGGGAAACTTGACCAAAGAGAGACAGCAATCTGAATTGACTGACATGCTCCACACCGAGTTCTTCTTTTCACCAACTTTTGGCATCTTCATTTAAAAATGGAAGGAGAGACGACTGAGGAGGAAAGAGATGGAGCAAATACATGCAAGCCACCAGCACGTAAAAAAACTGATATACTAGTAACAATCCTGACTGGGCAACACTGTCAGAGTTTGAATGGGTACGGACGACCCAGGGAGACAATTTTCAGCCACATTCTTTTGGTGTCCGGCGAAAAACTCCGTAAAATATGAAGGGAAAAACGCACTGGAAATCCACGCAAAAACAAAAGCACCAAGCTGTGGTATCAAACAAACAAAAACAGGCAGTCATGGTAACTTTTATGACCAAAAAAGGTTCACCAGAAGAAGGCAAGATTGCAGCGTCAAAGCTAACCAGTGTCCTATGTCTGAATTTTATGTTCATTTGGTCATAGTAATAGTGGCCGAGCCCTCCGCCCCAAACAATTAGTGTCCCTTCTTTTCACAAATCCAAGGTGGCAACCCTACATATTCCCCTCTGACCGGGTTAGCTTGTAAGCTACATTAGTAAGTTAGCTACCACAGATAGCTTGGCTCAATTCTCTATGAAAGAAGAAACAAAAACTGGTGCACAATTCAGTAAAGCCAAGAGCACAGACAATAGAGATAAGTTGAGCTTTAGTAAGCATTTACTTTGCATTAGCATACCTCTGGCTAGCTTGTTATTAGGTAGCTTACAAACTACAGTAGTTTAGTAACTAGAATTCACTTAATAACTGTCACTAAGCTTTTTGAGCCATATATTTTACAAAGATGTGTAGTTGAATTCATTCAGCCTCTTTTTAGCGATAAGGCCTTCACAGTCATGAAGATAGCTGTTGCATTTATTACACAAAGCTTTGACTATGTCTGACTTCTTTCCTACTTAGGTGCTGAACCTGGTCCAGTCCTACGTCACGCTGCGTGTTCCTCTGTTTGTGTCCTATGTCTTCCACTCTCCTGTGGCTGTGGGAGGCTGGCAGCACTTTGACCTCCAGTCAGAGCTCAAACTCACCTTTGTGTATGATACAGCAATTCTGTGGCAGGACGGCATTGGCAGCCCACCTGAGGCTGAGCTACAAGGTATGTTCTGTGAACCGTGCTAACCCCTGCGGTTGCTTATAGAAGGATGCACTTGTTAAACCCTGTAAAATGTTATTCTCTCTTCTTACAGGAGCCATGTACCCAACCAGTATGCGTATTAATGAGGAAGGACGTCTGGTGGTACACTTCAAGACAGAGGCTCGCTTTAGGGGACAGTTTGTTATGTCCCATGCAGGTAGGAGGATGACACCCACACACACAAACATGCCCTTAACCTATCAAGTGTGGTCATTCTATACAGATACCTCTTATTGGATTACCCTGTACCCATATCCTCTCATCTATTTCTGGAGTTCTACATAAGGGGTTATTTCTGTGTGAAAGTGAAAGAGGTCATTTCAGCAAACGTCAAAATGACCCTGCAGTGTTGAGAGTTAAAAAGCAAGTGGCACAAGCAATGTAGAGGTCAATCTATAAACAGTAAGATGTAGTTTGGACACAATGCAGCTGAAAAGATTTATGACAGTACACATGTTTGTTTTCAGGAACCAGTGTGTCATCCATGGTGATGTGTGCTGACCACCCTGGGTTGACATTCACGCTCTCCTTGGTCAGGACTGAGCCTACTTACAACCAGCCCATGCAGCAGTGGAGTTTTGTCTCAGACTTTGCTGTGAGTTTGTAGGCACTCAAAACTTTCCAGATGTGCTGATAAATAATCTGAAATGTTATTAACAGCTTCAACATTGTCTCTCTCCCCCGATAGGTGCGAGACTACTCAGGGACATACACAGTAAAGATGGTCCCCTGCATTGCATCACCCAATGGGGAGTTCAGCATCCCTCCTGTCTGCCACCCAAGAGAGCCACTTACATTTGACATGGACATTCGCTTCCAACAGGTTAGTGTGGGCATCCTGACAGAAATACAGTAAGAGTTTTAACTCCAATCAGGATCAAAACAAGTTCACAAATTGTTTTGTACAAAATGAGAACACAAAAATATCTTCTTTACAAGTTCTTCGACTAAAATAATAAGATGGATGTGTTTTGATTGTTCCAGGGAAGAGAAATTCTAGAGTCTGAAATTCTATCTATCTAATTTATTCACAGGTTCAATAACCTTACCCTGAAGGCAGATTTTAAAAGCTATAGGACTTTTGGTTATGACAGGGGGTTTCTGCCACGTCTGAATCTTCCATGAAACCTCGAATACGTCCCGTGAATGGTTGCCTTTGTTCTGTCCCCTAGGTGAGCGACCCAGTTGCAGCCGAGTTTAGCCTCAACACTCAGATGTTCCTGCTGTCAAAGAGGGAGCTGTGGTTATCCGATGGCTCCATGGGCTTTGGTGAAGGGACTGATACTGCATTTTCAGACGGTACAACACTGACACCTAATGGATTTCAGTAAACATTACAACTGAGAACAACATACCCTCAGATAATCCTGTGTTGTTGTTTAACTAATACTTGAATGTGTTCTTAACTTCAGGCTCCTCTATCTATGGCCGTGTGATGGTGGACCCAGTTCAGAACCTGGGTGACTCCTTCTCTTGCAGTATTGAGAAGGTCTTCCTCTGCACTGGAGCAGATGGCTACGTCCCGAAGTACAACCCAACTAACAAGGAGTATGGCTGCCTGGCAGACGCTCCTTCTTTGCTTTACAGATTCAAGATCTTGGTAAGATTCAACAAATCCTCCTTATTTCAGGGAGTTTTAGGGGCGAAAAGTCAAGGGACCTCTTTCTGATCTTCATTTGTGTTCCTCTTCAGGACAAAGCCCAGCCAGAGACTCAAGCCTCAGCGTTCGGTGATGTTGCCTTTAAGGCCACACTGGCTCAAGACACACCTGGAGGTCTGCCTTTGATCAGACAACCGGGATCAGATGGTTTCACACTGTCCTCATCTCCACTTTTCCAGGTTTGTATGATTCTCAAAATACACTTTATTCATTTCTAGCATCATCACAAAACTTAACATGGAAGAAGACACTAAATGTATTTTCATCCGCAGGTGGCTGCTGGCCGAGAGTGGTTCATCCACACTATTTACACAGTCCGCTCCAGAGAAAATGCAAACCGCAACATTGGAAAGCGCAGTCTGGAGTACCTGCATCACAGCATGTCTTCAGTTGAGCATCCTGGTACTTCCGATGTGGCCATCAACCGACAGCGTCGTGCTGCCCCTGCTTACTCAAGCCCTACTGTGATCCAGGACATTGGAATAGAAAACAACCGAGGCACCAACATCCAGCACATCTCCCTGGACCGAGCAGACCGCATGGTGGTCAGCCAGCGCCAGCCCTTGTCCCCTAATCGTGACGCCCTCCTGGAGCGCCCCCTGCTGGAGAGTTCTGGCAGAGAGCCGGTCGACACCTCCACCCTGCCCATGTTAGTTGGCCTCGCGGGTCTGATCCTCCTCATCTGCCTCATCGCTACCGTTGTCCTTCTGCTGCTGCGGCGCAAAAAGAGGGAAAAGAAGACCCAGCTGCCTCCTTACACTTCCTCCTCCTCTTCTGCCTACAATGGCTACAGCCAGGGCTCAGCAAGCATGTGGAGCAGCTCAGACAACTCTGAGGTCTAAAAGTGGAACCCCCATCCACCTTAAAACGCCTGCCCCTTATTAAAAATAGACTATGATAGTCTCCTCCACCATTGTGCCTTCACAGCCCAACTTTTGTAGCACTGAATAGCACCCAGTACAACCTGTGGACAGCACATTATGTCAGTGCTCGGGGCCTAAACGCAGAGAATGCACCAGATTTCAGACTTATCTCTGATAATGGTTAGTTCTTGCTCTAATGTACAGTAGGTTTTTGCAAACTACTCTGATTGATGGATGTATGAGGAAGCCCCTAAAAGTGATTTATTATCTGCTTTATTGGTTGCCAAGTTGTAAAAAATCCTGCTTTTTTGTCCAATTTCTGCAAATGCATGAAAACCCCAATTGAGAAAATGCAATCATTTCAGTGAATAGCAACCTTCTTCGAATTGAATGATAGGAAATAATTTTCTATGTTGCTCCTTTAAAAATAGTCTACCAAGTTTTTTATTACTGAAATTCAATGTTTTATTTGTACGGAGTCGAGGCAAAATGGACTGAATGTTAGTTGAAGCTGACCTTAATGAATGACAGTGCGATAAATGATTTTTTAATATTGATAATTTACTATTGTGCCCTAAAAAGCCTGCAGTATACCTACCCACTGCTGAGTAACAATACCAATACAAGGACACTGAAAGGGATTGTAAATGTCATTTTTGCTTTTTAGGATGCAGAAATTTTCACTTTTTAAAACTTTTCTTTCAGGTCAATGTGACTGAACAGATGCAAAACGTTCTGTGTACATATCAATGTCGGACTATGAGAAAAGGTATTATTTCACCCTGGTAAAACTTGAAAATATGAACTATGTCTTTCTGGTCTGTTGATACAAGTCCTGAAATAACATGCAGTAAAAGTTATATTTTTATCTCCTGCAGCTGACAGTATATTTTAATGTGCCAACTGTTGCTAGACTTGTATGACTTATTCATTTGTGACAAGAGTTTGGATGTATTTACACTTCAACTGCCAAATATAAATGTCATTTTTTTGAATGAGTGTCTTATTTACTTGAGAGCACACAGTTTTTAAAAAATGGGAAGTTTATTTATGATGTTCAAAAAGACATTTTCTACTTCACATAGGAAGATAAATGAACAAAGTCGTCTTCAAAGTAAAAAGGGAACATGTTGTATAGAGCAATGGAATGTAGTACAACCAACAGGCATAAATACACTTATTTCAATTTAGTACTAGTAAAAAAAAAACATCTAGCAAACAAACTAAACCAGCACAGCTGCAGCGTCTAGGTAAGAGACAACAAGGCAGGCTTGCAGAGGAGCACTCCCTATGACCTAAAACAATGAGATCAGTCCATCAGAGGGTTTTACACAGTACATTATCACAGCCTGTTAAACAAACACAGACACGAGGACTAACCATACCAGAGCTGGCTGCCGCTCTCTTTATGCAGTAGATTCAAGTTGTTGACAGCTTCACAATTTGAGCTTTTTCCTTCGTCCACGGCCGTCTGGGGTTCCCTCTGACTTCCGTTTCTGGGCCTGGGGAAAGGAAAACGCTTGTCATGAGAAACTTAACTAGCAGTGACGTAAAATGTAATGCCTGTACTTCTTATGTGTTTCCAGCAAAGATTATTAAAATTAGAAAAATAAGAGTTCCAAAAGTGTCAGGGCAGATTTCTTTTTTCAATACGGCAGATTATTTTGTCAGAGATAAAGCAAGTTCAGACTGACAACTGCAGATTTGAAAAAGGAGAAATTATAACAAGATTTTAATAGAATAACACTTTAATTTTCAAGATCTTGGGGTTCTATCTTCTATATAGGAACTCAGTTGGCATTAGTAAACAAGACACTTGCTTCTGGTAAATTGAGATCATTTTTTACTTACCGAAGCAGACTTAGGGCCTCGTTTCTTTTTCTCAGCCTTCTCTCTCTCCTCCAGCTCCATGTTCTCCCTCTCGATCAGTGTAATCAGGGTGTTGCATCGCCTCTGGAGCTCCTACACACACACACCAAACAAAACTTAGATTTCGAGGCATTTTTGAAGTAAAAACAGGAGAAAAAGTACACTATACACTTTAAGTTACCATAGCAGTCCTGGATTTGAGGAACCAGTCAAAGCGGAACTGAGGCGAGTTGCGGATGCACTGACGCAGCTCGTCGTACACGCTCTCCTTGTCGAAGCCGAGCTTGTGGAGCATACAGATGAGGAAGCGGTCCTCCTCCTCCGTGTAGTTCTTTCCTTTGTTAGTGCCATAGGAGATACGGAGCTGATGGAAGGGAGCCTTGTAGCGACCAATCTGTGCACAGATGAAAACCATGTTGAGAGACCACTCATTAACCGGGAAGAGAGGATAATGTGATGAAGATAATGAAGGGATGAGCAAGATTATGAGTGTTTAGCACACGGCTTGATGAAATAAAGCTAAGTAGGTAGTTAACGGCAGAAAGTTGAACAGGCAGCTTACCTTTGAGTCAAGTGCTTTCTTAATGCTAATCCTCCTCTGGATCCTGGCCTCTCCTCTCTCTATCTGCGCCATGATCTTCTCAATGTCCTGCAGCTCATTGCAGCGCTCCCAGAACACAGCTGGAGGAAGAAACACAAAAAGAAATTCACTCAGTATGCAAAAGTCATCAAAAGTTTGGGTTTGCTTCTTAAAAAAGGACTAACTCAAAAGTCATTACCAGAATACTCCATGACTTCCTCTGGAGTTTTTCCCTCAACCTCTCTGGCAATGTTCTCGATGTCGTCTCTTCCCCACTTCTCGTTGGCTTTGATGAACTGGTTGAAGTCACGTTTGTTCCAGATGGTAAATCCCTGTAATAAAGATAAATTCATCAACATGTGGACAATCTAGATCCAGGCACAACTGATGTAATTTTGTCCTGTGACTTGTTTTGAACTGACTGTATTTAGCAGGAATAAGCTGTACCTGTTGCAGCAGGTTCTCCTTCTCCTCCAGTTCCTCCTCTGTGAGAGCCTCTGCCTCATCGATCTTAGCCTGCTCTTCTTTCTGGACCTGGGCTGAGTTTGGCGTGTCCGGATTACGGGGAACCTAAAGATGCACAACACAGATTGATTACAAGGCATTTCTAGAGCTCTTCTGAATCCAAACATAAAGTTATAAACACAAATTGTGCCTTATATGAAAACAACTTTGTACCTTGTAGCCTATGGTCTTCCTGTAGAACAGAATTTCCTTTTCTAGAAGCTCAAAGAGACGAGGAGGGAAGAACTGGAAGTCCTGAACATTTGGCTGCTTGGGAGGACGAGGAGCCTGGGAGATGGAATCAAACAATCATATGTTACACCACTTCTGCATCATCAGAGGTTACTGCAACAGATTCTGTTACATGATGCCCTGATGCCCTGTTTCTGATGCCCTTTATCCTGAGAGTGTAAGGAGAGTGACCTGTCATTACCTTGGGTGCTTTGGGCTCACTGACTCGCAGAGCTTCTCTGAAGTAAGCATCCACTGCGTAATTGGCTTTCCTTTCTCTCTTGGGTGGCTCGATCCAGTTTGTTATGACCTGAGGGAAGATGAAGAAATAAAGTAAACTCAAATGTTCCTGTTGATGGAATATGGCAGCAAAAGGCTGGTTGATGTTGTTGATTGTTACCTTTTTCTTCTCTCTGTAATCCTCTCCTTCGAATGTGTATACGCTGCTGTTCTCTGTGTCCATGGTGAAATTTCTCAGAGAGCTCTCCCCCAGTGAAGACATCTTCTCCTTCATCTCTATGGTCTGGTAAATGAAAGGAGCAGAATGTTGATTTTATGGACAATTTACAGCCTATCGGTAGACTTCTTGTAAAACAATGCATTTAAACTCACCTTTTTTTCCCCTCTCTCTAGAATTTCATCGATGTCATCATCTGTGATTTCGCTCTCTTTGGAAGCGAACACGTGTGTGGCACCGTGGCGGATAATGGACAGCATTTCGTCCTTACCCAGCTTGTTTGCACTTGGATCCACAAGTCTTCCTGTTAAACAAACATGAGACATTTTGGTGGATCAGTGAAACTGTAATCTACTGTTGATGCTTTCTGTTATGTACACACTTTAAATATCTCTAAGAAGTCAGGAATGATTAGATACCTTGCTGGATGACAATGGAGTCCAGGCGCAGTTTCATCTCAGCCCTCTCCACGATCCTCTCCTCCACTGTGTTTTCAGTGATGAAGCGAAAGACGCGGACCTGCTTCTGCTGACCAATCCTGTGAGCTCGATCCTGAAGTGAAAGATGAATCAGGTTAGGCCACTTGTATCTGAAGTTACACAACACCAATGCTCATTTTTGTGAGGTGACTAACTAACCATGGCCTGAAGATCCACTTGAGGATTCCAGTCAGAGTCATACAGGATGACCACATCAGCTGTAGCCAAGTTGATACCCAGACCTCCAGCTCTGGTGCTCAACATAAAGAGGAACTTAGCGCTGTTGGGCTCGTTGTATGCGTTGATAGAGATCTGAAAACACACAAATGCAAGAAATTGAGATTTCATTTTCTAGAGCGAGTGATTCCTCAACATAGATAAGTCACTGATCAGCCGAGTCCTCCCTTACAAGTACCTCACCTGTCTCTCTTCGTGTGGGGTCTGGCCATCCAGACGACAGTAGCCATAATTCCTCCACATACAGTAGTCTTCCAAGATGTCCAGCACCCTGGTCATCTGACTGAAGATGAGCACCCGAGAACCTGGATAGAAGGAAGGACGGCGGGGTAAGTCAGAATAAAAAAGTCTTGTTTAAAGATGGCTTTAGAGGAAACAAAATGTGTGTATAAATGAGGGAATATAAAAGGAAATTCTTCATACCCTGCGCCTTCATTTTGGGTAGCAGCTTGTCCAGCACCGCCATCTTACCACTGTTCACCACCAAGTGGAGGTCAGTGGTGTAGGGGGGACCGGGCTCAGCTCCATCGAACAAATATGGGTGGTTGCAGCACTTCCTCAGCTGCATGAGAACATTCAGCAGACGCATCTTGTCCATCTTACCCGCCGAGTTCAGGATGTCAATGTCCTTCATCAGAATCTTTGTGTACCTGTTGCATTGGGACATAGGTTACACATCAGTGTCATTAAACTGTGTAGAACAAAATGTTGAGGGATAATTCTAAGTATGTAAAGATAAAAAAAGGATCCTTACCACTCTCGCTGCATCTTACTCAGGCCAACATACATCTTGATCTCTTTTTTTGGGAGCAGGGTCTTTTCTACGTCGGCTTTAATACGTCGAAGCAAGAAGGGCCGAAGAACCTTCACGGGAAGCAGCAGATCAGAAGATTGTTTAACACAAATAAGACTAAAGCATCTTTTAAGATGAAGATACAAAGATTATTCAATACTTACAGTGTGAAGACGTTCAACCAGCTTCTGATCTCCCAGGCAGTTGTTTGTGTCAAACCAGGAGTCAAAGTCCTTTGGGGAACAATTGAATTAGTCAGAGCAGAATCATTTGAGCTCAACTTTGGTCGAAGTGGGTGAACATTCTGGTGAAATGATCTGTGTATCTTGGGCATTTCTCACCTCTGCTGAGTTGAAGACATCAGGCAGCAGGAAGTTCAGAAGAGCCCACAGCTCGTGCAGGTTGTTTTGCAGGGGTGTTCCAGTCAGCAGCAAACGATTGGTGGTCTTAAATTCGCGCACAATTTCTGACAGCTACAGTAAAAAAAGAAAAGAAAATGGTGCAGAATAAGTCATCTATTGAAGTGATTCTTACAACTGTGTATGATATCTTCTCTACTTTGTTAGCCGTCTGACCTTTGATTTTTCATTCTTGATCCTGTGGGCTTCGTCGATGACCAGGTATCTCCAGTTAAACTTCTTGAACACGGCTTTTTCAATGATGAGCATTTCGTAGGATGTGACACAAACATCCCACTCCCCAGGCAGCAGCACATCTCGGATCAGGGCATTCTGAAAGTGGAAAAAAATAAAAAATACTCAGCAATTTTGTTGCTATTGTTTAGTCAGCGAACAGCTGGAAGAGTATCACTTAGTAAGCACATTTTCATGTTGGCCTGAGCAGAAAAAAGAATACAACAACCAACAAGGCAACTTTAACATTAACTAGCTCAAACAGGGAGTCTATAATAAAAAAAATATTGTGCATGCTGTTATCCCCTCACTATTCTTTCTTACCTCCTCCACAACAACAACAACAGTACAGTCGGTTCATCCACTCTTTTCCTTAAAACTCAGTTTTGCTGTGACGTAGATAAATGCATGTAACACTCAGCATAATATATCAGGGAAAGAACAGTCAAATAATCCTTAGTGTCTGTTTATAGTACTGTAAATCTAAGCTGGGGAAAACCCAAACCATATACAAGTTTCAGTACTTTTACACAAATAGTCCATCCTAGTTCAAAGTGTACAAGTGCAATCATTCTCTGGGTTAGTCATCTACAAACTGCAAATCTGAAATAGTGGTTCTGCACAAAAAACTCAGACTTTCATATTTGAAAAATTGGGCTACAATGCTAAGATTTAGTAAAGGTAGTTAATTTAAACTCTCACAACCATACAAACAGGAAGTGTTAAAATAATACTCATGTTGTTGTTTTCAGTTATGTTTGGTGTTTCAGATCACACCATTCTAGCTCAGCCTACCCTCTGTTCTCTGTCTCCTATCAGGCAGACTGCCCGCAGTGAAGGCACCCATCTCTTGAACTCATTCATCCAGTTGTAGAGGGTGGACTTGGGCACCAGCACCATGTGGGGACCAGGGATGTTTCTGTAATGCTTCATGTATCCTAGCAGGGCGATGGTTTGCAGAGTCTTCCCCAGACCCTGAGAAAAAAAGACAGCAGTAGAAGTGTTAAATAGGGCAGTGGTGAAGGCATGATGGTAGGGTAAAGCTACTTTTCAGATGTTTTGAAATGTAGATCTAATCATTCTGAAAAAAGAAAACACTGACCATCTCATCGGCAAGGATGCCGTTGATGCCGTTCTCATACAGGGAAATGAGCCAGTTCAGACCGCGGACCTGGTAGTCTCTCATTTTTCCTGTTTTGACGTCTAGATGATAAACAGGGAAACTCACAGTTACATCTTTCGTTCATCATAATCAGTAAATATTCTATGATAAAGGACTCAGCTTACAGGAGGGAGAGTCATCGAAACGGGTGCAGATATTAGTTGTCTTGGTGCTCTCGCTCAGAAGCTCTTCATCCTCCTCTTGCTCTGTGCGACGATGTCGGTTGCTGTCAAACAAAATAAAAATGAAGTCAAAATCAAAGAAGTAGTAAAAACACCAAAAGGAAATTAATATGTATTTTGGATTTGTACTCACTCTCCAGCAGACAACAGGTTTTGTTTTTCGTCTTTCTTGATGCGAGGGCGCCCTGGCTTCATCTTCAGGGGTGAGGTGGGAGTCTTCTGTGCGGCTGGTTGGATAAAGTGAGCAAATAACTCTGTTTGCTTCAGCAGGTACTCAAATCTGTTGGTCCGGTCTGTTTGCTGTGTGCACAAGATGATAGTTTAGTAAACGTATTCATGCAAGAAAAGACCAGTTAGCCATGAAACATACGCAGAAGAAAAGGAGAACACTTACCACTTTCTCTTCATAACCAGGATTGGCATCTTTAGTTTTGGAGGAGGAGGGGGATGCATCTTGTCCATCAGGACCCGCATCTGAGGAAGACTCTTTTCCAGCATCTGAAGAATCCGACTTTTCCTGAAGAGCAAAAACAAAACAGAATGCAGTCATGTTTAGTGGCGATACTCATTTACATTTTTCTAACAACAGCAAATAGGTACAAACAAGAAAAAGGAGCAGACTTATTCTGGTCTAGTTGTTCTCTAGAGCAAGTGGAAGACAGATACTCTCTTCACTTATGGATATAACATCTGTAAGTCTCAATATACCACAGGTCTCCACGAGCGCTTTTTTTTTCTCAGCTGCTAGAATGATTCTGACCCAGATGCACTCCCGGCTGACACCTGACCACGTTCACATGTTTATTTTTCTCAATAAGTATGAGTAGACCGAAAACTGGACACTGTGAGTCCATAATATGATCCTGTTGCAGTAAATCCACGTGTTGATGTCTGAGTCTTCACATATGACCATGCATCCGCTGAGATTATTTAAGAGTCTGCTCCTCACGTTGATATTCAGCGTGTTTAATATTTGGAACACCTCAATATGATCCATAGCTGTTTAATACCATCAGTTATATACATTGTGTCGTGAAGGAGAATTTGATTTAGGGGGAAATAACGCATTTGGCATTATTTTTGACATGGAAAACGTTCATGTTTCTTTAATGATTAAACAATAATCGATCGTTAACATTTCCAAAGATCGATCAAGGAGAAAACTTGAAATTTACATCCCTAAAAAGCTTTACCTTATTTGTTTTAATATTTAATACTTTCATTTGGGAATCATTCACTTTCTATTTCTTGATAATTCCTCTGAGCTGCCATAGACATCCTCCAGCTGCAGACGTTCTGGACTCCAGCTGATACGGGCGTGCTGGAGTCCAGCGGCAACAGCTTCTACTACTCGTCTCATTACAATCACCTCTCTCTCTCTTACTCCCCTCTATCCATCTTTCCAGACCCAACTCGGTCGAGGCATGATGGCTGTCTAACATGAGTCTGGTCCTGCTGAAGGTTTCTGCCTGTTAAAAAGGAAGTTTTTCCTCACCACTGTAACTAGCTTAATACTGCAATGCTCATGATGGATTAAGGTGGGGTCAGACTGAGTCTTACCCTGTCTTGAAGTTGGGTCTCTGTTCATAATTTGACATGGAGTATGGTCTAGATCTCCTATGTTTGTAAAAGCGTCTTGAGATAACGTTTGTTGTGATTTGGCGCTATAAATATAAAGGTTAATTGATTGATTGATAATTGTTCCGAAATTTTCCAGCAAGGTATTTTTGTGCAGTCATTTTTAGTCTTTTTGCAAGATACTGAAAAAAGTGTGCAGTGGTTTTATTTGAGTTACAACACGCCTTAAAAATGAAAAAGGATTCCTTTGTTTTCAAAGAAATGTAAGAGTAAAATATTATTGTTACCGTCCATATCTGAGAATTGAAATAAAATAGTTAATTAAATTTTGAGTTCAATCCAGTTTTCTTGAAAATCATTAAAGAATCATGAGTGAATCGTATCGTGAACCAAAAAATCGTTACATCCCTCGTTACTAGCCAAATGTATACATCACATTTTCCTACAATGCTATATGTATTAAGTAACATGTATACTGTCTTGATTTCGTTTTTCCAGGACTATTGAACATATCAGTGAGTATCTGTCAACACGCAGACCAACTTTCTTGCCAATTTCAGTGCATTTACTTCCGTTTGACAGCTGACTTAATCCCGTTTGTTGTACTTTCTCTTACTAATACTACTTTCCTCACGTGGGATCAATAAAGTTTGTTTCATCTGATCTTTAATTCATACACCGTACACCAAAACCCCCACTCAGTCTCTGACGGTTTCCAACAAAAGTAGCGCGAGGATGAAGTGGCAGCATCATCATCCCTCCTTAGTTAGGACACCATTAGTACCGCCGCACTGTTCCACTGAACACAAAGGCGCAGATGGGACAGCTGAGCGGGCTGCTGCTCTCTACTTCTTCTCACGAGGTTTTACAAAAGCCAACAGGCTTGAAAGCAGCTTTATACGTGAAACTAGGTTGGGTGTAAACTTTTCAATTGGTTATGAATGCATGTCTAGTCGGGCTAAGCTAGTAGTATGAGCGCTTATGAAACAGGCTGGCCTTGTCGCTGCTCTGAGACTGGAGGAGACCGAGCTGCTGTTGTTGTGAGCTAGCTAACCAGCTAACTAGCTTCACCACCACCACACATAAACACTACTGAAGTAAACGTTGACGTTCCAAGACTATGAAAACGTGTTGTAAGGGGCTTGGTGCGTTATATTTGAAGACATTGTCGGTCTATTAAAGATGTAAATCGCACAAGATGAAGACAATGCCCACGTTAAAGCGTCTCACCTCTGCTCCTCCGGCTTCTTCAACTTCAGTCGGCTCTTCCCGCAGTTCTACGCAGTTTTCGCTTTCGGACATTATTCACGATTTTCCTCTTCGGTTTAGATATTTTGTACGTTACTTGGTTCCCGGTGTGGTCCCGTACAAGAGCCGTTGGAGATGATCCGAACTTACTGACTGTAAAAGAGAACTATCCAGTTGTTTATAACCAAAGACACACCGGTTGGTCACGGGCAGCACGTTCGCGCTAGCAAGGCTTTTTTTTTTCTCGAGCACCCGCGCTCTCAGCGCTGACGTCAACCCGTTATCGCGAGACTTGGCCATGGCACCTTCAAAGATAGTTGGATGACTGAAGACTGAAGACTTGATGACAAACAAGATGAATTGAAGAGCTATCTTTTCACACGTATATGTACAAATAAAACCACCATAATACAAACAAAATAAATATTGATTGTTTATACATGGGTGTGATAATTGTGCAAAGTATTTTCATGTATATGTGCAATGTAATTACCACCTTTGATAAATTCAAGATTCACGATTCAAGAAAGCTTTATTGCCAAGTGAGCTTGCATACACAAGGAATTTGACGTGGTGATTGGAACACTGGTACTTAACAACAAGACAGTAAGGACATAACAAGACAGTAAGGACAATAAATATATATAAACCTAGACACAAATCCGAAAAATTTTAAATTGAAAAATTATCTGTAGAAAGAAAGGTATAGAAGAACTTTTAAAGACATGCAATAAGCCTAAGCCAGAGTGCACATGCAGTAGATAAATATAATATTAAGGTATATTATGGAATAATTAACAATATTGCACATGGATATTGAGGTATTGCACCGGAAATCAAAGTATTGCACATGTATGTGAAATATCACAGGAGTCTTTAGTGGTTTACAGTCTAATTGTTCATGAGGGATATGGCCTGAGGGAAGAAGCTGCTCCGCTGTCGGGATGTTCTGGTGCTCAGAGTTCTAAAGTGCCGGCCGGAGGGCAGCCTGTCAAAGAGGTAGTGACCCAGGTGAGAGGGGTCTATGAGGATTTTCCCTGCCCTTTTCCTCATCCTGGAGGAGGAAATGCATTTAGATGTAACATGTTTTTTCAATTTGACTCATACAAGTGTTGATTATTATATAAAACTAGTAGGCCTAAATATAATTTGTCTATGCTCTTGCTATTTTGAAACGTAAAGCAAGTAAATTATAAGCAATCAAATCAATTCTCAACAATCATGGATGGATGTAAAAAATATATACAGCAACAATCTGTTAGCAGGCTAGTCTTTAATACACACAATTATTACATTAGGTAGAAAGTTTGCCATACATCACAAAGCACTTTGGTTTGGCTAATACCAACCTCACTGTGTGCACAAGAAAAAAATGGAGCAAAACAAACATGCAAACACAAACACAATAATGTTTAAATTAGTGCATCAATAGTAAAATGACTCATGGCGCACTGTTTATGTTCAGTTGCATGCATAAACAAAGCAGTTTGTTTAAACAGTAAAGGCTAATAGTTTTTTTATTTGTGAAAGAAAACAGTCTTTTCCAGGCATTTTTCTATATAGATAAATGTATAAGTATGTAAGAAAGTTTAAATTCTAGGACAGTGACTCCCTGTTGTAGTGAATAGTCCAAACAAGAGGGAGTACAACTGTTTGTTTCCTAGTATATAGTGTTTGAATTGCACTTGTAATTTAAGTCTTTTGTTAGAGCATGATTGTTCCTAGGTGTTCATCTTCCATAATAAAAATGAAATGTCCTTACCAAGAGTATGCTTTAACTAAAACCTCAAAGTGGAGATGAACGAGGAGTCTTTAAATGCAGCACAGCATCAGAAGCGGCCAAAAGTTGTTCAAATAAATTCATAAAAAATCGACAACATTTGAATACAATGATTAAAAATGTAAAAACACATTACTGTAGGGGAACGAGAATTTAAATTGCCCAAATTAATAAAAAGTGTAACAGGCAATGATTAGACGAAAATAGCTTCACTCAAGGGTCCTACCGACATCTCTGTCCATTGGAATGACGTCGGTGAACAGTTAATCAGCTGATTCTGAGCGATCAAATAAACCAAAATAACACGGCTTTATCTGTCCAAAAAGTGTAACATCTGCCAAAAACTGAGTATATTTGTGTGGGACATTGTTGACATGCTTAATTGGGGTAAGTACAGTTCATAAAGCTGCCTTATCGCTCTTTTACAGAGCGGTATTTATGCCAAGTCAGTGGAACCTAACGTTATCGAGCTAACGTCAGGCCTGTTTGGTTGCTTTGTTCATATTTTCGTAGTTCTAAGATATTAGTAACACCTGTCGCAATGGAGAAAAACAAATATCTTTCAACGTTTAGTTGTATTTATCATCCTATCTAAATGATTGAGAGAAACCGAAACGCATAATGTGACCCACCGGTACAGTTAGCTTAAGCTAACTAGCCAGCAGGGAGACACAGCGAGCATAGACAGCGGAAGATTTCTGTTAAAAGAAGGAATGAAAGAGACAAAAACAAGGCGAGGAAGTAAAATCGCATTCATAGATTTGTGGTCTTTGTCGAAATAAATTATCAGAATTTAAAAAAGATGAATTCAATATATATTACAGTACGTTAACCCGTTAAAAGCTGTGTCATCGTTGAAAAACATCTGTCTGATTTATTTTTATGACTACATTTTTTTAAATCACTGTTTGATTTCTCTTATACAGATTCTTATGTCAAATTTTGAATTGAAACTTTTTTCAATTTGGTAATGGTATTTTTTAGTTTTTGTTTGCAATGTGTTCGAAAATAAATAAATAATTAATATAATAATAGTAATACATTTATTTATATAGCACTTTTCAGAAAACCCAAAGACACTTTACAAATAACACACAATAAGATATAAGATTCAAGATTCAAGAAAGCTTTATTGCCAAGTGAGCTCGCACTCACAAGGAATTTTGTGATTGGAACCATAGACTGTATAAGAACACTGGTACTTAACAACAAGACAGTAAGGACTCGGCAAGAAAGTAAGAACACAACAAGACAGTAAGGAGACAGTAAGGGCACAACAAGACAGTAAGGACACAACAAGACAGTAAGGAGACAGTAAGGACACAACAACACAGTAAGGAGATAGTAAGGACACAACAAGACAGTAAGGGCACAACAAGACAGTAAGGACACAACAAGACAGTAAGGACACAACATGACAGTAAAGACACAACAAGACAGTAAAGACACAACAAGACAGTAAGGACAATAAATATAATAACCTAAACACAAGTCCAAAAATTCTAAATAAAATAAAAATTGTATCTGTACAAAGAAAGGTAAAGAAGTACTTTTAAAGACACAAAATAAGTTAAAATTAGCCTAAGTCAGAGTGCACATGTAGTAGATGAATATAATAATAGGATATGTTATGGAATAAATTACAATATTGCACATGTATGTGAAATATCAGGATAAAAGACAGTGACAGACAGAATAAATACATAAAAAGACAGAATAAATAACAGAATATAGACAGAATAAAAGAAACAAAATAGAAACACCGTGGATATAAAACAAAACATGTAGATGTTGTGGTGACTTGATTTTTCTTCAGACGTTCTCTGTGCGGACAAGTTGTAAAAATAAACAAACATGAAATAATCTACACATTTGTTGATTTCATTTAGTTGTCAAAGCTAGATCGTTGCTTTTAAAATGGATGGATGTCCTGCCTTTATTTCATTATGATCATGTTACATTTAGTCCTGTATTGAACTCTGGCTTGGGCCAGCGTTTCCACATTCTATTCTTTTTCTTATTTAATAAAAGTTAAAGTTGTAAAGACCTGTTCTGCTAAAATGCATGATAGCCCATTACAGCACTGTACAATTGTAATGTAGTTAATCTGTTTTGTTTTCGTTTGCTTGCAGAACTCTTTAAGTGCCATTGGTTAAATATTGTGGAGCACATTTTCCTCTTAGTATTTATGTTACAGTAAATCATCAGACAAGTTCTACTTACTTATGCCAACAATCTGCACACTCTTGAATAATAACAAGTAGTAACTCTGGTGGCTGGAGCAGAAAAGACTCAATAGGCTGTATTTATAGCAGACATTATGACTTGTCAGGAAAATGTAAACAGGCTACCAACTGAACCCTGAACTCCCCCACATTGCGTTAGGGTGTTACCATCGTGCAGCAAATGTCCTCTGTGCAACAAGGTCTTTAAAGGATTGCAGAAGGCACTTTTGATATGTTCAATTTAATAAATACAAAAATGCAAGCTGTTATATGTTTCGTCTGTTTGTGTGTGTGTGACTCCATTGCCCTTCATTTTCTTCAGTTGTGCCCAACAGCTCGTCATCATGGACAAGATATTAGAGGGACTTGTGAGCTCCGATCACTCTGTTCCTGTGAAGAGGGCCATTGTGAAGAAGGTTGTCGAAGCGGCAGAGAAGGAAGTGACTGAAGAACAGTGTCAGTCCCTGTTTGTTCTCACCACCCGCCTCATCCTGCTCGGTGAAGATGCTTCCAGAAGCAGATCGGCCTGCAGGTTTTGGAGGCGTACGCACGCTACCATCGCCCAGAGTTTGAGCGTTTCTTCAGTAAAGACTTTGTCCTCGGTCTTCTTCAGCAGGGCTACGTACAGCTAGACCGCAAAGACCCAGCCATCATAGACTACATCCACTGCTGCTTGCGGCTGCTCATCAGCTGCCCCTCGGTGCTGGAGATCTTCAGCGTGATTCAGGTGGAGGTTCTAAGGATGGTGTGTGAACGCCCAGAGCCTGCTCTCTGCGCCCGCCTCAACACTTTGCTGTCAGACTTTGTGCAGTGCATCCCAAGAGACAAGTCTGGCGTCTTGTTCTGCCAGCAGCTGGTGAGGACAATCAGTTACTTCCACTGTTTTGCCAGCCAGGAGCGGGAGCTGAGAGAGTATGTAGGTCAGGTGACCAGGGTCAGCACGCTGCTGCAGAATATCTGGAAAAACGACCCAGCCACACTGCTTCCCTCGCTGCAGGAAGTCTTTGCCATTATCTCTTCCACAGGTGAGACCCTTTCTTTTACACCTCACAAACTGGTTTCCAGTTAGAATATATCAAAACTACACTTTCATCTGTGTTTGTTTTTATGAAGGTTAGGCTTTTGGATACCTAGAAGTGTCCTTGAGAAATTAAAATCATGAACACATTTATCCAAAGATTAATTTTTATCTTCCAGTAATAAAAATATCTACTTCCATTTGGCTGCAGGGACCCATGGCTTACACTCCTTCCTCTATAAATCTTGGCGTTTATAGCTAGGTTTTTGTGGATGATTATGCACTTATGAACAACTATCTTGTTTCATTTTAGTTTTTCGGTTCTTTGCCTGTAGCTGACTTTGATCCTTTGGCATAGCTCTCTTATTTCTAGTTGCTGAATACTCATCCAAGAAGCCTCGGTTTAATTGGCCTGCTAAAGATTTTGATTTTGGAGGTAGTGGCCTAATTTTCACACACACTTATTCCATTAGAACAGGGGTTTCCAAACTTTTCTGCCCGCGACCCCCAAATATAGGTGCGAAAAGACTTGCGACCCCCACTGTCCCTCAAAGTGATTTAATGTGGCTTCATTTAGCTGGTCTGCAGAAAATTAGCCTACCTTTATGAGCATGTGGCTGTGTTTCTTGTGCCGTTATGAATTAACCTACTGCTACTGATGCTTTTGATAATTAACTGTTCACTAACCCTCAACTTAGGAGTCATCTGGCATAAAGAAAAGCAGAAAACTCATTACATTTTCTATTTTCAAGGTTTTATTTCAAGTTTAGCTACTATTTTGTCGATATTTTTTGACTATAAATGGGTTTTAGATATTAGATCATTTTTAGATATCTTCAACTTTTTTTATTGCATTTTTTCAGTATTTCTTTGTTCACCAGAAGTTAACAAAGTATATATAAGTAAGACAAAACCAACAAAGAGAAGAAAAAAAAATACAGAAAATGCAAACATAATAATCATGATAAAAGAATAATCATAATTAACAGTAGAAACAAGATAAACATAATAAAACAAGGTAAATAAACTAAAATAAATAATAACATATTTTTAGATAACTTAAAAAAAGACATTCTGGAAGACCTCTCACGATCCCCCATTTGTGTCTCACAACCCTCTAGGGGGTCCCGACCCACACTTTGGGAACCTCTGCCTTAGAATCTGCTCATTCAAGGAGTGAATTGTCTTCAAAGGCAGATTTTCAAAAGCACGTAATTGAGATGAGTTTATTCACTCTGAAATAAACTGAAGTCTTGTGTTGATGGTGATTTTAAGAGATGTCCTTCAGCCTGCTGTGCACCGTACGAGTCACTGAGCTGGACAGCAGAACAAAATAAACAAACAGCGAGCAGCGTTTTCAATTGAATGGCACACAGACGGCATGCGTCAGTGAGCAATGTGAGCAGCAGAGCCGCTTTGGGTTAAAGGCCATTCTGCTTCTGTTTCAGTGAGGGTTTTCAGGTGAACTGCGACTCTGACTTGCTGCTGTTAAGCAAGAATTAGACATTCCAATGGAACTGATGTCTAAATGCTTTGGACAGATGTTAAAAAAACAAACACAAGGAACTACTGAAAACATCATGTAACCTAACAACCCTGCAATAACTGCAAAGTCTTAGAAGCTGGAATTGTACAATTTGACTGATATGCACATTTTTAACCAACTTACTGTCAACTAATGCAGAAAAGAAAAAGTAAGCATCTGTATTATTTATGTACCTTTTTTTTTTTATCTGATTGTTTTTCTGCAGACCCCTCCTTTGACCCATCCATCGCTCTGGCCAGCTTAGTCCAGCACATCCCCGTTCAGATGATCACAGTGCTCATTAAGAGTCTCACCACCGACCAAAATGTCAAGGACGCGAGCATGACAAAAGCTCTCTGCAGGTGACTTCACACTCTCCGTCATCCCAAATGACTTCTGAACAGTGTGAATTAAACTGATGTGTCATGTAAACAGATTACGATACACTCAAGCTTCCATACATGCAGCAGAAGTTCTGCAGTGTTGACTTTCTTTGTGATGTTTTTTCGTACACTGTGTAGCTCCATGTTTGTCACCATAAGGTAAGCACATTGTTCCACGTTAGTTACGCTCCTCTTTCTGTCCAGGATGATCGACTGGCTCTCTTGGCCTTTGGCCCAACATGTTGATACCTGGGTCATTGCTCTTCTGAAAGGACTGGCAGCAGTTCAGAAGTTCACCATCCTCATAGACGTCACTCTGCTCAAAATTGAACTGGTTTGTTTTGAAAATTTCTCATTTTGCTAAATAATGACTGTTAATAAGAATGTTAGAAATGATGTATCTTGATTTGATTTGATGACTTTATTTCAAACATGTAAAAGTAAAAATACAAAAAAAAAGCATACAAGTAGAAAAGAAGAAAGAGTTATACAAAAGAAACAAAATCAATATTAGCAAGCAGTGAAACAATTTACTTTACATGTTTGAAAAGGAGTAGGAAGAAGTTAAAACTTCTAATCCTACCCCTTTTTTGCACTATTCCTCTCATTATACGAGTGCAATCCCACCAAGTCAAATCTTCATATATTATCTTCATATTTACACCAACAAACAAAAGTAAACCCCTTGTGATTCTCACACTTGTCTTCCTCCTTGTACCTCATGAAATCATTTCTTTTGTACTTCTTCTTGAACTGAATTATGTTCTGACATTTGCTGTGGCTCCATATTGAGACTGTTCCAAGTTTTACTCCACAGATTGAAATACAAAAACTTTTCCTGTGGTCCAAACACTCTTCATCTTTAATCTTAACTTCCCTCTTAAGTTATTACTCCCTCTCTTTCAAAGTATAATCTTTGAATATTTCCTGGCAGAAGATTTCTCTATGCCTTATACACAATTTGTGCAGTTTTAGAATCTACGAGGTCAAATAATTTCAATATTTCTTTGAATATATATCTTGAAAGCTATCTTTGAAAGCTATGAGATTATTCTTTGTAATAATACTTTATTTATATGGAACTTTCAGTACAGGTTCCAAAGTGCTTCACAATCAATCAATTAGACTTTATTTGTAGAGCACCTTTCAAACATTAATATTGTAACACAAAGTGCTGTACATGAAAATAATAATGTTAGTAATAAAATAGAATAAATTAAAAATACCCCATCCCTTGCATCCCCCAAACCCACCCTACAATCCTTATGCCAGGTTAAGAAAATGATGTGAAAAAAAAAAAAGAAGAAGAAGCTGACGAATTGAAGAAACGCGATCATGCTTTCTTAATGAGGAAAACACTGGGGATGAAATCAGATGTTAAAACTCAAAATAGTAAATAATCCACAATAAAGTTATAAATATATACAAATTAAAAGATTAACTGAATAAATAATGTGTATATATCTATAATAATTTAAAATAAGACATTATATTATTATTATTATATTATTATTCAAATGTACTAAAAAAAGGGAGGTCTTCAGTTTGCTTTTAAAAATGCTGAAAGTCTGTGCAGCCCTCAATAATCGACAACAATCGTCATTAAAAACGAAGCAAACAAATAAATAAATGTAGAAGCATGCACACTTATAAACAGATCAATACATTCAGAGTTAGAATTCAATAAAATCTCAGAATGAAAGCTTATCTGTAAAATTGTGCCTTGAGGAATGAGATAAAACAGGAGACTGACTCTGCAAGTCTGATCTCTGCTGACAGGCTGTTCCAAAGTGTAGGTGCTCTGACTGAAAAAGCCCTGTCACCTTGGAACAGCCAGCAGAGCACTGCTGGAGCATCTCAGATCATACAGGAATAAAACCTCAGAAATATAGGAAGGGGAGAGTTCATTTCGGGCCTTAATATGGTTAAAATAATCTTGCAAGCTATGAAGATATTTGACCTGGGCCTGACAAACATACACATTAAATAGCTGGAGCTAAATCAAAGTTTTTATAAATGTATGCATGTAATTAAAGTTCCTTTTTGTGATCCACAGGTATTCAGTCGCCTGTGGTACCCCATCGTGCGGCAGGGGGCGCTCACTGTGCTCTCTCATATGCTGCTGAGTTTCCAGCACTCTCCTGAGGCCTTCCATTTGGTAAGGGATCTCCTCTCTCCTCACAGCCCATTTCCCCCCTCATATGGCCACTTTATTGGTTTTCTCATTTTTCTCCTTCTTCTTCTTCTGGCTTAATTACTTCAAAGCTGTGCAGATTTCTTTTCCCAGAACCCCAGGCTGAGCACCACTCTCCTACTAATGATGTGTGAAGCACTTAAATGCAGGAGAAATGGCCCTTGAGTTGGCCAATTTCATTAGTATCTAAAAACATGAATAGTCTCAGAAATACTCTGCGGGGGTTTCCGATGTTCAGCCTCCCTCTGGCTGACCTTGCTGCAGATTTGTGTTTAAATCTCTGGAGTACAGTCCGATGTTTTCAGCACCACCAGTGGTCTCAACATTTTCCTCCCATTTTCATCCTTCACTGTCCCAGGTTGTTCCACATGTGGTGCATCTGGTCCAGTCTTTGAGGACAGATGGGCTCCCCACCAGTAAGCTTTCCTGCTGCAGTTCACTGAGCTCATACACTGCATGATGTACCAGTACTCTGGCTTCCCTGACCTCTACGACCACATCATAGAGGCCATCAAGGTAAGGGAATAGGAGGTAATACCTCAAAGGTTCTCATGTACATACGTAAAAGTTGTTTTTTACATTGCAATAAAGATCAAGAGCTTTAAGACTCATTGATTTGAAGATAATTAAAATGTCGTCCTCTCAGGATCTTCCAAAACCTGGAGAGGAGAAGATCAAGTTGGTGTTGAATCAAAGTGCCTGGACCTCCCAGTCCAACTCATTTGCCTCAGGTCTTGTGAGGCAGGTTGGGAAGTCTGAGACCGGCAAGACCGGCCTGGTCAACCTGGGGAACACCTGTTACATGAACAGCATCCTCCAGACCCTCTTCATGGCCACAGAGTGAGCTTGAACTATTCCACCCAAGTGTTGTGTTGTTATATTTGCACCTGAACGTCATGCATAAACATGAACAGACTGATTGTTTTATTTTACTCTCTCAGTTTCAGGCGGCATGTCTTATCATTAAACCTAAACGGCTCCAACACATTAATGAAAAGGCTTCAGCTCCTCTTTGCTTTCCTCGCCACACTCAGGTCAGTTTTGTTCTGTGCAACTAATATTACAGAGTTTCATTAAAGATGACAACAATAATTGATCAACCTTGTGCGTGTGGTGCATGCATGTTTCCTGCAGAGGGCAGCATACGCTCCCAGGAACTTCTTGGGAATCATCTCGGCCTCACTGGTTCAACGTCGGCTCTCAGCAGGATTGTTCAGTAGTACCTGCGATTTATTCTGACAGGTATGAAATCACTTCGAGCAGGATCAGTCATAAAAGGCATGTGTCAAGTTAATGTGTCAGTTTAGAATGCAATCCTGCTTTCTTCTTTTTGCTAGTTGAAATCGTAAGACATTATTGCCTCACTTTGTGTTTCCGAGATAGTAAAAAGGCTGTGAAAGAGTGGCTCAAAGTAGAACAACAGTTGTTTTTTCTTCTCTAAGACTGAGCATCTCTCTCTTGATCTAAAGGTTACATGAGGAGGAGAAAAACACTTCAAGTCCTTGAATCAGCCAAGCCAAGGTCGCCTCCCCTGTCGATACAACAGCAAAGACCCAACCGCTCAGGCTCATCCAGAGGACACTGAAGAGTCATCTGTGTCTGCAGTAGAAGCTAAATCTGTGAATGATGGGAGGACTTTGATAGAACAGGATGTTTGGTGGGAATCTGATCACAGGGATTCGCTGTACGCAGTGTAACGGCATCTCTGAGAAACAGGAGCGCTTTACGGACTTGTCTTTGGCCTTCTGTCCTTCTGTGACCTCTCAGGACAACCCTCACCCACAGGGGTCCTCAGAGGAGCCCAAAGTCCTCTGTCAAGGATCTGTGAATGGCGGCAGTGAGACTCCAGAGCCAGGCTCGGCCGAAAACCCCTGCTAGCAATGTCAGTTTTGTGCCAGTGACAAACGGTCCCCCACTCTCCGTGCCTGACCTGGTGAACTATTTCCTGGCTCCGGAGATCCTGGACGAAGAGAATGCGTACTTCTGTGAGAAGTGTGGCTCCCTGCAGCGAGCGGCAGAGGACAATGAAACTGGTGTCCGCACCTGAATACTTGATCCTCACCCTGCTGCGATTCTCATATGATGCCAAATGCCACGTCCGCAGGAAGATTCTAGACAATGTCACCATCCCTCCCCTCATGAGGCTTCCTGTGCACTCCCCTTCAATGCATACACAATGTTCCTCTTCTACCTCCTCTCCTCTGCAAGTGGACTCCCCCGAGAGCAGCGAGAATCTGGCCAAGAAGCTGAAACCATCTCAGAAAGAGGAGGAGGAAGAGGAAAAGGAGAGGATAGATGGAGACGAGCTGATAAACAGCGAGGGGGAGATGTCAGTCCAGTCTGTTGCCCTACGTCCTCAGCTCAGTGGTGATGCATTCTGGCATTTCCTCCGAGAGCGGCCACTACTACTCTTACGGCCGAAACATTAACGGAGCAGATGGATCGCAGCATCCGGCCAATCACTTTGCCCTCAAGGAGGATTTGGGGAACGGACAGGCCGAGTGCAGCCCTCTCACTTGCTCCGCTCTTTCGATTCCACCTGAACAAGGAGACAAACTTTCCACCCAGGAGGCAAAGGATGGCTGCTGTTCAACGATAGCAGAGTTACATTCTCGTCCTTCCAATCAGTGCAAAACATTACCAACCGCTTCCCCAAGGACACGGCGTATGTGCTCATGTACAGAAAACAGGAGCTACGAGGGCCGAGCACAAACGGAGGACAGACGGCGAATGGAATGATAGTGAGTGCAGAGCCTCCGCTGCAGAAGAACTCCTGGATGCTATCATCAAGGACAACAAGCTGTATTTACAGGTGAACAAAACACATTTCTCGCATTTAACGTACAAGTCTCTGTGAGTTATACCAATGTATTCAAACCACATGACATAACAAGCATCAGACTGAGTATTCAATCTTCTGTTCAGCAAATAAACAGAAGATTGAATAATGTCTTATGCCTCGCATGCATTATATCACTAGCACTAACCCCTCTAAGTGCAGGGTTATTATGAAGGTCGAGGACTGTAGTAGATTCACTCAGCTGGAAAGAGGCTTAGGGGAAAACTGACATTACTCTAACAGATAACTAAGAGCCTGCCTGCAGAGTATTGGATTCTCGTTTTGTGACTGAACTTCAAATCTGAAGTGTCCTGTTATGAGATGGGAGGTGTAATTTCACAAGTCACTGGACCGTGCTGTGTTGGGTTGACTTTCCAGTGTGCTTGTGCAGGTGACTGAAGTGAATCACCTCTAGAGGGTGCTGTAGTAATGCGACATACTATGCTTGTAGCCAGAGAAAATGCTGAATAACCTCTCTGGCTTAGCATGGTTTAGGTTTGTATTTTTTTTATCCATCCTGTTCAAACTTTAAATTCATATTACTCAAAGGGAATCTTTTTTTTCTTCATGTGTGTCAACAGGAGCAGGAGCTCAACGCTCGGACCCAGGCTCTCCAGGCCCCTTCATCCTCCTGCTCATTCAGGCCCAACGGTTCAGATGACAATAACCCACCAGGGAGCTGCGGCCCATCTGGTGGAGGGGGGGGAGGGGGAGGGGGCTTCAATACTATCAGTAGACTGGTATTCTGAGAGAGCGAGAGAGAGAGGGAGAGGGAGAGAGGAAAAAAAGCAGCAGGAAAATCAGATGAACTGTGACGAGGAGAGACCTGCACTGATCAAACAGGAGCTGAACTGTCACACAGCACATGTGTAATAACCTCAAAAAAAGCACTGAAAAGATCTGAAATCACACATGCTCACACACTTAGAACACTGACGCTACATCTGATTAAAGATTTGGATTTTCAGACTAGGTAGCACTGTTGTAGTCACTATTTCATACGGAATTTATCTTGATTATTTTATTGACAAGGAAATCTTTAATAAGTTCTCAAATAAAAAAAAAACAGAGGTACATGATCGTTATTAGAGCAGATGTTATCTCTTCCATAAATGAAAGATGTAAAACTAAAAATGATTTCATATATAAATAATTTCATGCATTGATTGAATGTGGAGAAATGATCCAGTCTAGAACATGTTGATATGATCTGGTTTTTCCAGAGTGTTTATGATATTACCTCACACACACACACACACACACACCCATACATACTCACACACTGCACACACATACAAACATATGCAAACATATGCATGTGCAGTGCACAGTAAAGGATTTAAAAAAAAGCATTCAGCTGTAAGATAAGAGACTTGTTGGATTTGAACACACAGCTCAACCTTTGTTACTTTTCTGAATTGCATGTGGCTTTCCCTTAACGAGCTGTGGAGTCTGATTTTCAAGATATTTGAATCTTTTCTGATGTGTGCTGTGGTGTTTTATAGGTTTCTTATTCCATGCAATAAATGTAAGTATGACTTCAAATATCATTCTGACTTATGAAAAACAAGACTAGTTGAAACTACTACGATACTACAGTATATATGAGAAATGTCCAAGATAAGGCATTTTTGGATATGAGTATTTACTGCTTTCCCCCCTTCAAGGTGATGTCATCTACAGAGAATCTGATTGCAAACTGCTTGTCTCATATATGACAGCAGTTTACTGTTGTATTTCATATTTTATTGTGTTCCTATGATTTGATCAATTAGATAGACATTGTGTTCATGCTGATTTTATGTGCCTTTTCGTATTAAATGCAGATTTTTGAAGAGGGATTTGTAAGGGTACACCTCAGGGGTTTTGTGTTCATGTTCATAATAACTACACTTTTCCCCACAGTACAAAACAAGAAGTATTTGTTGAACTTTCTAACATTTCAGATATAGGTTTTTGAGGTGTCATGATTGCAAAGAGTTAAACAGACATTGAGGATTAAACTATATAGAGGTGATGGTGAACATACTGACCGAAATCATTCAAAAAAAGGAACAAAGATGCAAGACATTTTAAACATCCTGAATTTATTATGGCCAGAATCAGAAGCCAGTTGCTTCAGGGCTCACTTCATTTAAACAATTTAAAATGAGCCAAACACCAAAGGTTACGAGTGTGCTGAAGCTAAATCTGAATGTGCCAACTTCCTTGTCACAGTTTGATATTTTCTGCATTTCATGTGCAGATACATGCTTAACCACTAGGAGCAATTCTGAGTATTAAATAGTTCAAACTAAAAATAATTCAAAAGCTGACTTTGATATGGCAAACCTGGAGATTTCCTCTGAAGAACAACCCTACTTTCATTTGTTAGAAATGCGTTTGTGAAAAAAATACAGAATTGTAAGCTGCCTACATAAATCCGTCAAAGCTGCATGTTTTCCCCAATTTTGCTTTGACTGCATTATTATTTTTTCTACAAATAGAAACAAGTATACACGAAACCGTGTGTAAAAAAGGAACTGAGAGATTGCTTGAATCACACAGTATACCCATGAGTTAGGGAACAAATGAAAGCTATAATGTAGCAAATTACTTTCTAAATAGCCCTTTTTTTTCGAATCAGCAATTGATAAGGAAAAACCAATGCAGTAGCACTAAAGCTTTCAAAGGACATTTGGGGAAAAAGAAAATCAATGATCTTAATTATTAATCAACCAAACCATTTCACTTTCTCCTCACTTTTGTTGAATTGTTAACTCTTGGGAATGGTATGATATCACATCTTTTAAAATGACTGAGTGTCTCATTAGGAAGATGTAGTGTTATATTAGTTGTAGGTTCTTATAGTTGCATACAGTATGCATTCATTCATTTAACATGCACTGACAGTAAATACAGCCTGGTCTATTAATCTTATATGGGTTCAATTAAACAGAGCACTTTGTTTCATACATCCTCAGCTGGATCACGATGCATTCAATGGGACTCACTTAAAACTAAAGGTCTACACACCTACAAAGTGCCTAACATGAGATAACATGAAGCCCTCACAAATACAAGTGCACAGATATCTAGGGCATTTCAAATGTATCATGCAAGCTGTTGTCAAAAGCGTATTAGGTATCATGAAAAATAATTAATTAACTATATTGGTTTCTTGTGTCAACAGCCTTTAATTGCTCCCTATGTTTTCATTAATACTGAGGCTGTTGAAAGAGCTAATGTGCCTGTACAATGGCAAAGCCATTAATCACAGGCGAAAAGGGGACATCCTTTGGGGGAAGTGTTACCATTACAATAGCATTCCAATGAGATTCCAGAGATACCATTCTAAATCCATGGTAAACACCTCTTTGCCAGTGGATTACACCAATTATATGTGCATTGCTGAGTCCAATATATAGATCGGATTGTAAACCAGATCAATAATACACTAAAAGTTTGAACCCTTTGTCTACCACTAATGTGATCGGTAACAGTCTCAAAAACCCTGATCTTTATAATGGAGTTAAAAAATGTATAAAATTACAGAACAGTGCAGAATCTAAGCTAGTCAGCCTGTTTGTAGCCTTTAACAGATGAAAAAGAAACATTTTTCATATTCTAATCAAATTCTAAACACAGTATATGCAAAGCTTTCCTTCAAATAAATGTTTTAATTGTACCAGACAGACAGATACAAAAGTTGTACACTTTTAAAAAGGTCAATGAGTTTACTGTCCTTACTGTCCCACATACTACATGATATTTGTGCCGAGTTTGTCTAATAAACGCGCAATCTGGATTGTGTACTTAAAACGCGCAATGATTCCTTGGGACCTTTGAGTGAACGTGGTGGGTAGTTTCTTTGTCTTTACTGTAGCTATCTTTGGTCACAAGTTTTCACCCATGACTGAGACATTAGTACAGCTCCAGTACGAGGTATTTTATCTGTAAAACTGGTGTATAGGTAATAGAGTTTATAGGACGGAACACAGTCGAGTTTTGAACTACATGTCCCATGTTTGAGGATTTTACAGTTATCCCCGTGTGCCGCCGCCTCCCCGTTTCGTCCTTTACAAAGAGTTGTAAAGACAGCAGGACTACACGGTGCTGACATCCGGTGGAAACTTTCAAAATAAAAAGGTCCCATCTACTGGACAATATGTGGAAGACTGTTGAGCATGCAGAGCCAATAGTTGTGAAGTAAGACGCACTAATGAAAAAAACCCCAAATTGAAACAACAACAATAAACATTTGCCCTCAAACAATAACATATCATTTTAAATGTGTACATTTCACCAATACAAGTTAATCATGATTTTTGGAAGCCTATTTATGTACAATATAATTGAGTGACTCCAGATCAGAAGTGGTACCAGACTTCTGTGGACTGGAGTGGCCCAACTGGGGCACTGACTTTTGCAGGGGTGGCATGAAGTTCATGTAAATACATACAAAAATGAATTGCATTTCTTCACCATTCCACAAATCTACTCTGAATATTAACATAAAAGTATCCAAAATGTTATCTGATGATACAGAACTGAACAAAACACTGGATCCCACACACACAAAGAGGATTGCTATGGTATCCTACATAGCGAAGAAATGTATTCTTCTCAGATGGAATCAGCCTCAGACCCCCTACATTTAACCTGTTCAAATAAACTTTGAATGAAACCTTACGTCTGGAACAATGCACATAGGCTACACTCTGAAAAACAAGGGGGATGTTTTCCTAGAAGTTTGGCAACCGCTAATGGACCTCTGACATCTACCGAACATGGCTGGCCGTGCTTGGACTCTGAGTACAAAAAGAGAATGTAATGTGACCATGGTTTATGTATTGTACTTATTATTTGTACTTATTGTAATGTACGTAGTTGTGTTTTACAAGATGTTTTTTTCCTTCCCTCTTTTTCCCCTCTTCTTTTCACTTTGCTCGCTTGTGTGTTTTTCGTCTTGTATGTTATAAAATGTTGAAAATACATAAAAAGATAATTGGAAAAAATAAAAAGTATCCAAAAGGTGTTGTAATTATTGGAAAGCAAAGAACAAAACATAAACAACCAAAGAAACAACAACATTGTGGAGGAAAATAAACTTAATGTACTTGGGCTAGCACCAAGGGGGACAATCATATTTTAAGGGGGTCTGTGGCAACCATGGACTATATAACACATATCTGGATTAAGGTGGCCCTGAAGGACAAAACACATTTACAAAAGATGAATCACTTTTACAAAGTTGGAGACAAATTTACATTTTGGAAAACATTTTTACATTTTATAAAACTAAATGACATTAACAAAACACTTTTACATTTAGGAAAACAAATTTACGAAATCAAGAAACACTTTTACAAGCTGTGAGACAATTTTACAAACGACAGTACGCTTTTACCATTTCTGAAACAAATTCACATTTCATTTTTAACGGAAAGGGGATGTACCAAACACCGGAAGTGATCTGGAAGTGATCGAGTGAGGGGTCATTTAGTTTGTTTGGATGGAGAGAAACCAAATGGAGTGACCTTACACAAAGTGTAGGCACCAGTGGGCGCTTACCTGGTTGATCCTGCCAATTGCATATGCTTATCTCAAAGATTAAGCCATGCAAGTCTAAGTGCACACGACCGGTACAGTGAAACTGCAAATGGCCCATTAAATCAGCCATGGTAATGGTATTCCATTTGTTATTGGATCCCTTTCGGTGTTTGGTACATTCCCTTTTCCTTTAAAAATGAATGTAAATTTGACTCAGAAATGGTAAAAGTGCTGGATCTTCTATTTGTGCCAAACACAGTTTTACTCAATGTAGGATTTTACACCGTGCTCACTACATTAAAGCTTGTCTGTCAAAGATATTTGGAACCGTTTCTTCTTTGTGTGATCGATGTCAACATACATCAGCACATTACACTCACATGTTCTGGAGCTGTCCCACCCTAAATGTGTTCTGGTCTAAGGTATTTGGAACGTTGACTATTGCAACTGGAGTAAGACTGGTCCCTAATCCTTGTACTGTTTTGTTTGGTGTGTCTCCTCCTCTGTCTGCTCTTTCTCCAGCCAGAAAAGGCATGTTAGCTTTTATGACTTGGCTGGCCAGAAGGCTGATATTGTTAAATTGGAAGTCCTCTGCCCCACCTGCCCATTCGAGCTGGATTAAGAGTGTATTCTATTTTCTTAAACTTGAAAAGATTAGGCTGACCCTGGGTGGTGGCAAGGCTTACATCTTTAAAAAAATCTGGGACCCTTTCTTGTCTCGTGTTGAGAACTCGGCTTGCTGTGTGTCTTTAGACTGAGCATCAACATGGTGTGTCTTACTATGTTTAGATTATTGCTTTAATCTGTTTATTTTTATTATACTTACTTCATATCATATTTTTTCATTTTTGGAATTCTATCTAGTTAGTCTGGAGGGAGTATGTGTCAGGGTGGTGGGTTATTTGTTGTTTTGTATGTCGTATGTCATTTGTATGTTTCTTTGTTTAAAAAAAATGGAAAATGTGCAAACTTCTAATATTAGATGTAACTGTTTTTCTTAATGAAAATCAATAAACAAAGTTAAAAAAAAGAAATGGTAAAAGTGCTCTGTCATTTTTAAAATTGTCTCACCACTTGTAAAAGTTTGTTTATTTTTATTTTGTAAATTTGTTTTATTAATTTTTTTTTTTGGCCTTGGTAAAAGTGCTTTGCTAATGTAATTTTTTAAATAAAATGTAAAAATGTTATCCAAAATGTAAATTTGTCTCCAACTTTGTAAAAGCGTTTCATCTTTTGTAAATTAGTTTTCTTAAATGTAAATTTGTTTTGTTCTTTGTAAAAGTGTTTTGCTATTGTAATTTTTATAAAATGTAAACATGTTTTCCAAAATGTAAATTTGTCTCCAACTTTGTAAAAGTGTTTCATCTTTTGTAAATTTGTTTTCTTCAATGTAAATTTGTTTTGGCCTTGGTAAAAATGTTTTGCTTTTTGATGTAATTTTGTTTTACAAAATGTAAACATGTTTTCCAAAATGTAAATTTGTCTCCAACTTTGTAAAAGTGATTCATCTTTTGTACATTTGTTTTGTCCTTCAGGGCCACCGTACTGGATCCTCCCCTGCACATTATGAAGTTGCCTTTATCAGGCTACATTCAATGACAAAGTAACATTATTGTATTTTGAAAACAGCATTCCTTCATTTCCGATTTGCAGCCATTACTCCAGTTGGCTTGACGTCGCCATGGTTCAGAGGAGGGTGAGTTGAGGGAAAGACGGAGCCACCCTGTCAATCATAATTAAGGAACCATGGGAGTAAACTGGTAGGGAAGCTCGGTGGAACCACTGTGTTTACGGTGAAGATTGTTCTAGATTGCGCAGAAACGACAACTATGCACCGGTACACTGTGGGACGTTTACGCCTGGTTTCGCCAACTGGGAATCACTCTACTTTGGTGGGAATTTAGCATGGAGCGCTGCATATAACAACAAAAAACTTAGCGACTTTGAGTTGCCTTGCGCCTGTTTTTGTCCCTTCGGCGTTCCAGTGTGAACAAAAATACACAAGTCATCGTTGATATTTGTACAAAAGGCGGTGCCGCGGAGGTTTATATGAACTCCAAGCCCAGGATATACCCGTGTGTTTGACTACAACTCGGGGAAAATCTGGTGTGTGCATTTCAGAGAACTGCCTTGTCGGTGAGTAGACCCGGGAGTGACGGTATTTACTGCTCTTAAAAGCACAACCATTCAATACGTGTACATTTTTAACTTGTATTTCAACTTCAGGGTTTGAGCTTTGTGTGTTTTATTTTCAGATACAAAAAGAAGACACTCCCAAAAGCAAACGAAGCCAAACAGAAATCAGCGCTCAAACTCCAGGGAGGGCAAGAAAGGAGCAGATATGAGTGGGGGAGATGTGGTGTGCTCAGGGTGGCTGAGAAAGTCTCCTCCGGAAAAAAAGTTGAGACGTTACGTAAGTGCAGTTTATATCCTATTTGTTACATTGTAATAAGGTAACCTGTTACACAGAATGAGCCAGCATTTCACTGGACACTTCAAGTGCACGACTGGGCGCAGGGACAAAACGTGTAGGCCTCGTCTTGGGTGCATTTCAACAAAAAAGTTTTTGCCTTTTCTGAACTAGGAATGCTGTGCGAGTTTTCTCAGCTTACTTTGTACTGTAAGATGTATTTAATCAGAATCTAGCAGGTATGATGTTGTTGTTGTTTTGGGTCATACCTGTGACAGCTTCCTCAATGGCAAGTGCATGCACAGCAATCCAAGCCCACAGCATGTTCTCTGAGGATTAGATTTTTCGTAGACCGATAACACAACACATTGATTTCCTTGGGAAGCAAAGCTCTCAGCGTCACTGTAACCACTCACTGTGTCAAAGGTGGTGGATGGTCATGCCAAAGGGTTAAATGATTTACAAAACATCTGCAGAATACTTGAAAGGATGACCCCATTCCTGTAAATCTCAAACACTGTTTGTACAAAGTTGTCACAAGTGCAGAATGAAGTGTTAGAGTTGTTATTTTAGTTTCATGTTTACTGCCTTTCACTGGATAATCCCTCATGCTACCCCCTCATCATGAGGACAAAACGTGTCTCTTCTCCCAGCCTGGCTTTGAATTGTCTTTTATTTTCAGAGTGGTTTTCTCGGCCTATTTGTTGTGCATGTTGGCAGCAACAGCTGATGCAAAAACAAATAACTTCAGCAGCTTCAGCAATACACGAGCTGTCAAGTCTTCATGCTTTCCTTGTGGATCAGTGAATATCACGGTTATTGATATTTGAATTACAAGGCCAGCAACTTGAGAGGAGGGTTGGTTTTGCAGAAACCACAGTTCCAATGAAGTCTTGCTTCTAAAAGCAATACAAGAAAATCCAGCCACAGAGACAGGTTTTTACCGAGCTGTCTCTGGATTATAACAGAACAGTATCTGATGCAAGGAGGATGGAGTTTAACTCTAAGTTTATTACCTAGGACTCTGCTTTTTTTAGTTGAGTGTATGCTTTTATAAGTTGTATTTTATTATAGCTTAATAACACTGACTTTAAGATTCCTGATTTAACCTTTTTTATTAAGAATGAGTGATATTAAGCATCAGAGGTCACTTTGACGTGCTGTCTTTGTTGCTGAGCACTTCATATTCCCATCCCAGGATGCTTTCTGTTCTTCATTATTCAAGATAATCTCCAAAACCAAGTCTTACCATTGATGACCCAGAATCGTTCCCTCTCAGTAAACAGAAAGCTGGTGGATGACTTAATTGTTCTCAAGGGGATATGGCAGCTCGCTGCTCCAGTTTTCTAACTGTTTTTTTGGACACAGAAGCTTAGAATAGCCAGGAGGCCATCTCACAGAGTGTTGTGAGGAGCATGGGAACTGCTCTGATGACGGTTTTGTAAGATAAACTTGGAATGGTTTACAGCTTTTCCAAAAACAAACAAAAAGCGTCTGTTCTTCTGGCGTTTTTAAAAATTTGTTTTACTGTTGGCACTGTGGGTTAGTTTATGTAAGAGCTATCATAAGTCATGTCAATAACATTACAAAAAAGAAAAGGAAACAGTTTTTGGGGTTTAAGGGACTTCCATCACCCCCAAACCCCCAAACCCCCATCAACTTTTCTGATTGAACAATACTGCAAATACACTTTAATACAATTTTTAGGTGATCAAATATTAATTTGGAAACGAGTACCCCAATCCTCCCCTATTGATTGTGTTATACTCTGACTGTATCACAACTCATTTAAAACCCCCTCATATGAAAAGTAGAGCGAAGTTGGTCTCATAATTGACATTTGGACAACCTTTTTTCTGAATTTTAATGTCACCTACGAAGCCGAAAAACACAAAAATGATATGAAACTTGATATATGAAACACAAAAGCCTTTCAACAAGCTGCCGAGCATTTACTGAAATCTAAAAATACTCATTAACACAAAAGGGGATTGGTTGGTTGAGGTTCCCCCTTCAGTGACAGGCCATGGTGCTTTGTCACATGAAGCTGTGTAATTAATGGAAGCGCTGACTGTCCTTTTTTTTTTGTCAGATGATGAATTGTTCAACTGTTACCGATTTAGGAATTTACCCCCAGCTGTTTGAGTTGATGCCCAAAATAAAAGGAGAAGTTGATTCTGTGCTAGAATAGAAATCAAGCAGCTGATAATGAGGCGCTGTGGTTTTAGGCTGACAAGGATTAGTGGGATAAATGTTCTGGTATTTTACTAATTCAGTGACTGATTGGACTTTTTGTCTGTGCTGTAAAAATAACATTGTCAGGGCCCTGGCTTTGGTCCTCAGGTGGGTGGTGCAAGTCTGATTCCAACCTGTGGACCCTTTCCCACATGTCACTCCCCACTCTTTCTCCCGGTTTCCTGCTCTGTCCACTGTTCCATCCTTTTTGATTGAAGACATAAAAGCCCAAAACATATAACTTTAAAAAATGACAACATTGCACTAGGACCATATCGAGGCTTCTGCACCAACATAACAGTGATTTGCTTCCTTACAGAGTGAATGAATCAGGCGACTGGTCAGTTCTGCTCTTAAATATCTGTGGTTGTATGCATGATGTTGGTTGTTGAATTGTGTTGTGTTTAGTGGCTATCATATGATTTGGTGCATTTGCTTAGTGAAGATGGCTTGTGGATATCAGCCATAAAAGATCTTGTGGTTATATCAGATGATGCTGTTTCCATGTCGCTGGAACACAGGCTTGAATCAGTTACTCTCAGTAAATTCTCTGGAGACCAAAGTCATCATAGTTTATGATCTGAGCAGTAAGTTTTCCTGTGTTTGCTCAGGATCACATATATTTAAGAGTAGAAGTTGACCTGCTGTGTGCTGTAAGGAAAATAATCTCACCTATCATATCTACCTCTCTCAGGCAGGGACCTGAAGTTTTATCTGCAAGGAAACTTTCTTCTGATAAGGATGTTCTGATATGACTAACATCCTGGTTGTTTAAGTGAGAACTTAAATTCTATCTCATCGTCCAGCCTGATTATCAGAAATCACACTGAAAACAGTCCAAATTGAGCACATTTACCGCATTAGCAAATAGAAGAAGAAAGCAAACTGCATTAAATAGTGTCACACTATAATCTCACACTATTACACATAGGGGTGCAACGGATCAAAAAACTCACGGTTCGGATCGGATCACGGTTTTGAGTCACGGATCGGATCATTTTTCGGATCAGCAAAAAAAAAAAAAAAAAAGACAAATACAACTTTGTCCCTCCATTTATTTTGTAAAACACTTTTAAACTTTTGCCAATAAAATAAAAACAAGATTCAACTCAAAATGTACTGCTTGTGCAAAGCACCCTATCTGTGGGCCCAGTCCTGCCTCATTCACTGCATTTCATGGCATGGCAAGTTAAGGAGCAGAGGAACTTCAAAAGTTTCACTACATTCTTCTTTCAATCGTTGATTTTCACCGTCCACTTTTCTTTGAGCTGCAAACTTGGAACACATCGTTTTCGTGCATTCTAGGGTCCTACAGCTGGCAAAGTGCCAATATGTGAACTGCTCCATAAACGAAAGTGAAAGTTAAAGATTTCACTCGCAGCATTGGACTCTAATTGACCCATTAACAGGCTGTCTGCGTATCGTTGACATGGAGACAAGTCCCGGTAAACACAAGGTGACCCGACCAAAACACCGAGTGAAGGAATAACAGTTCGGGGGCCACAAATAGGCGGCCGGACGCGGCCCGCGGGCAGCGTATTGACGGCCTCTGGTCTAGTGGGTGCGCGACGGAATTTCATAACGTGGCTCAATCACATTCAGCATTCACTGTATTTCACAGGGAAACCAAAATGCTCCCATACATGTGACTTACAAGATGCAGGAGGTTTTTCAAGTTCCTCTGCTCATTCACTTGCCATGACTACCGCTGCGCTTGAGGAGTGAGTGTGGATTGAACATGCAGTCATCACGTGAACACGCGCAACTTTTTTCATCAACCGATCCGCGGACCACGTCCGTGCCGAACCGTGGAGAGGCATCCGTACGGATCACGGATCAACCATGATCAACCAATCAGTGCGATTTCATACCGATATCTGATCAACTACATGAATTACTAAAATAATAAAGCAACATTTAAATCAATATCAAAGTAAAAGGTAGGTAATAAAATGGTTGAACCCTTAATAAAAGCCAGACTCAATAAATACGTTTTTAGTTTACGTTTAAAAGTCCCAATATCCCTATCAGCGCCTCTCAAATATAAAGTTTATTTTGTTAAAATAGTTGAAATCTCAAGCCTTTTTTGGTAAGGCTACCAACAACACTAAAAACAACTGCCCCTTACTGCCCCCTTTACTTGCCCCTGAGAGGTTATTGGGGTGTACTGCAATTTTTTCAAAAAGCTGTGGTAAAATCAGGCTTTTTGGGCCGCAGGGACTGACAAGATGCCATTAATCATTGCGTCTGCTGACTTCCAGGTAGTTCAGCATTCTAGCATTACGGCAGTAGCCATTAACCTGGTCAGGTGATGCCAGGCTGGCTACCTTTTTCAAGCCCCCCCATTTTTCTGTTATGTTTATTGTCACCGTCATCTATCATAATAAAGTCAACAACTGTAGTCACCCTCTCCAGAAGCCTGCTTTCTTTCTAAAAGAAGTGGAGCTCTCTTTGTTGTTGTGAGCAGCTGTCGCCAGGTTTAATGGCTGAATACAAAACACGATTACAAACCTTCTTACAAAAGTATGTGAGCAAGCCACCAAATTCATATGTTTACTCCCAACACCAGACTGAACAGTAGTAGACTAGACGCTGGAGCCCATGCTTACCCGATTAACCACTCAGGGCAAAGTTTGTCAATGCAGGCTCCACTGCTGATCGCTAGAGCTCAAAGGTGAACACAGTCCAGCTGTCTTGCCTTTGTCTGAACAGCCCCGACCATCACAGGCTCAACATGTGCTAGAAAATGTTGATTTCTTTTGAATGAACTAAGTTTGAGGACAAAATACACCAATGGACCAAACTACTTTTCTATATGAAGCTAAATTTAAACAGTTGATTCAGTCTCCTCCTTCTGATTACCCTGACTTTTTTAGCTGCTTTGTGAAGAAATGCCTGAATGAGTGCAAGAAAACAGGATAGACAATTAGTTTTTATCTCTCAGTAAAAGCTTCCTCAGACTTCTCACTTTCTGGCAAATAATGTGTCATTTCAGAGCAGCAAAAAGGGTTTCTAAAGGTGTTGCTTTAGTAGGACTTCGCCCTGCCAGATTTTTGTCATAACTGTATTGTCTGTGGTTTTCCAGTTTATTGACACTGCATTTTCCATCTGGTTCTCCTTTTCTGCTTTCATTTCTCCTACCTTTCGCTCAGTGGAGATCCTCTTGTAAAAAACAGCGTCTTCCAAGGAACAGCTTGTTGACCGGTATCCATAAAACATCTGTAGTTTGTTATCATGTTGACCCGAGGAAGGGCACAGATGAAGGTGCCGGGTTGTAATCGGGGAATTGTCTGCAAGGGTGTGTGTGTGTGTGTGTGTGTGTGTGTGTGTGTGTGTGTGTGTGTGTGTGTGAGTGTGAGAGTGTGACAACACCCTGCCAGACTGAGACAATACATCACATATTCAGCAAAGCTTCCTCTTTATGTCACAAAATCAGCATGTGTTGTTAAAGTGTACCATTCTTTATTAGATATGTGTCACAATAGAGAAAGGTCCATGATTGCCTGAGGTGACACTTTCCTAGAGTATAACAAGATTTATAAACATGCAACATGATGATCCAGATCGTTTTTCACATTAAGTAGTTAATTATAGAGTTTATTATAGAAATGATCGCTGGGTTAGCTTTTCTATGTACCAAGGTGCAGTGTTTGGATTTGGCATCAGTGATTGTCTTTGGCCAGGCTCCGGCTTAAGACCTTTCCCTGCAGTGTAGGGAATACCGTACCACAGAGATGTAGAAGAATCTGACAAGAGTGGACGCCCCCTTACCTCCCACAACCACCTCCTGACTGTGTGAGCAATACTCACAAGGCCAGATGCTTGTCATAAAGGATGATGGTGCTTTAAAATGCACATTTGACCCAACCCCCCCCTCTCTCTCTCTCATCAGCACCAAAGCAAAGTGACCTGACCTCTGTCTAATACTTCCTGACCCTCCTAACCTCATACAATACCTTAAGAGGCTTTATCTCTTTCTACTGTATGCAGTGAATTTAATAACATTCAGTGGCACACATTTACCACCCACCCATACATGTATAGTTTAACATAGAGTTTAATCTTTGATCCGTGATAGATTTGTGACCTCTTCACCTCGACCTGTCCAAACAGCCTCTAGCCCATGACCTGACACGCAAAGGAGCGGCGTTATAGATGCAGCATATGTGCAGTAACAAGTCAGCAAAGGATAGACTGTGACTTTTCCAAGCCCGTGTGACAACAAACTATACGACTTGCATAAACAACATGGAAGTTTATTGTTATAAAATCATATAAGCTGTAGTTATAACGGGCCATAAAAGAGAAATTTGATGTTATAACAAGAAACTGAGCACTTGCTATCATCAATCAATCTTCATTTGTATAGCGCCAAATCACAACAAATGTTGTCTCAAGACACTTTTACAAACACAGCAGGTCTAGACCGTACTCTGTTTTATTATTAACAAAGACCCAACACCAAGACAGGATAAGACTCAGTCTTATCTCATATTAATCCACCATGAGCAGAGCACTTTGCAATGTTTAGCTAGTTACAACGGCAAGGACAAACTTTAATTTTACAGGCAGGAACCTCCAGCAGAACCAGACTCATGTTAGACGGCCATCTGGCTCGACCATGTTTGGATGGAAAGAGTGATAGAGGACATTAAGAGAGAGAGAGAATGATGAAACTGATGCGACGGATAGTAGTGGTTGTTGTCGCTGGAGTCTGGCACGTCCGTATCAACCCCCAAACTCAATATTATAAATGTCTTTTTAACCAGAAGTGACCACCACTTGCTTTAAAGAGCTGTGGCTGAATCAGAATCAGAATCAGAATCAGAATCAGAATCAGCTTTATTCGCCAAGTATGCTTGAACACACAAGGAATTTGACTTTGGTAAACTGTGCTCTCTTTGTACAAGGCATAAGAATAAGAATAAGAATAAGAACTACAATAAAAAATAAAATGAAAATATAATAACAATAACCTTAGCTATAAATACAAAGAAACAACAAATAGCTTGACTAATATGTACAGGCTAAAATAATATGATAAAGTGCAGTGGTGAGTTGCAGAGGTAGTTTTACATTATAAAATAGAAGTTAAATAATACAAAAAATAGAAATATGGAATTCTGCTTGAGAATTGTTGCATTGTATATCTACATGTATATTTACAGAGAGTATTTATCTGACAGGTATGACACTGTTATGGTTTAGTGTTCATCAGAGTGACAGCCTGGGGGAAGAAACTGTTCTTATGGCGGGTTGTTTTGGCGCACAGTGATCTGTAGCGCCTGCCGGAGGGGAGGAGTTTGAAGAATTTGTGTCCAGGGTGTGAGGGGTCAGCGGTAATGCTCCCTGCCCGTTTCCTGGCCCGGGACCGGTACAAGTCCTGGATGGGGGGCAGGTCGACACCGATGATTTTTTCTGCAGTCCTTATAGTCCGCTGCAGTCTGTGTTTGTCTAGTTTGGTTGCAGAGCCAAACCAGACAGTGATGGAGGTACACAGAACAGACTGGATGATGGAGGTGTAGAACATGATCAGCAGCTCCTGGGGCAGGTTGAACTTCCTGAGCTGACGCAGGAAGTACATCCTCTGCTGGGCCTTTTTTCTGATTGTGTCTATGTGGGAGGTCCACCTCAGGTCCCGGGAAATAGTGGATCCCAGGAACCTGAAAGAGTCCACAGTAGACACAGTGCTGTTCAGGATGGTGAGGGGGGGGAGTGGGGGGGGGCTTCTCCTGAAGTCCACTGTCATCTCTACCGTCTTGAGCGGGTTCAGCTCCAGATGGTTCTGACTACACCAGAGAGCCAGCTGTTCCACCTCCTGTCTGTAAGCAGACTCGTCTCCGTCCTGGATGAGACCGATGACGGTGGTGTCATCTGCAAACTTCAGGAGTTTCACCGAGGGGTCTCCTGAGGTGCAGTCATTGGTGTAGAGGGAGAAGAGCAGTGGGGAGAGAACACATCCCTGGGGGGCGCCAGTGCTGATGGTCCGGGTGCTGGATTTGATGCTCCCCAGCCTCACCTGCTGTCTCCTGTCCGTCAGGAAGTTGGTGATCCACTGACAGATGGAGGCCGGCACTGTGAGCTGGGTGAGTTTCTGGTGCAGGATGTCTGGTATGATGGTATTGAACGCAGAGCTGAAGTCCACAAACAGGATCCTAGCGTAGGTCCTGGGGGAGTCCAGGTGATGCAGGATGTAGTTCAGACCCATATTGACTGCATCCTCCACCGACCTGTTTGCCCGATAGGCAAACTGCAGGGGGTCCAGCAGGGGGCCTGTGATGTCTTTCAGGTGGCTCAACACTAGTCTCTCGAAGGACTTCATGACCACAGATGTCAGGGCGACGGGCCTGTAGTCATTGAGTCCTGTGATGGTGGGTTTCTTTGGGACTGGGATGATGGTGGAGCTTTTGAAGCATGAGGGCACTTCACACAGCTCCAGCGATGTGTTGAAGATCTTTGTGAAGATGGGGGCCAGCTGCTCAGCACAGACTCTCAGGCAGGAGGGGGACACGCCGTCTGGTCCTGGAGCAGGGAAGTATTCATTTGTCATAATGACATGCTTCCATTGCGCTCCACATGTAAATCTCCGTCTTATTATCTGTTATCAGAAAGAGGGAAACTATCGCACAATGAGGGCCAATGATTTTAATTGAATAGTTAGTACCTTATGCTTTATGTCGATTAGGGATGCACCGAAAATTCGGCCACCGTAAATGGCCCAAAAGTGCATTTTTCGGTTTTCCCCCGAAAGACTTTTATCACCGAAACAACACGGCCGAAACAGAATATTGTGATGACGCAAGCGAAAAATGCGGCCAGTACACGCTTGTCTGGATAAGGGCCAACATGTCTGCATCTGTTATTCCTTTAATTGCAGCATTAAAGCGTCTTCTAAGCAAAGAGGTTGAGACGGACCACGGAGTGAAAACAATAAAAAGTACACTATTAGAGTCTGTCAGCACACGTTTCACTGAGATCTGTTTAGATCTTCTGCACTTCATCACAACTGTGCTTGATCTGCGTTATAAAGATCATTACTTGGATGTGGGAATAAAGCAGCGCGCACGAGAAATCATCCAGAACGCGATGGATGCGGAGAACCCGCTTGGACACGGAGAAGCGTGCAGCGCAGGAGAAGGAGAACAGAGTGCAGAAAAAAGGACTGGTCTCTCTGAACCAGATGAGGGGCATGCACCCTCGTTGAACGCTGATATGTTCAATGAGATCCTTGATTTTAGTGAGGTTCGTACACAGTCATAGCCATAAATACAATGGTAGGGGAGACCGGGGACAGTTGTAAAATTTTTGACATTTCTGTCTATAACTTTGAGCTCTTTTAACCCAGTGTGTTCAAACTGATATACAAACTAGCTTCAAGTGTCTGCTAAAAAATGGCCTAGAACATACCTGTGCAACACAAACAGAAAATACATGGCTTAATCTCAAATCCAAGGAGTGAAATATTACAACTGTCCCCGGTCTCCCTACTAGTAGTTGGCATAATAATTTATTTTGGTGTTTCAGTTTTCGGCCTTGGTTTCCTCATTTTAGGTTTCCGGCCAAGAATTTTCATTTCGGTGCATCCCTAATATTGATGATACAGTGATATTGAATGTTTTTAACGATATAGCTCAGTTGAGTCCTGTTGCATCAGCTGGCCATCATCTCAGTTCTTTACTGCACATTACTATATGGATCATTATGATGAGTGTTACTGGCATGTACCCACTGGAAACAGATAAGCATTTTGTTGTACACTTTATCCAGCCCTTAACTGGGCCTCAGTGCCGGAGCAAAAGGCTGCTTGGTAGACCGGAAGAAGGAAAATATTGAACCCTGAAGGTCCTCCTCTGATGGCTGTAAAGGGAGACTGAGGATAAACTCAGAGTCTTGAGTCCTCTCAGCTGGGGGAAATGCATTTACTGTATACCCCACTGTGGCTATTAGTCATTACTTCTATCTGTGGCTGACTCCAAACAGCTCTCCTTTGCAAAGTCTACAGAAATATGCTCACAAGGAAAGTAAAAGCGCCGTCAAACGAAAACAAAGGCATAGCTCTTTGATTAAGTAGAGGATTCATTAAATCTGCTTAGCAAGTGGAACAGAGAACAAACACTCACTTTCTGTTCAGCCCCTCCTCCCTACATGCTAAAAGAAACAAACAAACAAGCTACCCGGACAGGATGCAACAGAGGGGGACTTGTGTAGCATTAGCCTCTAAGGCTAACAGAAAAAAAAAAAAAACAGAAGAAAAAACAGTAGATCTGTGCTGACTGCTGCAGCTCTCCATTTAGAGCCAGCAGACGACTGTTGTGTGATCTGCCAGCTTGAAAATGGATTGCATGTGCCATTAATTATTCAATGTCCATTACAAACAAATAAGCATTAAATATTAATATCTGTGCTACTACAATAGTTATCCTTACTGGCTCACTTTGTCCCAGACACAGACTGGTGTCATTGTGTTATGCATACTGTAGGTGTATCTGTTGCACAGTAGCAGCCATGTTGGTGACAGTTAAGAAGTCACAATTTTTTAAGTGACTGCTTCATCAGCTGAGCTTTGAGTGAACACGCCGAGTTGTTTGTCAGTGGCTCGAATCTTTATTTAGGCCTTTGTTGAAAAACACAATAGAAGTTAACATTGCTTGCATTTTCCTCTGGGTATTTATAGAGTGTAGTAAGCCTGAAATTAACTTATTGCATCACAAAGGAAAACACAGCCACAAAAACAAACAGCCAGTACAGGAGGAGGCGTTTGAAAGTTGGCAGTGCGTAGTGTTTTTGTGACACTTTGTGTAACTATATCATATTCAGTGTTTCCCCTAGGTTTACAGCCTTGGGAGGGGGGGGTGCAGACAGACTTTGCCACGACAATCTATCAATCTTTAATATATAATTATTCATGTAGTCGATCAGTTATCAGGTGTCAGTGTTTTACCAAGTATTAAAATTGTCAACATTTCACTCTTTTAAAACTTTTGCTTTTGTAATATCTTATGTTAAATAATCTAGCCTGCAAAAAAGTCAAAAGAAAACATTCTTTATGTGACCATTATATCTGATTCTCTTGATTCAAATAAAAATGCCATGAACGCAAAATACAGGTCTGCATTGCACTTTTACGACGGTCCCTGAATGCACCTGCAGTGACAGGAAACGGCACTCTTTGATGCCAAGGAGTTGATCAAAACTTACTAAATGTGTCTGATGTTTCACCAAACTGGATTAAATCAAGCTGTAGACGCGGAGCTTTTTACTGCGAGAGCGGCAAAAACGTCAAACGTCAAATATTAAACAGACATCTCCCGGTTGTGTCTTTCTCACTAACGCACACCGGGGGGTTAAAATCCTCAATGAAGAGGAGACTGGTTCACACAGCACACCTGCTGCAGGTAGAGATCAAGCTAACACTGAGCCACTCAAATAATAATAAAACAAAACAACACTAAACAATAAAATAACTCAGCCTGTCACAGGAATGCATAGCTTTAATTTCTGCACAGCGGGGAAAATATGAATTGTTAATGTCCGACGGTCCTTCTTAAGTTTTCTTCTGAGTTTGTATAATCAGTGATGCACTTTAGCTCATCATAGTCTCGTTTTCGTCTTGAAAAAATGAGTTGTTGATGAACATGTATCTTATCATTGTGCTGTGATGTGTGTATGTGAGCGCACGTGTTTGTGTGTCTGTGTGCGCATCGGGGCAGAACTGCCAGTCGATACAGAGAGCAGTTGAGCATAATGATATCCCGTCATGTAAATAAGATAATAACATAAGGATGTTTAGTCTGTTTAATAAAGGAACAAGTTTAAGACCTGATCTATAAGAGAGGTAACACTGAATTACTTCTGTTGTGATCTGGCGCTATATAGAAAATAAAATTAACTGAACTTCCAAGGGGTGTGCCTCCCCCCCCCCCATTTTACCTATTTTTATTTTTTTTTTTTGTTGTGTTACTCACACAATCACCACAAGGGGCACTTCAGATAAACAGGAAGGTAAATGCTACAAAAGGGGCGCAGGTGAAGCAGTGATCTTGGGAACTGGAAGAGCACACAGTTTTTTACTTGTGTAGCGATTGTTCTGACCTGGATTTAGTCACTGTTTGGGTGCGGGAGTGAGGTGTTTTTGACGCACTTCTAAAAGAGTCCAATGTCCAATCCGAGGTTATTGTTGCATTACTTTTTGCCATTCATTGATTCAAATGAAAAACAGGTACAGACAACTTACTTTGACGGTGAAATCAAGATGAGGATAAGACAAGCGGTAAAAACCGTGTGCTCTTCCTGTTCCCAAGATCACTGCTTCACCTGTGCCCCTTTTGTTGCATTTACCTTCCCGTTTATCTGAAGTGCCCCATGTGGTGATTGTGCGAGTAACAAAACAAAAAACAAAAACAACATAGGTAAAATGACTCATACATTATATTTTAGCTTATTGTTCACTTAAAGAATAACTAACCTATGAACTTGGGAACATCTGTTGTCATAAGGTAACCTGTAAGGGTTTGAGTGTCTGAGCGGGAACAATACAGATAGTATTAAATAGCAAACTCATTTAATATCCTGCTTTTGTTTGACTTTTACTCTCTTTCACTGACCCTTTCTTTGTAGATCATCTGCTGTTTGTTATTTTGAACTCCATTGCAGATTCTTGAGAAACAGCACTGCTTCTCTCAGTACAGCAAAGTGTTGTTTATACCAACACACCTCTATTTACAGTTTCAAAATAGAGTCAAAAACAAAGATGATTGTTGAGTTCTTACTTCTCAATCAAGAGCGTCACTACAGTGTAAACTTGTGCGTTGTTTTCAAAGACAGTTAACCAAAGGTCAAAATGAAATGAGTTTTAAGCTATATTTCGATGCAGCTCTGAAGCTCTGTACTGTATTGTATTGGTAGGTCAAGGCTGACATGGAGCATTTTGTAAACAGATGTGTCTCTTTTTGCCTGCTGCAGCTGTTTACTGTCCAATGCGCCAAGTTCACCAGCAGCCCATAGAGGGACTGCTCAGAACTGGTTCTCATGTGGACTTGGTTTTCTCCCGTTTAAAGCTTGGAAGCAGATTCTGAACTGTGTTTTTTATTAGAGTCAGATTCTCTTGAATTAAAATGAAGCTTTTGTGCTACTTGTCACTCTGCCAAGTCGAACAGTTTTCAAGTGAAGCTATTATTAAAAGCAGATGACAGAAACCTCTCTACTATTTGCCAAGGCTAAAAGTACACATCATCATGTGTTCTTCTTTCTATTTCTCATGACTCCTTAGGGTGATTTTTATACACATAGAATAGACAAAGATTCAAAAAGTCTTCCATTCTTACAATATTTGTCATGTTTCAACCTCTGCACTACAAGGCAGTAAAAATAATCTGACATGAAGCTGCTTTCTATGTCCAGAGTGTAGTTGTGGTTTGATCTGGACATAGAACAGGGCTGCTAGGAGAGCACAGGTGGCCAAAGATGGATGACACCAGCAAAAACAAAAGGCTGCAGGCAGGGGTCTCTGCTCCCGTCAGATTTATGTGTGTTGTTTCAGTAAAAAAGGGAAACAGAAACAAGGCCAAATTTATGATAATGCACATTCCAAGAATTCTTGCAATGCAGGGGAAACTTCTCCAAGGCTAATGGAGTGGGACCATGAATATGTATGCAGTGACGTGCAGGCTGGGATACACCACAAAGGCAATCAATAACTTTGTCATCATTGTTGAGGAGAGTGAAACAGGATGAGAAAGAGTGCTTCTCAAAGCAGCAGCATTAGACAGTCTCCAGTGAGAACAGCTCTCTGCTCTCGGCCTCTTTCTTTCTGTTCCCACTGCTTCTTGGCAGGCACACACAGCAGGAATGTGAGGTTGCACTGTGCTCCTCTTTGCATGGTCTGCTGGGGTATGAGCGCCTGGTCCTGGGCTGCAGCTTAATAGGGGTAGGATGGACTAGTCTGCATTGCACTGCACTGCACTGCACTGCTCTGCAATGCAATGCAATGCGCTGGCCTATTGTTGTTTCTGCAGCACCAGGGAGGGAAGAGGAGCCGCTCCCTGGCGCCCCAGTAAGGCACAGCCGCCCCTTCCTGTGTGAGGCGCTGATGGCTACCAGATGGCGGGGGGAAAGGAGAGGAGGAGGGGTCCTATACGCTCTCCCTGTTGTACTTTATGCTATATGCATTCAAATTTTTATTGCGTGCATCCTCTTTTTCTCTCTTCCAAAAATATTGCATCTTTAATTGTGTGCCTAATTTTCCCCACTGTCCTGAAGGTGAAAAAGAAAGTGATGAAGAATCTTATTTTGCTGTTTCCAGGCTGTATACCGTGCTGCACTTCTCTAGGTGTTACATATCCTGAGACACAAAAGAGAACACCATGACTCACTTACGATCATGACTCACTAAAGAATTGTATACTTTGAAAGCCCACTCACGACGCAGACTCTCTTTGCAAGACCGTCAGAGGCATTTAAACATCAAACTTTATCACTACAGTAGTTGTTGTCACTATGGAAGTGTGCTCACACCTGTTCTGCAGGGGCAGGGGTGTGCATGTGGTGCATGGTGAGCCTCAGGAAAAGTCATAAGAAGTGAGTTTGCCCGCTCCTCACCAACAGGAGGCCCCCTAAACTCACTGCACACTTAGACCACCAGTTACTCTTAAGCTGGTCACATAGGACTCAAAGACACCAGTGTACATATCACCTTTTTAGACAATTATCCAATCCAATCTAATCCACTTTATTTATATAGCACTTTTAAAAAAACAATCAAGTTTAGCAAAGTGTTGCACAGTGAGGTAAAATAAGTTAAAACACACTGAACATAAAACGCTGTCAGAAAATAAAAAAGAATAATGTAAAAGAATCATGATAAAGATGATAAAACACTTTAAAAATAATAATAATAATAATAAAAGAATAGAATAAAAACACTGTAAGAGCAAATAAAAATCCAATAAAAGAACAGACAGAGACAGAGACCACACAACTCTCAAGCGGGTTAAAAGCCAAGGATTAAAAATATGTTTTAAGCTCGTTCCACAGTTTGGGGGCCACTGCTGAGAAGGCTCGGCCACCCCTGGTTTTCAGCCTGGTCTTAGGGACCACAAGAAGCAGCTGTCCTGTTTTTAATGGAGACTTTGGCTTTAGGAGGAGAGTGATAGCTCAAAGCAGTTCTTTGAATATTAGTTTGCTGCCCTGTTTATTTAAGATAAGATAAGATAAGATACTCCTTTATTCGTGCCACGAATAAAGAAATTCATGGAGTTACAGCAGCAAACAAAAAGGTGTACAGTACAAGAATTTCAACAAGAATATATGTAGAAAAAAAATGTTCATCAAAGACGACAGCTAGGCCATAATTCTCCTGTCAGCCACCACCTCCACAGGGTCCAGGACTGAGCTGGCCTTCTTCCCCAGTTTGTTCAGTCTTGCTCTCCTGTATCCTGTCTGCCCACAGCAGGTTTAATCCTTCCAATGTGGCGTTCGTGTCCGGTGTTAGCTCTGTTAGCACGATGCTACACTGCCAGTATTCCCTCTGGTGCTGGGTTAGCTCGTCCACCTTATCGTAGATAGATCTTATATTCCCCATAACGGTGGGTGGAAGGACAGGTCGATGTCGTCTTTTTTAGCTTGCAGCTCAGTACCAGCACGTCTTCCTTGCCTATTTCTCCTCAGCTTGCAGGGAACATGGATCATGGCTGCATCTTTAAAGCCTTATTGGATTGTTGCAAATAATAAAGTCAGTTGTGACACTTTACATCACGTTAGACTCTGATTTGATGTGTTCAGTGTAACCTCGCCTCAGGGGTAGAAATCATAGCCTGGAGAAAGTTTGGTTAATTTCATATATGATCAAATTAGGCTGAAAAGAGAAGCTTATGTCGCAGAAGTCTTGTGACCCAAGCCTTTGAAAAACTTCTTCTCTGTGAAGTAGTCTTCTTTTTACATGGAATTAATTTTTTTTTTCAAATGTCAAAGATGATAAGAATACATTTTCCACTGCATGCAAACTACTGGTTGTGTGCTTTTTTTTTTTTTTTTTGAAGGAAATGGCGCATGCAAGACGCAGGGCATACCAAATAATTTCCAAAAGGTCACTCAAATGATTGGCCATGTGTTTTATGTTTGCATTCTTTGGATTTGGAAACGTAACTTTTCCAGGGAGCTTTTTGTTGTTGATGATTAATTTGACCTCTCTGAGAAGTTTAGTGGTTACAAATGCTGGGTGATTAGAATGATCAGATTAGAGTGAAGCTTTTGAAGATAGAAATATGTGCAACTGTGGCTGTTCACATTTAACTCCAAAGGTTCACCTGTCTTTCCCCTGCACACACACACAAACACACATATATACACACACATGCAGCAGGCACTTTAGTTATGTGGTGCTGTGTGATCTGACCCCAGCCGCTGTGTCTGCAGCCCCTTAATATAGCCCACTGCTGTCATGGTAGTTTCTGCCCTCTCTTCTCTTGCTCTGTGCAGTGCGTGCGCACCAATCTGTGTGCATGTTTGTCCCAGCTTGAGTACTGGCAGAGTTAGACAGGGGGGTGTTGGGGTGTCAACCTGGAGACTAGATGTGAAATATTGGTACTGACCTGTGTAATTTCCCAAGTTACTGTGACTCAGACAGGCCCTCAATAAAATAGTTGCTGTCTGTATCTGATCACAGTGAATATGTTTTCAAACATCATCTTCTCAGCGGGGTTTGGAGCAGGAACGTTCAGAAAACAAACAAACCGAAATGAATGGAGAAAGATGGATTGCTGTTTGCTATTCACCAGCCGTCCTGCTGTGGCTACTGTCCCTGATTGCATTAGAGTTACTATGGTGCTGCCTGATATCTTTGGCCTGGACTCAAGCCAAAGTACGTTGTTAAACCCATGCACGCACACACACACACACACACACACACAAACACACACACACACACACACACACACACACACACACACACACACACACACACACACACACACACACACACACACACACACACACACACACAAGTTCAAACGCAATGATAGAGACACAGAGATACAGCTGAGACCCCTGCTCTCAGTGAGCATTCGTTTCAAGCCTGATTGGGAGCTCTGAGTCTGGAGGACCTCCCCCCCTTGTCCACCTACTTTCTTGGCATTTCTCTGAACTTTCCCTTGGCATACTGCTCTTCTTTTTATTGCGGGAGTGTCTGAGAAACCTGTGGAATACCTTTTTATACTGTCTTTGGCTCGCCTTTTAGCCCATCACTTTTGGATAACTACCTACTAACTGTTTTGAAATCCAGGCAGAGGTCAAGGTTGGTCATTTGTTTTACTTGGCTTTTTATGAAAAAGGGGAAAAAAACAGATCCTCCTTTTGGTCAGGAACACAGGTGTGCCCGGTTATGTTTGTATATGCAAAAGAAAATCTAAATGGGAAATGTTATAACTGTCAGAAATGTTACACCTTGTTATGATATTCTTTTTTTTTGGATCAATGTCCGGGTGCACTTCTGCTCGCGTTTAGCTAAGTTGCAAAGACATCTTCCATCAGGGATGTTTTATAAAGGGTAGTTTGAGTCCCAGGTGTTCAGTATAAAGTTGAATTATGCAGTTCAGCTGAGTTTCAGGGTTTATTTTCCCTCAGTAATACAGATTTTGTCCTCTGTAGTGCCTTGTTAAGGAGTAGACGCTGCAGCTGCCATTCTAGTTTGGCCTTACAAAGAAGAATCTGCTTCATATTAGATGTTCTGAGTCTCAGAGATGTCATAAATCAAAAGTCTTGCAAAAGATTTAGTAAGTGTTATATATATTATTGTATGCCACAGTCTTTGTTCCTCTTTGCTTATCTTTTTTTTCTGAGCTGTGTACACATTTCGCTTTGCCACACGGTTCGACTACGTACAGGCTGATCGGGGGCTGAAAGGAGAATTGTTTAAGCCTCGCTCGTCAGCGGTCAAGTAACGCCGTGATCATGTGAACCAAGCTTGCCATGCCAAAGGAATGTGTTGAATTCTAACCATGCAGCTTTGACAAGTGCATGTGACTCGGTGCAAGAGCTCAGATTGGCGAGGGCAGGAGAAGCAAAGGCAGATAGGATGAAAACAGAGGAGAAGATAGAGGGCAGGCAATCAGAACAAAGAATGCACTGGATTTAACTGTCAAGGTTACGGAGGAGCACAGCATGCCACATTTTGACCTTCTGCTTATCTTAGGAAAAAGTATTAAAACCGAAAGACCAAACAACAAGGAGACACTGTGGGAACGCGATAAACTTGCGTTTTGGGGGGGTTGCATATCCTGAAGTCAGATGAGCTGGTCTTTATCTCCAGTACAGCTTTGCTTCTCATGGCTGAGAGTGGGCTGCCATCTGCACTCACAAACCGTCCTCAGAGCATGCAGATTGAATAGGGCACTGTATGAACAGAGGTTATTAAGTACGTCGAGGCTGGGAATCATTTTCAGCAAAGATTCCCATTGGTTATATAAAGGGCCATAGTAAATGTGGTGTTAATGTATCAGGGGAGTAACACTGACTTCTTTTAGTATGTACACAAAGACAGCCAGATACTTGTTTCATCTGCAAGCAGCTGGTGTCTACTGACCAAGGAAATCCACCACGCTATATCGTGGTTTTCATGCATTAATGGGACAGTTTTTCTACTGATATTAGAAAAAACGGTCAACAAAATGTTCTCTAATAAGCCAGAGTTAAAAAAACAACATGTTTTGTTGATAGATTTCCAAAAGTTGCAAAAACTGGATCGAAGAGATTAAACAGAAATAACATAATGGATCCACCATCTCCCTTTCTCAATGCACTGAGCTTAATGTTATTTCCTACTCTGCTGAGTAATAGGTAATGATTAGTGACCTGGATTTTGCCTTTGCCACCAAAAGCCAATGTGAGTGCATTGTCACCATACCGGAGGAGCACTGACTGATTTATAACACAGTGAGTAACATATTAGAGTAATGGAGCTGACTTTTACAGGCAGTGATTTGTGCCTTAATGATATTCTCAATGCCCTGTCTACATATTTATTCCCGTCATGAAGGCTCCTCATTTGAACCTCATTTGCATTGAGTTGCTGTTTGTTTATAATTCTTGTTAGCAGGGTTTGTGCAGGGTCTTTTCTTCTCCTAATAATCAGATTAACAGCTCAGTCAGAATTAGAATACGTCATGTACAAACCTTGTTAAGAACAAGCTGAACTATATGGAGACAAATATTGTTTTGTCTGAGAGGAGTGAATTGTATCTTTAACAGCAGTTAGAATTTTTCTTGTTACTGGCCTGAAGGATTGAGCTATTTTTAGGTTTTACAGTCCTTTTGCATTATTGAATTTTGGGGAGTTAGTGGATTATTGCAGCTGAAGTGTCCATTAGAACTTCTGTACTGTAGTTGTAAGTAATTATCCCTTCTTTCTCATTGAAACTAGCATCTTTATTTAGTTGATCATGTTTCTCTTGTCCCATTTACTTCAGCAAAAAGACTGTATTCCGATTAAAGTGATGCATCAGCAGAATGATCAAAATAATAATGACACTAATAATGACACCAGCTACTTCAAGGGCCTGTGTCCACTATCAATGTTTTTTGCCTTGGCAGCATCCTTTTCCATGCAATAATAATAATAATAATAATACTTTTTATTTATATAGTGCTTTTCAGTAACTCAAAGACACTGTACAACTGTTAAAATCAATACAAGCAACGGACAAGGAACATAGATCAAACAAAACAAAACAACAATACAATCAGAAATTAAAAGCCAAAGCCACTGCAATTCAGCATTTTCAGTGCTCAGCATCCCAAGCGCAAAAATGCCCTCAGCAACAGCTAACTTTTGTTGCTGCAATCTTGGCGCTTTCATTGGAAAACAGTTTAACTTTTGGAACACTGCCATGCTCGTGCTCGTCATTTTTGTCACTTATCCCTCCCCGACCAATCAAATACAAGAAGGGACGATTCTTGAACTTTGTCAACAACAATGGTGGAGGAGAAACTAAACAGACTTGTTGTTTTGAGGGTACATTTTTCCAGGTCTGGAGCTACTGCTAATGCCAGGACCACAATTTGTATCCATTGTTTTACATTTCACATTTATCAATCAATCTTTATTTGTATAGCGCCAAATCACAACAAACGTTATCTCAAGATGCTTTAACAAACATAGGTGGTCTAGACCACTCTATGTGAAATTATGAACAGAGACTCAACTTCAAGACCTTAATCCACCATGAGCATTGCACCTCGCCATATTTAGCTAGTTACGGTGGCGAGGAAAAACTTCCATTTTAACAGGCAGAAAGGTCGAGCAGAATCATGTTGGACAGCCATCTGCCTCGACTGAGTTGAGTCTGGAAAGAGGGATAGAGGAGAATACGAGACAGAGGAAGCGGTGATAGTGATGAGATGAGTAGTAGAAGCTGTTGCAGCTGGAGTCCAGCACGTCCGTATCAGCTGGAGTCCTCCACAGCAGGAGGACGTCTACGGCAGCTCAGAGGAACCTACGAGTCAAGGGAGCTCAGGGACTCCAGAAAGGTCTATGGATAGTAACTTTAATGGGACAGGTAGAGTTTAAGTAAGTGATGGGGGGGTTGGGGGAAGGGGATGAGATAGGATCCCAGTGTGTCAGTGCGCCAGTTCCCCTGGCAGTCTAAGCCCATGGCAGCATAACTAAGAGCAGGTCTAAGCCTGAGCCAGCTCGAACTATAAGCTTTATCAAAAAGGAAAGTTTTAAGCCTAATCTTAAAAGTAGAGAGGGTGTCTGCCTCCTGGACCCTGACTGGTAGATGATTCGAAAGGAGAGGGGCCTGATAACTGAAGGTTCTACCTCCCATATTAATTTACAGAAAAGTAATTATCAAACAAACAGAGCAATTTACAACAAACTTAACGGTCACTACTGAGAGTAGACTGTCAACTTTTGTAAGCAAGTGCTGTTGAGAAGCGCTCTGAATCTGAGGTCTCTGGTGCTGCTAGTGAAAAAAAAACTCTGTCACTGGACACAGGCCCTAATCTAGCTTTTCAGCTGTTTTGGCAGTTTGACGTGTTGTATTTAATGAGAAGCATTATTCTGCTCTTTCACACTTCAACTCATGCTGCATGATCAATTAAAATTGTATTAATTTGGTATGAACGTGCAATTAAAATATTACAAAAGACAACTTGAAACCAAATGAGCATGAAATAATTTATACACACGGGTCATTCATTACTCACCACTTCACAGAGTTTTGGACACACTTAGATAAAACTCCAAATATACCTGTAAATGTGAATTAACTTTTAGATTATTCCATCACTATCTTTCTTAAGAGTTTAGAGCCCCAGGACCCAATTGGGTCTAATCATTGATAATCATTGAAGATTTAATTTATTTGAACGAAAGGAGGATTGGATTTTGTAGTGAGCTGAAAAGGTCTGGATGCACTAAATGGACATACAATTAAAATACTGAAAAGTTGAAATGTATGTGCTGGATTTGATGGAGCTGGCTGAATAAAACAATGGTTCATGGACTGTAAAAGTTAGAAAATGAAACATTTTAAGAGAAGCTGTGTGCATTAGAGATGGTGAGGGCAGGTGAGCTAAGTACCAATGAGTGCTAGCTGTTAGAACAGATCTCCAGGCATGCCAGCAGGCACACGCCCACAGAATCCAGCCCACAGCTAAAGAGAGAGGACATTTTTTCCGCTGACACTGTTTTGAGCCCCTTTGCGTAATATTTAAGTTGGAAAAATATTTTGCATTGTTGCCTTCACTGCCTGTATTCCTGTCTTAAACTTAATGTGTACGAGGGATTCCACACATTCTTCACGTACTGTGAATCACTGTACGGGAATCACATGAACACACATGCAGCACACAGCCTTCCAGGTATGTGTTCACACCACGCACATTCCCTTTCAACTGAAAGTGAAGCAGTATCATCTGAATGTGACAACAGAGAGTGGAGGTGTGTACCAGTTTCAGGCGACTGCCTGAGAAAAGGAGGTGTGTCTTTTAAACTTGACAAGCCTGGGCATGCTCAACTGCTCAGGCTTAATGCAAGCACTAAGAATACGCATGTTGTATTTCTGACCCAATCAGGACAACTTATCAAAACATTCACAGCGTTCACTCACTCCCTTGGAACAGGAATTATACTGAAGTCTTGTTCAGTCTCCTGATTCGCTGAGTAACCGGGAGCCACTTTCTTAATGTATCACCGGTGGCAACACAGATGTGTGTAACACAGTCCATTTCCTTATCTGTGTACGGTATCTGAAGCCATTTCCTAGTGGACAGACTAAGACTAAGAGGGGCTAATTAGATCACGTCTAAGGCAACCTCTCACTGGCCACTAAATGTGATTTGGAATAATTTTCATTGTGCTGATTGGATTAGAGTGCTGCTGCTCACTGCACGGATGAAGATTGGGTTGGACACACAAAGAGGGGACTAACACAGAATTAACATGGCACCTAGTGTCCAGTATACACTTCATGTTTGGTTGCTTTATTGGTTTATGATTAATAAATATAGAACATGTATTTAAACTTGACTCATTTAACAAATGAGCCAAACACTCACGCATAAACACTCATAAGGTTTGCACAATCACCCACAGATGCTTTTCAGGCCTCATTATAGAGAAGTCGTCCATCTCACCATGCCATGGTCCCTCTACAGGAAGCAGTGGGACCGTCGTGAGTCTGCCGCTCATCCCACAACCTGCTGGAGTGTGAAATCCTCTACTTCACTGAGAGCTGCGAGGATGTGCCACTGCAGACTCGTATTGAAACATTACATTTAAAAATATCTCAAATTTAAAGTCTGTTATGTGGACATTTTTTTGAAGACGTGTGTATGTGCCGGAGTGAATCACAAGCCTCGCCATGAATCTAAAGTGGGACGGCACACTTGAAGAGTTGTGGGCAAGGCTTGTCCAACAGGGGCTGATATTTTTGGTTCTGCCCACCTATCTTGGGCCAGCGTAGTGTAGGTGTGTATTGTAGTGTCGAGGCAGTGTGCAGCGAGGGGGGGTGGGCAGTTGTTGCCAGGGGGGAGGTGGTGTGTTATTTTCAGTCCATTGTGTCTACTTCCTGTGGGTCAGGGGATATTGGAGCAGGGTGTTGCAGACTTTACGGAGTAAAGCGAAGGGGAGGGAAGTCAGCAGGGTAGGCAGGAAAACGTCCAGACCGACTCGACAACAGTGGTTGGTCAGCAGCTTGCTTACCTCGCTTTCTCTTGCTACGTTTCTTGTTTTTATTCACGCAAAGCTTGGACTCTACTGAACCAGGTAAAAAGACATGACTTGCTTTGGAACAACCAATGACCAGATCATGTGGAATTTCTTTAAACTCTGTCTGGGTAGTTTTGTTGTAGATAAGCATGTTAATGTTGATTGGGGCATATCTACTCTAGGACTGTAGGTAACATGTGGCGGGTGACTCGATGACGCTTGTATAACCTGAACACCATCTTAATGGTTGCAGGGTTTGAGGCATTGGATTTCCAAGGGCAGCGTAGCTGCACTTTGATTCACTTTAACAACAGAATACGGGTGAATCATGGAGAGTAGAACTGCAATCATGAAACAACAGCTATAAGCCAAATGCTAACAATCAGATGAACAAACAGTTATACAAGTTTAAACGTGATAAAATATAATATGTCAGTTTACATCCTTGTAATGAAACAGATGGCATTCAGATACGACAGCCTTTTCCTTCAAAGACATGCACGAGTCTTCCCTGTGCAAAGACATAGCTGTCTTACCTGCTGCCTCTTCCACCAAGTAACTCCTGTGTGATGAGAGCTTACTTTGCTGTATTGCATTGCAGTAAGAAATCGTACCTGTCTGTGTCAACCTGAATGAGGGAGCAATGTTCTGTCTCAAGCATGAGTACATCTATTCAATATGGTGTTACTTTGTTTTGATGGTTAGAGGCAGGCTGAGCTCCAGGGAGCTCCACGTCAGTATGTTGAATTTGGTGTTCTGATATTTTCTCCACCTGACAGTGTGGAGATGTTTTGTATTAATATTAATATTAATATTATTATTAGTACTAATATTATTATTATTATTATTATTATTATTATTATTATTATTATTATTATTATTATTATTATTGATTGGATTTGTATAGTGCCTCTCTTGGTACTTTAAGTCACTTTACAGAGAAAAAAATAAAATAAGAATAAAAATAAAGCAAATAAATCAAACAGAATAAAGACAGTTGGGAATGGAAGTAGAGGTTATGTATTGTTTGCTTTTTTGAACAGGAAGGTCTTGAGGTGGTTTTTAAATGAGAGTAGAGAGTCTTATCCAAAGCCATACATCCACATTTGTGTCGTTTAAACACAGCCATTCAAGGCTCCATATTGTATCCACTGTCATTATAACTTCAAAAGGTATACATGTTACTGAAGTAGACATGATGTCTGCAGTTGTTTTTACTCATAGTTGCGTTTCCATTTGAAATATGATGACTAGCAGTTAGCTTAGAGCAGGGGTGTCAAACATGAGGCCCGCGGGCCAAAACCGGCCCGCCAGAGGTTCCAATCCGGCCCGCAGAACGACTTTGCAAAGTGAAAATTTACAGAGGAGACAATGCAGTTTTTGAAATAAAAGTAACTACTATTTCAAATTTGTCCTCTGGAGGTCGCATAAAATCAAAGTGCTGACGGAGCACACCTGAATGGCGCTTTTTTTTCCTGGACTTTTATTCTCAAAGTAAGGAAATAGATGACTTGCTGTTTGCATAATCCAGTTGAGATTCATAAAGACTTGTTCGAGCAACTTTAGCTTCTTCATTATTATAATCTATCTGTTCTTTTGCTGTAAACATTACACTCTGTGTCAGGTGAATGGGTAACCTGTGTGTTTGGTGTGTTAGCAGCAGGTTTCAGAGCTTAAAGAAAAAAATATTCTGCCCACTATGAGACACATCATGGCAAAAAATACAACAACTGTTTTTGTAGAAAGATAGTTCATTAAGTGTGAACATTTTCATGCACTTGTATTTTTTTGCACTACAACAAAGGGAAAAATTTAGAGTTGTCGTTATTTATAGGTTATTATGTTTAATTTTACTGGTCCGGCCCACTTCAGATCAACTTGTGCTGTATGTGGCCCCTGAACTGAAATTAGTTTGACGCCCCTGGCTTTGAAGGTGATGGTACCTCCAAATTTGATCTGGGCCTTAGGTAAAAAAAAAAAAAACATCATGGCATGAATGTGAGGAAGGAAAAACCATGGGTCTGCTACTATACACCCTTGTTATATTTGGGGGGGTTGTCATATTTTCTAGGTACAAAACAGGCAAAACGTCGGTAATGGATCCCTTGTCTGTATCCATAAAAAAGCTAACTATGCTAATCATTCTTTGTGTACAACTTCATAGCTGCAAAAAGAACATGCTAACTGTTGTACTAATGATCATAGAGTAATACTGATTAATGCACAACACTTATCTATAGTATAACGGGAGCTAATGATGAGCTTCAGCTATCTACTTTCCACAATGGAGAAGTGATAACTCTCACATCGTCCACTGCATGGTAACATTATTTCAGCCTAGCTTAAGTAAGGAGACCCTATCACAGTCAGCTTTGTTCCCACAGGGGGTCTGACTACAAACCCCAGTTTTCAGGACAGCTGATGAGACATAAGCTGCTGCAGCAAATGTTAATATAGACAAAGTTCTAAAGTTAGCTCCCGACCGACCCCCATACACAACCACAGTGACAAAAGGAGGCAAAACAGGAAATCTTTGTGCCGAGAGTGTGTGTTGGGAACAGATGACCAGGAAGATAAAAGCGCTAACAAAGTGGAAACTTCCACTAAGGGATGTTATTTTGCCTTGTGTGTGTTTTTGTGTCTCATTTTCTCTGTTTCACAAAGCCCAGTGTTTCCTGGAAAACACAGAAAGAGGTAGTTGGTGAAGTTTTGATGAAAAAGCAAATACTGTGAGTGCTGAGCAGTTTACTGTTACTGAGGCTTCTGTGCTCCCCCTAGTCATACATGATGTGAGGTAGTCGCGTTAATGTTTAAACCGGCTCCTGGTGAGTTAATGCTTTACCCTGCCAACACTGTTTAAGTGTGAACGTTACAGGTCTGAGAGGGAGGTAGGGAGGCCAGGGGGTAGCTGCTTCTTTGAGGGGGCTTGAGTGAGCTGTTGAAGTCAAATATTATCGGTCAGAGAGAGATTCAATCATTCATTTTTTTTTAAAACTCCTCAGCCAACATTCAGAACTCTAGATCAGACCTCCACTCCCTCGTGCTCACCTGCTGTCTTCACTCACTCTCTCCTCTGGTCTTCCCTCCCTCTCTCTGGATAATCGAATGAATGATCCTGAATGATTACTTGACTGAGACTTCTGGCTCCGCCCTACGAGAAAGAGTTAGTGCAGCAATGAAAGCAATTACACAGTTGCCTATGTAAGACACTGGAGTAAAAGCAGTGCTGTGGTGCTGTGCTGAATGGAAAAAGCTTTAAAGGACTATAGAGTGGTTTGATGAGATACACCTTCAGCAGCCTCAGATTTTACCAAGTGTGACTGAAAACTTTGGTAAGCCTCCGTTTTCCTTCTTCTGACACTTTTTGTGAAAGTTATATAGGAAGAAATCAGAATTTTTGCGACACTTTCAAAGTTGAAACTTTGCTGAATTCTTCCAGAGTGTCGCTCTGTGTATTCGATTGAAAGACAGACTGCTTGCTGTTTCTGATCTCAGCAGGAATATTTAGTTTTTGATGTGAAGTATTTTGAAGACATCGCCTTGTTATTAGCTCACCTGTTAAAGCTCATAAATTCAGAACACCTGTTTTTGCCTTTCAGACGCTCTTTCATGAGAATGTTGGTCTTTGTGTGAGCTGTTTGCAAAGATAGCAGTATGACTACCAAGGTCTGTGTTCTTTGGACAGTTACCGTAGATTGTTAGGGCTGGGGTCAGACGGCGCCTGGCTGGGTGAGAATTTCACAGCTGCACATGAAAGAGGAGCGACTGTGGGATGGTAAATTGAGGTTGGGAGTGAAGGATTGTAAACACAATGAGGGGACAGATCTTCTTTTTGATCATCGTTGCTCTTTATGGATCAATACACATCTGATGAGTGTGCATTCAGGAGGATAACTCCTTGAGGTACTCTACGCTCTCAGGAGAAGCTCTGAAGCTGCTGAAAGTCAAAAGCAGCTCCCGCTCTCTGACTTTGAAGCATTCGGTGGTATCAGATAGTGTTAACAGAAGCAGACACAAACTGGGCTATTTTCATCACACATTTACAACCAGGTCACATGCACACACTTTACATTACACAACAGATGTCGGTTCATTTCCAGCAAAGTAGGAATGCACAAGTGTTACCTCCACAGTGTGTGCCCAGCTGCACAAAACAACTGCTCTGTTTTTCTGGTGAGGAGCTGTTTGGCTTGGCTGGTGCTGGTTAGACTGTTGCACCTGTCCATGCATGGAAACCCTTCACTTGTCATCTGTCTGGGAAAAGCTCCATTTGTTTATCTTATTGTTTGATGTTTCATGATTGCATTTTGAGGAAATATTCTTATTGTGCTATTTTGATAACAACTGTGCTATCAAAATGAACAGTTCCATGTTTTTGCTGCAGCAGAAGATATAAATAAAGCACAACTTTATAAATAATCTTTGACACAGACAGGATTATAATCTTGTAAAATAGAAAATTAAGGATTGAGGTAAGAAGTGACATTTTCTCAGTTCTTCATGGAGTCAAATAGCTTTTTGATGCGTTACAGTCCTGTACAGCGCCTATAATAGCCAAGTATTTTCACTATATTTTCCCCTCCTTTTCTCTGCTATAATTCAAACAGTTGATCCAAGTGCAAGCATCAAATACAAAAACCTCTTTTTGTGCAGCCACAGCAAGAGGAAGCAGCAAAGTCATTAAAAATGTGACAACATCCCACATCATTCACAAAAACCTGTGTTTGCTGTAATTGATAATGAATAATTTTGTGTTAATCCTTGCAAACATGAACCTGAACATGGTTAAAGAACACAAACACACACACACACACACACACACACACACACACACACACACACACACACACACACACACACACACACACACACACACACACACACACACACACACACACACACACCCAGCATGTCCAGCTTCAGTGCTGCTGAAGCAAGGTTAGACATTTGTAGTCCATTAAAAAGTGCATGTGTAGTTTCTGAGGAATTCTGGATGGGAGCCTTGCTTCTACTGGAAGAATTGAGACATGAAATGCTCACTGTTGTGTCTCTGACCTGTGTGGGAAGACGGGGCGCTTGCACACAAAGCAATGATGTGATGTTTCAGTTTAACAAAGATTAGTTCTTGTTTCCTTTCGGAGAGAAGAGAAATGAGGGGTTGACTCTCACTGGGGAGCAGCGCTGTGCTGCGGATACAATCTGCAATGATAAGTTCACAAAGAACAGAGGGATGAGGAGTTACACTTTACGCTGTGGGTGTTTTTGGTTAAGATGAATATGTGATGGTTCAGTAGGACACACAGACACACACCGAAGCTGGTGTTGCTCTGGCTTCAGCTCTGGCTGTATCTGTTAGGGATGCACCGAAATACAAATTCTTGGCCGAAACTGAAAATGAGGAAACCAAGGCCGAAAACCAAAACACCGAAATAAATTATTATGCCAATTACTAGTAGGGAGACCGGGGACAGTTGTAACACTTGCACTTGCTCCAATCAGAACAAGTTAGGAATCACCTGATTCACTCTGCACATGCTCAGTTTAGTTGCAGCTTGTTTGTATAGCAGTTTGAACACACTGGGTTGAAAGAGCTCAGAGTTATAGACTGAAATGTCAAAAATGTTACAACTGTCCCCGGTCTCTCCTGCCATTGCATTTATGGCTATGACTGTGTACGAACCTCACTAAAATCCGGGATCTCATTGAACAAATCAGACAACGAGGGTGCATGCACCTCATCTGGTTCAGAGAGACGAGTCCCTTTCTCTGCGCTCTGTTCTCCTTCTCCTGCTCTGTGCACTTCTCCATCTCCAAGCGGGTTCTCCGCATCCATCGTGGCCTGGATCATTTCTCGTGCAAGCTGCTTTATTCCCACATCCATGTAATGATCTTTATAACCCGGATCAAGTACAGTCGTGATGAAGTGCAGAGGATCCGAATAGATCTCAGTGAAACGTGTGCTGACAGACTCTAAGAGTGTACTCTCAACCTCTTTGCTTAGAAGACGCTTTAGTGCTGCAATTAAAGGAACAACAAATGCAGACATGTTGGCCCTTATCCAGACAAGTGCGTAGTGGCCGCGGTTTTTTGCATGCGTCATCACAACATTATGTTTCGGCCGTGTTGTTTCGGTGATAAAAGTATTACGGCCGAAAACCAAACTGCACTTTTAGGCCATTTTCGGTGGCCGAATTTTCGGTGCATCCCTAGTATCTGTGGCTTATCATGCCTTCTTCCTTGTTGATTTCCTCTGCTGTTGTTAGCATCAAGTTTTGTCAGTGGTGCAAAGAGAAGAAAGTTCTGAATTTCATTGTAAAGGTGAGAGATTTTCTCAGTTCACACTGTTGCTGTTAAGGTTAAAGGGTAGTCAGAAGTACTTCTTATGCAGAAAGATGAAAAGCTTTTATGTGTTGCTGGTGGTTGTGCTTAGAAGTGTGTACTATGAAATATTAAAAGTAGCACTTCTGAAACCCTGTCTGCTAAGACAGATAACAAAGCAGAAGAGTGGATTTCCTAGCAGTGGCTCATCATCATGTAGAGGTCCGGCTATGATACACTCTATAAGCCCTTCTTATCCCCCTGACTGAAAAAAAACTCCACTCTCTGTGACCAGCTATCTTTGCAGCTCTAGCAGAAGAGCCGGGGGTCAGTGGGCCGCCAAGGGAGCGCTTTTGTGTAGCAGGCCTGTAGAGGAAGTTGTCCATGCTGTGGCATCTCTGACCCTCTTTTATTTCGGGTGCACATAGGAAACAGAATCATAAAGTCTCCACAGGAAGCAGAGGAAGGCTCAAATCCAGGGAAGAGGTCGGAGCCCTCAGATGTAACGTTAGGAAAGTGATCATGGGGGCTGCACGGACCTTTGATTAGCAGTGGGAATGAGGGGAGAATACTTTGCTGCTGGTATTAGAGGACAGAGCTGTATTAAGAGAAGAAGCAATGGGGGTAGTAAGACGATAGAGAATTAAAAGCCCCTGTTTTGATATCCCTACTCTCTTTATGTGATTTCCTCTTGAAACAGGATGTTGTTTGTGCAAAACACATAAAAGCTCTTTTTCAGTCTTTGTTATTCAAGGAGGGGAAAGGGTTGGACTGTCAGGGTGATCAGCTGAGGCCTGTGCTACAGAGGTATCTTTTGGTTATCTGGCTTCACTAACATGGACAGAAGAGATCAAGCTAAGCGGTCCCATGAAGCTAGTTAGCAACCTGATAACCCAGAGTCGGTGTGAGCGTTTAATTTTATACCTAGCATCTCTGATATTAGCCTGTTTCATCTCTATTGAAGAGTGATGTCAGGAAAACACAATCAATCACTTTCATCTAGGGATGCAAGATTTGTTTTTTTTTGCCGATATCAGATATGCCGATATTTTACAACTAATTTAGCCGATTACTGATACCGATACCGATATCTTTTTTTCCCCACACCTAATTGCAGAGATCATCAATTCTCTTCTGTTTTGGAATTAGTGCACAGTATTATGGTGATACTCTTATCACATCTGTTATGTAATATTCATTTCTTGTGCAAAATAAGAAAAATACTTAATACTTAAAACTGCTTATTTATTTATGACAATTGCTGAATTCATACAAAAAGATACATCCTACATAAAACTTCGATGATGCTCTCCCTGAGACAATCATAGCAATACCCACACCCAGGACAAATTTGGCCAATTTCACATTTGACATAGTAAGTAAACCTAACATCTGTTCACAGGGAAAATGTGAAAAGTGCAACTGTACAGCAATTAAACCCAAATTAAATACAATGTTTACTCTTTGACAGTAAATGTGCCTAAATTAGTCAGCTACATGTACCTTACAGACTGCTGCTTAAATTCAAATTTAACTTAAAACATGAGCCCAACATGTGTGCAGCAGCCCATTATTTTATGGGTTAATTACATCGGTAGATATTGGCATGTTGTCAGATGTCTGATAGTTGATTTTTAAGCCAATATCGGCCGATATGATAACGTGCCAATAATATAATGCATCCCTATTTTCATCTGTAATTTTAATACATAAAATAAAATCATACAAGCATCTATATAAAAAGTGAACCCTCCTTCTACTGCTGAAAAATGTTCCATGAACTAACCTTGATAACCACATATCCTGCTTCATGTGATACCACCTTGATATTTACTATGCCACATACATAGCCGAGTCCTTCAAGGCAAATGTGTGACACCAGTAAAGATAAAGTATCTTGAAATGTGTTTTAAATCCATTACATTTTTAATAAAATGTCATTTTTTTCAAACAGCCCTGTGATCTAAAAGCTGTCTCAATCACCCTGTCCTTGTTTGTTGCAAATTGATTTCTACCACGAGTAATGTAAAAGCTCTATCACCTTATTGAGGCAGTAATGACTCCACAGTCACGTGTTGGGGTGCGCTCCCTCTTCATTTTTGTAAACAGACTGCTCACACCGCAGTCCCACCCCCCCCTCTGATTTGGCAGTGGCGGTTAAGAGGGTCTGGGACGACCTGATTACATTGAACAGGAAGTCAGAGGAGGGAGAGGTCACAAACTACAGACCCTCACACACACTGCAGCACATGATAAAGACAGAAGGCGCAAACAACAACAACACAAACAACGCTACACAGTGAATGCAGCTCTGATGGATGTGCAGCTTGCAAGGTAGGCTCGGTGTTGATTCTCAGATGATGTTGAGGATGTTGTTTTAGTGTGAGTAGTTTGTTTTTAGCTTTGTGCTACTCTTTGTTAGTCTTGGTGATGACGGTTAGTGTTTTGGATTGGAGGCTGCCACTGCAAGATAGCTTCAACTTTGTAACCTCCAAATCACATGCAGCTTTGTGACTCTCCATGCAACTTTATTCCTACATACAAATATCATTGATTCCATAGCACTAAAGCTGTGCGACCATTGGAAACCTGGTATTAGTTCAACAAGGCTAATATAGAGCCTGAAATGATATTTTCTATCAATTTAACACCTTTACCAAAAAATAAAAAGATAATCATATCAACTAACAAAGTTATAACTTAAACTTTGTTTCTGCAACAGACTTAATAAGAAACGACTGAGTGTGTGGATTCAGAATCCTTAGTGATGTCCAATCGCTCTCCAAGCTGCCACTCTACTCTGCAACCGAACATTTGAGGATGTGCAGAATTTGAATAGAATCTCTCACTCCCTCCTTCCGACCAATTCTCTGCTCAGCTGCATGCCAGATGCTGGACTACATTTTCAGTGTGTGTGAATGACAGGGAGCTCGGCTGATGGAGTTTCATACATCACCCAAATAAGCATGCGAGCATCAAATACATCATTACTGTCGAAACAGAATATTTTGACACATTATGTTTCCGAACTGTGATGTTGACTTTACTCTTTGTGTTGTCTAGAAGTTATTTTATTCTAGATTTTAGTTCAGTTTAGGGATGTCAACAATTAGTCATTGTTAAGAACTTACTCCAACACATTTTTTTGTTTCGATTTTATATCAGGTGGAAAAAACATCAGGTGCTCGCATATTTCGTTCAGCTATCAGGGAGGTGTTTCAAGTTTAAAGCATGTTTCGATGTGAATCAGCTGACTGAAGGTGTTTCGCACAGCGGAGACGCTCAGCTGGGGGCTTCTGCTGAATGACAGGTCTCTACAAGGGCTTTTTTTCTCCACCGCCGGACTGATTATCATCTGGTTGCGCTCCCGGCTGAAACCTGACCGTGTTCGCATGCTTATTTTTCTCAATAAGAAGGAGTAGACAGAAAACTGGACACTGTGAGTCTAAAATATGTTTCTGTTCAGTTCCCTTGTGCGGAGATTATGAGCCTGCTCCACATGTTGATATTCAGCGTGTTTAACATTTTGAACACCTCAATATGATCCGTAGCTATTCAATAAGGTCAGTTGTATACATTGTGTCGTGAAGAAAAATTGATTCAGGGGAAAAAACACATTTGCCATCGTTTTTGACATGGAAAACATTTAGTTTTTTAAAAATAATTAATAGATAATTTAGACATTTTTGTTTTATAATGAAAGAGATACTCAGGGAACTCATTAATTGTAGATGGCACCTTCTAACTGGCAGCATTGTTAAAATATAAAGGTTTACATCAGGAATTGACCCCAAAGCAAAAATGTCATGCAGACTGTTCTGTAAAACTGTGAACGCTTATTTGATGAGGCTGATTTAGCCTGCGTGTGGTGTCACTTAAACACACAATACTAAATATTGTGCTGGACCTTTGTCTGTGCACATACATACATTCACTGTGTTGTTCTCTGGCCATATATTGATGATTTTACACCCATTCAGTTTACTGTAGCGGCTATTCTACATTGTAGAATAGTGAAACATGGACACACAGTAAGTCTATGATGTAAATGTAAATTGTTGCAGCCCTTTGTGTCAGTACATTTTGAGTTTTGTTGCAACGTTTGTCTAAGATCGTACGTTTTTGCACATTGTATATCTGAGTAATGCCTCGTTAAATTATTTTGGACATTTGTAGTATTGCCACAATATTTTACCTCCATGTTGCACACCTTTGCAAATGGCCTTTCTTACTGCAGGTCCAGCTCTTCTAAATGGTTTGTAGATGCCTTTGGTGGAGCAGCTCTGCGTCCAGCCGTATTTGTTTTTGAGGAACCAACCTTTCACGTGGTCAGATCTCATTGCGCAAAGGCTGGTTTCATGAAAAAAGGTACCACGCATGGGGAAGTAGATGTATTTAAAGATTGAACCCAGGATATTATGGATCAATGTCATCAAAATTTAAATAGATGTTAGTTAGAAAGTAATTTTTTTGACTCAGCCTTATGGGCCAGCATGTAAGGCTGCAGCCAAAATGTTCCTTTCTTTATAAATTGTGAGGACTATCAAGCTACGCCTGTAGTCGAGATTAATTTACAGTCAAACTGGCAAATTGGTCATTGGCTTTATCTAACCAAAACTTGCTTATGCACAAATTCTATCTCCACAGGACAAACCAGAAGTGTTTACCATGTGGTCAGAAACTGGCAGCAGAACCAGCTGACTTTTGACCACTGTCCAGGATGCTGGACCTCAGACATTCACTTCTATTACGGAAGTCCCCTCTCCCCCCATGAGAAGGCGGAGGAGGGCTGATGACGTTGGCTGAGCAGCCACACTTAGCCAAAGGCCATGCACTCTTACTTGTACGTTAACTGCCCTCTGTGGTGCTCAAGGATGTAAAAATAGCTGTTTAGCAAGAATCCCAGTCATGTCTGGCTAACAAAGACTGATTTATACAAGTTGTAGCACTGAGCATAGAGGAGCTTTTGTCCCTCCCCTGCTTCTCCTTGTGCAGACCTCGTCACCAAGGCCATGAGCGCCAAAACCTCTGACGCTCTTGACACTCCTCTCTTAGAACAGCCTTTGTTCAAATAGTCCTACGGTCCTTAAGGCTGCCTATGTGAGGCTTTGGGAAGCTCTGTGGTCCACAAGATTGCGTATTTGTTTACTGCATTTGAGTCAGATTGCAGTGTCATGGAAATATTTTGAGGGTTGTTTTTTTTTTATGCTCTGCGTCAGCAAATGCTACGACTTATTATTCAAGTATCTTCTCAGATAACTGGAAAATGTCACTTGCATTCCCTGAATTGTATCCACACGAAACCTTACATATCTGGAAAGACGGAGGGATTTTTTGCAGGGGTTGATTACTCAAGAGTATTCTTTTGATGGCTTTGCTGTTGTGTACTTTTTCCCGTACTTCTTCTTTAATAATGATACATTTCCAGGCCTTTTATACATATTGACACTTGAAGAACCATTTTTCCAGGTATATGACCTTCTTAACTGAAGCTTTTTTGAACATTTTAAACCAAAGCTGTTGCAGAACATGTGACATCATTAAAATGCCCTCTAATATATAGAACTAAGTAATGAATTTCATGTATAATTTTCCACATGAATGCTGAGTAAGGCTGCAGCCAGCGATTCTTCATTTACATTTTTCTCACCTCGCTCTCAGTGTCTTCCTGATGACACTGTCCAAACAGCACACAGATAAATACTGACACACTGCTCAGCGTTATATGTTTAATTTCCTGCCTGAGAGAGCTGGACTCTGTGAGAATGGAGTCAATGCAAGACAGATCTGTTTTTAATCATAATCCTATCAGCTGACCACATAAGGTGGTGTGTTTTCTCTTCGTTGTCTGGCGGTGAAATCGGACTCACAAAAAATCTTGACCTTCTCTCCCCTGACTTCACCCAGGGCTCTCCCTTGCTCTGTGTTTTTCTGAACAAACAGAGAGGCTGTCCTAGTCAGTATGAGTCAGTGCAGCTGGGGTGCAGGTCATTTACCCACATCCCACTCAGACAGGACAGATGGCCCGACCGCTCTCATGCTGCTAAGTGCTAACTAGGCATCCAGTCTGTCCAATGGGTGAACTGGGAAAGCCCAGCTATTGCTATCAGAAAACTTCTACATACAGATGAACAATGCATTGAGGAAAAAACACATTAGAAGACAAATCAGTCGTGCAGCTTTGCATCATCAAAGTTTAACCACACACAGTGTTTGTTTTCATTCATTGTACTGATTTGAGAGCTTACTGATTTCTCTTGAGAAAGCATGACGATGATACTTTCTTCTTTCTGACTGTTCACTCGGTCTTGGCTTTTAAAATTAGTGCTCACTTTTTCTGATACACAGCCCTGGTAGTCACAGAGTGCTCCTCCAATGTACTGTAACATGACCTACATATGGATTCAACTCTTTATTGTGTCTAATATGAATTCTACATGGATATTGTGTAAATTGAATTCTTGCTGAATATACAGTATATGTGAATATTGCACAGATTCTGTACAGCAACAGTGTTTCGCACAGAATGAGGCTGAATCTGCAGCGGTGAAGTTGGCGAGTGGGTGGGGCATCTTTTGTAAATATTAGGGATGTAAACGATTAATTGATAGTTAAGAAATTACTCAAAACACACTTTTTTTTTATTTTTTTCAATTTTCCGTCACGTGGAACACACATCATGTGGTCTCATTACATTCAGCTATCAGGGAGGTGTTTTAAGTTTGAAGCATGTTTCGATTTGAATCAACTGGTTAAATGTTAGGCACAGCGGAGACGCATGCATGTCTTCCCCCCTCTCTGCTCCCCATTTCCTGTCTCTCTTCAGCTGTCCTATCATAAAGGCACAAAAGCCCCAAAATATAACTTTAAAAAATAAAAATAAAAAAGACAAAAATTGTGGGAACTAGAGAGCAGGGGAGGGGATCAGTAAAAGGTCGAGCCCAGGAGTCGAACCTATAACCACTGTGACGAGGACTATAGCCTCTGTATATATTGAGCACGTACTTAATTCGCAAGGCTAACCAGGCCCCGGGAGTAAATCAGTTTCATTGGATTTTGAAATTAAAACGCCTTTTAATTTCAAGCCCTGAATATTTATGCACTGAAGAGAAGACAATGCAATTTTGAAATAAAAGTAACTACTATTTCAAATTTGTCCTCTGGAGGTCGCATAAAATCAAAGTGCTGACGGAGCACACCTGAATGGCGCTTTTTTTTCCTGGACTTTTTTTCTCAAAGTAAGGAAATAGATGACTTGCTGTTTGCATAATCCAGTTGAGATTCATAAAGACTTGTTTGAGCACTATAAGGTGATCCACTAACTACTAACACTAGCACTACACCCCTGCATACAACACTGTTACTGTTGGAGCTGAGGGGTCCAAAATATTCAACTTTAGCTTCTTCATTATTATAATCTATCTGTTCTTTTGCTGTAAACATTACACTCTGTGTCAGGTGAATGGGTAACCTGTGTGTTTGGTGTGTTAGCAGCAGGTTTCAGCGCTAAAAGAAAAAAATATTCTGCCCACTATGAGACTCATCATGGCAAAAAATACAACAACTGTTTTGGTAGAAAGATAGTTCATTAAGTGTGAACATGTACTTGTATTTTTTTGCACTACAACAAAGGGAAAAATTTAGAGTTGTCGTTATTTATAGGTTATTATGTTTAATTTTACTGGTCCGGCCCACTTCAGATCAACTTGTGCTGTATGTGGCCCCTGAACTGAAATTAGTTTGACACCCCTGATATAAATCGTCCGGAAGGCCAACTTGCCGAGCACAGATTGGTGTAGTCGGATCATAGGAATATAAATCAATACATCGATGTAGTAGAAGAATCCTTACACCCCTATAAATTACATTATCATTATTATTTTTATTATTATTTTGAGATGCCTTAATTGTGTTGTGTAACATATGGCACAGACAACAGTGTACTATGTCACAAGTAAGCCGGCACAGCTGACACACAAATGACACAAACACTTGCATCACAGAAACTTTCACCTGTCCTTGTCCTGAACACACAACTCTGTGCTGCTGCAGTACTATAAAGACTGACAGTCCTGTCTCTCTATCATTTACTGTTAGAGATATAGAGGATGAGTTCAAGTATGCAGTTTAACAGCCTGTGACGATAGTACATTCACATAAGCAATTAGTTCACTCAGAGGCTTTTTAGGCTACATTAAGCTATCTAAACCATGAAGAACAATTAGCTTTTAAAGCGCAGTAAAACCAAAGATGGTGGAGCTTCAGTGGAGCTGGCAGTGCGGTTCAGCAGAAACATATCTGGACCAATAAATCAGATCAAACTGTTGTAATAAGAGTCTTTATTCACACAGTTTTATTCATTTTAACTGTCATATTTCACTTTTTGGGACTCTTAAAAGTACAGGAATGAGAAACCGACATGTTGCATAAGATTGGACTAGACATTTGTCTTAAGGTGGTCAAATGAAGAGGATGTGAGGATATTAGTGGGACACATATAGTCTCATGATCTCATTCTCTTTACTTCTCTATCTTGCTGAGAGGCACAGAGGCGTTTGATGCCACAACAGTAGTGACTAATCAGGTCTTGGTTTGTCTGCTGGCTATCAGACATGAGAGTGAAATCAAGTTCTTATCTAAATTTTATCCAGGGATTGATCTAGCCTACTTCTTAAAATCCTGAACTATTCCTTCGTGTATTTGAGACGGTGAGGGATGATTTGAATTTAGAAGTTTCAAAGAATAGTTTTTCCTTCTGTCATGTTGTTATCACTCTGCAGATTGTCAGGAGGAGAAGTCAAACTTATTTTCTGAGATTTTTTATGATTCTCCTTTATTGCTAACTAAATGTTTGATGTTTGTGTTTCTGCTTACCCACTGTGGAACTCCTTGCCAACACCTGTCAGATATGAGAGTGGAAAATGTGGGATGTTTTTGTGTGTGGTGGGTCATTACTAGTGGGTGAATTGCAGTAAGCATGAGTAGATTGAGGGCCAAAGTGCCAAAGCTTTGCAGCTCTGTTTGTAACATATCTAATGAAACCACTCTACTCCAGTGCTTTGTTTGCATTAGATGTTGCAGTTTATTTCAAATATGTCCTCAAGTTGGTGCTAATCTCTCTTCTACATCTTCTCCTTTTGTCATCATTTTATTTTCGAAACCTCTGACTCTCCCTCTTTGCGTACTTTCTGCCCTCTTTGCACTTCATGTACTTCTCTGCCACATCCTCTGGCCTTTTCATGCTCCACTGATGATGGGTCAGAAGGCTTCTGACGGCTGTGTGACTCCACTCAGTTGGCATCTCCTCCTCCTCACTCCTTCACCCCCTCCCCTCCCTCCATCGTCTTAGTCAGACCCTCAATGCCCTCTCTGTCCAGCCCCCCCATAGGATGTAGAACTTCTGTGGGTGTCTTCCTGTGTCTCACCCTATCAGAGGACACTTGCTCAGGGAAAATGGGAGGTGATGGCTGTGGTGGGTGGTGGGGGGGACAGTGAGAGGTTGGCGGGGACAGCTGCCATGCTGGGGGAGCCCTCCCCATCCCAGACCAGTGTCGTCCCATGCCGTCCCATTCCCAACACTGTGGCAGTGAACACTGGACTCCTACTAGCTTGAGTGGGCTTTGAGCGAGCACAATATGTTGATGTTTTAAGAGGACTTAAGTGGATGTATCGTGTTGTTTAGTTGGGACCTGTTGGGATTAATTCAACTGTGGCTACCATGGGATTTAAAACATACAAAGCAGGAGCAGATACCTCAATATGTTCTTCATGAGCTCTGAGAGGAGGTATGTAATGTAACCCAAAAACTCAATATTTTGGGATGGTCATCCAGGCTTACTGTTACTGTGTAGGTTTGTGGTGTTTGGTTAGTTTCAATTAATGGTTGTTGCGTTGAAAATTGCTCACTTAAAGCAGTGTTGTTGCTTAAAAATCAGCACAACATATGTGATAATATTATGTTAACCCTCCTGTTATGTTCGTTTCTCCGGAACAGCAATAATTTTCCTGGGTCAATTTGACCCGGGGCATTTTCAATTATCCAAAAGTGTCAGAACCCCAAAAAATCCCAATAATTTTTTTTAAATCTCATTTTTGACTCCATTACTAATCATTTAAATCTAATTTTTATCTCCATTACTAACCTTTTAATCTCATTTTTAACTCCATTACTAACCATTTAAATCAAATTTTTAACTCCATTACTAACCAGTTAAATCTCATTTTTAACTCCATTACTAATCATTTAAATCTCATTTTTATCTCCATTACTAACCTTTTAATCTCATTTTTAACTCCATTACTAACCATTTAAATCAATATTTAGTGCAATGGTGTTCTTAAATTCTCACAGATCATAGATCACTGAGAATAACTTTCTAATTTTCATTAAAGTTCATAGTAAAACTTGTTTTAATGTATATTGGAAAGTCCTAAATATAAATCCAATAGTTCAACATGACATTGATTTTGTTTATTTTATTTTACATTTTGAAATGTTTTCTTTTTATGAAGTGATGTTGATAAAATGTGGTGTCTTCTGTCACATGCAGCCTAGATTTTCATGCTGTATTTAGCTAGTTTGGAAGGCATATATTGCCTAAAATGGACTTTAAAAAGGGTAAATTTGACTCGCAACATAACAGGAGGGTTAAAGTAAAGTTTTGTTTGTTGCAAAATAAGCCAGTTCATGTGGAATCTGATGCAGTAGATTGACCTCTATGAACCCACTCATTCTTCGAGATCTGGGTTCTTGTAAGGCTGTAAACAAGTTGACTCCAGCTAGTAAAGACAGGTCACATTAGTAGACATCAGTCACATTACTGGCAGAAGTTTCCTGGCCACGTTAGCAAGTTTCCAAAAAGTCTCACACAAGATGCTGCATGGATGACAAAGTTCACACGGTAAAAATTTTGTCTTGGCAGCATGCCAGAGGTGTGAAATCTGAGCTGACTGATTACTTCAAGCAGAGCAGCCCTGTTTCAAAATAAGCAAAGTAGTGATACAAGTGCAAGAGAAATGAATTTATATGTCAGTTTCCTTAGCTGAGCTATAAAATACTGTTGCCTGCTCTCCCACTATGCTGTCAATCAAATGCTGTTGCAAAAAAAAAGAAAAAAGAAAAGGAACACCTCAGGCAGCTTGAACGTCACTAATACACTTTAAACCTGCCCCCACTGGATCAGAAATATAGTGGGAGGTAGAGGAGAAATCAGATTACCCACGAGCTGCAGGAACATGTAACCAGATTTTTTGGGAATTAATGTCAATGTGACTTCCTGCCTGAAACTGAGCTCTCCCATTTTCCTGATGTCTTGTGTTTTTAAAATTGAAGTGACCCTGTGCATGTCAATGAAACACACCATTTCCATCAGGTTAGTGTAGCTCCCTCTGTGTATGTAGCTGTGTTTGTCATGCTATCAGGACAGTTAAGAGTTGTTCCTCTTTGTAGTGTTTTCATTTTGGAGGTGTTTATTTCTCTGCTCCTGTCTGGTGCTTTATGTGGGCCAACATTTAGTGGTATAAAACAGTGCAAGTGTGGGTAATTGTGCATGAGGAAATCTGTGCGAAAAGTCCACAGATGGAGGAGAGATGCTCAAGCTACCACACAGCTTGTCGTCTAATAGCTAGTACTGTCTGTGGGCATGCTAATGTGGCTGTGCAGGAACAGTGGATGCAGATTGTCGTCAGGGCTGAAAGGCTCTTCTTTTAACTGTGACTGACTCCGATCTTCCACCACCAGAGGATATGAGCAGTAGTATTAAAAACATGTATGTCTTGAATGTGTGCCTTAGCAGTTGAAGCATCCTCTTCTTTAATATCTTACGAATCATTTCCGTGTTTCCCCAATTTCATTCGTTTGTACTTTCACTTATTTTTTTTTGCAGTCAATCTCATTCAATCATCTGTTTTCTCCCTGTAGTGTGCTGTCTTTGGTTTTGTTTCATGATGCCACAGATTGATTGGCTGATTCACTAAAGGAATGTGATCCTATTGCGCCCGCTAAACCTGTACATTGGCGTCTTAAGTCACATGGAATGTGTAAAGGGTTAAATGTACCACAAACTACGCTGCAGAGCAGATAGGAACTATGTGATGGTGTTGTTTACTTACATTTAAATGAGACATTAAACAGTAATTTGGAGCCAAACAGGCCCCTGTCTATGCAAATCAACCTCATTGTAAATAACACTTAATTTGCAAACGGATGCTAACAGCTACATACAGTTAGAGTGACATTTTTACTGTTTGCTGAGAGGTGGTGGAAACAAGGCTGGAGAATTTATCAGCGTTGATTCAGCTCTTCAGTAATCAAGATAACAATTCTATGTGTTCAGTCTGAATTTCAAACATCGTATTTTGCGTCTAAATTTTTGCCCAACGAATTCATGCAACTTGAAAATATATTAGCTGAATTTGTTCACTTCGTATTTTGCCATCTGTATTTGGTTTTCTGATTTTATGAAACTTAAATATTTTCATTCTCAATTTGTTTACGCTGAAAAAATGAAGGTGAAAATGAGTGTTTTAAAATACCAAGAGTTGAATTCGGAGGCAAGAAATTCAGATGCATAATTTCAGTGCATAAATATTCAGGGCTTGAAATTCAAAGGCGTTTTCATTTCAAATCCAATGAAACTGATTTACTCCAGGGGCCTGGTTGGCCGAGCGTTTTAAGTACGTGCCCCATATAGAGTAGGGATGGGAATTTACAGTATTCCTTGTAGTGCTGCCACAAACGATTATTTTGATAATCGATTAGTCACCGATTATTTTAGTGATTAGTCGACTAATCGGATCATACGTAAATTGCAGCTTATCGCAGCAGCATGCAGCTGCTCTTATATAACCATCATTCGTTTCCAGCTTGAAGTGTTTAAGGTATGTGCTAAATAAAAATAAAGACAATTAAGATGATAGTTCATTCAACTTTTAATGAACTTTGCAGCTTGTAGCAGCATTTCTGACATTTTTTTTCTGTGATAGTGCAAAATAAAATGAAGGCACAATGGTAACAACGTTGTCCATTGAAGAGGAATGTATTTTTTTTAGAACTGTAACGTAGCGTTATAAAATATTAGCGTTATCACATTTCTTATTCAAACATGACATCGCTGTTAAGTAAATAGCTCACTGTTGACGTTAATGTTAGCAGCTAAGTAGCCCATTAGCTTACCGAGGCGGCTGTCCCTCTTCGTCAGAAATTGAATCAGCCACGACGTGCTTCCTTTTCAGATGCTCGTGCATCGCCGTCGTACTGCCATGAAAGGCAAGTTCTTTGCATTGCGCATTCTTCTCTTTTATTTTGGAAAAATGCTCCCAAACTTTCAAGCTCCTGACCCGGCTAGCCATGATACAGTTTGGGCATAATTTTTCCGGTGACATCACGGCTGACCCCGATTACCACGGCTGACCCCGATTCCCACTACTGCGCATGTGCGTCAAGAACAGAAAGGCAGACAAGACATTGGAAGGTACAGCGGCAGTTTCGAGAGAAAAGCAAAGCTTCAAAAAGTAAATGATGACGTTGATTATTAAATAAGTCGTCGATGATTTTGATCGTCGACAACTAGTCGACTAGTCGACTAATCTTGGCAGCCCTAAATCCTTGTATAGGATTACTTGAAATACCTAATGAACGACTACTCGAGTACTCACAATTCTTATTATTTTTCAACCGTAAACAAAAATAAATAAATAAATAAAAGTCAATTTTGTTTTTTAGCAGACTAATCTTCTCCGCTCTGATTTTGTCACAACAACGTGTACTAACAGGGCTAACAAAAGATGTGATGCAAGACTGCCTGTTATCTGTGCTTTAAGCGCATGTGGTTAAGCACCAAACTAGTATTTCTATGGTATGTAAGTTTAATGCCACATATCTTGCACTGCACATTAACTTCATTGTTTTTTTTAGAAGTACTTCCAGACATCAGACGGTTCTGTATTTGTTGTGCTTTTGCTTTCGGTGGAATAATATGTTCCTAGAGAGTTGCCGTAGCTGCCATAAAGCAGATGTTTTTGCTGAAATCTGGCTCGGTGTGTACTAAAGCTGAAGCCGTGGCCGGAGAAGTCATACGTTTGTATCCCATCAATTATTTTCCTACCTAGTATATTCATTTAGCCGAAAACAAAAAGCACATGGTTCAAGTTATGTTGCAAAGTGCGCGAGTAATAAAATGCTACTCGAATAATGGGGTCAATGGCAAGTACCCGAGTACTCGAGTATTCTTACCCATCCCTAATACAGAGGCTATAGTCCTTGTCACAGCGGTCATGGGTTTGACTCCTGGGACTGAATCTCCTCCTCCCCCACTCTCTAGTTCCCACATTTCTTTTCTTTTTTCTTTTTCTTTTTTAAAGTTATATTTTTGGGCTTTTGTGACTTTATGATAGGACTGCTGAGGAGAGACAGGAAATGGGGAGCAGAGAGGGGGAAGACATGCAGGACATGGTCATGGCCGGAAATCGAGCCGGCGACCATGTCAGAAAGTCTGTCGATATTACTTTGATATTACTATTTCTTTTTTTTTAATAATAATCAGCGCTTAAATTAGTCTAGAGATGTCTGTCCACCCTGGCGCATACAGGCTTGGCCATAACAAATTTTCATCTGAACGCTAGTTCTCTTTGCTAGCTTGCTCCAGGAAGTAAGCTGGATTTAAACTGAGAACTTTGTCACATCTGTCATGAATCGGCTCCACAATGAAAGGATAAGGACTTCCCCTCTCCATCCAGCTCATCATATGGACACAATTTAGCTTCATGAGGATGAGAGCACACAGTGTAACTCTTCCTCTTTTCATAGAGACACGTTTATGATGTCAGATTCATCAGGCGCATCACGTCTAATTTTCCAGAAACAGCCGATCTCAGCCCCTTTAATCGCTTTATGATTACTGTACATATTCCCTGAAACTTCCTTTTATGTCTCGACTCTTATTGCTCTGCTGTTTCTCGTGAACTTTAAAAAGACTCCACGTCTGTGAGGTACTTTTGGTTGAACAGGTCTCACTCCCGGCATCTGTCTCCAGCATGTACAACCTGCCATGCTGTCAACAGTCTCACCCTGGGCGGGCCAGGCCTCACTGTAACCTAAGCTCTGGGTCCTTCTGTTCCCAACAGGGTAACTTGACCCAAGACTGCTTTGTCATGAGCCAGAGAGAAAGAGAGAGAGAGAGAGAGAGAGAGAGAGAGAGAGAGAGAGAGAGAGAGAGAGAGAGGAGAGAGAGAGAGGAGAGAGAGAGAGAGAGAGAGAGAGAGAAAGAGAGAGAGAGGAGAGAGAGGTTCCTTCTCCACACCCCCCATTCTTTGTCCTATGAACACAACACAGACCGTCAGTGTTGTTTTTGCACATTCACTTTATCTTTGTGGTCAGATTTGGTATTTAGTTGGCCTGCTTCAAAGGATGTATGTTTAATAGGTTTAAGCCTCATTTGGACTCTGTGGGTGTGTGGGTGTGTGTGTGTGTGTGATTATATAATAGTACTTTTGAACTGCAGCGTGTGAAACGTGCTGCATTTGTGAGAGCAATATGTCAGTGTGGGATGTGAATAGTGTTTTCTTTTTCTGTGTAACAGTGTGTGCTGTTTATTGTTTCAGCGTTGTTTGTCCATGTGATTCCTGTACGTCTTGTGTGTTTTTGAGTTTAATCTGGGGGGCTTTGCAGGTTTGCTTGTTTCTTCGTTCTGTTTGTGGAGGGAAAGGTTTGATGCTCTTCATGCTGTCTCGGTCCAGAGCTTGGCCCTCTAACAAAGGACACCCTGTGGAGGGGAAAACAGCCAAGGGATAAAAAAAACCCCAACAACTCCACAGAATTATTAATGCAGTCCAAATCACACCCAGCGACAAAAATGTGTTTGCATTCCACATATTCTGCTGGTAGGCCTTCTGATCTGATTGAAATGATAGAAAAACAACCACCGTGACCAAACTCACATTTCAAACGACCCTGGGAAAGTTTTTCTTGTTCCCCTAATCATCTGATTTGTTTTTAATACTTTACCTTTCTTCAACATTTTCATATATTTCGTTTTTGTCATAATTGTGTATCTTTTCTATGTTTGTATATTGACATTCTTACTAAATGAAGTTTCTTTTAGAGGTAATGCATCCTTGTTGTTATTGCATGGCCTTGCACCTCACTGCCCATCAGTCTGATCATGTCCTGAATACAAATATAGAAGCATACTTGGTCCACTCACACTTGCTTCAGCTCAAGGAATGCATCCAAAGATGATTTACTTCCTTTTTTCCCCTCATTGTCTTTTAATAAAACATTGCACTTGTCCAGACAAGTCTTCCTCGTATTTTGAGGGGAGCTTATTTTGAGCTTTCAAACAAAACTTTCATACGCCATGACTCTCACAAATCAAGCGTTCATGAACCCCACATGTCTGCATTTAGATCATTTGCTGCAGGGGATGTTCTCTAAATGAAACTCTAAACACTATGAGCAGGAAACGGAGCACTATGTTAGCTTAGGTTTTACTTTCACTGACCTCTTTATCTTTTCAACAGCAACCCGTGATATGGATGCTATTCCTGATATGTAAACAAGTTAGATGTTGTGTGAGTTGTTATCTTGGCTTTTAAAAAAATAGCTGTGTATTTTGAATTGCATTGGCACAGGAGAATTTTATGAAGTTCATCCAGCATTCATTAGTAGTCTCAAAATGTCATTTTAATTGATGTATTAAGTCATAAATCATCTGCGTACCTCAAATTATCCCTGTCTCCTTGTGGTGTACTTTTCTCACAGGCATTACATCTCTTTAAAAGAAAAAGCTAATCGCTTGTTTCCTTTTTAAAGATTTGGTTATTCACCCCAGCCAGGGTGCTAGACCAAACTATGTGGCTTTTGTTCTGGTTTATCCCCAGACACATATTTCTGGTTTCAGGCCTCTTCCCTCTGGCTCATGCAGCTGGTGGAGAATGCACACAGTGACACAAGCTATGCTAGGACACATTGGCTAAACTGAAAAAATAAAGCATGGGGCCAGCCTGTGGTCAGTCGGGAATGGAGCCGTCATTGTGAGAACACACATCTAACCTTTGGCCTCGTTTCTGTGTTCACCCTGCAGGCATGGAAGAAGCGGTGGTTTGTTCTTCGCAGTGGCCGTCTGACAGGCGACCCAGACGTGTTGGAGTACTACAAGAATGACCATGCCAAGAAGCCCATTCGCGTGATTGATCTCAACTTGTGTGAGCAGGTATGGTTCTGTATAACTACAGGTCTGCATAAGAACCCTGTTTCATGTTTCTGCACATACGTACCAAGTCTTATACAAATCCTATCTCAACTTATCACTGTTCATGTCCCCTATATAAACACGTTTTCACATTTGGGTCGCCATATTGACAAAGACAAATATTAAATATACAACTTCTTCTTCTTTAAAAAAAATAAATACTTTTTTTTTTTGATATATTTTATTGCCTTCTTTTTTAAAATTATAACATCATCACATCACGTGTACATAATGTGAACATATTGACATAGTTGTATTACATATTGGTTAATATCTGTTACAGTGTAGATCAAGCAAAATAAATAGATTGATCAGTTGAATAAAAACAAACAAACAAATTAAAGTAAATTAAATTAAAGGAAGAAAGAAAACACACAACTTCTTAAAAACAAAATAAAGATACCCTTAGAAAATCCTGACTTATTGGTGCTGCTGATTAAAAAATGTAACTTTCTTCTTTACAACCTAGCAGTCAAAAATGCATATTGAAGTTATTATTATATAAAGGGGAAAAAAATAGTAAAAACTTATGATTGATGACCTGAAACTCTGTATTCTGTTTTGTATGACAAATAATGAACATGATGAGTTTCTCATCTAAATATTCGTTAACCGATTTTCTCACGGTCAACTAAATAATCAGAAAAGTAATTTCTCCCCCTCTACTGTGATCCATTTTTGCAGCTATCTTTTTATAGGTTGTAGATATGAAGTCATCAATTATTTTGACTGATCCATATATATTTGAAGTAAGACTTGTTGTTTGTCCCTACAGGTGGACGCTGGGCTGACGTTCAACAAGAAGGACTTGGAGCACAGCTTCATTTTCGACATTAAGACCATTGACCGCGTCTTCTACCTGGTGGCTGACACTGAAGAGGAGATGAATAAGTGGGTTCGCTGCATCTGTGACATCTGTGGTTTCAACCCCACTGATGACGGTAAGGATAGACAATTACGATACACGTCACTCCTGCTCGTTGCATCAAAGCTGCTTTATTCTGTTAAATCTGAGCTGAGACCATTAGTTCACTTGAAGGGACTTGAGAGAGGGTTCTTTACTGACCTTGTGTTTAACATTTGGTGCCATGAAGTCAAAATTCTCAAGAGATCTGTTCTGATCCACTTCACATCATTTTTGAATATACACCTGTATTACCAATAATGTCACAGGTTAAACTCAACGCTGAAAACATTCTTTATAAAGTCTTCTCAGGCTTAGTGCATCACTGATTGCTCCATGGGAGGATAAGAACCAGCACTATACTTTGGTTGTTGGATCATGTATTGTTAAAGTTATGAAATGCTATCACACAATATTTTGTATTTAGGTCCATTTCAATAAATATCACAATGTATAATTTATTAATTGTAGCAATTTGATGAATATTCCATAAATAAAGGATGAAGGATGAAGAAACAAGATGGTTAATTTTTGTTTTAAAAAAGAGAGTGGTTTCTGGTTGTGGTTTCAACCAGTCAAAACACAGAATACAGCAGTTTCACATGACAGTGAGTCTTTTTGATGCGCTCTTGTGGACAGTGCTTGTTACGAGGGACTGCAAGCCGAGCTACCTCTAAGGTAGCGTCTATCTTGGTTCTCAGCTTTTGTTTCTTTAGGTTTCTTTTGTGTTCATACATTTTGTGCTAAAGAGGTTTTAAACGAAAGCCAGATTTTTTTTGTTTTGCGATTAATTGTTTTTAATTTCAAAAAGAGAAGGGCTTGACATAGTTCAAAGGTAGCAGTACAACAGGTTGTAAGCATTTCTCTTTAAACGCCCCTCTAGAAGAATCCCCCCCCCCCCCCCAAATGGCGACATCTTTCTCCCACTTATCCCAGCAAGATCTTCTACATTGTTATTTAAAGTATATACAGTTGTGCAGTATGTAATACCCTAGTCTCCTCTGTGTTCAGTAGGTCAAGGTGAAGAAAAGAAAAAAACTAAAAACATAAATAAATTAATAAATAAGTAAATAAACAAAAAGTTACAAATAAGTAGACATTCTTCATTCCAGTTAGTCTTTAACCAGAGGCCACAGAGGTCCAGGTTTGGATTGTTTTCTGACCAGCCCCATGCATTTTTGCTACAGACAGCTCCATGTATATTTACTCAAAAATGTTTGCAGCCACTGGATACCTGTGAGTGTGTAAGGGAGCTTCCAGTGCAAGGCTAGCATTTTTTTTAGCTGCAGTCAACCCCGCTAATAGAATGTGGGTTTGAGTGGAGGACAGGCTCAGTGATGAGGTGTTGTTAAGAAGCAGCATTCTAGGCAGACATGGTACGTCCATATCCACGAGAGCCAGATTTTTTCTTAAAAACCTCTCTCCGGAAAAATGAAGAAATTGAAATAAAGCACAATTGCGTGAACAATGAGTTTTTCTCTGATGCGATTTGGAGGTGGATCATGAACTGAGAGCTGACCTGCAGCTGGCTTTTTGGCAAAGGGTTACTTCTGTCTTTCAAAAGATGCAGAAAGGGGTGTTGTCTTCACTGAGATCGTCTGAAAAATAAATATCAGCTACAGCATTTTATATTCAATGTAATTTGATCCAATACAAACTTGATTCAGAGTTTAGAAAATATAATTGTCAACAACACCTACCCCTCCGAACCACCTTCATACACGTCTTAATTCAAACATACTGTCATGCATGTACGCAGGTGAAAAGCTAAACTCTTCTTTAGTTGCTTTAAAGCATCCCCAACTGTCCACAAAGAATGCGACAATAAGATATTGGCTTCTAACTAGTCCCTGTATGTTGATTGGCCTCTCCTCTGATGCCTCTATTTCTCCGAAGTCTCTCTCCTTCTTGCTGAGGGCGTTTGGGAAACCAGCTGAATGTGCCAGAAGGCCTCTATTCAGCAAAGTTCTCACCGAGGTCTAATGATCCATGTGTTGATCTATGTGTTGTGTTGAGGCTCAGGTTACTCTCGTTCCCAAGTACAGGATAATCAAAGCATTGTGCGCCTGTCGGTCTTACTGCCCCTCTTCCGTTCTGGCCCTCTCATCTAATTCTTATTCTCTCTACTTTGCATACCGCTGTTTTCTCTCTCCTTTTTCAAGCTAAGATTCAAGCTTTGATATCAAATCTCCGTCTTTTAAAGTATAGTAACGCGTAGTATTTCAGTGTCATGAGAATCAGTGATAAAGTTGCACTTATTTACTGTCTGACATATCACGCCTCTGAGCTTCTTTTCATAGAAGATGTACTTTTCAAACCTGGCAACTGAGTCACTGATTATGCTGCTCCAAGGTCGTCCTCTGCTGAGTATTGTGGCTTTTTCTCACCCTCTGCAACACACAAAGTGTTGCAGGGCAACCCTGATAACAGCATTCATGGCACCTCCTCAACAGAAGTGGAAGTAGCCGTTAAATCCCTGATGTGAAAAGAAACAGTAAGGAGAAACTGGGTGTAGAGACAAATATTCTCAGTGATAGCTTTCCTCGTAGCTCTTCTTGTAAAAGAATGTCCCTCGCTCTCTCTATTTTGTGCTTGCTTGCACTTCTGTGTATGTGCGACCCAACTCCCACTCTTCTGTCATGTGTGGCCACGCTAGAGTGCTCCATGGCTGTGCAGATACAAGAGGAGGAGGAGAAGGAGAAGAGGGGGAACGAACACTTACACGAGGAGAGGGGATTTTCCTTTTTACTGTATGAATCAGCACTTAAAGCTCAAACAAATAAATGAGACGAATGAGAATGAAAGATGGTGGAGGAGGGAGCAAATGATGCTCTGCAGAGATAGACATTCACTCTTAAAAGAAGAGAACAAGGGGACCTTGTGTTAGATAAAACCATGTCAGTTACAGAAGAATGTGGGAGGAGAACTGTGAAAAGAGAGAAAAAGTGGAAAGATGTGGAATGAAAACATATATTTCAGCAAGCATACGCATCAGCCATCTTGGCTCTTCGTGCGGTCCAACAATCAGGTCAAGCAGAAGGGTTTGAAGAGGGCTCCGGTGTTTCAGACTTTTATCTTCAGTTGGTTTGATGTGTGTGTATGTGACATAAAATGAAGTGTTAAAATGATAACTGCATTGGAAGATCTTGTCAAAAGTGATATTCAATCCCTACAGCTACACAGTGTGCAGTATGTAAAAGTTTCAACAAGGACATCCACTCGTGTAAGAAGTAAGGTTTTAGATTTGTGTTGGATATGCTTGGAAGTTGTTCCCATTGTTGAAGCTGCAGTATGTTGTGAAGTTTAATAAACGCAGAGAACTTAAGATCTGTCCTTCTGGGTCGTTCAATCATCTGCCACTCCAGTGCAGACATAATAGAGACTCAAAGTTGATGTACTGTCAGTCAAAATGCAGCACATTATTATAGACTGTTACTCTGGGCTGCCTGTCTCAAAGGGCTTCATGGGTCTGTTATAGGAGCAGTTGGATGACTAAGAGGGTTTGGTAGGAGTCTTAGGTTGACGGATAAAAGTTTGAACAGTTTGTTGACATACACTGACATAAGTTGGTACACATTACAGTCATTATGCAGTAAAAAAAAGAGGGTTTACAAGGACATTCAAATGAATGAGTTGAATATGTGGGCTAGGTTTGATGAGAACACAACATTACATAACATAAAATAGAGGTTGTTTTTTGTTGTTATATTTTCAATCAAACATGTCTTGTAATAATGTCACCTGTATGCCAGAATCTGGACCAGCAAACACAAATCTGTCATGTCAGCAAGCATTTTTAATGAAATATAAAGGTTTGTAATTTCCTTCAACATACATCAACCTGATGCTCTATACATGTGAATATTTGATTGATGGTTATCTATGGTATGATTTGTGCTATGTCAGTCACTCAGTTACATCTGCAAAAACCAAGTTAGACAAATGTTGATCATACTCATGTCTTGTCTTCATATTGAGTCTCTAGATAAGAGGCAACACATTTATAATATGGCCTTTGTTACATGAAAGTGTTATTATGTCTTTTGTTGTTACTGGAGGTTATAATTAATTCAGTAGCAGCGGCCCTCCTCCACATCCCAAGCTCCAGGGAAACCCTGTAATCATATTTGACATTCAGTGCTGGGAGGTACACATTGTTTGATTTACTGAAGGAGATGACACATAAACACAAACAAATGGTCATGAAGGTAACCCTAGCTTTCATCTTTCCCTCCTTTTAGAAGCCGCAAAAGCTGCTCACCAGTCAGTCATCGGGGGCCTGGTGGTGGATACCCCTCCTCACCCAGCGCTGGGTAATATCGTTGGTCCAGCAGCAATGCTGACAAATGTGCCTCCTCCGTATCAACCAGTCAGCGTGCGAGCCCTGGACTCTCAGTCCAGCACAGAGGAGCCTCAGGATTACCTGTGGCTGGTCAACTGTGAGAGCAAAAAGCCTGAACCCAACAGGTGAGTGTATTTTATCATACTGTATTTAAATATCGTCTGTGTGAAGCTCCATATTCACTGCTGTGCTGTAACTTAAGCTTCTTTTTGTACTTCAGGCCCGTTTATTCTTATTTACATTTATCTATACTGCCACTCTTGTCCTTGTCCTTGTCTCCGCTGTGTGGTGTGCAGCTCAGTGCAGCTTCACTCTCCATTGGAGGGAGACCAGGAGTATTTGCTCCTGGAGGAGTGTGAGAGCAAGACTCTTCCTTCCCAGGCTAGTCTGTGAGTGTCCAGCCATCCAGCTGGAACTGCTTGCTTGCGTTGAGTGTTACACGTGTGTTTAAAGAAGAGATACAAACACTTGCACTGCTCACTACGTTTACATGGCTTCTATAGGGGATCTCTCGTGGTAGATTTGATTTGCTTGAATGTTTACCATCCCTCCTTGCAGATAAGAACAGATTGAGTTGTGTTTTCTTTAACACTGTACTGATTTGTTATTAGATGCATGAAAATTACTCAACATCAGCAGAAGACCTTAGTTCTTCAGTTGATTCTAAAAGAGGTACTTATATGGAAAGATGTGTTGCTGTCTGTCATAATTTGAAGTGACTAATGATGGCTTGCAGACAGGGTTGTGAAAACTCACCATGACTGGATGCATTTCTCACTTACTGTAATTAAATAGTGGATATTTAATCTCTGGTGTGTGTGTATGTATTTTTTTTTCTCAGAGCCCATGCTGAGTGTTCCAAGTCTACCTCCTCAGAGACAGACCTGAATGACAACCTCCCCTCTCACCGCACGCCCACCTCCTCCACCTCCTCTGCCAAACCCACCTCGCACAATGGCTTCTTCCCGCAGCACCCGGCCCCAGCCTCCGCCTCTTCCATCTACGACTCGCCTCCATCACGCGGTGCCTCGCTTTCTACTGACAGTGGCCTTTACCACCTCCCCCGCAGCTACTCCCAGGACACTGTGCTGCTCCCAAAGTCGGCCTCCTCCCCTCCGGCCCATCAGGACAGCGGGGAAGGCTCCGAGCTCTACGTCTTCAATACGCCCTCACGGAAGCCCTCGATAGAGAAACAGATGCGCAACCTTTCCATCAGTTATGATATCCCACCTACGCCTGGTGCAAACTGTACCTACCAGGTGCCCCGCACTCTGTCTGCTTCAGGTGTAGGCTCAGAGGGAGGGGGAGATGTAGTACCCCCTCCAAGACCACCCAAGCCTTCGCTCAGTTCAACCTCAGGACCCCCTCCTCCCCCTGCTGAGCGCTCACCTACAGACACTTATTTTGTGCCCCGCTCAGCTTCAGAGACAGACGGGAACTACTGTGTGCCTACTAGTGCTGGGAATAAGGCTTTACGCAGCAACACTATTGGCACTGTGGACTGTTCACGCCTCCGCAAAGGTTTGTGTCAGGGAGAGTCTCTTTTTTCCCTTTTTTATTCTTGGAGTGCAGATTTTCTAGGTATTAAATCACAGCTACTAAAAAAGAAAGCATAATTTATGATCTAGAAATGCTGAAACCACATCATAGTGTTTCATCGTACACACACTCACGTAGCCATACCTTTTTTTTCTGCAGTGATATTTTCCTTCAACCAGGCTTCATAAGACTTCTGAGCAGCTTTTATTCTGGCAGTCCTAACCTTTTCACTTTCTTTTGATGGATGATAAGAGACATCACGAGAGGTCTCTTAGCTGCAATCCCCGTTTCACCTTTCCTCCTGTGTGCTGTTCACAACCCATTCAAACTGTCAAAAGCTTATCAGACCTGAACACAGCCGCTTTCTGTAGATGTCTGCAGGGTGTTGATGAATAAGGAACGTGGTAAAGTTTGTGCAGCCGTTATAAAAGAACTCGGTTCCAACATCTGAAAGCAAGCAAGACACATTATGAATCCTTTTTATGTGTCATCACTTGAGGACCATTACCTGCCTTCTGTTGCGACTCTAAACCCAACAATATCCTCTGCTTGTTTTCAGCAGAGCCTAGTATGTTGGACATACTTTTGTATACTATCACTCACCCTTAAAGCCTTCAGTTTGTCTTCTAAATGTAACAAAGAAAGAATCATACATGCATCTCATTCTCAGAAGATAATCATCCAATAACTTCGACAATTTCTGTGCACAACTGTCACTTTTTTGGTAACAAACCACAGCCAAAGAAGAGTTTTTTCTAAAGCCTCATATATATATATAGATATATACCATAGGAATTTACAATCATATCATCAGCTTGAAATTTGAAACCAAACTTTCTCTTAGAGGAAGAGAAACTTCTGGAGGAAATGTGGACATAGCTGAATCTGTTCTCCCCCTCGCTCTCCCCTCTTGTGGTGACAAATGTCATTACAGAGGTGTTAATGGTGATAAGAGTTAACAAGACCACAAGGAAGTCTCAAGTCTTACCTTTGCAAACCAAAACTAGTCAATATCTTAGTTCCATCGCATGACTGCTAAAGTTCCTCCCAGCATAAGATTTGTTAAAGGACTTGTTTCTTGATATTTCATGCTCTGGCCACTGCGTTCAAAGCTGTTTGGAGGACTCATGAAACCACACCAGAGAACCACTGAATAGCTGTAAATTGTTCAATATTGACTTGTAATATCTTGCGCTGTAAAAAAGCAAAGGATTTCATTTGAAACAGTGCTTTTGTTTGTCCAGGGCAGTACAAAGAAACAACATTTCTCATTGCAATTATTCCCCATCATGGTCTACCCCCACTGAATCTTCTTACTCAGCGGACTCTCTCGTTTGCCTTTCAAGCTTTTACTAGCACTGATGTTCTTTTGGCCGTAAGTGAAATGCATTAGCGACTGCATCAGTGCCTAATGAGAATTCAAAAAAAAAAAGTAATTTGCTACAGTCGAGCCCTTCATCGCTGCTGAACTCTGTCCCACTGTGAAGCAAATCATCTTTACAGATTTATCAAAACACAAACAGCATTTTAAATTGGCTTCCATTATGTGTCGTTTAGCTTAAAATGTAGCATGAAGCACTGAAACAGGAAGTGTGGGCTACCACTGTGAACTGTACTGATAAAAGCAATGATTATAAACCATCTTTTCCCACAGTTCCAGAGTAAGTACATTATTGATGTCTGTTTTTTGGTAACTTTCTTTCTCTTTTGCAGATTTTGGATCCCAGGACTGCTACGACATTCCCAGATCGTTCCCTTCTGACAAAAGCTGCTCATTTGACTTCAATGAAAGTTTCAACAGTTACTTTGTAAGTGTTGTTCCAAGGTCCCTGGTTTATAAGCTCACATTTCTGTGGAACACAGGCGGGCTTTCAAGTATTGGCCGCCTGCTTAAGAGGAAGTTTTCATGTTGTGACTGTGGCTGATGGATTAGAGATGTGACCTTTTCCAATACACAGATTGGCTAAGGAAATGCATTTTTCTGTTTGCAATGAGGTCCAGACTGCCCTCAGCTTATCCCACAGAATCCAGTACTTACAGCAAATGCTTCAATTTCCTTGTTTTCTCTCTGATACAAAAAAAGAATCAGTGTTTTTATAAAAAGTCCTCACTGGGGTGGTAAGGAAAGCCATCTATATTTGTAATGATATTCCTTTTTCAAAAGTATATCGCACTGCTACATAAACAAGCCTTCTGCAAATACTGTTTCTAGCTCTTTGTTTACTTTACTTTGTTCCTGAATCACACAAGGAAAGGGCACACTTTCAAAGAAGGGAAGAAACTCAACCGCCACTTGTAGAATATGTGCACGTGCACGTTGTTTCATGCACGAAATGTAATCTTACCAAAGCAGCAATGTAAGCAAATAAGATTACATAAGTTCCCATTTGATTAAAAAAACACAATTTTTAGAGATAAAGGAGAAACTGTAGTATTGTCTTATAAAACCACCTGATTCATTCAAAGATTTTTGTTAGATAAAACTTTGTAGCCAGTTTTCCTTGATCATCCTAATCAGCTGTTTTGCTCCTGGTCAGAGTTATTGCTACTTTGTGACACAAGTTGGTGCTGCAGCTTCTGTGTGGTGCATGCAGGATAGTATCAAAGCCCACCTGCGTTCATTCTTTGTGGTTGTGGTATCTTTGGTTTTATCTTAGATTGGTCTGCTGTCTCCTCAGGTTTTTCATATCCCACTATTGTAAGAGAAGATCCCGCAGTAACCTAAAATGTCTAAACATATGACCAGTGAGTGTTTGTTCTGCTAATTGAGTGTACACACAAACTATTGTGTAAAGTTGACACTGAACACTGTCATTGTTTTCCTGAGTTTACATAAAGCCTCACACAAACCATGCCAGTCCTTAGTTTGTGAACATGAACTCTATGCCTTCGCAGAAAAACAAAGGAATAATGCCATTGGGAAGCCAGTCCACAGAAGAGGTCGACCAGAACTACGTACCCATGAGCGCAAACTCTCCGTCACACCATCACTCGGGGAGTTTGACAGAGCCGATGCACGAACCGAACTATGTGCCCATGACCCCAGGCACCATGGAGTTCTCCTCCCTGGGAAAGCAGGTCCCCCCTCCTGCTCACATGGGCTTCCGCTCCAGTCCCAAGACCCCACCTCGCAGGCCAATGCTCAGCGACTGCCAGCCCCCTCCCGTGGATCGAAACCTTAAACCTGATCGCAAAGGTGAGTAGTGACCGTGCAAGTGCATGCATGTGGAGCTTTGACGTAGTTCATTAATACTCTGTAGCTTTGTGGTGTTCCCGCTGTGGGGTTGATGTGTTCGGAAGTTCAGTCGCACTTAACGTCCTTCAGCGTGCTCGATGTTCACTAATGCAACCTACTGACCATGCTTTGTCTCACACTCACAGCCGCTATTCTCACAGTGCTGGCTCATGGTCACGAAGCCATCAGTATAAAGTTTTACCATGTCCAACCATTCTCGATGCAGCGTCTTTGTTCATAGTACTCTAGTCGCTGTTGTTATTGTGGTTTGTGCGTTTTCTCTCATTCTCATTCATTGTGGTTTATTAAATACCTCCATCTTCCCTTTCATCTGCCCCTGACCAGTTTATTTCACCTCTTGATGAATTAGTTCAGCGCCTGCTACACCCTCTTACATCCAACACAGTAAGCTCCTTGTCAAAAGCACTTTTGTCCCGAGCTCAAGAGGCCCTGTAGACCGTTTTGGAGGGGGCCGGTCTCTGTGCCATGGAGTGACCGAAGCCCAGAGTGGTCACCTCCATCCCCTTTGTTCCCCTCGTCTGAATGGAGCTCTTTGATGAAAGACCTAATAGCAAGGGGGAATTACAATCTGGGCAGATTGAAAGGCTCAGCAGTGGGCAATGAGAGAGAGAAAAAGAATTGAAGGAAATCAGGGGGGGGGGGGGGGGGGGGGGGGGCAGGGAGTCATCACATAGGCAAACCAAAAGCCAGGGCTGTTTTTATCACTGAACAAAAAAGGCATGTTGTGGAGTTTTATACTTCACAGTGGGTGATCCCTTAGCACGATTTGTGGTCTTTTTTTCTGTGACCTTTTGGAGCCAGGCATCACCAAAGTTGGAGTGCGTCATCTCTGGACTACCATGACTACACGTTATATAAGGAAATGTGTTCCTCTCAATCAGTTGGCTTCAAGATTACATCCTGACTAACTGTAGGTCATTACTCATGTAAACATACGACAAATATAGCCAGTGCTCATGAAAGTTTGGATTCAATTGGAAAAACTGACATATTAGTAGAGTACTTTCAAATCATGTTAGCTATATAGTTTATTATTTCCAGCAGAATCATAGCACCCAGTAGTCTATTAATCTCCAACACTGCCAATACCTCCAATAATTAATATTGCCCTATCCACTTGTTTTGTAAATTCAGTGTTTTTTTGGCACAGAATTTGAACCACGGTTTCGCTGTAATTTATATCTAGTTTAACAAGTCTTAATCCATCACACATAGGATGATATTTGCGTTCATTTATCGTGCCCCTTTTGTAGTTTTGCCCGTCATTCTTGATTTTTTCTTAAAATCCACCCACTCATTGTAAATTCTTATTTTCCAGTTATCTCAATTTCCCCTCGCCTGTGTTCTTGCTAAATTTACTCCCCGTGCTATGAATGAAATATTTTGATTTGACTGCCTCTTTGCCATGTTTGTTTTGACTTTTGTAGTGCATCACGTTATGTGCAGCCAGTCTAGTTTTGATATACCTGCAGACCATCCAGAACTGAAAACTCTGAGAGAAGTGAAAAGGGGAAATGGGAATAATAAGTGATATCTAGAGGTCAGATGATAGATTAAAATACTCCCTTTCCCAGCCTCACATTTGGGGAAATTCCAGAAGTTAAATAAATACAAAATACAATTACCCATCACCTACTAAATATGAAAACACATATGGCTTACTAGTTTGTCTGTTCAGTGCTACTGTAGAAACATGGTGGCCTCCAATATAGATATAAAAGGCTCATTCTAAGTTAAGTTAGCAAAAACGAAATGATTTTTATATTCAGGGGATTTGTCACTAATTTAAACATACTTATGAATATTATATTACATTTCCACCAAGTCTGTTCTATTAAATGATGATAAAAATTGCATACTAAATCTTTAACTATTTGTTAGCACTAACATACTTCTTTCTTTAAACTTAAGTAGAGAGTGTGGGTGGATATTATTCTTTTCATTATTGACCATGAGCCATGTAAAGATTTTCTGGACTGTGCACTAATTTAAGGCACTAACAGTGATGTTCATCCTCTCTGCTCTGGTTTTCGATGTCATGTGTTGTAAAGGCTTTGACGTGTGCAAACAGTTTTAACTCTGTTACTAACACTGGCATGTGAATCCACTGAAAGTAATTATCTCACACTAATGTTGAGGCACAGTTATGTTTTTCTTTTCTTTTGGTGAGCACAGCAGAAAAATTTTCATTTTCAGTGTTCGTGTAAACAAAGTCTCAATAAGCTCCTCTCCTCTGCGGACTTGTATGTGCTCTATTCAACATGACATGATTTCTCAGTGTACTCTAAAGCGCTTATACACAGCTCATCGTGCATGCACAGCTGTGATGTCAGTCTTTGTGTGGGAAGCCTTGGTGCATGGAGGGAGGTGCATGTCGGGCAGTATGGGTCTGCTGTTGTCATGACAATCATCATCTTGATAACTGTAGTGCACAAAAAGGTGATTGGGTTTACGTGAGGTTGTAGTTTTCTTGTTCAGCAAAGTCTCGTCTTTTGCTTTGCATGGCAGGTTAGCTGTTACTTCAGGGCTTAACTGTTGTGATCACCCTAAAATTTTGTAATGAGCAAAGTCTTTTTTCACCAATCAGGTCAGAGTCCTAAAATAATAAGAGCAAAAGGTGTCGGTTTAGAGCGAACCGACTCTCAAACCGTAGGTGAATTCCCGAGGGGACGACGCAAGGGTAGGTACTCCACATCGAACCGCCACTGTGTGTCTGAAAACTCTTCTACTCTGTGACTTGTCAAAACTTCATTCTGACTCTTTGCATGCTGTTTGTAGTGTTGTGCTGAGGTTCTCTTCTTTCTCAGGTCTACGGATTCCATAAGATATATATAACAGTGAACCAGATTCAATTAAACTGCACCTTTAATATCACAGATCTCCCCAAATAGGCTTAAATATAACATGTTTGTCAGAGCTGTTGAATTATTTTAATCCCAGCAGGAAAGGGGGGATAAGCGTGCACCTCATGCATGGTGGATTCCACTTGATACATGTTTTTGCAGCTCATGAAAATCACCTCACTTTGATGTGACTTTCAATAAGCAGCAAACCAGAAAACGTACTAACATTGTCATACCAAACATTCTTATCTTTTTCTCCTTTTTTGTTTTCCTTTGCAGTTTCACATATTTTGCTGCAAAAAACCCCAATACGCACACACACACACACACACACGCACACAAGCACACAAGCACACAAACACAACAGAGTTATTGACAACCCTCCTGAAGGTGGTAGATACCTCTCCTGGAGGAAATTGAACATTGATATAATCTAATGAAAGAGTGACTCGCATAAATAACAATATCTATTCTCCTGCTTGTGTACAACATATACTAGCAGTGGCTACCTTTTCAATAAGTGTACTTTTTAATGTTTGTGAGAAAAGGCTATTATAGTCTTTGGCTTTCTTTTAAGGGAGCAGATCGGGTTACACTACATTTCTCCGACATTTTTATTTATTGATTTATTGATTGACAGGGAAAAATACATGAAACATTGCTTCATAAAGATATCAAGTAGATGCCATGTTTACAGATGTCTAGCCATGGCTAATCTGCAGCCCCTGTCCCTGGTTAGGCTTCCTAGATTACAACAGAAATGACAGAGTATTGATCGCAGGTACTAAAACCATTAAAAACATCAATGCTGCTCTGCAGGATCAATGCATGCAAAAACATCACACATGCAGAAGATGATGTTTCAACAAGTGCAGATACATTTAGAGATTTCTTTTCAAAATCACAGCAAAATAACTCTCAACACCGTTTGTTAACATCTACCTCAATAACACCATTATCTTGTCCAGTCGTGATCTGTGTTAGAAGCAGGTCTACAATTTAAAACGAAAAAATAAGAACACATTGGTTTACTTACTTAACATTTGAATCCACCATTTTTGGTTTTACTGAGAACCCTTAGAAACATGTGGCAAAGTTTTAAAGCAGTGACTGACCGGCATGTTTACTTTCCTTCAGCAAAACCTGCTCCACTGGAGATCAAACCACTGCCTGAATGGGAGGAGCCCTGTACGCCGATCCGCTCACCTGTCACACGGTCATTTGCTCGCGAGTAAGTATTCAGAATGTCAAGTGTATTTATATATTGTGCTAGCAACTAATATAAGGGCCTGTTCACACTACTTTGAATTCAAGTGAGAGATTCTGTCTCAGAGGATGCACCATGCTGCACTTCCTGTACAGTGTTTTTAGAGGAGAAAAATGCATGACATATTTTAAATAAACTGCTGCACTTCATTTCAGGGGATTAATACAGTGCCTCTTGCTTTTTATATTTCCAGAATAACATACAGTTGTTGGTCCTCTAACTCCTCGTAAGTAAAAAGTTATTTAGTGTGAACATTCCCTTTTGTAGTAGATACAATTAACATAAGAACAGAGCACTAACACTTCATGCATTACTGTAGTCACTCTGTGTCCAAAGTAGCACTGCTCCTACAAACAGTCTGGGGGTATGTCTCAGACCTCTACTACAGTACATGCTTGTCGGCTTATCTGGGATGAGGTTTATTTCTGTGCGTAGTGCAGCAGAGACTCTTCCAGCTGCAGTGGTTTAAAGCTGTGCCTGTGATGTTTGTGTTGTATTTTTTGCTCATCAGAGACTCTATTTGCCTGGAAGTTGGTGTGTAAACACTGTGAATGCTGCTCAGTCTCTCTAGGTTTCCAATGCCATCGAGACCCCTGTCAGAGCATAGTACGGCCTCCAGCACTGACTCCGAAGACTCTGATGAGAATTATGTAGCCATGGTCTCTAATATGTCCGCAGATGAACCAGTATGTAACACACAACTACCCTCTGATTTAAGAAGTGTGAAAGAATTGTGTTAAATATATCAAAGTTATTTTTCTTTTAAAGTTTATATTTATTGTGATGTTTCTGTCATTTTAAAAACTTGTTTTACATCCTTATACAAAAACTTTTACAAGAAATTTCACAACAAATCCCTTATAAGATTTAAAGTTAGTTCATAAGAGACAGAAACAGTTTGAACCCCTTACATAGTTGATGTTAAACTGTTCATGTTGCAGAAACCCATACAGTGTTAGCTATGAAAAAATACTTGTTGCTGCAGATGGACTCCTCACCTCTTTAACTCTTTTATTATGTCAGTTTCCTCTTGCCCTGCTGCTCTGCTTCCTTTATTCTCCCTTTTTTTTTTTACCATTTATTTACAGGGTTTTTTCCCAGTGTTTGAAAATAATTATGCTCTGTTATGTCAGTACCCTTACTGTAGTTCAAAAGATCCCTTTTAGTTACATTAGAATTGGCTGAAAAATAATCAAATTGAGGGCTTTTTAAGGTTCCAATGATGATTGTAGGAACAGGCACAAGTGGCTTTGGGGTAAATTACCTAAAAATATTTTTGGTACATCAATCACACGATATGGGACTTCATTTTTGTCAACAGGGATTCTTTCTTTTACAGTTTGGGTACCTTTTTTCTATTTCCTAACAATTCAACTTTTCCTAACTTTTGCTTTGATATTGTCTGCTGACCTCTGGTTATTTTATCACTCATGTTTATCCCTCTCTCCCTAGCTCTTCATTTCTCTGGCTTCACCAGGCTTTTTTGGCTTCCTTCATTTCCTTTTCCCCCCACATTTTGTTCTTGACCATCTGCTGTTTTCTTTCTTTCCTTTGTTTCCTACCTTCTTCTTGACCTGTGTAGAGAGGAGTCCTTCTACTGCACAGTCCCCATCACCCCTGTTAAGAGGGAGGTGGAGGAACTTGACACAATAGAGGAGGTGAGCAGGGTTGCTAGGTTGCATGGCCTTGCCCTGTCAGAACACCAGGGGTTGCCAGTTTGAGATGTTACTGTAAGATCAGGAACTTAGCAAAGACATGTTACCTTGCTTTAGTTTAATTACCAACACAGTTATGATCTCTGGCTTGGATGCACAGATTGCAGTGACTTTAAGTAGTTTTAAATCACTTTTGTTTCAATTAGTGTGTCTTAGTTTTGTCACCATTCTAGTTCAAATAACTCCACCCCACTTAGAGTTAGAAAATAACACTACCTATAGGTTGAACATGTACATCAGTGTTGTCACTATACCACGATTTGATTTTTTAAACTGAAATGAAAGCTCTTTAACCTGTTATATTAATAAGCATGTGAATGAATCATGGCAACTCAAATGTATTTGAGTGAACCACTGTTTTATTCAAGATTAAATTACAAAAAGTATCATAAACCAGCATTGCATACCCTCATAGTAATTTCCCCAAAACCTTTCAGAATTCAAGTTAGAATGTTTAAAAGTCACAGTTGCTTTTCAAACTTATTTGGACTGCTTTCAGGCAACTGGAGCATTTGGCATTTTGGTTTGGTGCCCATTTCTGTTGGCTGTAACTGGGACATAGAGAAATAATACTTCAACGACAAACTTTGCCAGTTTGGCGCCTGTCAGAAATGGGACTAGCCAAATGATTAAATGTACGTGTAGGTTCTGAATTTGGTGTTGAATGCAGTTTAAGCTCTTTTTTGTTGAGTGAAATATTGAATCAAAGCAAATTTTGGTTATTGTGACAATGCTTTATAATTTGTACTGTGAAAGTGCATCAATGTTTGTATTGTGTAATAAAAGCATCCTTTCCTGGCTTCTGTAGAACATGAAGCTTTCTGCGCCCATGACAGCGGATGGTGGAAGCAGCCCGATGATAAAGCCGAAGGGTGACAAGCAGGTGGAGTACCTGGATTTGGATCTTGACTCTGGGAAGTCTACCCCACCTCGGAAGGTAGGAGTTTATCAGCCTTGCATCCCGAACCCCTTGCTAATGATTACAGGATATTGGTTATGAAGAAAAGTTTTGTTTTCTTTCCTCAGATGAAAAGCAATGGAACTGGCATGGCAGCATCAGATGAGCGTGTTGACTACGTGGTTGTGGACCAGCAACGAACACAAGCCCTTAAGAGCACCCGGGAGGCCTGGAACGATGGCCGCCAATCTACAGAGACAGACACCCCTTCCAAAGGACCTAAGTGACCCTGTCGTCCCAAACACCAGCCCAGCCACCAACCCCCCAAATCACTTGGTCTTTCACACTAGTGTAGGCTATGGTTTGTGCTTTGGGACGGTCCAACTGCCACGTTCCACCTCAGCAAGATCCTTAGTGTTTAGGGGCCAGTGGTGCTTCATAGCCACTCAACTGTGTTTAGTTTACACTGCTGTCAGGCCTAGGACAGCACGGTGTGTACAGTTGGAGGAAAGGGGTGTGAGCCAGAAATAAGCTGATTGCAGTATGAATGCAGGTGGAATGACTGGACATGTCGACGGGGTTTGAGTTAAGCGGACTCAAACTATGAACATTCACTGCCTCCTTTTTTGGATTACAGTTTTTTAGTTCTGTTGTTCACCTTTCAAGGGCCGGTGGGCTGATCCAAACTTAACATTTCCTTAAATTATAATGCTGTTTAATGTTGTTTTGGAGTGGAAGTGAAATCACTTGATAACATGATCAGAATACTTTATCAATGCAACACATTAGCAGTTGGCAAAGCTGATTAATTGTGGAGATTTTCAAGTTTCCCCTGTTTGAACAGGGACAAGTTTCCATGGGCACTGTTCACAGATCAGTTTTACCATTTTTTTCACAGTCATTGTCGAATGCTGAAACTGACCTCAATCTGTGTCTAAGATGAACTTCAAACCAGTACAACACACTTTTATAACTTTTTGCTTATAATGCAAAGGCAGTTGAACTTGTTAATTTCACAGATAACCAAGTGCTCGATTTAAGCTTTGGATTCACTCAAGGTTTAATCCACTGAACATGATTTAATTTCCATTTACTTAGTACGTGGAGATGCTTCAATCTGTTATTATGGAAGTGCAAAGACTGTACAAAAGTGTTATGTATATAAACAGGAAAAGTGTCCTTTATTTGTATGGAATATCCAGCGTGTTCGACTCGAAGGTATGTGGATTCTGCAGGGTAGAATCCTGTGCCTGTCTGTGGTGGTATCAGTACTTGTGATTAATGAATGAATTACTGTGAGTTTTTAAAAGAACGTGACAGGTTTTCTATAAGTTATGCAAAGGTATCAAACGTAGGCTAGAGAGAATAAAATCAGGTACTCTTTATAAATGCAAACTAAACAACTATCCATTTCTATTTTTTCTTAAGTTATTTCATTTGGTGGATGTCCAGTCCACTCATAGCTCAGTATTCTGTATTCACATGGAGGAACATTTTCTAAACTCAAAAGCTTAGTCTGACAAGAGCCGGTCAATTAGTTTAATAAGTTCATTGGTAGTCCTCATCTCTCTCTTCTCTTAGGTTTAATTTATTTCAAATTGAACTGGCATACAGTTTTGGGAAATTGACTGCCTCACTTAGTCAACTTGATGCATCTTTCAGAGAAAATGGCCTTATGTCTGCATAGATCTCTGCTCCAATAACCTGTAAACTGTCACTGAGAATTCCCAAGCATGTGCTACCACAAACTAAAATCATTGCTGTACATATATTGCCATCAATTAGATGAACATGTATCATTTGAAAAATGTGCCTAATAAGTCATCTTCATTCTACTTCACTCTCTCCTTGCATTCTCTTTGTGATATGGTCTGCAAAGCTGATGATGCTTTATCTTTTTTAATGAATCTCAACAGAAAATGTAAATTTTAAAAGTGGACTAAATAAAATCCAACCTCTAATGTTGTCTTTCTTCACTTTGATTTCCATCATGGATAAATAAAGGGAAGTAGTGGGATAGGATAAGAAGTTAAAAGTGCTGTGCGTAAGTTGTCTCCTAAGTTAGGATGTAAAGTCCACCCTAAACCAAACGATGAAAAAAGTTAGTTTGTAACTTAAGTTGTGTCATTGTTTGGTTGCAACACGTAGAGGTAAGGTTCATCTGAACTAGTAGACCGTAACGTCCAAACTGACCAAAACACTGTCGCAGATATGACGTTTACATTTCCAGCAGCCAATCAGAGGAAAGCACCTCTTTTGATGCCGTAGTTGTTACATTGTTATCTTTAGTGCCTAATTGTCTCAGAACTGACCAACAGCTGAAACAAACTTCTGCCAACTGCAGTTACTGTCGCAGAACAACAACAGAAAGTAAGTCAAGCTCGATAAAGTGTCATATTAAGGTGATAACTATAGCCTAAATCCTTAATCTATGGTGTGTGTAATAACAGTGACATCAGAGTAATATCAATTATTAAAAAGTAATTAGCAATTAAAATTAAAGAAGTAAAAATAAGCATATCTTACAACATATATATATATATTTATATATATATATATATATATATATATATATATATATATATATATATATATACATATATATATATATATATACAGTCATGGCCAAAAGTTTTGAGAATGACACAACTATTAATTTTCACAAAGTCTGCTGTTTCAGTTTTTATAATGGCAATTTGCATATACTCCAGAATGTTATGAGGAGAAATCAGCTCAACTGCAATTAATTGCAAAGTCCCTCTTTGCCTTGAAAATGAACTTTATCACCAAAAACACATTTCCACTGTATTCAGCCCTGCCACAAAAGGACCAGCTAACATAATTTCAATGACACACAGGTGTCACACACATTAACACAGGTGTGGGTGTTGATGAGGACAAGGCTGGCGATCAATCTGTCATGATTGAGTGACTGGACACTTTAAAAGGAAGATGGTGCATGACACCATTGTTCCTCATCTGTTAGCCATGGTTACCTGCAAGGAAACACGTGCAGCCATCATTGCATTGCACAAAAAGGGCCTAACAGGGAAGTTTATAGCAGCGAGTAAGATTGCACCTCAGTCAACCATCATTCGAATTATCAAGAACTTCAAGGAGAGAGGTTCAATTGCTGCCAAACTGGCTCCAGGGCGCCCAAGAAAGTTCAGCAAGCGCCAGGACCGTCTCCTGAAGGTGTTACAGCTGCGGGATTGGGCCACCACCAGTGCAGAGCTTGCTCAGGAATGGCAGCAGGCAGGTGTGAGTGCATCTGCACGCACAGTGAGGCGAATATATATATATATATATATATATATATATATATATTATTGGTTATAGAGTCTGACCACTGCAGGAAGAAAATCATCCTCCAATTCATCCCACCTTTCAAAATGATGCTCCCCTACAAATGACTTTACAAATACTAGGAGAAGAGTGTAAGAATAAGGTTGAATCTTAGGCTTACGTTGAACTATCTCAGCTGGTGCAACCTACAAAACGTTAGTAGAGAGTAAACTCCATCCAAAATGAGAAATTGCGTTCAAAGTAGGCCACGTTTGAACTTACACCCGGTTGGTGCAACAGGCTGCTGATGATTAAGTGATTAGTTTTTTTTTTTTTTTTTTTTCATGTTTTAGTCATTTGAATGGAAAGCTGATGATACTATTACAAATGGTACCAGGCTTGCACAATTCTGAAATTCCCCAGTTGTCAATTTTTGCACTATTATGAACAATATCACAATATAAATAATTTCAGGACAGTTTTCCAGAGTTTATAAGTAACAAAAAACAAAAGAACACTTCAGAAAATAAGATGAAAATGGCTTTCGATATTCAGGCACAGTTTATAATTTTTGCAAAATTTAATTATCAAAAGAGGATTTAAATGACGTCACTTCCGGTCGCCATCTCTTTAAAAAAATGCGTGAAGTCGAGCGGCTCTACAACTTCAAGTTTTCTGTGACGCTGCTCGGGATTCTTTTTTTCATGTTCTAAGTGCAGTGAAGTGTTTTCACCGGTGAGTCTTGTTAATAACTATTGTACTGTCTGAATTCAGCTTTCCTTTATTACATTGTAGGTTTGTTTAAAATTCCTAGCCAACACATAGGTTTGCATGAACATGAACAAGCTTGACTCAATACTGTTGGACCGCACAGGTGGAAACGGTATGACATACAAACACAGCTCTCTATAATCCTAATTTACCTATTTAGAATTTAAGCAAGCAATACATCTCCTGTCTCTTTCTTTGTATTGTCCTATTTTCTATCTGTGGAGGAATCTGTAACAATTTGTAGATATTTTTTTAGCTTTCTGTTGCCTGCAGCAAACAATTTTAACATTTAACAGCTATAAGGGACACAAGTCTAGTGAATTGTGACTGGTTATTGTTGCAAGAACAGCTAATAACATAACATATCATACAAGGAACAACTTATTGTTTGCCATCATTGGTTGTGTGTGAAACAGTTAAGCCACATTTGAGCTTTTAATATGCTGTCTGTGTTGACTTGTTGACAGTAATAAGTGGAGGTATGAAAAAGCCATTCTCTGTTGAATCCCCAGTATTCTTCAAGGATGTTTGCCTCTGTTATTGGAAAGTTTAGAAACCTGTGTTTCTATATTTGGGTCGTTGACAAATAAGCCTCAAAAAAAATTTTTTTTTTAAGTATTTCCAGAATGGTCACAATGCATATTTTTGTGTCTAAAATAATTATTTAAATGTTTAAATTGTTTTTTGTTTTTTTACCCTTTTCTTAACTTGAACACCAAAAAAAATGTCAGGTGGCGCAACCAGATATTTGTCAAAATATATGTACTTACCTATCATTTATTCTAACTGAAAGTTTCAGGAAGTATCCCTTAGAGTGGTTACAGTGCTTTACACATTTTTATTTTGTGAGTGTATTTTTTATTTACAATATATTAGGATTTTTGCATTCTATTGGCCAGGTATAAAATATAATTTTTACAGTTTTAGGTTGGTTGTACCACCTGACATGGAAAGTGTTACCGTCCACCTATAAGTTGATAAAAGCTATTCTATTATTATTTAAGAGAAATCTACAAACCTTTTAACTCAGCCATGACAATTAGTAGGGTCCTCTGAATTATTTCATATGTTGAAGTCCATTAGAACTACTTACTTTCAAAAATAAAAGCTCCATGAGTATGGTGGTGCCACCCTGACATTTGAGAACATGCAAATTGCCAGACAAAAGTTTTTAAATAATCTTAGGTGCCCTTAAACTATTGGTATTTATGAAATTATATTATTTCAAAGCTCTTATATGTAAAATCATGCCATTCTGTTTTAATTTGAATTTATTATTATTAAAATACATTTTTTTTATAGTGTTTTAAGTCAGTTCACTTGCTTGGACGGTTGCGCCACCTGACATTTTCAGGGTTTGAGATACTTCAAAATAAAATAAATCTCAATTATTGAATGTACTGAAATTGTATTCAAAATAAGCAGGTTTTATAGAATCAATTGATGTATGTCTTAAAAATAACAAATTGTTTCACAAGAAAATAATGGATTCGAACACAAAAATATGCACGTCATGTCAGTGACCCTTTAACATTTAACAGCTATAAGGGACATAAGAAACAAGTCTAGTGAATTGTGACTGGTTATTGTTGCAAGAACAGCTAATAACATAACATATGAAAGAAGGAACAACGTTTTGTTTGCGATCATTGATGTGTGTGAAACAGTTAAGCCACATTTGAAAAAGTCACATTCTCTGTTGAATCTCCAGGATTCTTCAAGGATGTTTGCCTCTGTTATTGGAAAGCTTAGAAACCTGTGTTTCCATATTTCCATCTCAAAAAGTTTTAGTTCAATAGAAATTAAAATATCAGCTTAAAATGTATTTTTGACTGAAAATGAGATCTTGACCCAAAGGTAAAGCTCCCATCATCTTAAAACCCTATGTCATGAGGCTAAACTACTCCATGTAACCTCTGAGGAAGGTTAGAAAAAGTAGTTCAAAGCACCAGAACTGTGGGGCATACTGGGGCTGAGGGTGAGTGTTTTGGTCAAAGATGCAAATGTGTGTGAAGGAAAACTTAACAGAGCTACCAGAGGCTGCCTTATACATGCAAAATGTAGAATCAAGGTTTTCTTTTACTTGTTTTACTGAAAATTGATTTCTATTTGTTACCATAAACATGTTGTCATTTGCTTCTGTGGTCACAGAGGAGCTGCATAGTAATTGCCTTAGGAGATATGACCTAAAACCAAAATCTCTGAACAAGTGTTGAAAGCACGAGTCAGCTTGCTCAGGAACCCAAAGCTGTTACTTCATTTACTGTTGTAGTTTCAATCAACTACTCCACTAGATGGAGCTGTTGTTTGAGTAACTAGCAAGTGGATCTCCTTTGCCTATATGCTTTTCCCTCTTTGCCCACACCCCTCTCAGTGAAGTCCCCCTCTCTTGACATCCTCCTGGATGACACTCTGCAGTGCTGTGGGATCCCAAACTGTGTTTGTAACTGGGTTACTGCAATGAGCATCTGGATCACCTTGAAAACTTTCAGTTTGTTTAGATCCACTTTATTTTTATACTGTGTGCAAGAGGACATTTGAATGTTTGTCTAGCATAAATTAACTACAAGTGTGGTCCAATCACTGACAGGATCCACAACAGGGTTTAAGAAAGGGCCTTCTTGAGGGTAACTGTAGGCACGGCGTAAAATTAACTCTTTACCTCATCTGCCATTGGCTAGTGACCTTCAAAAATTTACCAGCCAAAAATATTTTTCACAGGCCAAATAAAATAAAAATAACCCAGTTTTAAATTGATCTCTTGTCGGCTGTCGGATTTTTAAAAAAGGCAGATGCTGATATCGGCCATCCGTCAATGTTAAAGTGAAATGGATCACAGTTGAAGTAAGACCTGTTCAGACCATCTTCCACCGCATGGGATCCATGGATTGATGGAGAACTAATTATCACATTGTCCGAAGTAGAAGTTGCAACTTGTTCATACTGTTTGCTGGCATACTTGCCTCTGTTTCAATCAGAATCAGAAATACGATATTTATCCTGAGGACAAATGTGGTTGTTACAGCTGCTCTCTTACACAATATAACGGTAAGAATAGAGGGATATTAGAGCAGTTACAGCATTGGAAATACAGATATTATAAGGTACAGCAGCCCTAGTGAAAGACAATGTTTTTCAGTTTATCAGTAATGCACTCGTAGGATAATGAACAAGTTGTTGACCGTTTTATAATCAGATCTCACAGTCAGAATTAATGACATATAATGGAGAAGTTTACAGCTTCTAAGGGTGATAAATCCACCGCCAGACAGTGTGTGTGACACTCAGAGGGAGGAGTAGTACAGTTTGATGGCCACAGGCAGGAATGACTTCCTGTGGCATGGCAGAATGAGTTGAACACTGATTGTGCGCCTGTGTTTAACCAGCACGATATGGAGTGGGTGGTGAATGTTGTCCAAGATGACATGAAACTTTGACAGCATCCTCCTCTCTGTCATGACTGTCAGAGAATCCAGCTCCACACCCACTACGCTGGTCTTGCCAATCAGTTTGTCAAGTAAGTTGTTGTCTGCTCCCCTCAGCCTTCTGCCCCAGCACACAGCAGGGAACAGGACAGCCCTGTGAACCGTGGACTCGGACATCATTAGCATTGTCCTGCAGATGTTCAAGGACCTCAGCATCTTCAGGAAGTAGAGGTAGATCCGGCCCTTCTTGAGGATGGCTTCACTGTTCAAATCAAAAAGTGATCAAATCAAGCATCTGCTTATTAATTCAAATGTACACTTTCTCTGAGTCACTTCATGGTCACCGTAAATATTACATAAGGGGAGAGCAATGACTGTAGGTAACGTACATAGACTGTAATGGACGTAGTATCCGTAACATCACTCATCTGTTTCTGAATCGCTGTTTTGAGGCCAATCGTTGCCAAACTGTAATGGATATGCGGACCACAACCTAACTGCTGTTGCGCTAGTGTGAGGTTGCCGCTTGGTAAAGTACTAGTACTAAATCAACAATGCTGATTACCTTTTAAAATGACACAAGAAAAGCACAACCTTATTGGGGATTTGTTATGGCATAGTACATCTATCTTAAGCTTAATGACTTGAGGTGTTGGAGACAGGTAAGATATGGACATGCTTGTGTGTGTATAGTTTTATATTTTCTCATTTCTCACAGTTAAACTTCTTTAAACTGGTGATTTATGTCTTCTTTTCCTTTTACATTATAAGACAAAATACAGCACTGATGCATGGGCTGAATTAGCCATTTATGTTAGATTTATGGATTCAGTACAGGCCTCTAGTTTACTCAAAGCAACACGTTGGCTGACTGCTTCCACATCTACATGTGATCCAATAAAGCTGTAGTACTCCACATAATTAAGAGATATCCTGCATGTTTGTCGTTCACTGGCTACTTGAATGCCATACAAAGATATGTTTAAAATTGCAACATCGATGTATATAAATGTTAAATTACTTTGTCCTTATATATTCTCTAAAATTCGTGTGTCCCACTGTCAGATGTGGCTGATGGGATGAAAGGTTAACATATGGCATTTTGTGGGTTTTGAGCAAGCGGCAACCTCCGGTCTCAAAATATGAAGCCCATGCAGAAGTGTTTTAAACTGCAGTTCATGGAGAATCCGCTTGAGGCTGGCTACAGAAACCACATAGACACCAATTCAAAAAAGAAGATCTTAGCAGCATTTTAATAAACATGTTTACAGCCTGGTTCAAAAAACGACTTGGCTCTACGTAGGTAATTTCTCTATCGGCACACACTGTACGTAGGTGAATGTTTTCCAACACTCTATGGTTCAGAAGATATTGAGATTACGAGTTTTTGCCCAAATAAGGACATGACTGACGTGACTCCCGGACGGGAACACAGCTGTTGGCTCGGAGGCTCAAACTCCGCCTCTTTACGTCACACCATGCTTGGTTGAGTTCCGCATTTCCAATATGGCTGCCGCCGACGATAGCCTTCAAAACAGCACTCAGGAACAGATGGGTGACGTCCCGGATACCACGTCCATTATTTATACAGTCTATGTTTTTGATTCATTTTCTCTTTTAACTGCTACTTTTTCAGTGTTCAAATGAGCATCTGGCTCGAGTGCTTGATATGTGAGAGTTAGATCACTGATAATGTCACCATCTGGACCTTCGCTTGGCCCATTTTCATTGTAATCTTGAAGAACATCTTTATATCTGTGAGCATGTTTGAGACTTCTAACATTTAATGCAAATGCCGCTGGGCACCTCCTCAGCTGTCTTCTTCTCTGTCTGGATTAAAAGCTATTCATTTGAAGCATGTTGTTAGACCGCTAACATTAAACCCTTAATGCAGTTCAGGCAGATATTGTGTTGTGAGTACACCATGCTTACATATGCTTGTTGAACAAGGGAATGTTTGAAGTTTAAGTACAACCTTGGGTCTGCTCTGTTTGTTTACAGGTGTGCCACTGCCTACACAGTAGTAGCTGTGTGATGATGCAGCTTGGGGAGCCTCTATGCCTCTGTATAGTGTCTCTGGCAGTGTATGAGTAATGGAGCAGGGAGAGAGTCTTTGGCTTCTTAACAGGGCCAGCAGAATAATTACGAGGCAAGCTCCGAGCACTTCCTGGGCAGCAGGGAGCCTGTGGGCTTGGGCCTCTGTCCTGTCTTCTTGGACCTCAGCCTGGACTGATGGGGAGCAGCCTGGAAGGTGGCCTGGGGTACTGTAAGGTACATGTTTTTAGGGACAACTGCTGTGTATTTTTGCCTAAATGTGGGTGGTGATACGGTGAACCACAAGGGAAATTTTCAAAACCAATTTAAGGAGCTGTGTAGTCCATGCTCAAACTAATACATCATGCCCGGTTAATTAACACCATTAGCATGAGTGAAAAGTCAGCACTATAGACTTCAGCATATTATGCAGACTCGTGTCATATTAATGGGGAACACACTGCAAGTGTTGATAATGAACATTCCTCATGAGACATGTTTGCCCTAACAGGCATCACTGGGCTGGCAGAGCAATTAATAGAAAGGGCTGTGGCAGCTGCATGTGTCCTCTGCTTGCTGCAACTTCAACTAGAGTGCAGTTGATATCTGCATTCAAGAGTTTAACATTTTACAGTTAGGAAAAGGATGTTAGGATGCATTTTATAACATCAAATTGAATTGTGCAATATATCCATAGTATTAAAATGGTCATCAGCCAAACAATTACCACAATCAGTGACTATGCATTCTGCAAACGTGTAAATTCCTCTAATTACTAGAACTTTTCTGCTAATTTGATCAACCATTTGAGTTTCCCATTATGTGTGTATTAAAAATACTGCCCTGTTATCAGGTATAGGTAGTAGTGCTGGGCGATACCACACTTTTATGATTTGATACCATACCGATTACTTTTTTGGCAATTTATTTACCCGATACCAATACCTATACTTTCAGTGATTTATTTATTTTTAAAAAAATGCAACCCTTAAAAGACAAGTCCCGTGACAAATACTGTTAATTCAAAAACTTTAATATGCAAATCCTTTACTGGCCTTTTTTAAACAATGAAATACATTTAGAAAAATACTCTGGGAGGAGAAATTAATAATGTTTGCTTGAGTTTGGTTCTGGATTTGTTTGCTACAGTTTGGTTCTGGTTCTGTTTGCTTGAGTTGGTTCTGGTTCTGTTTGCTTGAGTTGGTTCTGGTTCTGTTTGCTTGAGTTTGGTTCTGGTTCTGTTTGCTTGAGTTGGTTCTGGTTCTGTTTGCTTGAGTTTGGTTCTGGTTCGGTTTGCTTGAGTTGGTTCTGGTTCTGTTTGCTTGAGTTTGGTTCTGTTTGTGTTTGCTTGAGTTAGGTTCTGGTTCTGTATGCTGTTTGTGTTTGCTTGAGTTAGGTTCTGGTTCTGTATGCTTGAACCAGTTTGGTTCTGGTTTGGTTTGCTTGAGTTGGTTCTGGTTCTGTTTGCTTGAGTTTGGTTCTGTTTGTGTTTGCTTGAGTTAGGTTCTGGTTCTGTATGCTTGAGTTTGGTTCTAGTTCTGTTTGAGTCTGGTTCTGGTTTTGTTCTGTGTTTTTTTGTTAAATTGTGCGATAAAAAAGTTTGATTTAAAATACTAAACAACAGTAAGAATGGATTTGTAACTGTCCATTAAAACACTGTCAACTTGTCATCGTCTTGTTAACGAAAATTAAACTTATGTTTGTCAGAGTTTTTATTATCAGTGATGCACTTTAGCTCGTAATATTCTTTTTTTCATCATGAAGAAATGAGTCGTACCATCATAATTTTCGTAAACGAAAACAACACTGCTCTCCAGTAATGTAAAGGATTGTTCTTACGTTCAATAGTGGGCTCACAGAGGTAGCTTGCGAAAATTCTCATGCTGTTTTTTGTGATGCTTCTTCAAATGCGCGTTGAGGTTGGTCGTATTAAACTTCCCCGGTCCTGTGCCACCACGGGAAACTTGTGCATTACAAGTTTTGCACTCAGCTGCAACATGTTTTTCGGACTTCAACGAAAAATACTGCCACACGGCCGACATCACTCCTACTCATAGCACACGCTGTTGTTGTGATCAAGTGGGCTCTGCATGCTGGATCCGGGCGCTGCTGGATAGAAGTGCTTGAGCAGAGTCTGGAATGTACTGCTTATATCGGTGTGCTTATATTGGACCGATATCTGATATCAATATAGGATATCAGAAATAAAAATTGCCCCTCGGAGACAACAAAGTTATGCTCTACTCTCTACTGAGCTTCTCGCTCTGGTCATGCTACAATGTGATGTGACACACTGGGACACCAATATTACTCTGTTTTTGAGGTGCAACAAGTCAGTATAAGGGCATGTTGATGGCAGAACTTTTTTACGGTGCTGTTGTGCAGTTGGAATGTGTAAGAGGCTTGTGACTGTCATCTTGGAAATGCAACTTCTCAGGTTATAAATTTAACTTTCGTTGGCAGGCTCTTCGTGTGGGTGTGCACTTGGCCGGTATATACTTTGTTGACTTTACTTTTTTATACTGCCAATATTTCTGCCTGACTCTCAGTTGAACTTTACTTTAACTTACCTGTCCTTCTGAATGAACATTCTGACTGTTGGATGTACTTCTGATCAAATGCATCTCATTACAGTACTTCCTGGCATCCCTGTATTGAGTCTTCCATACTTCTGTTTACCGCATCTGGCGCTCCCCCTCATCTTCCAATCCTGGCAGCCAGTGTATCATTCTCTTACCCCTCAACACACCCAGTCAACCTTTTATCTCGTCTGTATGCCATCTTTCTTTCCACTTTTCTGTCTCTCACAGCCTCTCCACTTTTCCTCTTTCCTCTCAGTTTTAAACCTCTAATAACATTAAGACCGGCCCAGTGTCGAGCTGAATCTAAAACAGCTCAGAACATAACATCAGTGAGTCTGGATAGATACACACTTCTTCTTTGTTGTTCCCAGACAAAATCAATTTCTTCTCCTTGTCCAACTCTTGAGTCAGCCGTACACCAATATCCTCTTGACACTTACTTTCTCAAAACACTGTTGCTGAATAGATGGAAGTGGATAGACTTTATGAAAGGAGAAAAAGCCCACGTGTTGAGAAAAAACATAATAGAGAGCAAGATAAGTCTTTTTTTTGTGTGGTTTCTACAAAATTCCTGGGGATTCTTTAGACACTTTTGAAATCCATTTATTCAGTTTTATTCTATTTCAACTTTAGGAACTCTTTATTTTATGATGTAAACACATTTTGTCACCTGAATATTGATACATTTCAATAAAAAGTGCTTCAGTTCAACAGAACATTCAATCTTTCACACTTAAGGCTTAAAACATCCTCTTGTTAGTAAAAAAAGAAAATCCAATCTTCCCGTTAAATAAAGTGCCTCACAAGACGATGTCAGTCCATCCTTTTGTAATTGCATTTCAGAAATATTATAAAGTGTTATATAGCCTACACTAATATTGTGAGTTGTGTACTACTTGGTACATAACTTTTGGGGTTGAAGTATTAACTTCCATACTTTGGTTTAGCACAGGAGCTTTGCACCACCAGGGTGTAAAGCTGCCTCCCAGTGACAGGAAGAAATACAGTATTGAGGTGCTTTACAGCAGCTCATGGAACAATGAAGACAGCTAGCTGAGACTGAGGGAGAGAAGAGTGAGGAGGAGGTGGGCATCAGTCAGTACTGACTTATGTGTGCCTGAATAGGGATTACCCCAGGGTCAGCAGTAGGGTGCCAGCAGTCAAACCCAGATCCATTAAATACGTTGCAAACTTATACTTTTAGAATCCTCCACCACAGTTATGTTAGAGGTACTTGTGGACGTGGTAAGTGTTAAGCCTGACTTTCAGTCACAACCTCCTTTTCCTGTTTGGAAAAAAAGGTACATGAATTAACTAGGGATGGGAATTACAAGCCAAAACACTGTTAGATAATCATTGGCATCAAGGTCCGTGTACCTTCCGTTCATTCTATTTCCAATTCTGAAACACAAATCGGAAAACAAAAGAACAGGCATTTTTTCTTTTTTTAATATATGTAGCAGATGTTAAAACAAACAAAAGCCATTTTCCATTCAAATATAGCAATAAAATTGGATTTTGTGTTGTATTCCTAATATGGGTTTTTATATTCCCTGATAAACACGAAGAATCCAATCTGTGTTCATCCAAAATGCAAAAATACGGGGATATCTGTATGTTTACAAGGTGAAGTTGGGTAAAGTTAGAAAGATATTAATTGATCCGAGAAGGTCGAATCTGTGAATATCTTTCTAACTTTATCCAACTTCACCTTGTAATACAGATATCCCTGCATTTTGGATTAACATAGATTGGATTCTTTGTGTTTATCAGGGAATATAAAAATCTGCTACATGTATTGAAAAAAGAAAAGAGTGGAGTGAGGGCCAGTTCAGCTGAGAGTACAGGTGACAGTGGTGAATGGGGCTCCAGTGACAAAACGGATAGCAGCATGGTAAATGACATCCAGTTTGTGAAGGAGAGTGTTGGAAGCAGACCTGTGGGCTATGTCACTTTAATCAAGAATTGGGAGGACTGTCATCTTAACCCGAAGATGCACCTGTCCTGTTAAAGGCCTGTTTGTGTGGGGCGGGGTGCTGCTAGTATCGGGCACTGACAGCGTCTGTCTCTAACTATATGTTGGTGTTTCTGTGACGCATGTGGTGTGTATGTTTACATTTTACAGTCATGCTCAGTCTCTGGAAATACATGCGTAGTACCGTGAGATACAGAAATGGAGAAAATCGCTGCGACTGTCGCTAAGGTTTTCTTCTTCTTTAGTTATTTAATGCAGTTGGCATTTTTCTTCTATTATAAAATGCGGTTAGCAAACAACTTTAAGATGCTCTATAGCTACTGTCTGGGGAGAATACTGTATTACAACCAAGCACCGGTAGAAATTATGAAAAATTGTACTTTTAAAATGAGAAAATATTTGCAGTAACTCTTCTATTTTTACCAAGTGAAAAAATATCCAAATATTTGAAAAATAACTGCGCATCCTTAGAATTAACACTTGCTAGTTGCTGAAGTTGATCTTGAAAGATTCAGGACTCTTTATGCAGATAAACGATTGTGATGAAGAAAAAATGTAATGTTTTCTACCTTTTTTTTTTTTATACTTCTACATCAAATTAACTCTCCTGAGCTGTCAAGCCCCTACAACTCAGCAATAACTTGGCTTCACCTTCCTGCCTGTCCTCCAGTCTTTGACATTTATACTTTGGATCCCACTTCCTGGCAATGAGCCAATAGGAAAAAAAACAAGAATTATTTCCTCACCATTTTTCAATCTCTCCTGCTCTCTCACTCTCACCAAAGCTGGCTGTAATCAGATTTAGTGAGGGCTGCAGGATACATTTTTTTTTGTGTGTGTGTGCGACTCCAATGTCATCAGTGGAGATTTTGGAGCAGTAAAACCATTACTGTATTGGAAAGAGATTTGTATTTAGAAAGCAGGATTCAATTGGGAATTGTAATCCAGCTTATGATTTGAATCATTTTCCACATCACAGTTTCACTGCATTTATTGCACATTTGCACAGGTCCATTAACTAAGGTGATGATTATTGTACTATCAAAGATATAACTGGCCTATCATATTGCTCCAGACACTAACTTTACACTCCATAACGAGTTACTGTTAATTTTTAACGGCTTAAAGAATTTGCCCAAAGATAATACTTAATGTGTCCCTCCTGATTATGCTCTGTAATGCTTCAACTAATGTCAGTCACTCCTTGAACAAAAGGAGTGAATGTTGCCAAAAAGTTCAGTCACTTCTAAATAGGATTTCTCTAGTTGTCAGCATTGTGGATTATCTGCTTATTAGAGATGACTGTTGGAGATCTCCCTCCGAGATAAGAAGTTATTATTAGTGTAGTAATAAAGACTGGGGCCTCAGTTGTGCATACTCAGATACCAATCTTTGATTACACAGCAGCCAAAAGATGGCATGGTGTTTTCTCTCTCTGTAGGAGTCCCTTGGCTCAGAGACAGATTGCCTCCTTGAGTCTGGTCATGGATGTGTCTGGATTTGTTTCTGCCTCAGTCCTCACTTTTTCTTTTTGTGGTGAGTCAGCTGTGCATCTCTTGGTTGTCTTACACAGCGACTTGGAGTTTCCCAGTCGTACAATTTGCCAGTGCAGTTTGTGTATTATTGTCAGGAAAAAGCTTAGTCAGAGTATGTATTGAGTTATTATTCTGTTTACTATAAGGACTTAAGACATTTATGGTGAGGGAAAACAGGATTTCCATCCAATCCAAATGTGACTTCCCGTCTGTAAATATAGACAATAACCTGCAGAGAGATGACAGCAAAAAGAAATGACAGGAAGGAAGATAAAAAAAGGTTAAGATAAAACAATGTTGGAAGACTAAAAACAACAAGATATAAATGATTAAAACAATTAAAGGCACAGAAATATGAAAATATAAAAGAATAAAAACCTGCCAGTGATGCTGCCTGAAAAATAATAAAAAGAGCTAATCAATCTGATCTCCTCGGGGAGGTTGTTCTTGAGGGTCGGGGCTCTGACAGAAAAGGCCTTGTCACCTTTGGTCCTCAGCCTTGACTGTGGGACTACAAGAAGAGCCTTGGCTGAGGACTTCAGGGTATGGCCGGGCACATATGGGGTGAGGAGATCAGATGTGTACTGGGGTGTGAGTCCAGAGCGTGTTTTGAAAATCAACAGTAAAATCTTAAAACCAATTCCGAAATGTATCAGGAGCCAATGAAGGGAAGCTAAAACAGGAGTGATGTGGTCTCTCTCCGCGAGGAGTCGGGCAGCTGTATTTTGGACTAGCTTTAACTTATGCAAACTATGTTTGTTTAGACATGTATACAATGAGTTACAGTAGTCCAAGCGGGATGATGTTAAAGCATGAATGACTGTATCAAGGGTTGTCTCCTAAGCTGCATAAAACAAGTCTGCACCACTACGCTGTAGGAATAAGCCAAGCTTCTTGATACTGTACTGGATCTTGTTAGAGGCTGTTCATCATAAGTTGAAAGCTGTATTACAACATCCCATCCCTTACAGTTGTATTTTAAAGTTCACTCTGGCTCTGATTTTGTGACTGCAATTTTGGACAAGATGGTGACTGTTTGAAAAACGGACTCATTCTCATGAGTTGCCTTGACATGGTTTTTCTGATCAGGGACCCCACAGACAGCTCAGTTCAGTTTGTCTGTGTTCCCTGACTTAAACCGATCCGTCTGTAGTGTGTCCTTGTCAAAAGTTTACAGAGAATCAGCAACTCACTTTGAGACAAGGCTGCGTGTAACATCCCAAGGAAGTCTGATAAGCGGCCTTTGAGGCAGCAAGCAGGCTTTAATGCACAATGATTGCTTGACAGAACTATTCTCATTCTGTTCCATTGTCAGGACCCTGCTCTCCAGTGGTTGGGATCTTCAAACAGCCTTACTTTTCAGTGACTTTTACGAGGCTAAACAAATGGATAAATAATGAACTTTCCTCCATAAAAATTCAGTATAAGTCACTTGCTACCTATTTGAATATCACTTTTTATTAACAGTTCTTACTCTTACACTTTTTCCTCTAGTTTGAGTCAAGCGGTAACCTCCTGTCTCAAAATATGAAGCCCATGCGGAAGTGTTGGCTTGACGATTGGCTTCAAAACAGTGCTCAGGAACAGATGGGTGACTTCACGGATACTACATCCATTATTCATACAGTCTATGGTCTGAGTTTAGGATCATTATCTCCTTTTAAATGGATATTCTGAGGAATTCAGCCTTTTGCTTTTTTCAGTCATTCAGTCAAAAAGAACAAGCAATTTATTTGTTATTTATTTATATTTGTCATTCCAGCTGTTGAATTCAGGCAGCAGATTATGGCTATAACTGAAGGTACCTTTTTAAAGGTATATTTAGGCTATTTTGGCTTGTACTGGTTACTCAGTTATCAACTGGTCATACATTTATTTCAATCTATGTATCACATGGAAATGAAATAACATCTAAAACAGCCTCAAACCATCAATGTTGTCCTTAAAGTTCTGATATATCCCTGAGTGCTATTTTAGAGCCCCTTTACTGTACCTTCAAGGGCTTGATCTTAGTGAAACCATTATATAAAATCTCAAAGCTGGCCTCATTTTGAGGTGGAAGCACGCACAATGTATTCATTGTTAAGACCATAACCTGGCCTTTTGGAGCCCGACTGTTTTTCCATCCATTTATGAGAATAATAGCTGAAAATACAATGAAAGCAGTACTGAAAACTACTTTTTTATTCAGCTCTCTACTGCATTCTATACGTACATACAGTGGATACAGGGATGTAGCTCTATTGATTTTGAAAAGGTCATAAAAAAATCAGCAATACTTGCAGCATTGCATTCAAGTTTGATGTAATTGTCTCTTTTATGCTTTGGCTCTTATGTGTGCTGAAATACAGAAATGAAAATATAGATGACCCCCAGTTTATGATGTTTGTTTATTATTTTCACTTATCACTGTGGCACAATACAGAGGAAAAACAAGGTTCAAGGTCCAAGGGTTCTTTATTATTGCCCAAGAAGGTAAATGGCTTGTGCAGCTGGGAGACTGGGCATTCCAAGATTAAAAAAACATGTTGCAGCAACACAAATTCAAAGTCCACATGAAATCCAGACATAATACATGAAAACCAGACATTGTCCAATCAATAAATCAGGTCGTGACAAAGTGCTTAGACAGACGCCCATATATAAGTTGAAATATCCTTACATAATTAAAGTGCATCATCTTGTGCTATCTTTGTTAAGCACTGCTTTAGCTGCAGGTACAAAGTTGTTTCTGTAGCATTTTGTTCTTCGCTTAGGAAGAAGCTAAAACTCACCTTTCAAAGGATGTGAACAGTCAGATTATAATTTGCCTTAACCTGACAGACCTGTTTTGTTTTCACAACAGGTTACTAGTGTTGTAGTCAAGTCAAGACTAACCTATAACAAGACATGACAGAGGCAAAGTACATGGAAAGACCAAGACAAGACCAAGACATTTAGGGATCAGGACTGACACGAGATAAAGACTCTATATATATCAACGAAAAATCATCACATGAAAGATTTCTCTTTTTTCTTCTTCTGTTTGTAAATATGAAAGAAATAGATACATATATTAAATTGCTCGAAAACAAGTTTGTTAAAATGACTGAATACTGAAATAGTTGTTGTTTCATAGTTTGCAGATCACAGAAAATGTACAGCATCAAACATTTATTTTCCTCCACTCTGATGATTTTTATGCACCAATCTTTACCTTTCTGTACTGTTTTATAATGATCTAGTCTCATGTCCTCTTTCGTGTCATCTTTAAAAATGTATTTCAGTCTTTATCTGAAATACATTATAAATACTGAAATACCCTGTGGAGGTGGTGGCTGACAGGAGAATTATGGCCAATCTGTCGTCTTTGATGAACATTTCTTTTCTTTTTTTTAGATATATATTCTGATAGATTAGATATATATTGACATAGAGTATGGTCTAGACCTCCTATGTTTGTAAAAGCGTCTTGAAATAACGTTTGTTGTGATTTGGCGCTATACAAATAAAGATTGATTGAAAGATTGATTGATTGATTATCTGTAAACTTTTCACATCAAGCTTTTATTTAAACACATTACAAATGTGTGGAATTAGCAGTTCATGTTTTTCCGACAATCGGAATGTGATACATTTCATTGGCACTTGGTAATGCAGTGAAAAGGTGACTTTTTATCTGTTTGATATATTGGAACTTAATTTTGATTAGAGCGACCAGGACAAAGTTTGATGACAGACACACGTTCATGTAATCATGTTTATCAGAGGTGGAGTCTGCCAAGCCTGTGACCGAGTGGAAACGAGACACTCTTCTTTGACAAATCAAGCACTGATGTGCCTTCTTACAAACTGCTTTACAATTCGCCTAGAAGATCGGTCTAGAATCTATAACTGTAGCAAGATATTTAAATCTGTCAAGCATAGACTGTACAAATAATGGACGTAGTATCCGTGACGTCACCCATCTGTTCCTGAGCCCTGTCTTGAAGCCAATCGATGGCAGCAGCCATATTGGAAATGCGAAACTCAACCAGCCATATTGTGACATAAAGAGGTGGAGTTTGAGCCTCCTAGCTAACAGCTATGTGTTCCCGTCCAGGAGTCAAGTCAGTCATGTCCTTATCTGACCAAAAACTCGTTATCTTAATATCTTCTGTACCGTTGTGTTTAGAAAAAGATTCACCCCCCGTACAGTGTGTACCGATAGAGAAATTAGATACGTAGAGCCAAGCTGTTTTTGAACCAGGCTGTAAACATGTTTATTAATGCTGCAAAGATCGTCTTTTTTGAATTGGTGCCTATGAGGTTTCCGGTGTTTCTGCAGCCAGCCTCAAGCGGATTATCGATGAATTGCAGTTTATAACACTTCCGCATGGGCTTCATATTTTGAGCCCAGAGGTTGCCACTTGCTGTAGACACATCCGACAGCCTTGTTTTCATGATTGTGGGATCATAAGTTGAAGCATGGGTTCTGAAATCTATAACTCTGTCTTTTGTTTTGGATACATTAGAAAATATAAAGTAAGGGCGAGAGAAAACACCCATGAGATGAGCCTGTAGAAGAACAAAAAGAAACAGATTAGATGCCATCACCTTTACCCTTTGTGTTCTATTTGTTATAAAATCCAGTATCCACCCTACCAAACTGGAACTCCAGTTAAATGTTTGATCAGCCGCGTGGCTGAGACATGTGGTTGTATTGCAGGCAGAAGAAAAGTCGATAAACAGCGGTCTGGCTTGTGTTTTTTTACCTTCTAGATGTTTAAGCATGAGGTTAAGGAGAATGATTGTTGCATCCTCCACTTGTCTATGTGCCCTACAGGCAAATTGCATAGGATCGAGTGTGTGCTCGGTTTCTTTAACAAGCTCCATCTCCTCGAGCCATTCAGAGACCTTCATTACAACTGCAGTGAGGGCCAAGGGCCTAAAATCATTAAAGGCTCTGGGGCTGCTGTCTTTAGGCACCAGTATGATAAGAGTCTGCTTTCAGAAATCCACCACTTTAAAAAAATGTATTAAAGCTCACTATTTGACCTGAAACCTTCAAAATTGATGTTCCTTAAATTTTTGTTTTGTCGTACACCTGTAATTGTTTTCACACTGGACCACACTGAGGGGGTAAAGGGTTAGATGATCCTCTAACTATTGAATAATTGATTTAAGGAATGCCTTGACTGGAGAACAAAGTTGATCCTGATACTTCAAGTTCTGGAATGGTTTTATTATTATGATAATAATACATACTTTTTTTAATAGTTTATTTTATTAATAGGCTGCAACTTTCTTTTCCTTTTTTTTGTTGAACATTTATTAAAACATGTTCCTTGACAAAAAGTCTCACATACAGCACACCATAAACAAGTTTTACAGATAATGTACAAGTGTGTAACAAACAAGGCGAACCAACCAGCAGAGTCAGAGCACCTAAGAGGGAAGGAGGTGAAGGGGCTAATATTGTAATGTGACTGTTTGCATTCACCCCACCTCATTGCACAACATCCTTACAAGACATTTATTGTGTTAAATAGTCTATGTCAGATCTCCATCTATCCTGGTATAATTCCATCCTTAGCTGCAGCTTTGCAGTCAAGTTTTCCATACAGTTCACATCTCGAAGTCGTTGTTTCCATTGGTCCATAGTCGGAGGAAGGTGGTTGAGCAAGATCAGTGATTGTTTTATGGGCTATTCAGAGAAGAGCCCTGAGTATGTATCTTTTGTTGTGTCCTAGCCCCTCAAATGATGTACTTCCGAAGATTATATGTTGTGGCTCTGATAGTCTACCAACATGTAAAATCCCTCCCACCGCTCTCATCACTTTGTCCCAGAAAGGTTGTATTACTGGGCATTCCCAGAAAATATAACTATCTTTATTTAGTCATTGATTAATAATATATATATAAATATATTTAAGGCATTTATTTAAATGACACAGACATACAAAGTTCAAAGATAGTTTTTTTATAAAACAAACTACAAAATGTTATGTAAGTGCATGTTTTAATACATATGGCGTCCAATGGCACACACCGCTCGCTCAATAGATGCTGGTATGCATATAAAAGTGTTGCTGTGCATTTTCATTCAGCTCTATTAACACCAACATTTTGCCCAGACCTCTTGATGGATTCCAGCCATTCCCAGTTATCAGAATAAGTGAAAGGGGGCTGAAAGAAAGGGCTACATTATTTTATAGTGTGTAAGTAAATCAAATCTTACAGAATGGGGTGCCTTCTAAAGTTATAGGCTCCCTCAACAAAAGCAGTTTAACACTTGGCCAGTATGAATGGCAGTGAAACATCAAGACAGGAATATGTTTAGGGATACATTTTATGTGTCCCTGGCTTGGCATGGTGAAATGTCTTTTCAAAATTGGAGTCTGTCCAGTTGTCAGTGACAATGACGCTGATTTATTGGAGAAGGGGGGAAGAGAAGCAGGACAAAGGCTATGTTTCCCTCCTAAAGCTTTCCATTTGGAAAATGATGCTTAGGTTTTCACTTTTGTTAGGTGACATGGTGCCTGAAACTCAGCAGTGTGAGGATGACACTATGCCCACATGCCCTACAAATAATGTAAGCATCACTGTTAAATAACAAACATGCAGTTTTTCAAGAGAAGTAATGATCAGATTAGAGTGGTTAGTAGAGGGATACAGTGAAATGCAGCTTCTCTTTTTCTTCCATCACGTGTTCCTTTGGTTGGATTGAGTTTACATGGTGTCAGCAGTTGAAAAGCATACAATGCAGTTTACTTTTTATTCCAAGTGTATTCATGCTGGATTATGTTATGAATTGATTTGCTGTAATGATAGTTTGTCAGCCAAATAGGCCTGAACAATACGAGCAAAATCTGTGCTATCAAATCATTTACTATAGCAATAATAATAATAAAATCAAATCTAACAAAAAGTTTTTACATCCGTCTGCTGTTTCGTATGTTTGCACAGTACCTTTGTTTGCAACATGTCCCTCTTGAATCCAAAGTAGCTCCTATTAGCAGTTGTTTTTAACCACTTCATTGACATCAATTAATCTTTGTGTAGCTGACGGCTGGTTAGGCCTTCATCTGAGTGGCAAAATAGAGTGAAAGCATGGCCAGTATACCTTGGGCTCTTTTTGACAGTTAGATTTATTGTGCTGTCCTGCTGCGAAATCATTCACAGGGTAGAATTGTTGTCTTGTTGTGTGATTTTAAAAGTGTTTGTGGATGCTGTGCTGTTGTCGCTGCAGTGACACAAAAGAGAGAGCTTTTAAGGGGTCTAAATTAGGGATGCACCGAAATGAAAATTCTTGGCCGAAAACGAGAAAATGAGGAAACCAAGGACGAAAACTGAAAACCGAAAGAAACGATTATGTCAATTATTAGTAAGCAGACCGGGGACAGTTGTAACATTTCATTCCTTGGATTTGAGATTAAGCCATGCATTTTCTGTTTGTGTTGCACAGGCATTTCCTAGGCCATTTATTAGCAGACACTTGAAGCTAGTTTGTATAGCAGTTTGAACACACTGGGTTAAAAGAGCTCAAAGTTATAGACAGAAATGTCAAAAATGTTACAACTGTCCCCGGTCTCTCTTACCATTGCATTTATGGCTATGACTGTGTACGAACCTCACTAAAATCCGGGATCTCATTGAACATATCAGACAACGAGGGTGCATGCACCTCATCTGGTTCAGAGAGACGAGTCCTTTTTTCTGCGCTCTGTTCTCCTTCTCCTGCGCTGTGCGCTTCTCCTTCTCCAAGCGGGTTCTCCGCATCCATCACGTCCTGGATCATTTCTCGTGCACGCTGCTTTATTCCCACATCCAAGTAATGATCTTTATAACTCGGATCAAGTACAGTCGTGATGAAGTGCAGAAGATCTGAATAGATCTCAGTGAAGCGTCTGCTGACAGACTCTAAGAGTGTACTTTTCATTGTTTTCACTCCGTGGTCTGTCTCAACCTCTTTGCTTAGAAGACGCTTTAGTGCTGCAATTAAAAGAATAACGGATGCAGACATGTTGGCCCTTATCCAGACAAGCGCGTAGTGGCCGCGGTTTTTTGCTTGCATCATCACAACATTTTGTTTCTGCCGTGTTGTTTCGGTGATAAAAGTATTTCGTCCGGAAACCGAAAATGCACCTTTGGACCATTTTGGCTGAATTTTTGGTGCATCCTTAGTCTAAAGGTTGTTCTATCTTTACTTATTCTACAAGAAATACCACTACTAAGTTAGAGCAAGAATATATTTTGCACTAGTATTTGGCTTTCATTGAAAATCTTTTCTCTCTAAAATCTCCAGAAATTTTAGATTTCCTGGCGCAGAACGCAATGAAGCCATTCAAAAATATATTTACAATTTGTTTTTTTTCATCAGATTTTCAATCCAAGGCTGCAAAGCCTAAGACTATTTAAAAAAGAAAAAAAAAATCAGTCTTCAGAGTACAGTAGTTGAAGTAGCTTACAGCATGTTCTAAAGGATTACAGACTACAAATTGTACTATGGGCTTGCATGCCCCTTTTGACCTATGAGTAAACCAAAATCAGACTCACTTCTCTATCACACTGACTCATAAGGTCACTTACTGCTGAAGCAGTCCGAGTACCGCAGTTCTTTAGGCCCGAGGATGTTACCTAGAACAATAGGTCAGACATTATGTCAACACCCAGACTGACTCCAGTCCGTTCTCCCCATCTTCATTCAGTGAAGCCCCTCTCACAGTCTGCCACTAATACTCATATTTTCAGAATTTGGTTCCATCAATTCCATTTTTAGATGGGCAGGTCCATTCAGCCAACATCCTCCCCATAGGTTTCAAAAGGTTGTATTCAGAGTCAAGTTTAGTTTTATGTCATTCTTTGGTAACATTTTTTTTCAGGACCAGACAGGTGAAAATCTGCTTTACAAGGACATAGATTTCTGCATCCTCAGCTTGATTCCAATACCAAAAATGTGAAGATGCTAAGTAAGTGCACCTCATCATATTTGATTCATGTTATCCTCTTTTATTTTTCAAATTAATTCTGTCATGAGCAATTTGTTTACCGTATAGCCCACTGCAATAGACATCTCAGCACAGGATATATCCTCAAGGGTTATAAATAACTCGTATAGCATTATCTATTGATGGACGGGGCTTTCTTCCTCACCTATCAGTGTTTCACACTCGTGCATGAAAAAAAAAATGTCTCGCTTCTTTCCTAACTTGGTAAATTTTTGAAGTGGGCAAACTTTGCAGCTAGAAAGACAAAGTTGCTCACATTCTTGAACCTCTCCCTAATTCTACCCACAAGCCTGTCAATAAGCCTACTCTGGGTTGAGATGAGAATGTGCTCTTGAGCTTTCACAGCAGTGAGAGACACTGTTTTTGTAAATGTTGCCCTATTTTGGCCTCCATTATTGATCCCTGTCCAGTGACAAAAAAATAACTTTACTGCCTTTGTCCTCCAACTTTTTGTAGAGTTTCTGGCAATAGATTGCATTTCCATTGATTTTTTCAAAAATGTTTGCTTTCTCTCTGAAAAATCAGGGATAAGCTCTGGCCACGCTTTTTTAGAGTTAAAGGCTATGAGATGGTTTGAAAGGATGTTATGGGTGCTGTTAGTTTTCACAAGAGTCTCAATACTAGGGATGGGCAATTCAAGCCAAAGTACTATTCGATCGTCACTTTCAATTGCTTCAACTAAACTGAACATCATAAAAAGGACCTGGATGTAAGAGTTGGTTGGGATTGTTTGATTACCTGCAGTATGAGCAAAAGTATTAAAACATGTAATATTAACCACAAATCGCAGCTGTGCTACAGTTAAAACTTCAAAGTAGTAAAGGGTGTTAATTTCTAAACCCACTCCTCAAGCATTGTAGTCCTGTTGAAAAACAACATTTTGAAATATCCTTTTTGTATTTTTTCTTTTTACATAAAATACTAAAACAGTAGTTTATGAGTCAGTCCACTGCATGTTGCAGAAAATAAAGCATGGAAGTACATGTCATATACAGTGATTACAAGTAGTTCAGCAATAACGTGCCATCAGTTTAATCTAAGCGGAAACCTCCGGTCTCAAAATATGAAGCCCATGCTGAAGTGTTGTTTAACATGATCCGATGACAGTTATTTAATGACCATGACTTATATCCCCAAAAATGTCTCCTGTACTTCATCACAAATGATATTGAATATTTAAACTCCTAGATGAACAGGTAAGATATATGACAAAAAATGTTGAGTGAATGTGGAACTGCGAGAATGTTAAACAACAATCAGATCAATAAATGTATTGTTTTTTCTCACTGCAAATATTTGGTCCATATCATACTTTCCTTTGTTTAGAAATGTCCTGTCATCCTATTATAGAACAAGCGGTACCTGTCCATAATAACATACTTAAACCCTTTCAATTGATTCAATCATACTCCTTATCACTCTTACTAATATGACTGTTTACTAGACCACTTTATATTGACTGTTTTCATGAGTTTAGTATGCTCTGTTGTGAACAAGATTTCCATATGTATGTGTATGTGTGTGTATATATGTGTGCATATATGTATATAGATATTACTTTTTTCTACTATGATCTTTCTATCTACATATATACATCTGTATATATGTAATGTAATGTTTGTAATGTAATGCTGTCGAACTTCGTTTAGTTTACTTGTTCTTGTTCTTTTTATATGTGTATTGGTTACTGTGTATTATATTTTTGTCTTGTAGGACCCCCTTGAAAACGAGATGATACATCTCAAGGGGTTATTCCTAATAAGCATTTTCAATTTTCAATGCTGTCACGCTACACAATCAAACACCACAAGGAGGAAAAACTTGTTGATACTATAAATGTTACTCAACATCCAAACAAAGGTCTAAGTTATAGAACACCACATTGTGATAACTATCGCATAGAGGTCTAGCTAATGCTAAGCTAACACAATGTAACAGAGACACTTTATAGCTGTGGTCCACATTGTGGAAGATGGAGTTTTGTCCACGTTACAGCTTTGAGGGGACTAAAGAGGAGTGTCTCCACTTTAGAGAATTACATGCAAAGATGTCCATCTTGGAAGATTAGCCAAGGAGCTCGTAAATAGCAGCGCCCCCCCGACTGACCAAACTAAAATATACTTGAGCGTGAACAGCTCTGTTACCTGCGAGCAGGAATGGCACAGCGCGCAGGGGAATCAGCTGCACCAATGATTAAATCTGTAAGCGCTCAGTCCACTTCAGCACGTGCTCTAAAGGTAGTTTTCCTCTCACTGGCTGAAAATATGCTATCTTGAGCAGAGAAATATTGCATGTGAGTGATGTGTAAGCGCACACAAGAACAATTTTTCTGCATGGTCACTATAATTTGAGTGGTTCTACTTCTCGTGCGAAGATCTCGTCTATGCTCGCGATAATTTTGTCAGCGATTTCACGCCACACCTGCCGACGATTGGCTTCAAAACACTTCAAGAACAGATAGGTGATGTCACGGATACTACGTCCATTATTTATACAGTCTATGGTTTAATCCAACATGATTATATATACTCGGTGTCAGTGCAGCGTAACATGAACAGCTTAAAACCTGCTACTTGATTTAGAACTCTGTTCAAACAACTGTTCATGCAACTAATCATTCCTAGGAACAAAAACATGGAACCATGCATAGCTTGTGAAGGAAGGAGTATATGCTTGTGCCAAGGTTGTTTCTGGTAAAGTAAAAGACAAGTGTTGGTTGTGCAAATTAGCTTTAGCTGGCCTTGAATTGAATTACCCGTTTCTGTCAAATTGTGCAATTGTGTTGTGATACCTTCTTTGCTATTTTAAAGCCCAGTAGGCTGACACTGTCTCATGCCACTTACAGCTCCAACCATATAATGCATCACCTTTATGGCTCCTTTCTGCTATCACCATGTGCCCTGTTTTTACCTCCTCTCCTCCTCTACCTCCTTTCCTTCTTCTTGAACCTATCATGTTGGGAGGTTGCTGCTGTGCTGCAACTGTTGCAGCTGTCCTCAGAATCTCTAGATGAAGCTCCAGTAAACAAACCCAAGACACTGCACAGAAACTTTTCTGGAGTCTTTATTGGCAGGGCTGTAGCACTGCTGTCACTTCACGTCTGTCTTTTTTTCTGTTCTTCCTTATGTGTACAGACAATCATGGAGGATGGATGGGGATGCTAACACTCGAGGCGAGGGCTCCAAGTCTCCTTCTTATAACCGGTAAGATGCAGTGCTGAGTAGGGGTGGGAATTGATAAGATTTTATCAATGTCAATGCCATTGTTGATTCTGCTTATCAATCCAATTCCTTATCGTTTCTTCCAACGAGTATTTTTTTGAGGGGGGAAAAATAGTTCTACACAGTCTACCGCACCAAAAGAAACCGTTTTTATTTTTTCCAAAATTATGTCTGAACAAGACTGAACATGAACATATTCAACTTGAACATACTGAACAATAGGTTGACCTCATTCTCGGTCGCGTGAGTTCGGACGTGGCCCTTCGAGCCTGGATGAAAGCACTTTGAATTTGTAGAAGAAAAAGGCTTTTCCTCCGGGGTCATCGCGGATGTATTTTAAAGTGGAGCCACGCTTTAGACCGCTTCTTCCTCTCCATGTTTTCTCGTGGTTGAAGGAGTTCTGCGTCGCAGAGTGTGTGATGTAATGCAACGTACCACGACGTGACGTGAATGGAGACATTTGAGGTGTACAATTCCGATGACATTGATCAATTGGAACCGGTTCTAAGTGGGATCCGTTTTTTCGATTCCCACCCCTTGTGCTGAGAAATATTGGATGAATAACTGCTGTTGCATTCAAATGTGTGCATACATGTAGACTGAGCAAAGCAATGTGGAGGCACTTCAACAGGTGTTCCAAGAGGCCTATCAATTACTGCTAGTAGCTGCCTCAATGCCAAATATGTGCTCTTACCTTTAGAAAAATGCAGAACTTAGTAGATTTTTTTTCCAATACAGTCGGTGAAAGCATCTGTATTAAGAAGTTTGAATAACTGGCATGTTTACTTGTGACATATCTCAGGCAAAGCACCAAAAACAGCAGGTAAAGCGATGTGAAATATCCCAAGCAGCTCAGTGCCTTCACGTAAACTCTTCTGTGTTTAAATTTGCATATCGTGAGCGGGTTTATTTATACACATGAGCAAGTCCATCTGTGTGTGCATATGCCTTGAATACCTGTTTGTATTTAACAGCTAAAAGGTGAGTTTAAGAATAGTTTTCATGGCTAATGACAAACCTGTGAAAACAAGCCAAGGCTGCATATTTCAAGCATATTTTTGTACGTCATTTCAATCATCGTGACAAGCTCACATGTTAGCAAGAAAGCACTTATTTTCCACTCACTTACAAACCCACACATACACACGCTAGGTCTTGAAATACACTCTGCTGAAGTAAATGGGGTCATGTGACCTTAACTGAAGCCGCTTTGATCTGCAGCTCAGGTTCAGGTCACCACTAACGTAACGTGTTGTAAGAGCAAAAGAGGCTATCTGAGGTGAACACACCCGAACATTTGCCCAGATGCACATTTGCGATCCAATTTGGAGTCCCGCTTTTTAAGTCTGGTGCATCCAAATGGCTGTCGAGCTGAGATGAACTGCTCCTTCTAGATGAGATAAAGCACACTCAGTGCTCTCCACTAAGATAGATGGGCACATTTGCATGCCGGGCTGTCAGTTTCCCCGCTGCCAAGCCTCCTTCTTGCTTAATTTCTTTTCAGGCTGTCTTTCTTTCTGCATTTTTTTCAATGTCTGGCTCTCAAAAGGGAGTACTACATAAATTACTAGTGGTTAGGGGATGCCATGATAGCTAATGTATTATTCACAGCTGACTGACAGTGGTCCTTAATTTTGTCTGCCTCTTGTGAGACTGCGGTGGATAAAGGGGACGAGAAGCATATGCAGATAAAACAATGGATTGTGGGTAATGAATGGGCCATGATGGTAGGTTTTCCAGAAGGTTAAACCAGAGCTTAGATCTGACATAGAATGGTGAACAGAATTTCTCCATCATGTACTGGTCACTTTAAGAGAAATTAGATTTGATACCATTAGCAGACAGATTTGGTTTACATACATGAGTAAAACACTCTGCGTATTATGGTTTATTTTAACCCTCCTGTTATGTTGCGGGTCAAATTGACCCTTTTTAAAGTCTATTTCAGGCAATATATGCCTTCAAAACAGCTAAATGCAGCATAAAAATCTGGGCAGCATGTGACTGAAGAGGAGTTGTTAATTTATCAACATCACTTCTTACAAAAAAAAATCAAAATTTAGAATAAAATAAACAAAAATCTATGTCATGTAAAACTATTGTATTTATTTTTAGGGATTTGTCCTCATTGAACCATGATCTGTGAGAATTAAAGAACACCAATGGACCAAATCTTGATTTAAATGGTTAGTAATGGACTTAAAAATTAGATTAAAAAAAGTGTATTGGGTTTTTTTGGGGTTCTGACACTTTTGGATAATTGAATATGCCCCGGGTCAAACTGACCCAGGAACATTATTGCTGTTCCAGAGAAACAAACATAACAGGAGGGTTAAGCTGTTAAATGATGCTAGGAAAAAGAAAAGTATTGGTATATAGAATGAGTGTCTTTTGCAAAATTCTGATAGAAAGGATAATGAAAGAATGTTTGGTCTCACATCTTTACTGCACTTTAACCTTGCACTTTAGCCGGGTGCTCTTTCAAAGCAGAGATCACTAAAAATGTTTAAAATCAGTCAAGTTGAAAAGTAGCACAAAATGTTCTCATAACTTTTCATAGATGTAGTTTGCACCGTAAATAGAGCACTCCATCACTGATGAGTTTAGTAGCCAAAGGGAAATATTTATGATGGAATTTGTTTGGTTTTTTTCCTATTCAAACTTGTTATACTGAGGTTACTGCATGAATTTGTCAGAGAAGAAATGATAACTGACTTTCAACATCTGCGACAGCCATCTGTTGCATTCCAGAGGTAGCTTTCTTCTGTTTGTTCTCCATATGCTTCGGCTCTTTGGAGACAAGTCTTTTGGAGTCTAAATGCAAGCGTTGTGTTGTAATGGAAACCTAACGATGTCTCCTGAGCTCCCGGCTCACACTGACAATGACTAACAGAGAGTTTCTGTTGATCACAGACTGGAGTCCCATCGGGGAGTACTGCCTACTCATGCTCATGAATAATCATTAGCTTTAATGCAGAGAAGCACAAGAAGTAAAGCTCTAGGTGTGTCTTGAAGAAATGAAGTAGAATGAAATTAAGAATACTTAAGGTAGGAGGTAGAAATGTGCTTCAGGGGTTACAACATGTCCAGAGTTAATATGTCGAGTACACTGCTTGACAAAAGTCTTGTCACATAAGGATATAGTGGAAAAGTGGCAGAAGGGTGGTTTTTAGATGAATCATCGCCTGAACTGCATCCCGATCATCCCAAATACTGCAGAAGACCTGTTGGAAACCCGCATGGACCCAAGATTCACCCAGAAAATACTCAGAAAAAATCCTGGTTTTGGGCTACATCCATTATGGGTTGTGTGAGAGAACTGCAGAGTGGATGGCAACATCAACAGCCTGAAATATCAAGAAATTCTTGCTGCCCATTACATTCCAAACCACAAGAGAGGGCAAATTCTGCAGCAGGATGGTGCTCCTTCTCACACTGCAGCCTCCGCATTGAGGTTCCTGAAATCGAAGAAGGTCAAGGTGCTCCATGATTGGCCTGCACAGTCACCAGACATGAACATTATTTAGCATGTCTGGGGTAAGATGAAGAAGGAGGTTTGGAGGATGAAACCTAAGAGTCTTGATGAACTCTGGGAGTCCTGCAAGACTGCTTTCTTTGCCATTCCAGTCAATAAGTTATTTGAGTCATTGCCGAGACAATTGGATGCAGTCCTCCAAGCTCATGGGAGTAGTACAGGATATTCATTATTTTTTTCAAGGCCCCATGACTTTATGTTCTGATGTTATTGTAGCATGTTTTTGTATACAAAGTAAAGTATATGTTTAATTTCTACATTATTTTTGTATGTGACAAGAGTCTTGTCCAAGCAAAATCTGACCTTTCTGTCCTAATTAAATGAAAAAACTCAATGAATGATAAAAAAAACTTTATTTTGGTAAAAAAATAAATAAATTGAGGACTTTGCCTTTCATATGAGCCATTTCTGATTCCAATTGATCAACTACAATTAAAGTTGTTATTTGTTGTTCCTACAACTTCGCTAAGTGACTAGACTTTTGTCAGGGACTGTATACTTGCAAATGAATTAAGACACTGTATTGTATCATCGTTGTTCCAAACATCTGTTGGTTTTCCAGCCATGCATGTAAAGTTATCCTGTTTCTTTTTGCCTCATAACAGTAAGTTAGCAGAACATGTAGCTAGAGCTGGTGGATATTGAAAAAGATGTTTTCACGATAACATTTTTCACATTAGTCAATATCAGTAATTATCATGCTAAATATCAATCATTATATCATTTAAATTTCAAGGCAGATTTTTGCCCCGAGTGAAAGTTAAAGAAACCAAATGGTTTGTTGGCTTGTGTCTGGTTTCTGATAGGCATCATGAATCCCTTATTTTTGACAGTGATTTCAGGAAACGGGTCTTTTGTGTAAGATGAGATTTTAGTAAAGTTTTTGTTTGTGGATTCTATTTTTTCTTTAATTTTGGATAACAACTAGTGTATAAGGCAACTGTAATTAAAGGTTTAAATATATCACATTATTATTGAACATTTACGATACGATGTACTTTATTGTCCCCGTAGGGAAATTTGTCTTTGACACCAGTGCTGCACATGTTACCTGCTCCTTCAAAAATCACCACAATGACACAAGAACACATAAATAAATATGAAAAAATACAATAAATAGTACATATTCATACAACACACAGCATAATCTTAAAGAGAGAGCACCATAACACTGTCCCAACAGTAACAGGCTATTTACTATTTAAAATTCTGATAGAGATCGGCACAAGGGAGTTTTTAAAACGATTCAATTAACACTTGGGGACTCTGTAGCGTCTTCCAGACAGTAAAAGTTCATACTCAGAGTAAAGGATGTGCAACGGATCTACAAGTATTCTCTGAGCCTGCCCAAGAACAGACTGCTCATAAATGGCCTGTAGGGAAGGGTTGCCAGTCTTCCCTATGACCTTCATGGCAGTCTGCACCAATGAGAGAGTTTGGTTATGTTTATTGATGTTTATATTGAGAAAAATGATAATAATTATCGTTATTGAATTATCGCCCAGCCCTACATGTAACACATCATGAGTCCTCATTGATATAACTTTTACTTAAGTTTGCAGTGGGTTGTGCAAGTAGCTCTTCCCCTCTCGGGACAGATGGGGCAGGAGGAAATGTTGAGAGATTAGCCTTACATTGAAACAGCTGCAAAACCACTCATTATTCATTCTTCCTCCTGTCAATGTGAAGTATTACTGTCTCCTCCAGTCTTGACACGCTCTTCCCAAATCCACAAGGGGCCTTTCGTTTAACTGCTGTTCCCTTCACTGTGCTGTTAAATGGCTCATTAGTAAGGCTAAGGTGTCATGTACTGAAGGACAAATGTATTGGCTCTGCAGCTTTACCTGTACCGTCATATTCATAAAGAATGGAGAGCAGAGATTAGTGCTCTCTGGGTAGCTCCGAAAGACAGTTGGCTCCGAAAGCTAGGAAGTGATGCATTGAAGACATTTTAATTCCCTTGCGAAGTTAATTAAATAATTGTGTTTGACGATGATGTCAAAGGTATATTGCTGGGTTAATACGGCTTGATTCTTGTGCAAACATTTAGTGTCTCATCTCCATTGCAAGTTTTCTTCTAAGGTCAGCAAAAGCTACAGACTTCAGTATATACCATGACCTTGGTTATTTAACATATACCAACCTTTATGATGCACATCTGCTTTATAGTAGCTTATGCTTCAGGGATATAGAGTCCATACAAGTCATAAATTGCAACCTGGACAGAATACTGCTCAGGTTTTATGATGAGTGTTCATAAATGTATTTCCAATGCAATTCAGTGAGAGATGGATTGTATCAGTGTCACCAGAACAAGCAAGGCCAATGATGTGACTGGGATTATCACTTGAACGAAATAGCAAAGAATCCACTATACCCGAAGTTTAACATTTACTTGGAGTTTGACTTAATATTTAGGTAGGCCAATGTGTTGCATGTTCAGGAACAATATGCACTGCAAAAAAGGGTAGCTTAAATAGAGGATGAAAAAACTTAACTCAAGGTGAACATTTCTTAAAACTTGTGAAATTATCTGTCTGTGCAGCAAGTTAATTTTACTTGACGAGAAATCTTAAAATGAGATTGTTAAATCTAGAAATAAGCAGGCTCTGAAAAGTATTAAAAAGGGTTGAAATAAGTAGAATATGCTAATTTATAGCTCAAACTAATTGAAAGCAAACTTCCTACAGCACAGTTATAAGTGAAATATACTGAATATAAGCAAAGAAAATCTCTTATTTGTTTTGTATACGTAATTTGAACAAATTAAGGGCCGGGGAGAAGACAACACCAATTTAAGTTAAAAATGACTCACTGTTAGAAAACTATGATTATGCTGTTTCTTGATATAAGCTGGCTCATCTTAAAATAAACCCTAAACCATCTTAAAACTAAAACTAAAATCTTTAAACCAGTTTGTATTCTTAGAATATACCTCTGAAAGCTGGGGTTGGTAGTCTCGGGAAACTAGCATGAATTTGAATGCATTTTTTCCTCATGACTCTGTCTAACCCCTCCCCCCCTCCCTCGGAGCTCCTCCAAAACGACGCCCGTTTCGTGTTCAGTGCAGATGTTCTAATTCCTACAGTGTTGACAGTTAGTGAAGGCAGAGAGAGACAAGAGGAGAAGTTTTTCATTAATTCAAACATTGATTGTTGCTTTGTTGGTTGGCGTGATCACGGCCGACAGTGACTGGTTAGTAAAACTCATCGTGTTCACAAATCGGCTCGTCATCCCTACAGCATCCGGACGGACGCTGCAATACATATATATTTCTGTAAGACTTACTGAACGTCATTCATTCTTCTGCTTGTCAGAGCCCCCGAGGTGAGAGCTTATTAGACTCTGATCCAGACTACAGTCCTGAGCAAAGCACCTCATCGAGTCAGAGGGGACAGGCCAGAGGTCAAGCGAGAGGGGCAGTCAGTAGAGTCAGGGGAAGCAGAGGCAGGAGACGGGGACGAGGAGTACAAGCCGGGGAAATGTACGCACAGGACGCGGGCAGAACGGCAGGACGGGATTTGAATGGTTTAAAATTTTGGCACCCAAAAAAACGTGATTGGTTGGTGTTTTCCCAGGTTTACTCCGGCTGTAGATAGCATCTTTTTTTCACTCTTGTTTAAAAACATATTATGTATTGATTGCCATCAGGACATAAAGATCATTTTAACCAGTATGACAAAAAGTGTATTGAAATCTGACTACCAACCCCAGCTTTAAATGTTTCTACAGAAACCACAACAGCAAGCTCGATTACTGGCAACCTTTAATAAACGTCAGGCTTAACAACATACAACATCAAGAACACTATTAACAGTGGCTCAGGTTTGATGCATACTTTAAGACAATTAAAACCGTCTATAGTGGCTTGCTTTCGCCAATCGAAACAAAACCCTGTAAGCCATAGAGGGGCTGCTTTTGCATTGACATCAAACAAATTTATTTACATCGACAGACATTACCATTTTGCACCGCAGAAAAATGAGCAATCAATAAGATACAAGCTGAATTGTCTTGAATAGATGCCTTATTCAATTCAATTCAATTCAATTCAATTCAATTCGATTCGGTTCAATTAAAAAAACTTTATTTGTCCCCGGGGGGCAATTTAAGTGTTATTATGTGTTATTTTTAAATCAAGCAACTTGAAGTTGTTACTCAATCTTGAAACAAGTTTTATTTTGATGAGACTTTAGATGAGACAACCGATGGAGCTTCACTCAATTTAAGATTCCGGACTTATTGAGACAAAAATGACGTATTCATTATCAGTTTAAGATTCAACCAGACATACAAAGATTAAAAACAAGTAAATAACTCTAAAAACAATGTAATTCATCTAACATGTCTCAATCTAATAATTAAAATATTGGCAAGTGCTGAATTATTTGCAGTGTGTGATCCCTGTTTTTAAATGAGCAAGAAGGGGCTCAAGGAAAAAGGGTAACGCAAAAAATATGAATGCTTTTCATCTTTTTAACACAGTCACAAATCACACAGCTGAGGCTACAGATCTTTTTAAAATGTACATTACTTGAGAGAAAAGAAAGGAGACCCGACCCGCCATCCCGCCCAAAACCCACAGACTTGATTGTGCTAATTTTTAAAGAGCGTATAATGCGATTACAACGGATTCCCGACTAAACACAAGCTGCATGTCAAGAACTTGGATATCAAGACTTAATATTAAGGTACGCCAGTGTGTTGCATGTCTTCAGGAACCATATGTGATCCCCCGTTTTAAATGTGCATTTTCTAAGTCTTTGAAAATTGTTTCTAAATCCCTTGTCAAAACTAAATGCCATATGGCCCTAAACATTATGTTTAATCTTGATTAGAAGCAAAAGATTTCAAGCTGCACAGTTGGCCTTTTATGTTGGCATACTGTTAACACTCTGCATTACACAGCTTATATGAACATTGGTTTATTTTCAATAATTTAAAATCCTGTTTCCTCTCTGTATTGATTATACTAAGGCACCATTAAGAGTGATTCAGCTCCACCATAGCCTGAATAAAGCATGGACACAGTCTTGGTAATGTTCCCCATCGGTTTCTTGACAACCGTAATGAAGCTCAAATATTGAGGATATTGGAAATGCTGATTCCAACTTCCTTATCCCACCCTATAAAACGTCAAAATCATGGTACCCACTTCAAGATAATCGTCCCAACAAATAAGTAAAAAAGGCTTTGTTCCCTGAAGTTAGAACATGGAGTTTGTTTCTAGCTGCCAGCTGTTCCATAAACAGAAAAGGTAGGTAACGTGTTTATGATTGAAACACTGTCAGGCACAGCACTATCACAGAATGGATCTGCAATGCAAAACACTCCCATTGGCATGTTTGTCTTTGAAAATGGGAAGTTCCTGCAAAACTTTGCAAACCTGCTCTTCCCTCTACATTTTTCCCATCCTATTATCCCCCCCCCCCCCCTCTCTTTCTCTTTGTCTGTTGTCTGCGTACATCCGACCTTTCTCATCCTGTCGGTCTTTGCTATCAGTTTAGAGCAAGAAATAGATTGTCTGCTCTGCCCAGTAATCAATTTGTGTCAGCACAGCAGGTTCCTCTCTGTAGCTGCCAATGCTGGGAGAACACTTGGTATTCACAAAATGAAATAATGGGCCACCATATATTCTGTTGAGAGGCGCTGTCTGTTTCTCCTATGTTTAGAGAGATTTTCAGGAGATAACTTTTGATAACATCTTCTATAGTGGCACCAGTGCTCCTTTGTGACTTCCCTCTTACACTTCAGATTTCCGGTATTGTGGTCACGTCAACATCTGACAGCGAGTAATGTCTCTGCCTCACTTGAGTGTGTTTTGATTTCCTGTGGAACAGGACGGTTTAAAATAGGGGTGTTAATGTCAAGTTCAATACAAAAAGCATTATAAACAGCATCATATTCACTGATATCACAAAAGAGTTTACGAGATTCTAAAATGATGTGTTTGTCAGTGGAATTAGACGAATAATTTTAAGTATCCTTGTTTCTCACAGGGCATCACCTCTAATTGGTGTTCTTCTGCATTTTCTCAGTACATTCTTTTCTCCTCAGCCGTTGACTACCATCACGACAGCCTCAACCTAATATGATATTCCCTCTCACTTTTAACAAACTACCACACGCTGAGATATTTCTGAGCAATCTAAATATAGCAGTTCTCCATTTTTTACCCCCAGGCTGCAAACAGCATCTAGGTAGACACATAGCCGTGCCTTCACTTAGTCATTGAAATTCATGAGTAGAGGGCTAAAAAACAAGGCTAATTTTTCAAGAGCAGGTTCACAAGCACTAGGCCATTTGTAAAACCTGCTCAGATGAATACACATGAAATAAATGTTAACTCCACTGACAGGCTATTAATAAAAGGCCTCGTGGTTGATTTAGAGGCAAGGGGAGGTTATGTGTCGAGAGAGGCAGGAATGCTCTAAGTGGGTACAGGGAGGAGAGGCCTTATCTGGGGCTAACTGATTTCTTTTGGGCTCCTTCAGTCCCTCCAGGTTGATTTGGACTTCTTTTTATCACGTATGGTACACACCAGGCGGATTAGCCGGCCAATCCAGGATCAGTGTACTGACATACAGGTGACATTCGGGTCGATAAATCCTCAAATGAGTTATTAGGATGTACCAGATCTGGCTGGTTGAGAGCTCCATTAAATTTACTTGGGGGATGCAATAAGCTAGTAGACAGGGTGAGGTGGTTGTTCTGCATCATACTGTTTCATCTATTTTTAGTTTAATGTGAACTGGCTGATACAAGTTATAATTCATTAGCACTTGATATCATAAGGACACTAATTAAAGGTGTTTATTCACAAAAGATGTTTTCAGTTGTGATAGTTGGAGGGCACAGGTGTTACCAAAAACTGAACATGGTTCTTAGTATGAATGAAAACTGGACTTGTTTTCATGATCTTGCATTTTAATTTTTCATATAGTGACACTCGTAATGCTCTCGTCATAATTCACAGGATATATCTAAATATTTATATCAGCACCTCCAAAATCACTGTTTAGGAAATATACTAAATTTGCATCAAACAAGCTGTAGAAACTTCTGCTACCTGTCTTCATCTTGTAAATTGTTTTCAGTGAAGCATTGATGTAATCAAGATTTAGCTATTGCCATGGTCTTTCCAAGTCCCTGACCAAACGCTTTTAGTTGCCTTAGCACAGTGTCATACTGTCTGGACTGTGGAAATGATTCAAGATTCAAGAGAAGTTGTCTAAAGGCGGGTACACACTACAGGATAATCGGGCAGATTTTTGTCCCGGTCTCCCCCTTACAATCAAAGCCAGCAAAGGCCAGATTGTCTGATGTTTGCAAACAACATTGTGTCTGATTTTCCTGTGGTGTGGGGTGTGTTAAGAGTGATTTTGTCCGGTTGGAGCCGCTCGGAAGGCCTCAGAAGGAGAGATCTTAAATAATGAACATGTTTAATATTTGTGACTAGAAATCCTGTAGTTTGTGGGATGCTCCGAGAGGAGCTGAGCAAGCACAGTGTGTAATGGCACGTGTACCGGAGCAAAAGCCTATCAAGACGCGAGCTGACTCAGCTGACTGACGGAAGAGGAAGTAAAAACAAACAAAAACATAGCGCCGCTGAAAACAAAAGTCTCTTGGACCTCCGAAATTGAAGATCAACTGGTTGATTTGTGGCAACAGCATGAATGTTTATATAACGTTTGTCAAAAACCTACCACAACAGGACAGACAAAGAGAAGAGTTGGACCAAAATTCCGTCCACCATGTTTGTTTACACCGAAGTCACGTTTTACTAAACAAGATTTGGAATATTGAGCGTGAAGAACCTGATACTCTGCTGAAGAATCGGTTAGAGTGTGGTGTGCTCCGTAGTGCACACCACACACTATAAGATCAGAAGAGAGAGAGCGATCTTGTGCGATCTGTCTTTTGTTATCATCAAGTGTGTGGTCTCTAAATCCTGTAATGTGTGCCAGCCTTAATTCACATAGTGACAGATTATTACCATCAGCTAGTTGCTCAATCAACATAAGAATCATTCACACTCATTGGACTCAAAGAGAATCATTCAGCACATAACACCATCATTCAAAGAGCCATCAAAGTAACCAGATCAACAAGGTATCATCTGATTCCCAGCCAAGATTGCTTATGTAAAAATAGTGTGCATCACCTTTTTGAGAAATGTTCAATTGCTTTCATGTTTTCTCTTCATTTATGATACTCTTTATGGATTTGTATTTCCCTCCACTGCTGTCCCAGCCACAGTTACACTCTCAGTTTATAACTGCAAGCTGTAATTCTAGTTCAGGGTGGATTTATAACTCTATTTTTTGTATTTACCGTTTGTTATGCTTAAAAACTTCTGAGGATGAGAGGAAAAATAATCAAGAGGGAAAAAATACTCCCAATTGAAAAGAGCCTGTGGTGGTGCCTGCCTCGATAGCCTGTGTTTGAGACCTGCTGATTGCAATGTTGATGCTTGGAGGTGTTAGTTTACTAAGCAGGCAAAAAGGCTGATGTTTACCTCTTGCTGCCCCCAAAACACTGTTCTGTGTAACCTGCTGTGTCTTCCGTTTCCCCACCGACCTGAAAAACCCAGTGTGCAGAATTGCCCATCTGCTGGCATGTAGTGCAGCCCAGTGTGTGAGATTAAGAGATCAAGGGAGCACATGTCTTCCCTCACCCCGCCCGCGAGCCACGATTGTGTTTGTATCCTGAGTGTGTGCTAGGTCACCGTGAAAATGTTTGATTACTTGCCACAAGGTATATAAGCCCTAAATTGCAACGTAATGACTAAAACACAAGGGGTTTTCTGAAATAAAATAAACCCCATACATAGTAAGGGGCATCTTACAATTTATGTTATAATGATCCCCTTTTACCGTGTTATTTCAGGGTAAACATCATGTAAATAGCACACCATGAAATTAATCTTTTACATTACTGTACAGGCCCTGAAGCAATAATGGAAGGGATGAAATAATGTGTCGTAGCACATTTCTATACAGATGTGGGAGGCAACCAAGAATTAAGTAGGGGTGGGGGGTGGGGAATGAAGATAAGTTCAAAGCTATGTGGTTATGTGCAAAGCAATCCATTACACTGTCATGGAAGGGAGAGAGATTGCAGACCCATTTTCGCCAAGGGAATATGCCAATTATTAGATAATGTTCAGAACATGCCGTCATGGATTAAAGCTGTACAAGAGTCAGGATGCACTTCAAATGGGGATAGTTTGATTAGCATACACTCAGTGTTTCCTACTACTACATGAAGTTTGAGGGTGCACACAGGATTTCAGCACTCTCATAAGCTTCATACAAAGGAGGCTTTGCTGAAATCCAAATTTCAGTAGCTCTTTGAAGATAGGTATTTTGAGAATTTAGTTTTGCATCTTTTGATGGGTCAAAATCTGGCCAGTCTGTTTTACTTTGATGGAGAAATAACAGCACATATATTAGAGCCAAAGCATTCCAATGTGATAGGGATAGACCGATTATCGGCCGGGCCGATATTTGGCATTTTGACGCATATCAGCGTCGGCCTTTTTTAAAAATCTGACCGCCGATAAGAGATCGATTTAAAACCGAGTTATTTTGGCTCAAAATTCACTAAATCACGTGGCAGAATTGTCTGCAGAAACTGTAGCCTAGCTTGTGTTCCATTTCTCCTGCAGTTTCTCATTACAGGGGATGAGCTGAGCAGCATCTGTTGTGGCCCCTACAATTACTAGGGATTTAAAACTCATACAACCCCACTTCAAAAAAACCTGAAATACCCCCAGAAAACAAAGATAAGTGAAAGATTAACATTTCAGTTATATTGACATTTTGACTTTATTTACTGCAGAAAGCTTTAGGGAGCAATTTATATGTTTAAGTTTTCATTTAACTTTATAAGACATGCTGCTGAGCCTGGGAGCTCCCTGCACTTTTAGTTCGAATTTTAAAACAAAGATGTCTATTGTCTAAGATAAAAATAACAACCTTTAACATGTTGCAAATCTGAAAAGCTGTTTAATAAACACATGCTTAAAGGCATTTGAATGAAGTTAAGTGTTGGAGTTTGTATTATTCAAAATTTTGACGCCAAGATTTCCCCTTTTACTGCAAATGAATATCGGCTCCAAATATCGGTTGACGGCCTCCTTGACTACTAATAATCGGTATCAGCCCTGAAAAAAAACCACATCGGTCTATCTCTACAATGTAACCTAATGTCAAAGGCCCACTGCTCTTATTGAAACTCTTGGCTCTTTTGAGAACCTTGACCATAGTAGGAACTCCACCTGTTTGTGTACATCTCAGGCGTAGAGACTGGTATATACATTTTTCTGTACGAAGCAGTCTATAACACCCCCTTTAAAGTGCTTCACCTCACATCAGGTCAAAGCTATTCTATCAAATGCTTTCCCACTGAGGTGTCAAAGAGAATTTTGACTGGAACCAGAGATGTCAGCACTGAATATAAATTTAATGATACTATACGTACTCCTTTCCCACTGAGCAGAAATGTAGACATTGAATGAGAAGTGGTGAGTCAATCATATAAAACTGTGTCATCCTCAGGTTTATCAGTACAGTGAATGAATAACGCTACAGTCTGGAAGTGCTGATAACGGTGACAGAATGACATCTTTCTCATATGAACATGGGCTCTGCAGGTGTTAAGAGCATTGATAGATCCACAAGGTTTTTGTAGGTTGATAGAAATGATCACTTCCGATTTATGGCAGACCTTGACAAACCTAAATGCTTCCTGTTCCTATAGTATAATTGAGACAATGAGATGTTTAATCAAGTATTCAGTAGAAAACTGACTACTCTTGCAATAACTCATCACAAAAAAGTATTGGTACAAGTTTGTGAGTTCGTAAAATGTAATATTTGCTGCTGCACTCTATTTCATTATAGATGAGTGAAGACGGTCTCTGCTGTCTTACAAGTAGATGCTTCTTGATAACCTCTCTACACGCCCGGTTATACTCTGGCTGCCATGAGAAAAGGTCACAGAGAGGGCATGTGTCAGAGATAGTTTTCAAAAAGCTTCTCTCAAGAACTTTTAAACCCTAGATTTTCTGATCCAAGTTCACAATGCTGTCTTTGAGTTACATGACTACTGGAGATTTTGATTTGATGTTTCTGCAGCAATTAAAGGCAAACATCCTTTGTATTTTTCACCACAGTTATTGGTGTTTAAATAGTTATTTACTTCTGTTAGTAAAAGCACTTTAAAGATAAAGCAAGAGTAATTTGACCTTTCGTCACTACTTGATTCTTTGAAAAGTGAATTTATATAATCAAAAATAATGTCAAATGACTATTTTCAATAAAACTGTTTATTTTGCAGATGCATGAATAACAGAGTAAAAGTGATGAAAAAAACATAAAAGCAAGAGGTAGGCTTCTCAAATTAGACTGACCTAGCTTTACTGATTACCCTTCATTTAATAAACCAGTGTCACTTGCGTCACTTTGGTGTGTCACTGTCCTGGCTTTATCTTCGTAAATGAACGATTGTGACACAATTTGAGTTTGTTGCCTTCAAGGACATCGAGGCGTTCAAAGCAGTGAGGCACATCTGTTAATCAGAAACTTCTGTCAGAATTTTATACAAGTCTTAAACCCTCAGAGCTCAAAGCAACAATCCTCTCCCCAGCATGAATAGTTGATAAAAGCCAAAAAAAAAAAAGCTTTTTATTTCCAATGCTACAGATGTGCTACTACAAATGAACTTTGGTACCTTTCGAACCTTTGTTACTATTAAATAGGGGTGTGCATATCTCCTTTTTAAGATCTGATTTGTTTGCTGATGGCTATGATCTTATTGACAGGCTTTAACCCTCCTATTGTCCTTGGGGTCAATTGGACCCCATTCAATGTTTAACGTCTCTAAATTAATGACTAACATCATTTTTTGGCTTCATATTTCATGACTTTTCCTAATTTAATGTGGACAATTGGGAAAACATAAAATTAAAATGTTGATATGTTCCAAATTACTGTTTTAGCTGTATATAACATAAGAAATATCAACATTTTACACACAGTTGTTTTGGATGATATTGAGGTCACTATAACCAAGAACACTTCCGAATGGGACTGCAGGAGTTGGGATCGAACTGCCAACCTTTAGATTGAGATTTAATATTTCCAGCCACCATGTCTCTAAAGACATTCAATGATGTGTCCTGTGTCATCCGTTTTGATAACATAGAAACAAGGCAGGGCAGACGAGCGCATGACAAACTCGCAGCAGTTTGATGTTCTGTTTCACAAATAAAGTAATTCTAAATGCTTTAAATTGTGTTTATGGTTGAAATATATTTTATTTAAATGGCTATTTAGCTAGCCAACAAAGAAACATAAAGTACCTGACATATAAACCTGGGTAACAATCAGTTTCTAGAGTTTTAAATTGCTGGGGTCAAATTGACCCCAAGGAGAAAAGATGTTCGTAAATCTGAGGGTAACAGAAGGGTTAAAACCTTACTTCAGAAACCAATGGGTGACATCACTTAGACCTCATCGATGTTTCATACAGTCTGATTTTAACGCATAAACAGTGTCTCAAAGCCATCACACCAAACAACAACCTACGTTATTACATAGCTATAGATGTTGTGATAACCATAAACTCATGTTAACTCATTTTAAGTTATGACTGGAAAACATGTTTGATATAGGGGGCTTCTTGTGCTGCTGCTTGCTAATGCTAGCATCATAGCATAGGTTCTGTTATTAGGTCCCTCTATATATCTCTGAGCTTTTATCCCCCTACAAACCTGGTCGCAGTCTGAGATCCTCTGGCAGTGCTCTGTTAGCTGTTCCAAAGACCCGACTGAAAACCAAAGGGGACAGGGCTTTTTCAGTCAGGGCTCCTACACTCTAGAACAGCCTGCCAGAGAAGATCAGACTTGCAGAGTCAGTCCTGTGTTTTATTTCATTACTCAAGACACATTTTTACTGCAAAGCTTTTATTGTGTGATTTTATTTAATTTTAGCTCAGATTTTAAGGGTCTGTTTCATAAGTTTGTATGTTTTTAAGCTTTTGTTTCATTTTTGTTTTATTGCTTCATTTTGCTATGCACTTCTTCTTGTTTGTATTGCCCACTGTAAAGCACTTTGTTACTTGTATTGAAAAGTGCTTTATAAATGAAGTATTATTATTATTATTATTATTATTATTTATTAGATAGCAAAAGAAGAGGAAAACAATAGCGATTTTCAAATGGTCATCTAACAGTTGCCAATGATTATCGAATAGTGTTTTGGCTTGAAATGCCCATCCCTACTACCTGACTAGCCACCAAGTTAACGTAACTCTTGTTAAAGGTAAAAGTTTAACGTCCAAGTTTCACAAGATTGAAGACACTGAGCACAGTATTAAAGACAAACACAGCAAAACCTCAGTAAATCGGATCACAACTTTAAAACCGGGTAATCACTTGGTTCATATGACATTTTTACTGATCCAGGGTCGCTCTGATCTTTAATCTTACATCCCCATCATTTAATACCTGCAGTTGTTTTGTTTTTGTCTGTGAGTTGTATTTCTCTATTAGTAACACTAGATTCATTGCACCCTGCACGAGCGGCCATTTGAATACATTATGATTATTACTTTGCATAAATGTTAAGCTGGCATGTCATATTGTTTATGAACTGTTACATGGCATTTCCATACATGTTACATTGTCTTGCAACACCTTTCTTATAGTTGCTTCCTGTGGTTTCATTCTGATTTCGAGCCAAGTGATGTTATAGCTGTAAGCCTGACACATATTAGTGGAACTCACTCCATATACAGAATCTAGCAGGTTTATGTTTCCACAAGGCTGAAATACACAATACATTTTGATTGATGTATACCTAACCCTGAATGTATAATTGATTTCTCATTCAGTACTTTGAATACCAAAATGATGACAGATTTTTCATTATTTTGACACATTCTGCTTTTGTGAGAAACAAACCTCAATCAGTGGTAAAAGCTCTTTGAGATTGATGTGAAGGGCTTGCCTCCCTTTTTACAGAGAAACTTAAGAGGAAAAATAATACAACATTGCAGTGCCCTAGATTTTATCTCCTGTAGATTTAAAAGCCTCTTTAAGTATTTGTGTTATTTCCATCAAATAGTAAATCAGTGAAATGACACCCGTTATGCTGTGGACTGACTGGAGTAATTTGCACAAATTTGATCTTAAGGACACATTAGGAGCGTTTTGAAGTGTTCATATGACAAAACTGATAAAACCATGAGCCCTTCTTTCTGGGCAGGGACAAGCCTAAAGACATTTTTGCAGTTTGAGGAAAAATTGTGGATGTGTTTTGGAAACAGAGGTTGAAAACAACCGCTGTGGTAAAATTTAGGCTGGAGTTATCTTAAATCACATACCGCTGGCTCACCCATGGCGTTTGTTGACTGTGTTGCTGCAGAGACTCTCCTCTCACCACGGTATTGTCAGGCTCCCATAAAACTGCCATTCTGCTAAATGAGATGCATTAGCCTTGTGGGAAACATACCCTTCATCTACTCTCTTTAAACAGGAGTGATTAACACATCTTCTTTAACAGTGCTTAAAGGAAGGACTGCTTTCATTTTGGCCGTCAGTCAATTAGACTCTTGGGAAACATTTCATCATTATCTTTTAGCTGTAAACGCTGACCAAAGTGATGGTCTCCTAAAAAGAAACCCCTTTAAAGACTATGCTGAGGCATACAATGAGGTTTATATTGCATGCACTTTAGATTGCTTTCATATCAGGGGTTTGATGCGCTTTCACCAAAAACCCTTTAGAAATTGGGATTCAGCCTCTGAGCATCATGAATGTCTTTGTCAAAGGTCATGCAAGTTTGTGCAATAATTTTCAGTATTTCTTTTAAGGACATGGTTCTGCTGTCTACTGCCGTTGGGCACTGACCTGGTGGCAGCAGTGACAAGCATTGCAAATAACAACATTGAAATAGTCAATACTCTTCCTGAGGCGCTGGTTTGCTTCTATACGACACATGAAGGCATCAGCATTTATTTCAAAAAAAGTCACAATCCTGCCACATTTTGAAAATAAATTCCCGGCCCAGAGACTCAAGACAACGTTCTATAATGCCACAAAGGAGATAAAAATTATTACTACCCTTTTTTTCTTACTGCTCTTACGGTTGTGTCAGATGCTTGATTCTGATTCATCAAAACCCCTTGACAACCCCGAATAACTTTCACTAACCTGAGCAATGAGTTGCAAGAATCTTGCACTGTCCAACTTGCATATACATTTTTTTAATTGCAACGTTTTCGTTCTAGACCTTCATCTGGCAAACATTTTGAAAAGACAGGCAGAACAACTTAAAAAGGGTGTGGCTGCCAGTCATCGCACAATATCAGGTGTCGGCAAATCAACAAGATAGAAGGCAAGAGATTCCCACTACAGGGAAATTACTAAAATAGTAACAAACTCAGTCAGTTCTCCTGGGGGAAGGGTCAGCAGCTCCTCTGGCTACTAAATATGTGTCTGCCTGTCACAGCCTGAGTGACGCACCATCCTATAATATTTGATTTTAGGTGAGGGTTTTATGAGCATACAACATCAAGTGAGGACATTGAGATATGCTGTATGGGTGAGACAATTGTTTTAATGCATATAAAATATGTAATAAATATAATATGTTATGAATATATATGTAATGAATATAATATGTAATGAATATATATGTAATGTATGTGTATGAATTTTATGTGCTTTGGCAACATGTCTTTATTCATGCCAATGAAGCAAATTGAATTGAATTGAATGAGCCTTTAATATTGGAAACAAGCAATCAAGAAAGAAATTGTAAATTAAACAATTTGAATAAACAATAACAGAGGTTTATAAATAAATCAAATGTATAAAGTAGGAACTTAATAACTTCAAAAACTAGTAATAAACTTTTTCAAAACTTTTTCAAAAAACTTTTTCAAAAAAAACTTTTTCAAAAAAAACTTTTTCAAAAAAAACTTTTTCAAAAAAATTTTTTTCAAAAAACTATCTACCCCGCAATTTTTTTTAGAACTTTTTCCATCTTAAGCATTCCCAAAAGTCTCAGTTTGCTCACTTCTCTTCTACCAACCTGTCCTTTGAAAATTATGTGCGAAGCCTTTTCTTCTTTTTTTTCCTAACATGAGCAATGCCAAAAGCAAACTGATCACACGTCAGGTCAAACCAATCCGCAGAAAAGAGTTCCGGCATATTTTGCTTCTGCTTGTTGATACCATAGACCACAAGGTAAGGTAAAACTGTAAGTTTCTGTTAGCATCAAAACAGTGTGGCTAAAATGCTATTCTTTGAGGAGAGAAACAAAATCCTCAAATCAGATGAACATTCAGAATTTCTGAATAAGCATCATGCAGGTACAGCAGGAAATCTTAAAATAATGGAGAAAAACAGTTGATGGCTGTTCCAGTGTTGATGTACTAAGCTTGTGAGAGGAAATACATATGTTTATACCCCTCTACTGCACCTTCTCAAGATCAATGCTTAAGATTATAACAGTTACAAACATCAGGGAAATATGCCACTGAATATGCCTAATACATACAGCAACAATCATACAGACACCATGTGACTGATGAGCCTGTTATTCAAGGTGCAGCCAGATGCAGATACTGTACAGTGTGATCAGCTGCATTTTAATCTGAGTGTTTTTTCATTGAGAAATACTCTGCCCCACTAAACCAGCCTAGCCTGTGTGCAAACATGATGAACTAATGCCTTCAATCGAGGTGACAACCAGAAGCGTGCCTGCATCTTAGCAGCCCCCAAGGACAAGCATGCTTCAAGAACAAACAAATATTCAGTTCAGAGAAATCCGCTCAAATCCATAAACTGTGCAACTACCAAAACACACACAAAGCAAAGCAAAGCAAAGCCCAACCAGTAAAGTGGATACAAATATCAACACGTGCAAAGAGGGACTGCAAACATAACTGTGGAAATGAGCTGAAAGACATGACATATTGAAGACAAAATACATGCAAGAGAAAAAAGAACACGGAAGTATTACAACCTTAGAAAATAAGCTACTTGAAAAGTGACCCAAGTAGCTAGAGGGGTATAATGCAATGAAAGGGCTCAAGTAGTTCGACTTAACATCTGAAAGACATGCATTAGTGTCTCAAGACAGTTATATGGTTGAGTGTTCAATGGGAGCTGTAGTTGGAAAATAGCAATTGATAAGAGATGACATTTTCAATGGTTAGTAGGGGCCATTATAGAAAGATTGTAAAAGCTGGGTGGCTTATCCTAGTTTCAGGAAAAAAAGAAAGTAGTGAAATTAAGTTTATTAAGAAATTAACTTCTTCATGACGATTTCTCAACTGAACTGAACTGAACTGGACTGGACTGGACTGGACTAGACTAGACTAGACTAGACTAGACTAGACTAGACTAGACTAGACTAGACTAGACTAGACTAGACTAGACTAGACTAGACTAGACTAGACTGGACTGGACTGGACTGGACTCGACTTGACTCATAAAGCACCTTTCATACATAAAAACATGCAGCCCAAAGTGCTTCATAGAATAACAGAGAGACAGAAAACAACAGCAATGATAAAATTATAAAAGGCATGATTGTAAATAAAATACTTAAAAATAAAATAAAATCAATACAGTAACATTTATAAAATAAGTAGTAGTGGAAAGAAAAGTTAAAAATAAGATAGCATTAATAAGATCAGATGAATACAAGAAATAAATAGATGAATACATAAATAATTAAAGGAGAGACATATATTAAACAATGATTAAAATAATAATGATTAAAATAATAACAAAAATAATTAATATATATAAAATAATACATTTCTTCCAAATTCCACTGGATCTGTGTCCCATCTCCAATCCTTCACGTCACTGGATCTGAGGGTATCTATTCTAGTCAATGTGGTAACTCCCACTGGATCCCCTCCGTTGCAATCCGGCTGCGTCTCTGATCCAGCATGCTGGAGCCCCGGATCAGATACTCGAGACTCCTATTTTTGCCAGATGCCGGAGCACGACGCATATATCTCAACAGAGCAGATCGAGCGGGACGGGAAGTCAGGCACCAAAACAAAACTAAAACATCTGGTTAATTTTCAGAATAAAACACTCAATGTTATTGCCAGATCGTTTTTCATTTGACTACGACAACCAACTGTCATTATGAGTGGAGCCAGGCTTGGAGTCATCAGGTCAGAGGTTTTAGGCTAATAAAGACAACATGGATGAGGAGAGGAGTCGGATATTCATTAATGCAGTAATTACTGAGGGAAAACCTTGATCACATGACTCCAGCTGTCTGGCGGTCCTGCTTCTAGCTGTGTTCTGAAAACACAACCAGTGGGTGTTGACGGACAAGAGAGCAGGGAGCCAGACCGCACACGGATCAGGTGGAAGTCCAAGGTAATACCAGCAACCAGCATATTAAAATGATCTTGGTAACAACATACATAGTTTTCTACAAACCGGTATTACTTGGGCAGGCTTTGCATGTTTATAGGGTGACCCATTGTAACATCTTCTTGTTACATAATGATGCCAATGTCAGTCTGTATCTAGTTGGATTTGATTTTTTTGTTAGATTACATCATCAGATGTTATGAGGAAATTTCAGATGAAAAAGTAAAGGTGAGTTTATAGATGCAGAATGAACGGATTAACGTGGTTTGTGACTACAAGCTTAAGAAGAGAGAGAATAAGGAACATTAAAAATAGTCGAGGAAAAGGTAGGGGTTTATTTTCTCTGTCTATCTGTGGGTTACCTCACATAGCTTGTCATTATATCTCATGCAGTGCTGTGGGACATCTTTCTTGTTGTAAAGAGTAATCAGCTTCACTGAGATGGTTCCTCTGTATCACAGTTTTCAAAATATGTAGTTCATTATTTCCCTAATATTGGCTCCTGCTTTGTTACACAGAATAGTTAATACAATCAACGCTCTTTAAATGGAATGATAATGTTTGGCATACTAATGGCTGCATGGCTCTTCTGTGTAATGATGTGGTATTGCTCAGAAACAGGACTTCAAGATGGGAGTGATAGGCTGGAATTAAAATGTCAACTCGTTATCTCGTTTAGCTCACGCTTTATCAAACACGTGGAGGAAGAAAAGGACAAAAAAAAAGTGCGTTTATGAGGAGAATTTGATTTTATGCTCAAAGCTTTTTCCCAATAATGACCATCTGAAAAAATATAAGAAAAGAGTTCAGTCTTTAAATAATGCACTAATTTTGCCTGCAAGAATTTTAACGTATAAGCAATGCTATAGCATAGCAATATTGCATTTTTGTTTGAGGTGTCACAAGAAAATCGGGCAGTTCTAGTTAGATTTCATTGCAATGAAGGATTGGTATCATTAGGATTTTGTCAGTACAGGTATCAACACTGATACAGATACTGCTTATCAATATACACACCTACAATTACTCTTATCAATACTAATCTTTAAGTTATATTTTTGGGGCTTTTACATGTTTATTTATGGAAGAGAGGACAGTGGATAGTGGAGGAAACTGGGAGAGCGAGGGGGAATGACATGCTGGAAAGGAGCCACAGGCCTGAATTGAACCCGGGCCGCCCACCATATGGGCGCGCAACTTAACCATTAGGCTAAGTCCGCAACCAATACTACTGTTTACTGTACTTCCTGCATGAAGCACCCATTCTAACCAGATTCAGTCTGTTGTTTTTAACACACTCATCACTAAACTGAGTGGTTTCATGTAAACACTAACCTGAGATATTTCTGTTTGCTATTTAAACCCCTGTAAAAAACAAAAAAACAAGCTAAAGACATTCCAGAGTATCACAGACCATACAAAAGACAAATATGAAATATGTAACTGGAGATTTCACCATAATATCGATTCATTTAATGTTAATGTTGCAAAGAGACATTTGAGATGTGAATTAACTTAATTCTAAGTTGATACTCAATGGAATTATGTCTTTTCAATACACTCCCGGACAGAGTGAATGACCTCGCAAATTCTGACTGTAGCATACAAACTCTTCAAGTTGACCTTGATTTAACCTTTTAATCATCAGGAAGTATTAGTCTATAATGTGCCCTGTGATATGTCAGCCTATGAGAGACTGGGGGAGAGGGAGAGGGAAAGTGAGGGCATGGACAGAGTTGCAGACCCAAAATGATTAAGTGTCAGCTGTCTCATATAAAAGATCCTAAAGGGAATCAACTGATCACTCTTATTAATAATACAGAATCACTATGGTTTAAATCAGTAAACAGCTATGCTGTCTTTTACATTACTCAATATTTATATACCGGTAAACTACAAATGCCAGGATAGTATTCTACAAGAGACGAGACATAAAGAAGAGGAAAATAATTCTGTAACAATAATCATCCCCTGATCACTGAACCAGACTAATGGAATATACTGATTTTTTTTTCTTTCAATAAGCTTGACTGCGTGGCGTATTTGGGAAACTTTTTAATGCTTACTGTGCAGTTGCTACTATTTCCTGTCTTAAATTATTCTGCCAATATCTGTTAAACACTGTAGTCTCCTCTAAACTGAAAGTCCCACCCCCACACACTCACATGCTCACACACTCAGGGCCGTGGCTGACACAGACAGATGGGCATATTTTTCATGTTTGTATTGATTTAAAGTGGAGAAGAGATCTTCTAAAATGTGCAGGGTAGAGTCAGATGCAGCTTCATTAAAAAAAAAAAAACATATTGTATTACAACCAATAACAGAAACAATTAGTTGGCTGTAATGAAGTGACTAGTTGGCTGGTTGGCAGACATCCAGCTGTTTGGCAGTCAGCCTGCACTTATTGATAGCCCTGCTTTAAGGTTGAAACTTAACATAAAATATGGATAGGAGCACTGTGAGTCCAGAAGCTTAATGGTTCTTTCTCTTTCACATACTGGTACTAAAATATACCAGTTCTAGAAACCCATCCATTATTGCATTCTGATTAATATGTGTTGATATATCTTATTTCTCAAGTAAAGGAAAAAGGACAGACCAATATTTCTGTCCTCAGGCCAGCACACTTACTGGGCACATATACAACAGATGACTTTGCAAGGATGCAAATAGATTTTCTCATCTCAAGTCCTCCAAACAAAACTGTTTCATTTTTATCACATTAAGATTTAAAACATTGCAACCAAGCTGATTTTGCATGAACTGCATAGACTCTATAGAACAAACAGACTTTCTGCTGGGGCATCCTACTTATTTCTGTTTATATCTGAAAATACAACAGATTTTCCACCTGTTTATGATTCATAGTTCTCATCCTGCTGCTACTGCTGCTGCATTGTTTTTTTTAACACTAAAGATATTTTATACAGGCTGCAGGGCTCTATTGATGGTCATTCTTCAACAAATAAAAAACAATGTAAAACTGACACGCAGGAGCAAACAGACAGAGATAACTCAGTGTGGTGTCTGCTTTTCAATCAAATCAAGGAATATTTAAAGGCAGAATGTTCACCTAACTCACTAAAGCTTCTCATTGATACTTTGTTATTCCATTGTTATCTAAAACTGTCATATCTGATTGTAATACAGCTTTTGATAGTAGCTGTTTGTTGTTTTATATAAGGATATTTTCTTTATCAATTTACATTTATTTACATAGAGTTTGTGCTATTTAGGGCTATTGGCATATTTAGGTTCTGACCATTTATGGCATTACCACAATCGGTCAGGTCAGGGCCACAACAGTCCTGACCTGATAAGACATGGACTCCATTAGACATCTGAAGCTGTGCTGTGGTATCTGGCTCCAAGCCGTAAGCAGCAGATCCTTCAATTCCTTTGGAAGTTGAGGTGGATTCTTCATGGATCAGACTTGGTTGTCCAGCACATCCCCCACATGCTTGATTCAATTGAGATCTTGGGGATTTAAAGACTGTGGCCAGGATGAATGCTGACATCTTACCCCGGGCCACCATCTTTCATTGCTTTTTGTGGTCCAGTTCTGATGCTCACATACCCATCAAGGAGCTTTTATTGGTGGTGAAGGTTAACCTGGGTACCTTGGACAGTTCGCCCCATACACAACAAACTGTGTTGCACTGTGTATGAAGTTTTCCAGCAGTTCCATCTAGGAGATCTTCTTCGTCTTCACTTCCCACATCAATGAGCCTTGATGGCCAGTGTCCCTATTGCTTGTTCACTGGTTTTCCTTCCTTGGACCACTTTCTTAGGTACTGACCACTGCAGACCAGGAACACCCCAAAGGAGCTGCAGTTCTGGAGATGCTCTGACCCAATCATCTCGCCATCACAGTTTGGTCTGTATCAAAGTTGCTCACATCCTTATTAACCCCTTTTTACTGCTTCCAACCAAGCGGCAACCTCCAGTCCAAAAATATGAGTCCAATGCAGAAGTGCTCAAAACTGCAGTTCATCGAGGATCCGCTTGAGGCTGGCTCCGGAAGTACCAGAAACCACATACACACTGATTCAAAAAAGCTGATCTTAACAGCAGAAATAAACATGTTTACAGCCTGGTACAAAAGTCGAGTGTAGTCTGGATAACTCATTTCTTGATCGGCACACATTGTACGGGGGGGTACAGTGATTTTTTTCTAGCGCTGCAATTTCAAAGAAATTTAGATTGCTAGTCTTCCAATGAGAGGCACAGCTGACTTGATTGACAGGCGGGAACTCTGCAGCTGTTGGCTAGGAGGCTCAAAGCCCACCTCTTTACGTCACAACGATCATCAGCAGCAATATGGCTGCCATCAACGATTGGCCCCAAAACAGCACTTCAGAAACTAATGGGTGACATCACGGATACTATGTCCATATTTTATACAGTTTATGCTACCAACACATCAACTTCAAGGATAACATGCTCACTAGATGCCGAACATATGTCACCTGCTGATGGGTGAAAATGTAAGGACATTATTAATGATGTTCACTTCACTTGTCAGTGGTCATAATGTTATGGCTGATAAAGAACAAGGGCAGAGGGGAGGCTCCATTGTATAGTAATTATACTGACCATGCTAAAAGAGAGAAGACCAAATCTTGGTAGTCTGGCAGCTTCTAAACAGTAGTATACTGCCCACTCTTGCATTTTCTTGAGTTGTCCTTGATAAAAGCAAGAGACTTGATTTGAATAAACGAGTGTTGGCCTTGATGGGTTTTGTTCTTGTTGTCCTGCAGCTCAATGATGTCACTGAACACTCCTGCATTGTTGAAAAAGAAACCTGATCTTATTTCTACATTCCAATAGCTTTTGTATTCATTGCTATTGCAGTCCTATTACTCTGAGTAATATCTTTTTTGTGCATGCTCAATAGCACACCCAGCACTTATCTGCTCATACTTAAAATATTGAAGTGTTTGGGAAACATGATTGTTTTTGTCCCAAGCTCATTATTTTTTGTTGATGCCTCTTCTATTCTCTGCAGTTCTACATTACCTTGTAATATCTCTGCATTGCTTTGTGCCCTGAAGCTAGATATGAGCCTCCGCGGAGAGTAACAGCAGCTATGAGGGCTTATCATTCATAGCCTCGACATGGAAGAGTAGCCCACGCTACATCTGTGCTGTGATGAAACCACATGTGTAAAGTTGGTGTGCTGTCAAATTATTCCATTAAGTATCTTCCACTTCACCTGTCACTTCTGATTTGTGCTGATTGTACTGACACGCATCATACACACATTACACTTGTCTCATACTGTACACTACATTTCAGACTGGGGTCATTTAATTCAATGTTATCATCATAAATTTGCACATTTAGGGTTTTGGCAGGGAGGGAGACTACAGCCACTGTTCCATGTCTGAAAGTGTATATCACAGACTTATGTTGGGGAGTCACCAAAGGTCTTTAAAGTAACTTTTATGACCCCGGAAAATACACTTGATACTGATATTGTTCATATCTGGTATAAGAAGAAATTGTGGGTGTTTTTTACGTAACATTTTTCAAATATAAGGCAGCAAAAATAACATTGGATTGGATTTGTGAATCATAAAGTGATAGTAAAAAAAACAGTTAGTTTAAAAAACAAGATTTCAAACTTGACTAGAAACCCAGAGAGTCTGCTGCTTGAGCTCAGAGTCATATGCTCATGTTGCTGTTGTTCATGATAGTCTCCCAAAAGGATTCTTGTCTTGATGTAGGCCCTTGAAGTGTGAAAGAGAACTACAGGCCATCACTGAGTACATTGCAGTTGCCACCCACACAACATCAGTTTGGGGCTGACAATATGCTTACAGGGGTAAAATTACAAGGAAGAGGATTCCAGCAACATTGCCTTTAGCTCCACATTGTCAGATGGAGTCCTACATTATGTGTGCATAGTGTCCTTGATAAGAAATCTGACAATGAAGCTGACACATAGAAGCTCATGCAAGTCAGTTTGGACCAGTCAGTGTCAATGACATCTATGGAATCAGACAGGAATGGATTGTAAACATGATAACATTAAACCTACTTTTATAGTAAATGTGTAAGGTCAGAGTTACCATCTGGTTGGATGGTTTGATTGTCATTGTTGGAAGTGGATCCAATCATCTATAAACAACCTGAAAGGGTCCTGAAAATGATTTTTGGGTAAATTGGAGCTTTTTAGTCTCCCTCAGTATCTCCAAAGCCTGTTCCTGCATTTGGTAACTTTGGTGAGGTGGGTACAATCTCTCAGGGGAAGTTACAGAAGAGACTTTTGGCAGAAAGCCCTGAAAGAAAACACCTCCTGCTAGCTGCCTTAACTCTGTGTTCTCTGTATGCACACCATGACACAGGCAGAGAGACCAAAAGAGTAATGATGGAGGAAAAAAAAGAGGACTGGGCAAATTTGGGGATTTAACATGGTGAATTTCTCTCCAAAACTGTATGGGGGCCAAATTGCAAAAACAGTATATTTTATAATGATAATAATGACAATAATAATAATAATAATAATAATAATAATAATAATAATAATAATAATAATAATAATGATAATAATAATATTTGTATTCATAATAATTATAATTATAACAACAATCTTATTATTATTATTATTATTATTAGGATCATTATTATCATTATTATTATTATTATTATTATTATTATTATTATTATTATTGTTATTATTATTATTATTACTACTACTAATAATAATAATATTGTTGTTGTTGTTGTCGTTATTATTAAATAATACTTTTGGGGCCCTTTATTTTGAGAGGACAGGAGAGTGGTTGGTGGTGGAAACCTGGAGAGAGTGGGGGAATGACATGCGGCAAGACCATAGACTGTATATATAATGGACAGCGTCACCCCGCCTTTCCCCATTGTACGGTTTTGAAGCCAAAATATCCTGTTCCAGAAAGCTGACATCTTTTAAATTTTCTGCAGCCAGTCTGCGCAGTAGGGAATTTGTGTTTCCACGGTAACAAGCTCCGCCCTACAGCATAGCGTCCCGAGGTCCTATGGAGTTTCTCTCTACTGCATCTGTCAATCAAAGCAAACCCGGATGTAAAACCCTGTTTTTTTAAACTCTAATAATTAACGAAAAATACACTTTTCAGAATGTGAGAAACGTTCGTATGACGTGTATTTATTTTTTATAGTTTGACCGCAGCCCCATTCAAATGAATGGGGGAGACAGAGTTTTTGACCCATACTGCTGCCAGCAACTAGAGAGAGCACTTTTTGTGGCAGCCTCACTTTGAGCCGAGCAAGATGATTTTATACAGAGTCTATGGGCAGGAGGGGCCGCCTGGCTGGAATCAAACCCAGGCCATATATGGGCGAGACTTAACTATTATGCCTAGCCCGTGCCCCAGATTTTATTATTTTTAAAATCAAATGATGAGAAAGAAGTAGACTGCTAGGTAGAGAGAACATAGCTAGTGTGTGAGAGATGGCAAACATCTGAACTCCAATCGACAGGTATCGGCCGGGATATCCTGGTCCGATCAGGCTGCAGATCCACTTGGCCCATACAGACACAACATCTCAGGGGAGATTGTTGAGACGAAGTATTGATGACCGTAAACGTGCGCATTGTTGCTCCTCTAGCCATTGTTAAGCTACGTCCTTGCAGCTACAGGCTGACAGATTATTCCAAGTTGTAATATTTTTTCAGCTGTGGCCTTTTCATGTTAAGCAGTGCATTGAAACGGGGTGGACTCAGTGATGACTCAATGAAGAAGAATTAAATGGTCATTGATATCGGCACCAAAGAAGACCTTCAGTTGACCATACACATCACAGATTACTCTAATACAAAAGATTGGTTGAATGTGAATGCAACTTTACAACAACACTGCTCATGCCTGATTTAAATTAGTAACACAAGACAACCTCTGAGGAAGTCTCTCATCAAATTCCCTCCTAAAAGCAAATAAAGGTATACAAACTAAGACAACTATTAATCAGAATGCAAGCTCATGGATTATTACTATCCTGTACAATAAAACATGCGACCAAATGATGTGCCATTTTGGAATACAGTGAAAGTTTGTAGCGTCAGCGCAAGTTTCCCTGGAGCTCTGCTTTGGCACTCATTACTGTTCTCCATGTCTCTCTCTCTCTCACTTCAGCGTCTTCTCTCTCTCTTTGTCATGTCTTGCACGCAGACTGTAGACTCATCCACCGACTGGCTCACCTGTCATGAAAGTAGGCATTTGAAACATATTGTTTTCCACGCAGCTCTTATGTTTGTCTCTCTAAGCAAGCATTGATTAATTCAGTCCCTGGATACAGCTCAAGGCCTTCTTCCTTCTCTCCTCCTAGCCACACCAGACCCTTCATTCATGGGATCTTTTGTTGTCGTGATGCTGAGTCTCCGTTTCCCTCAGCAGCCTCAGGCGCGTCGGTTAGAGACCTGTTTTCCGGAGACATGGGGTTAGTTTGTCGCAGTTGCCTCTACACATCCCCAACCCTGTCCTCACCTCGATGCTCAGCACCCAATGGGCGTTTACCCTCCTTTTTAACTCAGTGGGTGGTCTGCAGCACTGACATGTCTAACTCAGTGGAAATGACTCTTCAAGGGCTGCAAAAGCCCTTAGAGATGATGACATTTGCTTTCATGAGAAATCCTCCTGTCAGTGTCACAGACAGTCAGTCAGGGAGCAAAGCCGAGAGAAGGGTTGAAACACTTTGAGCTGTCACCCTCAAAGAAGAAAGTTGCAGGCTTCTTCAGAGTTCAACCAAAACTATACTGACCACCAAGACTTGAAAGGGAAGAGCAAGAAAAGCTATGTAAGGTTTATTTCCCCTGTTTCAGCTTTAAAATGTAAATTTATTCCACTTTTTAAACCACACCGTTTATTTTTTATTTCTTTAGTTTTCATCACCAATTTTGATCTCACTGATGTTGGAAACATTCAAAGCACAATAAAATGTAAGGTGCTTCCTTCATGGTATTTTTTAGATGATTGGGTTTGAAAAGGGGTTTGCCTCTTTTTTGCACAAGACTTTTTTTCTGATTGTCACCCTCCATTTCTTTCTTCTACATTCTCTGTCTTCATCTACAAAATGACTTAATCTACTGTTGATGTTCTGTGCAGTGCTGCTGAATTTTAGAAAATGTTGCCTCGTTAATCTTATGGTTCTTGGCACTAGGTTGTCAAATTTTTGATTCTTTAATACTTTTCATAACATGTTCTTTAAAAATGATACAATGCCCTTTATTTTTATGTTCTGTGGTATAATTGGTTAGTGTATTTTCTACATTTCCAAAGATTGATCACAGGGATGCTCTAAATTTGTGTCCCTAGCTCCCATGGCTTATATTTATCTCTGAACTGGCACTGTTTGTGTCTGCCTGTGAGTACACATGCTGGGATGAGGAAACTCCTTCATGTGCGTAAATATCTAGTCACTACCAAGCGGCAACCTCCGGTCTCAAATTATAAAGCCCTTAGGAAAGTGTTATAAACTGCAATTCATCAAGAATCCTCTTGAGGCTGGCTGCAGAAACACTGGAAACCACATAGACACCAATTCAAAGAAGACGATCTTTGCAGCATTAATAAACATGTTTACAGCCTGGTACAAAAAACGGCTTGGCTCTACGTAGCTAATTTCTCTTTCGGCACACACTGTATGGGGGTGAATTTTTTTCTAACGCGACGGTTCAGAAGATATTAGGATTACGAGTTTTTGCCCAAATAAGGACATGACTGACTTGACTCCCGGAAGGGAACACATAGCTGTTGGCTAGGAGGCTCAAACCCCGCCTCTTTTCGTCACACTCTGCCTGGTTGAGTTCCGCATTTCCAATATGGCTGCCGCCATCGATTGGCTTCAAAACAGTGCTCAGGAACAAATGGGTGACGTCACGGATACTACGTCCATTATTTATACAGTCTATGATTCAGGCCAATACAGTTATTATTTATATCTATTAAGCATGTTGGCAACATGAGCGGTTGCATCGTTATACGTCATGTCCACGTTGCCTACCTGGGCTTGTACTTGTGCATGAGCAACTGTACCATGCCGAAGACCACTTCTTCAAACTGCGTTGGGGCCAAGAAAGAGTATGGTGCCTGAACACAGTACAGAGCACTCACACTAGTCAAACAAACAAACGGATTACCTAGTGTGACTGCGCCCTAAAGTGTCTTTAACAGCCCTCTGGTTGAATCAGAACCTCTTGATCAGCGTCTCTTAAAACTGAATATTCAGCATCCTATATCCATATATTGCAGGATTTTTGTTTTAGTTGTAGCAAGTGCACCTCATAAACTAGGTGTTTATATACAATATTTTATACATCTTTTTCATTACATTTATCTTCATTCAGTCATGCCCCCAACCAACCATACTCCTCATAATTCCTCCTTCACTGTCACCATTATTCAAGTGACAAGCATTCATCAATCATCTTCCACACTAGCATCCCACCACTCCACATACACGCACACACTGTCACTCTCCTCTACTCATCTCTCTCTTTCACTTATTTCTTTTTATAAAGTAGTATTATTCAGGATCTAAGAAGTTAAAAAAAGCCACAGGTCACCCTTTAGAATAATGCTTGTGGACTAAATGAAAAAGAAGACTGCACGGGTATTCTTAAGGAATACAAACAGTGTAATTAATCCGATGGCTGCAGACTCCCTGCAGAGTCCCTCAAGCAAAGCCCAGGTGGGACGTGTGTTCCACTGCTTCTAACTTTATTGACCATCTGTCTGTAAGTTGTGCATTCTGCAGTCCCCAATGCACTGTGTGACTACAAAGTAGCCGGGACAATGTGGGACACTTAGACCACCTGTAGTATGGTTTTATTTTCAGAGGTAAAGCTGTTATTAAAAGGTCTTATTAAACAGAACTGCTTCAACTTAAGAAGGAGCAGTGTTTGTGTTGCTGATTGCAGAGACTTGTCAGACAAGATGTAAGTGATATGAAGTAGTGATGATGTCTGATTCAACAAAACAAAAGCTAACCTATTTGTAAAAACTTTTACAGAGTATAGTACATCATTTGAATGCTCAATGGGTCACATCAGGTAAGCACATTGTCAGACATTTTTATTTTGTCACCTGTCATTATTTAATTATAAAGCCTTTAGCCTCAGATACTTAACACATATTATTGTTTATCCCTCAAATCAGAATTATTCCTGTTAATGAATAAAGATGAAAAAAAACCCATTCAGATTAAGCTCTTCCGATATCTACAAAATGTCCATGAATTCTGAGCTCACTTTTGCTTTTTTGGGGAATGCAAGGTAAATATTAACAGCTGTTAGTAGCTCCTTGTAAACATGCACACAAGCCAAATGCACACTTTTATTGGACTGGCAAAATAACAAGTTGGTTGCCTCCGTGAGTAATGCCAAACAAGCTAAATACACTTCTGATTAGGGATGTCCCGATCAGCTTTTTAGGCCCTTGATCCCGATCCGATTTTTTAATATTGAATAATAATATACTTGCCTATAAAATAGTTGCACAAGAGATATGAGAGTTAAGCTGCACAATGTTTTTTTTCTTGTAACAAAAACAATTTAAAAAATAACTAAAATATGTCTTGTGTTTATTTCATTCAACTTAATCCAGCTAACATTGTTGTAAAACTCATAACCTGTTCTACAAGCTCTGCTGTATGACACCAAGAAACTGGTGTGTATCCATTATAGTACGCTTAAAGCCAAGGCTGCCCTGAACGCAACTCTCACGAGACAGTGCGTGATTCGCAATGGCAACATCCGGCTGTGAGACAGAGACCGTAAATAATGGGAGTTACAGCAAGATCGAAACACGCCCGGTTGCATGCCACTAGCTACGGAGTGGCATGCCTAATGCTAATGTAACAGACTGTCCTGTGTTTGGTTTATGTTTTCACCTTCTTGAACCATATGTCTCTAGAGAGTTGCCATAGGGTGCGTATAGCAGATGTTTTTTTTCTGTAATGTATCTGGCGGTGCACATGTGAGTCCTACAATAAAATTCAAATCATGGACTGAGTTCTAAATCAATGTCCCATTTATTATTTTCTCATTATGTACACAGTTAAGCGAACTCAGAACGCGCCTTCAGCTGCATTTTGTATAGCCATTAGATCTCCCAGTAATCAGGAACATAAAAAATGCTTGACTCTTCGAATATTTTTCTGTACTTCTCCATGTTCTAAAACCATTTTGGTGCAAGAATAAAAAGTGACTCAATTAAAGCCATGTCTTGTGCAGGTGATTATAAAGAATGAATCATGTTGAGATATTTAATGACAGTCTTCTGATGTGGTGATATTAAATTAATTGCTGTTCACTGTGATTTCTCTGGAGCTATCAAGCAGCTTGTTTGACACCCAGCACTATTGTGAAATCTGCCTTTTGGAGGTTTACTTTTATAGCAACATTGTGTTTTAGCAACAGGGCGTGCAGTAGTTAAATGGTTGGAATGGTTCTGATAACATCCGGATGCTTAAATTGCTCTGTGCACCACAACTCCAGTTTGCCAAAGCGAGGCAGCCGGGTGGTTCGAAAACAAAAATGCCACAAGCTAGTAGCAGCAGTAGCCACTTCATGAAGGGAGAAAATCAGCCAACCTGGAAACTCTTATCTCCCCCTGTATGAAAAGCCCATTATTTTACTGTACAGTACAATAACCTCTGATTACCATGCGAAATTCATTTCCTGAAGTGCTCACATAATAATAGCTCTGCAAATGTTGCCAATATTGTTTTCCATCTACTGAAGATTGAAGTGTTATTTGAGCTGATATGCTGCTCCGTTCTTTTGTAATATGCATAAATATTAGTACAGTATTTAGCATGCTGTGCACAATTTATGTAGCGGGGAAGGAATGTGTGGGCCTATTCCTAGCTCTGTCTGTTCTCTCTCTAATTATCAATTAGACTTTATTTCCCAGGGGAACAATAACTCACCCCCAGTGTGTGCGGTGAAAGACCCTGATCCTGCTGCTGTGTGTGAACAAAGCGTAATCTCACTACTATTGCTGCAATATGCCGCTCACCGAGGGAGATATGAGGAGCACATGTTATATACCTTGTGAGTGCATGTTTAATCTGCTCATAGAAAGAACATGATATAGAAATAGAAGACTCCAAATATCTTTCTGTCACGTTTGATCAACATTTTCTGGAAAAAGGTTGTCCATTGCAATCCACAATCAGACAGCTAAGGTTAATTAGATGCCCTATGATATATGGTTTGCAGTGACCTCTCTATAGTTTCTCATCTTTTGTCCCATTATTCATACTTTTCACAGACCTCAGCCCCATTAGGATGACTGAGACCCTTGTCTCTGCTTTGAAGGGGACCCTAAGGCACCCTGAATGAAGCTCAAACTTATCACTTTCTTTTGAGTGGGAAAAAAAGACGAGATACATTATCACTGTCAAATGCCAACAATGGGTTTTGTTGTTTCAGATTGAGGTGGACAGGTACTTTTGAAAAATGACTCAGCTGAAACAATACAATAACCTTCAGGTCTAGAGTGGTACCACTTTGATTGATATAGTTGAAGTCAGCTTTTATTTTATGTTATCTTTTTTTGGGAAGATTATCTGATGACTAAAAATGCAAGGCATGATCTTATCTTCTTATAACAGTGGAAGTTACCCATATGGATGAATTACCAAAGTCCAGGGACAGAAAACAGTACACACTCAGGGCAACAGACATTGTCTAATTCACAAGCCATGCACAAAGGGTTAAATGCTGCACAAACTGCACTGCAGATCATATTACGCCAGTTTTGTTTGCATACATTTAAATGAGCATTTATTTGGAGCAAAACAGGACATTTTCTATGCATGTGAGACTCATTGCTAATCCACTAACACTTGTGCTAACAACCCCAAACAGTATGAGTAAAATGACTGAGTCAACCAGCGACTGTAGTGGCGAGGACTATAGCCTCTGTATATTGGGCGCGTGCTTAAACCACAGGCCATCAATGCCCTGGTTAGTTTGTTTTTTGTAAACCTGAGTGAGCTGATTTTGCTGGCTCACTCCAGGAAGTAAGCTGGATATAAACTGAGATTTATGTCACACTCTGGATGGATCTCAAATCTCTTTACGTCCATCCTCGCGTCTTTCATTCGTGTCGTAGTCCCGCCCACCAGAGATGCGAGGAAAGAGAGGAGAGAGGAAACGAGGAGATTTGTATTAAGAGAAATGAGACGTCTTCTCCTCTGGAGCGTCACGGGAAGCGACTTCGGTTTGTGATGAAAGCTTTAACAGCTGTTTGTGTCTGCACACACATGTTCACTGTAATAACTCTGATAAATATAAACAGAAACAAAGCTCTGTCTCTGTGTGTAACCTGTTTAACAAACACCTGTAGATGAAGAGAATCTGCTCTCTGTTTATTCTGTCCTGAAGCTTTACAGATCAATTTACTTTAAAATGCCACATTATTAAATTATGAATTAATTTAAGGGTAAATATAAATAATGCAACGCTTTTCAAACCCTGTGCTCATTAATGATCAGCCTCATATGAAACTTTATTAATCTGACAGGAAATATTACAAGCGTTTTTACTCAGAGACAAACTTTACTGTCAGACTTCTCTTCATGAAGAAAACGAGAACAAACGGGGAAACTAACAGGAGAAATAACTGATCATGAATATCTATGATATTAGACTCTATTACTCTATTTTATTAGACAGTGAATCTGACAAATCAATCAGATATAACACAATCCATCCTCTATTTTATTGAATTCATGATTTTGCTTTATGTTCAGTATTTTGCGTTTAAAACTCAAATCAAACATTTTTTAATCTCAGCTCATCACATACGGACTGTTTAAAAACCAACGTATGTTTATGATCTGTCTCAGGGCACCCTTAGTGAATGTTTTAAGGTCTGTCTTTTCTCTATTAATTAACTCAAGTGGTGTGAAGTTTCAGAGAACAGAAGGACTTCCCCTCTCCATTCAGCTCATCGTATATGTAGATAGAATTTAGCGCCCTCAGGATGAGTACACAAATCAGCTCTGCACATCAGAGAGTTGAGGAGCTCTTCTCAGTCAGGCGAACACTGGAGCAAACTCAACAGAGCTGCAGAACTTTGTGGCTTTTTTTTCAGCTGAATATCATTAATGCAATTTTGCTTAGTGAATTAGACCTTGAGATGGAGCAGAAAGTGGGGTCAAATTATAGGGGTGTAATGATTCATCCACAACATCGATGTATCGATTTATATTCCTACGATCCGACTACATCGATCTGTGCTTGGCAAGTTGGCCTTCCAGTCGACATATATGGATCTAACATCATTTTAAAAAGTAATAGATTGATTATTATCATAATTAATTTATACCTGATTCCCTTACAAGAAACAACAGGAATCTAAGACTGTCCAGTATCAAGGTATTTATTTCACAGTCACACTGGTTGAATTTTTGGCTGAAAAGTTACTGAATCGATTTCCACTCACTGAATCGTTTTGGATTGTATCAGTCCAAAATTAACCAATATCGTCCTTTAATCGTATCGGCAACCACGAATTGTGAATCGAATCGAATCGTTGTTAAAAGAATCTTTACACCCCTATCAAATTATGATAGCATCAAAAACTATTCATTTGGACAGTGCAAAGCCACTTTCCACCACCACACTTATGAAATAGTACAGTGTATACTGTCACCTGCAACTCTCAGGGTCTCCCTCCTCTGCTGTCTCAGGTTGCTGCCCAGTGAAAGCATCTGCTCCTGTCTCATTTTGTTGCCGTGGCAGCTTTTGTCAGCTCACTTACTTGACGTAATTCTCCGATGACACTCTGGAAGTCATTTTGGTTGATTAAAAAGTTCCTCAAGACAGATAGCCCGAGTTGTCACTTGTTTCCTTTGGGCGATGAGAAGGAAATGAAACTCTGACTGGTACTTTTACTATACTGATGCTGGAATATGTGAGTGGACGACAGGAGTACATTAAACCCCAAAAAGCAATCCAAAAAATTCGGAGGTCTTTGAATTAAAAAAATTCGACCATAGCATTACCAAAATATTGAGGCTTTGTGATGTAATGGAGCTTTATTTTACATGTAAGAGAACACAAGAGGGCAGGAATAGCTGGAAATTACTCTTTGGTGCAATACACACATCTTGTACCTCCTTTATGGACATTTCATCCAGAGTCAAAAAAGGTGTTCCTTAAAGGAAGAAACACACTGCTGGACTGCTTCAACCCTGCACTAATTAGTCCTAAGTTGTGGCTGGGGTTACCCTGCCTCTGTGTTGCTCTTGATCCCAGCCTGTCAGGTGGCGCCCAACAGCTGGAGTGAATATATTTAAATAGAAATCAAAGTTTGTCCACAGGAATTAGACAAAAGGCAGAGTAGCTGGACACATTTGCTTGATCTAGAGCTTTGTACCCATGGATATCCGCTGAGCCACTGTCTATTTTAATGATCAGAGCTGGATGTAGTCAGAGAACTAACTGAGCTTCTGCATTACCTACCTGTCATATGAGTTGTTATGGGTTGGTGTCCTCTGATACAGAATAAAGTGGAGACTATGCCTTGCATGGATAAAATTGTGCTCATTACAGAAGCAGACTGAAATAAAAGTTAAAAAGTAAGTCATACCAAATGGTGGATGTTAGAGACAATAATGTAAAGTTCTAGGTTGTTTGCAATCACGTCATGCCAGTGACGTGTGGAATTCAAATGGGGGTCAGGAAGTACATTTCAGAATGGACGCAACCAAGGAAAGCCAGTACTGTGCTGCTCCAGACACCGTAATAAGACAGCGATACCGAAAAAAAATCTGGATTGTGTCAGAAGAGATCCTCCTTTCCTCCTCAGGACTTCCAATTTTTGTACTGACCCGAGCTTATTTCTGAATGTGTCTGCCGTTGACATCACTAACTACCTCGTCCTCCAGACTTCATTTTACACCAATCGAGCAAATGAGGGCATTCAAAAGCCTCAAGCCTCACAATTTTTGAGTGGTTGGGTCCACGACCTGGGTATCAAGGTGCTCAACAATGATTGTCGTTAGGTTTTCGCCAGGGTGAGTATTTTTTCAATTAACTTCCATATGAATTGTCCTCCTAGCCACAATGCTATCAACACTAACGTTTGTTTACTTACCACCGGTTAACCACTCTAAACGATCCAGTCAACGGTAGTTTGCAGCAAGTAAAACAATAACTTAAATCAGCTATCTGGCTAGCATTACCAATTAGGGGAGAACGGGGTTGGTTTTCACACTTTTTACTGTTTTGATGATTGCTCATCATCAAAACATCTTTCAAAAGTCATTCCGACATTAAATTGAAGCTTAAGGTGTTGGCTTGAAATGTGTATCCCTCTCATTTTCTAACTCATTGTAACAAAGAGGCAATTAACTATCAAAGACACTCTGACACATTGTGACAACCCACCCCATCACAGGGATGGTTGTCACACACTATGGGGTTGGTTGTCACAATGGTATTTCAATGGGAAAAATATTTTAAAAAAGGCAAGAAGGCAGAACTAGATTTGAAAGTTTAATTGCACTGACAAGAGATATGCCTACATAACTTAATGCATTTTAACATAAAATGAGCAAGGAACATGAACAGGAAACACGTCTTTAGGCCAGCCTATATAACAACATAAAGAACAAAACAAATAGGCCTAACAATAATGGCCTACTCAACTGGTTGTTACATGTGACAACCAACCCCAAAGAGAATGTGACGACCAACCCCAACTGGAATTTTTTTGCTAGCATCAAGGCTAACAACCATCTAACAACTATTTAGCTAGCTAATAAAAATCTAGACTATAGCTTTCCCCTCACACTTTGTAAGGGTAACACTTGTTTTGTTATAAACCCATCATTTAAAAGCCTAGAAGGAAAATACTGAGGAACTGAATATTTGCAATTTGACATGAAAAACTTAAAAAGTTCTCTCACCTCAAGTTCAGCTGTCTTAACCCAGAGAAGACTATGTAGGTGAGCTCTGATCCTAATTCTGGAAATGTCCATACCCAATTTTGAGAGACAATGCCCTCTGGTGGCGAGATATAACAAGTGTGCCAACCAACCCGTGTGACAACCAACCCCGTTCTCCCCTTCTACCTATTGTTTGTCGTTAAGTAATGGTTAAAAACTCCAGCAGAACAAAGATGGGGAAAACGTAACATTACGAAGCACAGAAGGAGTTAGCTACTTAAACATAGACATATATACAGCATACATACATTACTTTAACTTACCCTAGACAAAGTGGTCACTACACACACAGGCATAATCCGACTCTGCTCCTCCGGGCCAGAAAGAAAAGTTTTCTATCCACTGTTTCTGTTGTTTTTCTGAGAGTTTTTTGCATTTTCCCCCTTGTGACCCACTACCATTGGGACACGATAAAACCTTGTTGACTCCTCTCTGTTCGATCGGTTAGGGAAACCCAAAAAACCGCAAACCTTAGGCATTTTTCTTGTGTTTATGTTTCTGCGCTGACTGCTGCAAATCCCTTCCTGACCCCCATCTGCATTTCACGCCACTGCCACTCAACGTAAATTACGTCATATGCAAACAACCTATTGGTACATATTTCAGGCTTTTTTACTGACAACAAAACAGGAGAGATGGGTTTAATATGGACCTGATGAGATGTAAAGCAGCTGGATGGATCAGGAGTGTTACCATATGTAAACCCCTCTCTGCTAATGCTTACAATTACAGCGATAGCAAATTGGAGATTGATGGCCAGTTTGCATATCAAACCAGGCTGAGGAGGAGCTCTTTGGCTTTGGTGCTCTGGGATGTGTTTACTCAGCAAACAAGTTTAATTGGGAAAATAATTTTCCAGCTGCTGTGGATTTGGAGGCGGAGTGTGTACATGTATATGTGTGTATGCATTTACAGTATTCAGTACAAGGCTCCTAAATAATTAAAACCAGCCAAGGGGGAAATTAATGAACCTGGCTGGTAACTGGGCTCCATCATGATAAGACCACTAACACACACAGTCTCTTTAACTGACCTGTCAGGAATCACTGCATGTGACAGTTGCCATTCTGTGTCCTGATGACTAATTGATCCTTATGGAGATGGCCTGCAGAGAGAGGGCTTCCCACAAAGTGCAGGAACTGGAGAAGTATCGACAAAATGTTGGGGAGACTCGAATGGAAGTACACATGCTATCGAGCAGGAAAAGGCTTTCCTAAGGGGCAGCCTTGGATCTGGATCAATGTTATAGTACGGGATAGAATCAATGCTTTGTAGCCTGAAGCTTCTAAACTGTCTCTGTTCAGGAGGTGTATGTTTGACTTCTCTGCTCCATGTATAGATGGGCATTGAGCAATAAAGTGTTGGAAAACGCTAATTGGTAAAGGCTATTGAACAGGGCTTGTCACTCACTCTCTTTGGTGCTTACTGTGACTGTCATTGAGAGAGAGACGGATGGAAAGTCAACTCAAGTCATGTCACTTGACGACAGGATTGACCCACATTTCCTTACATTTCATGCAGGCAGTATAAGCAGGTATACACGAGTAAATAAGTGATGCTATGAGCAAGCAGGGCTGAAAATTTTAACTATTTTGGTAATTGACTAGTTATGGAAGTAAATCAGTCTCATCAGATTTAGAATTTTTTAAGCCTTTGAATTCCTACTACTGATTTATTTTTGCATTAAATTAATGAATCTGAGTTTTTTGTCATTTGATTTTAAGTCTTCAAATTTTCAACAACTATTTTTCACTTTTATTTTTCAATGTTCACAAATTCAATTTATGAAAATTTTGTGTATAAAAATTTGATGTATAAAAATGTAAGTGCTCATTTTCAATGTAAACAGCTGATTTACCGAGGGGTAAGCAATAGATCGCCATGCCGATACTTGGACAGGAGTTATGCTCTGCTTCAGTCAAGAGATTCTCCACACATTCATGAAGTAAAGGCTTATTCTGGGCTGCAGTTAAGTGGTTATTATGTCCATAGTTTAGAGAAAACTCTCGCTAATCATGTCCGAGTATTTCCTGACATGAACTCAGGGGAACCAGTTGTTTCAGATGAGCTCAAACCAAAATGTTCCCTGGCTGTAACCTGGATGTTGACGTGAATGAGTGATACCTGTCTGACACATAGTATCAATATGAGCAGTGGCTCACGGGCATAGGTAGCGGACCTCTGACTTATTCATAGTTTGCTCTTGTGGGATCGAATCCAACCTGACCCATGTCTGTAAATACTTTATTTTTACATATTTAATTACTTTTGTCAGTGGCTGTGATACGCTGCTCACTGATCCAACCATTTTTGCTGCACTTGATGAGAGGTGAGACCTGAGAATCGCTGTTAATATGTTTGTGAATGTGTGGAGAATCTTGTGACCGTAGCTGAGCACAACTCCTGTCCAAGTATCGGCCTCACATGACCATTGAAGGGTGACTTCATTGGCCGACGGTTGGGTTCGATGTGAGATGATCTATTGCTTTCCCTTGGTAAATCAGCTGTTTACGTTGAGTTTTTTAACACCAAATGTTGACTTTTAATTTTTGACGTTAAGAATTAGCACTTTTTATTTTTATACATTTAATTTTAGACTCTAAATTTGTGAACATTGAAAAATAAAAGTTAAAATACTTGTTGAAAATGTGAAGACTTAAAATCAAATGACAAAAAACTCAGATACATAATTTCAATGCAAAAATATTTTGTGCTAGGAATTCAAAGGCTTAAAAAATTCAAAATCTGATGAGACTGATTTACTTCCATAACTAGTCATTTTGTGAAAACGACTTATCTGATACTCTACTAATGACTAACTCTTTCCAACTCTAAACATGCAATTTGAAAATCTTGATTCATGTTATACAAAAGGTTTAGTTTTAGTGCGCTGTGTAGTTAAGTTTGCTCCACTGTTTCATGATAAGAAAGGAAAAAGGAAATGAGGAGAGAAAAAGATCATAAGGTGTCATAAGGTAAAGTGACGTTTTAAGTTTTTAGTTTTTAAGTTGAATGTCACCGTGCCTCTTCCTGGAAAATCCTGGAAACTCCCCTTGCAGTTCCTGTTTATGGATCTTGCAGGCAGCTCTTTTCTTTGCAGTGTTGAGTCAAAATTATCTCGGACTTTTGAAATTGTACGCCACCATGGTGCTGCATCGGTCACCACCATGTTGCTGTGTTTTGTTTATCTGTCATCCCGGTTAATGTTGTGCATGAGCTACTCTCAGAGTGAGGTTGCAAGGTGTCTCACTGCTCAGCAACTCAAATCTGAAAAGCATCTTATGTCTGCGCACAGCATTAAGACTTGTGATGATGTCATTAAGGATTTAATTGGACGGTGCTCATTGGGTTGTAATGGTAGCAGATTTTTTTACTTTGATACAATACTAGTAAAAATCGATGATTTTGATACCACAGAAGCAATACAAAATCAAGTATTAGACATCAAAGTTAGGTCATTTTCTTGACTTACCATCATGCACACAGTGCTGATACAGAAAGTCACTGAATACAAGTGAACATCTGACATACAGTTAATGGTAACACGTCATCCAATCTGCGCAAACAGACAGATCTGTGTTATATTTCCTCGTCTTCTTTATGAATCATCTGTATCTTCACTGTGCTATGTGTACAAACTCTGCTCATTTGATCACAGTATGACACGTATGTACAGTCTTCCTAATTGACTTAATACGAACACTGTATAAGCAGTATATTTGTGCACACCATCTTTAATGCATAAACTAAGTGTCCACATGTTGGAATGGTACGAGAGGACTTAAGATTTTCATGAGACACAGCTGAGAAATATAAAATAAGTGATAAGAGAGTTGTCACCCAGACCACCATCGGATCCCAGCATGCTTTGATGAGCGTTCACACCTGGAGTCGATTCTTGGTACCTGTGTTCTGTTATCACAGGAGGCATGTTGATGCAGGTATAAACAGGGTATTAGTAATCAAAGGTTTGAAGAAGTGTTGAAGTCCCATATTGTTTTAATGAGATGTCATAAATTGTAAATGGAGGCAGAGTCCCTTATTCATTATAAATACAGGCTTGACATGTATTCTAAACAATTCTGATTGGCTGCCAGTTAACTCCCGGGAATTGGACTCCTCTGAATTAGTTACAGTGAAATGATGTGTTCACCCGGACCAAGGTTTGAAAATCAATAAACATAACTACTTTTATTACATTATAACACTTCAAGACAAAAATCAGAAATATAGTAAAAAGGAGGAACTGGGAAAATTAAGCAGACAAAGTAAAAAGCAAGAGGAAATCATGGGCTAGTATTAGACTAAATTAAAAGGAAGAGAAAATAGGTTGGCCTTTAAATTTGATCTCAAATCGCCAATACAAGGAGAAAGAGAGAGTTACTGAGAGAGAAATTGCGAAAGATGTCCACTACAAGACAGCTTGAAAAGGGCAGATTCTCACAGACTGCAGACTCAATATATATAGAGGCCCTCTAAGTGCTTGTACTGTTTTGTTTTAGTCCGCCAGACCACTTACTCTGACTTTGAGAGAAACAACCATCCTTCCTCTCAAATATACTGTCCAGTGTAACAAACTTACAGGTGCTTTCGCTCTACTTCCTCTTCCCGTCTCATCTTTTTCTCCTTGAGTCTCCCCGTGGCCGAGGAATCATTAAGAGGTGAGCAGATGCAGTTTGTCAAGAGAGTCGCTCGGTCCCCTGGCCTTCAGGCTTGTCTGTCTGAGCAAGTCTGGTATGGCACGGTGTTGTTTCCTCCTTTGTACCTGCCTTGCTCACCTCACAGAACAGAGAGAAGGGCAGGGAGACGGAGATGGAAAAGTGCGGGGGGGGGGGGGGGGGGAGAAATAGAAGTCAGCGGTAGGACACGTCGGAAACGAGAAAACAATTGGAAAGGATAAAAATGGATAGGTTTTAGCGGTGGAACCTGTTACTCGTGTCATGCTGCTTGTGGTTTGCTGTGTATTTAATTTGAAGAGAGCAGATTTGATTTGCATCCAATTCTAGAAGCTAGTCACAGATAACCTTTGCCTTTTTTTTCTTAAGTAATTATCTTCATCTTCCTTCTTAGGTGTTACTATCCATCATGTAAATTTAATTAAAACAAATGTGGTGCAATCAAGTGAAAGTTCTCTTTCTTTCAATTTTCTGATTCCAGTTTTATGCACGTGAATTTATAAATAAAAGCACTTTGAAACGATCAAAAAATGCATTCAAAAAACTGCATGAAGCATAATTCATCAAAAAAAAAAGTGCACAAAGCAGTTCCGAAACTGGAATCACTCCTGCTCAAAAGAAAAAAGTTTCAGAAGCATATACAGGAGAATGACTAGCTGCCCCTATATCAGTGCCAGTTGTCAGAGCAATCAAGCACCCAGCTGGACTATCATTCGCTGCCACTGAGGTGGTTTCAAATGTAATAGGATTTCTTGCCCTCCAGAAACAGACGAGTGCTTCTGTGTGTGTTTGACCAAGAGGAATGGAGAGGCATAAGGACAGGAAGTCCTGGACAATGTGGAGCTTTGTACTGATTGAAAACAAACTCATTGTTTCCCCTCAGGTGGAAACACAGTTTTACTTCCAAAATAATTTTTTATGGCTTTTTTCATTTTCTGTCTCAAGATCATTCTTTCCCCCATGCTGACATTTTTTGTTACCTCGTCAAGGGGAGTTACAGCGGCAAGATCAAGAGTTTCAGAGGTGCTGCTGTTGCTGTGCCTTCCCTTTTTTAACTTCTTCTCCATATCCATTAACACACAAATGAAAGACTTCTTAACACAGTTTGAACATTTGTATCCACTTTAAATATTCACACACCCTCTCAAAAAGATCTGCACACTGGTGGCTTTTGCAACACAAAAATTGCATGTTCATACTTTGGGGAAAAGTAATTTATTAACACCATGTTTCATGCTAAAAGCCAGCCTGACTGACATCCATTAAATAAATTACAGCTCAATAGTGGGCCTGCTTTGCTACAAAGCATCAGTGGGACAAAGCCTATAATAGAAACAAGTATGGACATCACAGTGGGTGATGTAGTGGTGAATGTGACCTGCATGCTGAGAGTAAAATTGCGCCTTGTTAAGCAAAATGTTTTTCCCCTAGGGCTGCTTTGTATAGGCACTAATCCCGGTGCATTGTCATTATCAGCAAAAGCATACCTCACAAAACGGAAGTACATTAGAGAGAATGGAGAATAATGACAAAAAGGCTTGAGTTTTCTGGTGGTATACAGTTATATACAGAACTGGAGCTGAATAGTGTGCTATGCAATTAAATTGGCATCAGCATATTTCATCTGGAGCAGTTTCTGTTCTCTGATGGAGGCAAAGTGGTTTATTTATTTACTAATAATCAATATTTAATCTGCAAGTGTGAGGAAAAGACGAGCACTATTTCAATACAAACACAATCTAGCTCAGGGTTTAGTACACTGTACGGAGTTATTTTGATGACTGGATTAAAAACTGCTACATACTAAATATTGCTGTTCTATGAAAGCAGTGTTGAGATCCTCACACATCCCCACTAGACTGGTTGCCCTATTAACATGTTTTTTCTTAACTTGAAATTTATTTATTTTATTTTTTGACATTGCTGTCTGTGTCGTAGGTTAATTAATTTGATACGACTGTGCAATGTGATCATCAGTCATTGTCCCCTTCATTAGACATATCCAAACACATGTTTTCAGTCAGTGTAGGCGCAAGTCCTAAGTGGCAGTGTGATTTGTTGCATCACTTTGTCAGTCATGGCCTTTCAATTCATTTGTTATGTTTTACAACTCAAAAGAATGATACAGTATTCAGTAGAAGTTCCAATCCAATCCAATCCACTTAATTTATAAAGCTAATTTAAAAAAACAAAGTAGAACAAAGTAAAATAATCATGGTAAAACAAATAAAACACTTAAAAAATAATAATAATAATACAAAATAGAATAGAAACACTGTAAGAGTGAATAAAAATCCAATAAAAGAACAGACTGAGACAGAGACCACACAACTCTCAAGCTGGGTTAAAAGCCAAGGAGTAAAAATATGTTTTAAGATGGGATTTAAAAGTCGGTAATGTTGGGGACAATCTAACATTGTGGTTAGAAGTTACACTATATTCACAAATGTTAGTGGATAGATTTATTTCTTTTAAGTAAATGGTTCTCAATCACTCTTGAATTCTCTTGAAAATTATATTTAATGTTGAAAAATGAAAACTTTTTGAACTCAGTACAAGCCAACATTCCCCTCACAGCAGGTCATGGTCTGACCATGTGTGTCGCTGAATGTTTGAACAGGGGTGATTGACTGTTGGTGAAATGTAGCGGTATGTGTAAGGATCACATCACAGTGTCCCCAGGGTGTCTGAACTCACTCTGTGTGAAGCAGCTCATTGATCCTGAACTCAGATCTAAAACTCTGAGTCAGGCTGCTTCTTCAGGGCATCGACAGGAACAAGTTAAAGTCGGGAGGAGGGACTGGATGAGGACACCCGTGAGGCGGTTTACTGGAGGGTTCAGCTGTAACAAAATGTATGCATGAATTTGAATTCATCCAGTAAAAGAAAAAATCAGGTTAAATCAGGTTTTTAACTGGGGGACTTTTTTTTTCCACATCGGTTTATTAGATTTTTGGCAGACCATATAAAAAGATGTCAAACAAGTGAGAATAAGTCAGAGTATCTGCATAGAATAGAACAAAAATCCCCAATTAAACAGAAAAACAAGACAAACAAGACAATAGAAAATAAATCCCCGTTACCCTGCCAACCCTCACCCTCCCAGCTTCCTAAGGTAGTTGTCCATTAGCGACCGTCTTATTATAGTAAACAATACAAGTAGGCACAGAACATACATAAGTATAAATACATACAGTTCTTAATTGGGGGACTTTTGCTTGTATGAAAGGCTCAGTCTTTTTTCATCATCTGTTCTTATTTGGTAAACTGTGAATTCCCACCGTTTTCAGGAGGTGTACAAGTATTTTTTGTAGTGCTTACGAGTAATGATTAGATATAAATCAAAAATTGACAGAATTGTCAGTCTTCAAATATATAATCACTGTTGTTAATTGTTGAATTAATTTCTTTAGCAAAGTTTATTGCTCTAGATTCTGATATTTCAGGACTGGTTGCTCTGAAAATGTAAAGTCATCATCCACTGTTGTCACACTCTGATTAACAAACATGCAACTGAATATCATCACCTGAGGCTCTGCAAAAAAAGATATAGGTGTTATTAATATCTTTATTAGACAGATAATAATAATAATAATAATAATAATAATAATAATAATAATAATAATAATAATAATCATAATAATAATAATAATAATAATAATAATAATAATAATAATTTTATTTGGAGAGCACTTTTCTAAAAACAAGTTACAAAGTGCTTTACATGGGCAGCAAATAAAACAGGCAGATCATAAAAACCCACAAGTCAAGATAAAGAAATAAAACATATTTTAAAAGACATAAAATTCCCCTAAAAGAACTCTAAAGGAATACAATTATTTCAAAAAATATATTTCTTAAGACGGTTAAAATAGAATAAAGTCAAATTAAATTCAGATGAAATCCGGGAAGGCTCTGTGATAAAAGTATGTTTTAAGAAGGGATTTAAAAGAGCTCACTGACTCAGCAGACCTGATCTACTCAGGCAGATGGTTCTAGAGTGTCGGACCCCTCACAATAGTATATTGGCAAAATCATTGTCAATTGTTGGACTGATTATTGTTTTTAGCAGTTTTAACCTTCCATTAAAAAAAGAAATAAATGAAAACCTGGTAGAGTGGTGGTGGAAATATTTACTAAACATGTATGTTGTCTCACATCTGGTCATTCAAATTTGTGAACAGGACGATCAGAACAGGACGTCGCTGAAGCATTACAGTGCAAAAAATGCTTAAAATGCTGTTTAACCATAAGTTGTACCTTTCATATGTAAAATAGCAGCTATGTAATTTTGATATTAAACCTCATCATAGTTGGATCATTTTTGAAACAATTGTGCAGTACTGATTGAAAAACAGAAAATTCTAAAAACACATTAATTTTTATTTTTATTTTATTTGTTATGATTATAATTAGTAGAATTTTTTATTATTATCATTATTATTTTGGTTTTGTTGTATTTGTTATGACTATTATTGTTGTTATTATTATTATTATTATTTTATGTATTTATTTATTTATTCTAATTATATTGCTTACTTGCTTTTGCTTGTTCCCTGTGAAACGAACAATACAAATATTTTATTAATCATATAAATAAGATAAACACGTTAAAAGCTCTAGTGATAGTGAACATAATTATCGCAGCCATAGACCTGATCCGTTTTGGTACAATAATGTCAACCATCTGAGCCAGGTATGTGTCAAAATATTGAAGCACACATGGCTGGTTCAACAGTTGGAAAGTCTCTTCTCTAATCATAGACTTGTCATGGTGGTGAACGCAGCAGAGCTGACCACTGCTCTCTTGAGAGAGTACTTCTCCATTTTCTGCCTCAATGAACAGCAGGTATAACAGGGGGCTCCTGGAGGTGAAGGGGTGGAACAGGGCAAGACACTGACAAACCAAAGCTGTTTTTTCATCAATTCTCATTTCAGGTCATGCCTCTTGCTTCTAGTATGGTCTGGTCTCATTTGTAAAAATTGTCATAGTGTTATTCCAGGTGACAGACTACCCTTGTTTACCTCTCTGAGCTATCAGCGGCATGACTCATGAAATGCAGCAAAATCCCAAATATGATCATCCTGCACTAAGGTTCCCCATGGCCAAACCAACATCAACGCTCTCCACGGTGTTGTGATCACAGCAGCTCTCTGTAAGTCACTCATGCCTCAGCAGATGCATGCTCCATTAGGAAAGCCAGACCTGCAGGCAACACAAGCACCTTTGTGCCCCAGTCTTATTTTTCTGAGTGCACTCCACCGCTGTCTTGGAATCATAGCCCAGCTGTCCCTCGAAAAACAATAATGAATAGGTGGATTGTGAAATATGATCACTGTTGCTGTTGTAATCCCACATGTACTACACTGAAATGAGTTTTGCTCTCCATACACTACATTTCCACTGGTGGTGTCTCAATTTACATCTATTACATCCAGTGGAATACACACTCTGATATGTTCGATTGCATTTATTATCAGGCAGAGGCTGCAGAAGAAAGAGTAGGAATTTCTTACAGCAAATTCAGTCTCTCTTTGGTTTTTGCATGCTGATCTCAGGAGGACTTCTGGACACTATACTGGCACAGACTAGAAAATGCTTTAAATGGAACTAAAAGCTTTTATCATACAGGACTTGAAAGTTTAGTTACAATGGTATCAAAATCGTATTCGTAAAACATTTGCTGACATCATCATAAAATGATTTAGGGTTGGGCAAGTGGATGATGCCATCAACTACCTGTATTTGTTGCAGAGCTAGGGCTGGGTGATAATTAGATAACGATAATTATCTTGATACAATTTTCCCAGTGTAAATATAACAAATGTTCAATACAAATTTGATATATTTACTGGAACCAGTGGAAAGTGAGGGGGCGCTAATGTACCTTAAACGCTAGTTGCCACCCAACATTAGACAGAAGAAGTAGACTGCATTGAACAGCCAATCATGTCGCAGGCTTTAAGACGTTTGGAGCAGAATGTGAACACATAGGGGCGTGTGATATGACGATCTTAGATTGTGAAGGAATAGAATGTGACGACGATCTGCCAAAGCACAGAGATCGCAGAACCGGCTGTAGTGCACATTATATCCCTTGTTGTGCCGTGTCTGTGCCTCAAAGCTGGGGTTGGTAGTCAGATTTAGATACACTTTTTGTTATACTGGTTAAAATGATCTTTATATCCCGATGGTAATCAATACATAATGTGTTCTTAAAAAAGACAGAAGAAAAGCTGCTACTGTATCTACAGCTGGAGTAAACCTGGGAAAACACGAACCAATCACCATTTTTGGGTCTTTGAGAGTCTTGAAGACATGCTACATTCAAATTCATGCTAGTTTTCCGAGACTACCAACCCCAGCTTTAAGTCTGTGTGCCCATGCACAGCCGCATCCAAATTTCATTTCTCTGCCGAATCACACCATGTGTTAGTCTGCTTCATGTAAGCACTACAGACACACGGATGAACCAATCAGAGCGAGCTGTAGGCAGTGTCTTGGTTTGTTTATCCCCCCCCCTCCCCTTTTGCCCCAACTACGTGAGAGAAAGCATGGCTTCGTCCCTAAAAGAAACTCTACCTCAGTAATATGGAACTGGTTTGGATTTTCCCAAAGCGACACAACGTACACAACTGTTATTTGCAAAGTTTTCAAAGAGAAGGTCTGAACCTCGAATGGAAACACAACTAACCTTATTTAACCACCTGAAGAGACAGCACCCGAAACAGTATGCAGAAAGTTAAAAGGCGAGGAGGCCAGTGTCGTGTCGCCATCCACACAGGCAAAACAAACAACTTTGACACTTTGATAAGGGCACTCCATATGAGAAAACAAGTAAGCGCTGAGTTAAGAAAAGAAAAAGACTATGACTAAAAGAACTTGAAGTCATGCATGTCAATATTTTTGTTTGATGTTAATTGTACATGGCACAAGTTTTCTAAATTGTTTAGCTAAATTAAAACAGTGTTCGAACAGTATCCTGTCCTAAATGATCTTTTATCCTTTTATCCGTTTAAGGCTATGATTTTAAATAGGTAAATTGGTTTGTTTTACTGGTAAATGACTTGTAAAATAGTCTGAATAATCTAAATGAAAGAATCGTGATAAAATCATGATCTTGATTTTACCCAAAAAAATTGTGATATGATTTATTTTTCATATCGCACACCCCTATAAACACAGCTGAAACGAGCGTCAGTTACACTGAAGAAAACGCGAAACCTACCAGCTCAAAGCAGAGACCAGCCCCTCCTTCTCTCATCATGTCAAACATGATGATTGGTCAGTTACCATCATGTTGTCTATCATGTCTGTTGGTACAAATGTATGGTGATTGCCTCATTTGACACAGTGACCATCATAACAGACAGAAAGATTGTATAGACTGAGCTCTGCGTAGAACTACTAAATCAGCCTACCCGAGTATAATGTTTTACTCTTAAGACACATGTTGTGATGCTCTTGATGTCATCTATGACATGAAAAAATCAGACTCACACCTGGTCAGATGAAGCATGCATCATGCTCAACACACCTCTGAGCATCTCCCCTACTGAGCTGCGAGAGTGCTGACAGCAGAAGTGTCAATCACAGTGGCGGTAGCAGAGGTTGTACCACCATCTGGTACGAAAGTAGTTCAGTTTTCTTCAGTGAAAGTTATCAGCAGTTTAGAGAGCAGCAGAACAGCCAACAAACTAAAGTCGTGTAGCCCTGCTTCCAACTTGTTGATGCCGTGTTGTCATCAGTTTGCTATTTCTGCTTCTATCTACATTAGTTTGGGGTTTATCATGGTGTTACAGTGTTAGCTAAAAAAAGTTAAAAAATTAGGGATGTCCTCAACCACTGACTACAGTTATAAACTTTTAAGATAAGACATACTTTATTGGTCCCCCATTGGGGGAATTTCTTTTGTTACAGCAGCTTACAACATGGGACAGGGGAATACAACAATGTACTTACATAGTTAAAAATATAATAACAATAATAATAGTAATGATAAAGGTAAAATAGAATAGAATAGAATAAAATAAAATAGAATAAAATAAAATATGGCAACTATTACAGATGTATACACACTATGTACACTTCTATCTGATAAATAGTGAACTACTTCTTACAAGGAACCACAGATCCATCCCTGACTATTTTTATGTTTTGCTTGTAGAACTTAAGTGGTATTATTGCCTTAAAAACATATTCTATAATAAGACATGTGAAAAGCTGAAGATACGCTGCCATTTGAGTCCACCTCTCTTCTCGTTATGTCAAACTAAATAGGCTTCATTATGTGAGTGTTTAGGAGCAATAGGCTGATTCATTTCTGGTTGGATAAGCTGGTACTCGTGTTTTCAATGGCATTAATCAATTCATGGAGTGAGCATGCATGCATGCATACAACTCTTCAATTTTCTACAGACTTGGCTATCTCTCAACCCATGAATATGCTATTTTCCACAAACAAGAAGCAGTGGGAGTCAGGTAATGGTGAGGTAGGCTTTCACATTTAAATGTCTTCTCTGTTTGAGTGATCATTGTGAAATCAAGTATGAAATGGGATAACACAATCTGTCACAAAAACTCAAAATCACCATCCAAACCCCTGATGTTATACTTCCTAACTGAGTGGCTCAAAATATTACTGTTTGATTTGTGTTACAACTGAACTGTTATTATTATCACTGTTGTTCAGGTCACTCCTGAATTAGATAAAGGTTCAGCTGAGATATCCCCAATGTTTTTCGTAAGCTCCACACCCAAATGGAAAAGCATTGGACTGGGTCCACTGCGCAGTTTACATCATCCTACATCGCAGCTCCATCAGGAGAGAATGCCTGAGGATGTGAGGATTATGAGCCACATGTGGGAGAAGCTGACAAGGCTTGAGATGGAGAAATACTCTTGATACGGTCCACTCTGGTGGGAAGTTTTAAATCTGTCTCATTCAGATTCATTCACAGGTAAACACTGAAACAGAACTCATGGAAGGTATCTTTCTATTTCTTTGTCGGTCTGACTGACCTACAGTCTCACTTGGACTGCAGGGATGTTGCACAGAGAAAGTTTTTCAGCTGGTCCCTATTTGGTCTCCAAAAACTTAAAATACATGAGCTATCCACTGTATCATAACTCTTGTGCTTCTTTTTTTAGAACACGTTATTAGGTCCTCTTGAGAGCCTCTGGTAAATAAACCCAGAAGGAGGATTATTATATGCACCACAGCAGGATAGTATGTAACTTCTGTTCTGAGTAAAGGGATATGATGGTTATAAATACATCTTCAGCTCCCTTAAAGGAGGTGAAGGGTACAACAATAGCTGGCCCAGTTCATGGCTCTTAAGAGTTCTTGATAAAATCCAGAGCAGAAATAAGGAGAATACTTTGTATTTGACATAAATATGTCCACAAGGAAGGGCAAAGTCCCAAAACATATCAGGCACTTACTGATCTTACTCCACATGCGCCAAAACTGGGTCTGCAAAGTGCATCTTGTCCCATAGGTGCACACAGTGTGATGACCCCTCTTTATCATGCTGTGGTTTCATTGATCATCCAAACCTGGGGATCGTTGGGTCTTGAAATTTCCATTTGTTCACAAGACAGCAAAGAAGAGGATAACAGGATTTGTGTGTTGCTAACAATAACACACACACAGGTAAACAAACAAACAGACAATGCAACACATGCTGAGACGTTTTTAAGTGCATTGTGTATCCCTGAAGTGATGCTCTCCTTTTTCAAATGAAAGGAGAAAAAAAACAGTCAGACTCCGATGCATACAGCACGAGAAGTATGACTTGTTGATTTTCACTGTTTAAGTATTTATGAATGTTAAAACAAATGACATACGTTAAGAGTGAAGAAAGGCAACTTTGTTCAAAACTGATGTACCTTTCAAATAGAAAACATCTCACCCATTCCAGATGGTATGTTTACATCCTGCATTAATATGTATCTGTGGTTGATCCCCTCATCTTAAGTGGAGAACTCCAAGGATAGGTTTGAACCTGCATTGAAATGCATCTCAAGTGACCACTTGTGTCCTGACCTCAGTTCCTCACTCCAAGTGCACTTGAAAATATAAATAATTTCATAATAGAAACCATCTACTGGCAAAGAAGTGTGAATGAGACAAGCAGCAGAGACATACATGATACAAAAACGTCCTCTGATCCTGTTGCATGAGCGGGCACTATGATTCTATTCTACACAAAGCAACACTGCAGACTGTGTCTCTTTTAATGATGACGCACCGATTGATCAGCCTTACATACACGCATCTCCTTTACGAAGGGTCGATATACTTGGTTTGCTGCGTTCATATTTCCATGTACACCCCCTCTAAAGCATTAAGTGCATTTTCATGTTTTTGTACACAAAGCTTAAAGCTACTGCCAAACGCAGCCAAGGCCTGCGTGCTTTGAGTGATTATATTGGTGTTTGCGTCATAAATGATGTACTGCATGTACATGCAAGTTGTAAACAAAGCCTCTCCAAAAGTGTTAAAAGGAAGCATGTTTGAAGAATGATATAATACTAGATAAGATTAAGAGCTCAGTCTGCTTCCAAACAACGTTCTTACTTATACTTATATTGTTTTTCCCCTAAATCCTACTTTCCACAGCAACAAAATGTATATAACTGATGGTATTGAATACAGATACAACATGTTTAACACGCTGAATGTCAACGATCAGGCTAATACAAATATTCTCCGCGGACATAATCTTATAAAGTGAAGACCCTTACTACTAATTGTGGTTTTGTTGCAACAAAAGAACTGAACAGAAAAGTACTTCAGACACTCAGTGTCTAGTTTTCTGGCTACTCGTTCTTATTGAGAAGAATGAGCATGTGTGGTCAGGTGTCAGCCAGGAGCGCAACCGGGTTATAATCAGTCCAGCGGCAGAAAAGCCCTGACGGCTGTTGCTGGTCTGCAAACATAGCGTACTAGCAATTCCAACCAGTCTGTTGGCTTTGTATCCAGGTGGGGAACTGTCCTATTTAAAGTTGTAACCTTCGTGTCATTGTTGGCAGCAGTTGCGTATTGATCCTCTTTAGAAAGCATATGTGGAGACTTGAAGACCTGGCGTACAGCTGCAGCAGCCAGCTGAGCGGCTGTGCTGTGTGCAACACCTTTAACTAGCTGATTAAAATTGAAACATGCTTTAAACTTAAAACACCTCCCTGATGGCTGAATGTAATATGAGACCACATGATGTTTGTTCCACGTGACTTAGAATTTCGAGGTAAGGTTTTGAGTAATTTCTTAACAAACAATGAACATCCCTAGTTCTTTCAGAAGACAGTCAAATAGCCTGAAAGTCAATTGATTGAAATAAAAAAAAATCACACATAAGATAGTATTTGACATCTGGACGAATGTTTTGACTGTTTTTTTAATTTTGTAAAATAACACACATAATACACTCTGTTTTTGTGTTGTTTATTTGAGGCATCAGTTACAGCTGTTCGTCATACTGCTGATTATTGTGACTCCATTCCTCTTGTGATCATTTTTATGTCCTCAAAAAATACAGTAATCAAGAGATCCCTTTAACCGCTTAATTATTCTTTTGTGTGATTTCCATCTTATGTTTTAATGATTGTGAGTTCTATCATTGTTATTATTATATGAGGTGGCTGTATTTTCACCTACTGTCTGCAGGTACTATTTTTGTGAATGGCGGTGAACCTAACTACACCAATTTGGCAGGAGAGTGAAGCGGTGTCAAGGACTATGACCTATCTGTAACACCAACAGTATCCCATAATACACTGTTTAAGTATCACACCCTTTGTGAATTATGTTGTAGTTGGCTCCATTTTAAATCAATGCTTTTAAACAAGTAAACACACTTACACTTACTATTTTTCATTGTAGCTGTGTAGACGGGGCAGTGGTGTGAATGATGACCAGCCAGCACAGAGTGATCAGTATGTGCTGCATTGTGCACAGCAGAAACTGTGGAGGCAAGCCACATCTTTTATAGATGTCAGGGACTGGCTGCCAAATTCTCCCAGAGGTCCACTATTCCGCTTATGTTAGGCTCTTCACCTAATACCACTGAACCGTTTCCTACATGGGACAAAGGATCTCCCAGGGCTACAGTAACATTGTAAGAGTAGGTGTTCTCTTGCTAGCTAATTTAATCAAAGGAGCAGTATATTCACTGATGGTGATTCTGCTCCTCCAGCAAAAGGATGTTAGTGTCCTCTGAGGAGAGGCCTTTGTGGTAGATCAACTCAGCATATAACAAACCTTTCCAGCACACCACGAGTGCTACATGCAATAAAATAAGAGACAATGACTCTTTGAAACCTCAGACTGTTTCTTACTGTTCCATTGGTCCAAAGTATTTTGCCCCAATTTCTAAATTATGCATATAATTAGAAATGCAAAGTCTGAATGCATGAGACTTGATTTTTGCTGTTAGAAGTTTTTGCTTGTTGTCGAAGTCCACTGGCATTTCTGCAGGCATTTGATACGCTATGCATGAAGGAGAAGAGTCAGAATATTGTCTGCTATAATGCAAGCCTGCTCACACCAGCAGTCATCTGATGACAATGTTTCTTCAACTCATCTCCTCAGACATAACTGCATGCAAGTGCAGCTAACAATTTGCTCTTGGAAGTGTTTCTTCCGTTCCAACTCCATACTTGCTTCTTAACTTTCTTCTCAAATTATTAACAATGGCAGCACAGAAAAGTAGATCATAGCAGTGTGTCCTTTATCCTGAACCGCTGGCTACACTAATATCCCCAATTTACAGTGATCATGATTAGGGGTGGGAATTGATAAGATTTTATCAATGTCAATGCCATGTCGATTCTGCTTATCAATCCAATTCCTTATCAATTCTCTTAACAATTCCTGAGTATTTTTTTCTGGAGACAAAAAGTTATACACAGTCTGCCGCACCTAAAGGAACCATATTACTTTTTCCAAAGTTATGTCTGCACAAGACTGAACATGAACATAATCAACTTGAACATACTGGACAATAGGAGAAAATTGTCCAAGGACCCCCTCATAATTGTAACACAGATTAAGCACATTAGTGATGTGTCATGTTCAAAATGTGCTTATAGTGAATCAGAAGACCCGGCTCGCATCGAGAGAGAGACGGCTCCCAGTTTTTTCCTTTCGTTTTTTTCTCACAGTGCTCAGCCCCAGCTCTGCTCACAGCAGAACTTTGTGTTGATTGGTCAGCTTGGCAGCCATGCAGCCAAATCACATGTGAGGATATAGGATACAGGTGATGGAGGGGAGGCTGTGTATCCTGGCTTCATCTGTTCCTTCAGAGAGAGTCTTCTTGAAGACCGGGCAAATACTCACTGAGAGGAGAAATCAGATCAGCCCATCCAAGCTGAGGCATCGGATTTTTCTCAATGCCAACCTGAGGACATTAATAATGTTTGCTTGAGTTTGGTTCTGGTTCCGTTTGCTTGAGTTCGGTTCTGGTTCTGGTTCGGTTCTGGTTCGGTTCTTGTACGGTTCTGGCACGGTTCTGGTTCGATTCGGTTCGGTTCTTGTTCGGTTCTGGTTAAGTTCTGGTTCGGTTCTGGTTCTGGTTCGGTTCTGGCACGGTTCTGGTTCGGTGCGGTTCTGGTTCGGTTCGGTTCGGGTTCAGTTCTGGTTAAGTTCTGGTTCAGTTCTGGTTCGATTCTGGTTCGGTTCTGGTTCGGTTCTTGTATGGTTCTTGTACGGTTCTGGCACGGTTCTGGTTCGATTCGGTTCGGTTCTGGTTCGGTTCTGGTTAAGTTCTGGTTCGGTTCTAGTTCGGTTCTGGTTCGGTTCTGGTTCGGTTCTGGTTCGGTTCTTGCACGGTTCCGGTTCGGTGCGGTTCTGGTTCGGTTCTGGTTCGGGTTCAGTTCTGGTTAAGTTCTGGTTCAGTTCTGGTTCGATTCTGGTTCGGTTCTGGCACAGTTCTGGTTCGGTTCTGGCTGAGTTTGGTTCGGTTCTGGTTTAGTTCTGGTTCGGTTTGCTTCGGTTCTGGTTCAGTTCTGGTACGTTCTGGCTCGGGTCTGGTTTGGTTCTGGTTCAGTTCTGGTTCGATTCTGGTTCGGTTGTTGTGCGGTTCTGGCACCGTTTTGGTTTGGTTTGGTTCTAGTTTAGTTCTGGATCGTTCTGGTTTGGTTCTGGCTGAGTTTGGTTCGGTTCTGGTTTGGTTCTGGCACGGTTCACTTAGGTCTGGTTCGGTTCTGTTTCAGTTCTGGTACCTTCTGGCTCGGGTCTGGTTCCGTTCTGGTTGTGTTTGCTTGAGTTTGGTTCTGGTTCTGTTTACTTAAGTTCAGTTCTGGTTCTAACCCTAACCCTAACCCGAACCCTAATCCAATCCTAACCCAATCCTAACCCTAACCCTAACCCTAATCCTAACCCTAACCCTAATCTGAACCCTAACCCTAACCCTAATCCTAACCCTAACCCTAATCTGAACCCTAACCCTAATCCGAACCCTAATCTGAACCCGAACCCTAACCCAATCCTAACCCTAATACTTACCCTAATCCTAACCCTAACCCTAATCCTAACCCTAACCCTAACCCTAATCCGAACCCTAACCCGAACCCTAACCCTATCCTAACCCTAACCCTAACCCTAATCCTAACCCTAATCCTAACCCTAACCCTAATCTGAACCCTAACCCTAATCTGAACCCTAACCCTAACCCTAATCTGAACCCTAACCCTAACCCTAATCTGAACCCTAACCCTAATCTGAACCCTAACCCTAATCCTAACCCCAACCCTAATCTGAACCCTAACCCTAATCTGAACCCTAACCCTAATCCCAACCCTAATCTGAACCCTAACTCTAATCTGAACCCTAACCCTAAACTGAACCCTAATCTGAACTTAAACCCTAATCCTAACCCCAACCCTAATCCGAACCCTAACCCTGATCTGAACCCTAACCCTAACCCTAATCATAATCACAACCCTAAATTTAACCCTAACCCTAATCTGAGCCCTAACCCTAACCTGAACCCTAATCCTAACCGTAACCCTAATCCTAACCGTAACCCTAATCTGAACCCTAACCCTAACCCTAATCTGAACCCTAACCCTAATCCTAACCCATATCCTAACCCTAATCTGAACCCTAACCCTAATCTTAACCCTAACCCTAACCCCAACCCTAACCCTAACCCTAACCCTAAATTTAACCCTAACCCTAATCTGAACCCTAACCCTAACCTGAACCCTAATCCTAACCGTAACCCTAATCCTAACCGTAACCCTAATCTGAACCCTAACCCTAACCCTAATCTGAACCCTAACCCTAATCCTAACCCATATCCTAACCCATATCCTAACCCTAATCTGAACCCTAACCCTAACCCTAATCTTAACCCTAACCCTAATCTGAACCCTAAGCCTAATCCTAACCCTAATCTGAACCCTAACCCTAACCCTAATCACAACCCTAACCCTAAACACAACCCTAACCCTAATCCTAACCCTAACCCTAATCTGAACCCTAACCCTAACCCTAATCTGAACCCTAATCCTAACCGTAACCCTAATCCTAACCGTAACCCTAATCTGAACCCTAACCCTAACCCTAATCTGAACCCTAACCCTAATCCTAACCCATATCCTAACCCTAACCCTAATCTGAACCCTAACCCTAACCCTTATCTTAACCCTAACCCTAATCTGAATCCTAACCCTAATCCTAACCCTAATCTGAACCCTAACCCTAACCCTAAACACAACCCTAACCCTAATCCCAACCCTAACCCTAATCTGAACCCTAACCCTAACCCTAATCTGAACCCTAACCCTAATCTTAACCCTAACCCTAATCCTAACCCTAACCCTAACCCTAATCTGAACCCTAACCCTGATCTTAATCCTAACCCTTATCTGAACCCTAACCCTAACCCTAATCTGAACCCTAACCCTAACCCTAACCCTAATCTGAACCCTAACCCTAATCACAACCCTATCCCTAATCACAACCCTAACCCTAATCCTAACCCTAATCTGAACCCTAACCCTAATCACAACCCTATCCCTAATCACAACCCTAACCCTAATCCTAACCCTAATCTGAACCCTAACCCTAACCCTAATCTGAACCCTAACCCTAATCCTAACCCATATCCTAACCCTATCCCTTATCACAACCCTAACCCTAATCGTAACCTTAAGCCTATCCCTAACCCTAATCCTACCCCTAAGCACAATCCTAACCACAACCCTAACCCTAATCCTAATCACAACCCTAACCCTAATCCTAACCCTAACCCTAATCATAACCCCAACCCTAATCCTAACCCTAATCCTAATCACAACCCTAACCCTAACCCTAATCACAACCCTAACCCTAATCCTAACCCTAACCCTAATCATAATCACAACCCTAACCCTAATCACTACCCTAACCCTAACCCTAATCACAACCCTAACCCTAATCATAACCCTAACCCTAATCATATTCACAACCCTAACCCTAATCACAACCCTAACCCTAACCCTTATCACAACCCTAACCCTAATCACAACCCTAATCCTAACCCTAATCATAATCACAACCCTAACCCTAATCATAACCCTAACCCTAATCATAATCACAACCCTTACCCTAATCACAACCCTAACCCTAACCCTAACCCTAATCACAACCCTAACCCTAATCACAACCCTAACCCTAATCACAACCCTAATCATAACCCTAATCACAACTCTAACCCTAATCACAACCCTAACCCTAATCATAATCACAACCCTAACCCTAATCATAATCACAACCCTAACCCTATTCACAACCCTAATCCTAACCCTAATCACAACCCTAACCCTTATCATAACCCTAATCATAATCACAACCCTAACCCTAATCACAACCCTAACCCTAATCACAACCCTAACCCTAACCCTAATCACAACCCTAATCATAATCACAACCCTAACCCTAATCACAACCCTAACCCTAACCCTAATCACAACCCTAACCCTAATCATAACCCTTATCATAATCACAACCCTAACCCTAATCACAACCCTAATCACAACCCTAATCCTCACCCTAATCATAATCACAACCCTAACCCTAATCATAACCCTAACCCTAATCATAATCACAACCCTAACCCTAATCACAACCCTAACCCTAATCACAACCCTAACCCTAATCACAACCCTAATCCTCACCCTGATCATAATCACAACCCTAACCCTAATCATAACCCTAACCCTAATCATAATCACAACCCTAACCCTAATCACAACCCTAACCCTAACCACAACCCTAACCCTAATCACAACCCTAACCCTGACCCTAATCACAACCCTAACCCTAATCACAACCCTAATCCTAACCCTAATCACAACTCTAACCCTAATCACAACCCTAACCCTAACCCTAACCCTAATCATAATCACAACCCTAACCCTAATCATAATCACAACCCTAACCCTATTCACAACCCTACTCCTAACCCTAATCCTAATCATAATCACAACCCTAACCCTAATCACAACCCTAACCCTAATCATAACCCTAATCATAATCACAACCCTAACCCTAATCACAACCCTAACCCTAACCCTAATCACAACCCTAACCATAACCCTAATCATAATCACAACCCTAACCCTAATCACAACCCTAACCCTAACCCTAATTACAACCCTAACCCTAGGATCAGGGTGAGAATGGTTTTGTAACAGAAATGCACAAAATTGGGCAATTATAAGGCTGCTCATAAAAACACAGTACGTTAAAGGGTTTTCAACACAAACCATTATTTTTTTCAAAGTTAAGGTAAAATATACGGCAACAAAAGATCCTATATTGAGAGCCGTTCGGGAGTCGAAAGAGCCGGCTCTTCTTTGGGAGCTGAGTTAAAAGAGATGGCTCTCTGAAAAGAGCCGAAGTTCCCATCACTAAAGCTCATGCTTACTACCATTTGCACTCTTAGTTGCCCTTGGAACTATTTGTATTGTAAAACGTATCAATGTGAATACTTCAGACCTGTACCATAGTGATAAACAGATAACACTTCAATTTGAATCAAGTCAATACCACTTGGATACTTTAAAACAGAGGGTCATTTCATTCCTTGTGGACTCAACATGACAACATTTAGACTTTTCAACTAATTGATCTTAAACGCTTTCAGAAAAGTAACAGTAGCAAGACTTACATATCCCTGCAAGCCACCAAATGGTATCATAACAATGGTGTATGCTGTTTTGTAATGACACAGCACAATTTTATAATTTATTAGAAATGTATTCAAATTATTTCACGGACCCCCATGCTATGGTTCACGGACCCCCAGGGGTCCCAGGACCCCACTTTGAGAACAACTGAGCTAGAGTACGGTAATTGAGCTCAGCCTGCAGAGAAAGTTGTGAGGCACAGACCCCCAAGCTTTCTGCCCGACTCCACTGGTCACACTATAACTTAAATATAAGACTCTTTGAATCAATAGAGCACTCTACAAGGTTAATGTACCATAAAACATAAACTATATACCCCCGTTTTCTGTGAATGCATGATTATGAATTGAAGGAGAAAAGATGAGAAAAAAGTTGTGCAGTGTCGCTGTTTTTCCAGCACAGCGTGCACTCAACTTTCAATGTATGGGGATGTGTTTTGTTAATAGGGTCAGGTCGCACGCAGCCATGTTGGAATAATTTTCCAGGCCTATATGTGCTTTTCCAGGACATTTTACTATTTCTCCCATTTTCCAAGTATTTTCCAGTACTGGAAAACTGGTCAACTGTTTTCCAGGTTTTCCAGGTTTTCCAGGACGCGTGGGAACCCTGTGTTTCTCTGCTCTAACTTCTCCAACATGCTTTTCATCCTCACTTGGTCACGTTTCTGGTCTCCAGGGTTTTCTGGGAATAATGCCAAGGCACTTTTGGTCTGATAGAATCAGTTCCTGGACCAGGTCACTTGTCCGCTTCCATCTTTGGAACACCTGTTGGTTTGCCGTGACTAGTGGTCTCATATCTGGGAACCCAAGGAGTGTCCTAAATGACAGTGTGAGGGTGCCTTAAAACCACTAAGCCACCGTCTCTGGTCTAAACAAATCCAGACCACTCTGGACCGGATAGAGACTTTGAAGGAGGACATGCTGGTTCTGCATGTTGGTCATATAAGACAGTATTTTAACATGTTTCCTGAATGTATGGATATATATGAAGGTAATTTCTGATTTAATTCAATAAATATCTCATATATTGCTCCTCTAAGCACAGGTCACTGGTTTACATGACATTTTTTATAACTTTCTCATAACCACATATCAGTCTCTCATCAGCACACACTGCTGCATACTTTGCTTTATCTTTGGTTTTACTCTTACCCAGATCAAACTGTACAAATTAAACCTCATGCAGTAAAGAGGAAAACTTTAAATCCGCATTAAGACCATCATGCTGTAAAAACGTTTATTAAGGTGATAAATCATTTGAGATCTCAGCTCACTGATATTCTCCCATCCCAGTCACACAGCTAGAGACCATCCTAACCAACACACTTCATCTACTGGGTGTTCTCCCTTTGGTTTAGGGGATGACTGGTGCCTGGATACAGTTTAAATGGATCGTGAGATTGGGGCGCTGGTGGCCTAGCGGTCTAAGCGCCCCACATACAGAGGCTATTGTCAGAGGTCGCCAGTTCGACTGCTGCGACTATTTGCTGCATGTCTTTCCCCACTCTCCACTCCCCACATTTCCTGTCTATCTACAGCTGTCCTATCTATAAAGGCCCAAAAATATAACTTAAAAAAATGATAATAACAAATAGATTGTGAGATTGACAGGCAGATTGGTTTTGCAGCAGCATTGATGCAGGCATTGTACCAGACCGTTGCAGTGACAAGGGAGCTGAGCTTGAATGCAAAGATTTCAATTTGCCAGTCGGTCTATGTTCCAACTGAAATGGTGGCTGTGCTCAGCCTCAGAAATAAGGTTTGTAGCTTGGACATCCAGAACTCGGAGTAGGGTTGTTGCTCCTTCGCATTGAAAGGAGCCAGATGCAACGGTTTGGGCATTTGATAAGGATGCCTCCTGGACGCATCCCTTTAAAGGTGTTCTTGGCACATCCCACTGGAAGAAGGCCCTCGGGGTTGGCCCAGAACTCATTGGAGGGATTATATACCCCACCTGGTCTAGAAAGGCCACAGTAGGAGCAGGAAAGTGTTGCTAGGGAGAGGGATGTCTAAGTCATTTTCCTTGGAGTGCTGATTCTGCAACCCGGTCCTGATAAGTGGAAGAAAATTGATGGATGGATGGTTGGTTGTGGAATTGGCAAAGGGACGTTTGCCTCTTCCTATATGCTCTACTGTAGCACTTCTCTGGCGTTACACTCTACTTGTGCTCTTGTGGTTTTTGTAACCTGTGCATGTTAGAGCCAGAATGGCCCACTTTATTTTTTCCGCTGGTCCTGATTTTTATGGATCTCTAAGATAATATTACTGAGTTTGAGACCCATCAGGTCACCAGAATATCCAGCTTTTATCTTAATTGTAAGGATCATGTCTGAATAGAACTTAAAATGTAAGATAAGACTGTACTTATGCTTATGAAGCATAGGGGCGGCTATGGCTCAGTGGGGCGGCTGTGGCTCAGTCGGCAGAGTCAGTCGTCCATCAATCGGAAGGCTGGCGGCTTGATCCCAGCCCCGGCAGTCACATGCGGAAGTGTCCTTGAGCAAGACACTGCACCCCAGATTCAATGTTGTGTGAATGTTTGTGTAAATGTTGAGTGAATGGGTATGAATGGGTGAATGTGACAAGTAGTGTAAAGCACTTCAAGTGGTCATAAAGACTGGAAAAGCACTATATAAGTACAAGTCCATTTACCAGTAACCATGGAAACATAAATGTAGTTACCCCCCCGCCACTACATCTGTAGTCTCTAACATTATTATAGAGGGCAATTTCCCCCCCTATCTTAATACAGCAGCAGGTGATTTCAGTAGTTCCCCTCTGATTTAATGTATGGTAGTGATTAATCGTAGCTGCTGTGTTGTTGACTTGGAAATTACTCGCTGTAAGGTTCAAGATGAAAAATGAAAAAGGAACAAGCTCTTTATTAAGACCTCATTTTACACACTAAGGAACTTGCAAGTTCTTACTGAGGCTTCAAGGCTAGCTTAAGCTGCTTCACAGTAAAAGCCCTAAAATTAGCAGCACTGAGCTGAGCTGTCTGGATTTGTTGTTTATCTTCCATTCTTACAGTGTTTTACATTCATCTAAGGACACACTTGAGTGTACAAACACTGATGCTTGAAAACAAATACACACTCACAGCCAGCCTACATAGAGGAACCTCGTTCACACACATACACACACACTCCCACACTCACTGTCCCTCTGGCCATCCTCTTCATCACTCAGAGTTATGGTAGCTACACTGTGCCTTCCGGAGCAGCCTCAGACTCATCCCCATAGACCTGTCGTACATGGTTCACTGCCTCATTTTCAATTGTTCTTTAGACCCTAATAAATCACCCTCCAATGTGTTTCAGTGTGTGTGTGTGTGTGTGTGTGTGTGTGTGTGTGTGTGTGTGTGTGTGTGTGTGTGTGTGTGTGTGTGTGTCGCTGTGTGTGCTTGAACTGTTCACGTGTTGTGATCTCTGCCGGCTGTTCACACATTAGCAGTGGAGACTCGAAATACTTGACCCCGATGCATGCACCCACCATGCTGCTCTTCATGCGCTCCTTTCAGCTGACTGTTAAAGACTGAATTATGTGAACCTTTTAAGTGAGATGTTTTTCTCTCCTAGTTTCCCTTTATGGCGAGTTTCTTCTATGTCTCTACTCTTTCATTTTCATTCATAAATTTCCACGCTCGTAAATTTTCAGTCTCTGCCATTTCTGCTTCCACACGCCACTGACACTCCTCGTTTTCATGTCACAGCGTCCCACAAATCAGCCCTCTTCCTCCCTCTGTGAACCAGCTGGTGCTTTATCCTGATCTTTATATCTTTTTCCAGGTCTGTATTTCTGCTGTCATTTCAGCGTTGCTGGAGTGTTATGATATACATTGTGTGACTTAAATCTGTCATTTCAATAAAATCTGGTTCTTATGATTAGCAGAACGTCGACAGGGATAATTTTGGGTAAGATCAGTCTATTTAATCAGTATCCTCCAGGTTTGACTATCCCTCATTCCATGACTATAAATCTTGCTCTTGGACAAGATGCATCTTGGGCCCTCTTCACACCAGGCAGTAACATTTGCTGTGGTGACGTTATATATATGTGGGGGTCTCATGTACATGTCTACATCTTTCAGCAGTGTGAGCGAGAATTTTTCTGCTCCACATTGTAAGACTGTCAGAGCAGCCACACGACTAGCTCAAGCACAGCTGAGGCACTGCCGTAGATTTTTTTTTGCCTTGAGCCTGACACGATTTTCAACCGAAACAATCTGAAAATGATGTGTGAAGTGTCAAGTAATATTGACATAAGACCCACAAAATGTTGAGGTGAAACATTTGAGTTTTGACCGCCATTATTGAAGGCTGAATCGATGTGAAGACAGAGTATTTCTGTAACAGTACTGCAGCACATGACACGTTCTCACCATGATGGAAGAGCTGCTGCAGTTCAGCAAGGCAGCTGTCATGTGCTGCTCAGTCAGCATGGTGGACCAAGGCTGATCTCTGTACGACAATGATGTTGGGTGACAGACCATTTGCTTGTCATTCAATCCTGATTTAATACTTCTCTACAGGTCTCGTGAAACCATTTCACTTTTTTCGCCACATCATCACAAGCATATAAAATGTGGTTAATCTGTGGTGTGTATCCAAATACAGGATAAATCACTTCCACATGATGGTTTTGCCAATGAATGTTCTGTACATGTTTATTTACATATATAGAATTTTAATGAGGTCTGAGCACACGTTGGTCACTTAAGATGTGGGGATGCATTCTAATGCATCATAAGGTCTTTGATGACGCAAGGTGGTGGAGTAACGTTTGGTCTCTGTAAATATCACAATGAGAGTAGTCTAGACCTGCTCTTTATTTTTAGGTGTCAAGAGTAGGACTGATAAACAATAAAATAATTTAATCATGATAAATTGCATGGTTGTCCTTTGTTAACTGCAATTGATAACACATTTTTCATCCATTCTAAATGTTCCTTAAAGTGATATTATTCAAGTTTTAATACTCTTATTAACACGGAAGTGGACAAATATGCTTGCTTTATGCAAATGTGTGTCTATTAGTATTGCAAAAATCTCAAACATTGACTTATATTGTCCAGAAAATTCTCCAGAGTAACCAATGCCCCAAAAACATGCTAAAGTATAACATGGCAAATTCAAGCCCAACATGCATCCACTTATAGGCATACTGACCTGAATGTCACATTACTCAGTAATACTAACACAATGTAACGTCCAACTTTACTCTTGTAAAGGTTAACTAAACATTCATGATAAACCTCATGCATCACAGGAACAGACACATTGTACAAAAAGTACATTGGTCAGTTAAATTTTCCGTCATTCCAAGATTATTCCCTAGATCTTTCAAACTTAAAGCGAATAATCTCACACAATATTATTTTGTCTAACCTAACATGGGAGGGAAATAAAGGCCACGCTGGATAAGTTGCAAGAGAGATGCCTGGACCACTTTTGAGAAGAGGAGGAGGAGCTCTCTCTCTTTATCAGCTGTGTGCTTGCCCAGAAAGTGGTATTTGAGTCTCCATATATTCAGGTGATAACTCAATTCACACCCGTTTCTGCTGCACCACTTCCTGATTTCCAAGCTTGTGGCTAAGGCTGGGCTACAGCTTAGATGCGACATATGAGCAAACTTCAGGCCAATAATGTAGTTTATTACTTGTTTAACTGACTAGTAATTTCTTATGCCTACAAGCCAGGGTGGTTGCATTAGATCGTTTAGTAGACTACAAGTGCACATCAGATGATCAATTAGAACAACTTTGCATTGGTTTCCTCCCCACTGCAAGAGGACCAAAACAATTTCCTCCCCACAGCACATCTGAGTCTATATTTAGGAAAGGCACACTACCTTTTGCAGCTCTCGAATCCGAACCTTGTCTCCCAACCACTGGCCTGGGGTCATTCCCACCATAATACAAATATTCAACTCAAATCTTAAGACATTCTCAATGCTCAAAAAACCCCTCAAGTCTACAAACCCAGTGGGTAATCTGGGCTTTTGGCCGGAGGTGTGTTTTACTTGTTTCTTTTCACAAGCCTCTTATTTCCACTTTTCATGTTGTCTCATAGGATGAACTGTCTACACTGGCCTCTGTCAGACCTGTACCTGTAAAGACTAAACTGTGTCGACTCTGGCCTCCAACAGCCCTTTGGCGTTTTACTACAGATGAGACTTGGTTATTCTGTTTAACATTTTGTCTCTAGTGTAGGTCTAGAGATTTTGTGGCCATCCGAGGACAGCATAATGTGGAGTGATTTGGTGGTCTGTGCTTTTAATTTATTTCTATAGTTATTTCTTAAGATACATTTATTCCAGAAGGAATCTTATACATGCTACTTACCATATAAGTGAGCTACAGCACTCTCTGGTGTCTGCCCCTCAAATAGTCAAGGATGGCACCTGTAGTTAAAGGTGACATATCACGCTTTTTTCATCAATATATATTGGTCTAAGAGCTCCCCAAAACATGTCTTTAAAGTTTATGCTAAAAAAAAAACACTTTGAAATCAGATTTTGGCATGCCTGAAAACCCCTCTTCTTCAACCCTGCTCAGAACACTCCGTTTCTCTCTGACCACGCCCCCTCAGGAAGTGGATGTGGCCTCGGCTCTCCAGCACGTTGATCTAATGTTTACATGTTGGCTGAATATACACGGCTGCTCAGAGATCGCGTTACTTCAACCCTCTGAATCTGATCCAGAATTTGATCCTGACGGAGAGGCGCCTGCAGCAGGACCTTTCTGAAGGATTGGTCACAGATTTTGTGTTTCTTGTTGTTTTATTTATCAGTATGTCGACGTGTATCTTGGTACACAGCTACATCTACGACATGTAGCTATGTGGCTATGCTAACTAGCGCTAGCACTTTTCCATGAAAAATAGAAATCATCCACTAGATCTTCAAATCTGCAGACGTGGGGAGTAAAACTGACCTTTGTGTTTATTAAGACAGACGACAACTAGCATGTGTCTCTCTTAAGCTCCTTGTTAGCACACGTGTGCAGGTAATGAAAAACGGAGGAGGAGTTGAGTTGTATTTTATACAGTCTATGGGCTGAACAAGGACCAAGCTCTGACTCCGTGACAGACCGGATATTGTTGTGATGTAACAAAAACACTGAAGTCTGAAACGGCTCACACACACATTTACAGAAAGGTGTAGAAATCAGAACAGGGGCAGAATGTTTTTTTTTTATTCTCAGGGGGTTTGTAGACATGCTAGGGAAACATATTTCAGGTAGAGAACTGTTAAAAAATTTGATTTTGCATATGTCACCTTTAAACTTAGCTAGCCTCCTTGTCTCGTCTTGCCTTTCTTTGATATTATCAGTAAACTTGATTAATTGACATGTATTGGGCTCATGATTGGGTCACTAATTGCTGACTTAGTTTGACATAGAAACAGTATGAAATAAAACTAATTACTAAAAAGAAGACCATCATGACCTTTCTGAATAAAGGAGCTCTAAAAAGTGACCATGTAATCTGGCTATCATGGACTACTAACATTAAAATGAATCAAATCCAGGCCATGCTGCTTCATCTCTTTGGATTTGTGCTGCCTGTCTTGGGGGGCAAAACTGCAGCTTGAAATCATAAGAGTAATACATTGATTTTCTTACATTGACTCTGCAAGTCAAATATTAAATTTTTTGACTCATTTGACTGATGTATATTATACAATACATTTATTTGGAAAAAAGCCCCGTCTTCCAAGTTTTATATTGTAATAGCTGCCACACTGTAAAACCTGGCAAGTTAGTTCAACTTAAACTGTTTGAGGAAACCGATTGCCTTGAACCATTTAAGTTTATTAACTCAAATAAATTAAGGTGAAAGAAATATTTTATTTAAGTAAATATAACTCGTATATCTTAAGTTAATGTAACATTTGTATTATGAGTTAGTAGTACTTATTCCATTTAGTGATATGAAATGTAAAGAATTAGCTTTTTAAACTTAAATGCAGCAATTCATATAACTTATATAACGTGTGTTCATTAAATGTATGTGAATTAAGTAATACTAACTTAAATGCATCTTGTATTGCAAAATCGTTTTACTTAAGTTTAATCAACTTTGTCTTCAAACTGAAATAACTTATTACATTCTAGTTGTGATAACTTAAAATTTGTCAACTCAATTCATTTGAGGAAACCGATTGCCTTGAACTAATCAAGTTGCACAAACTCAATATAAATGACCAATGTCTGATCCAACTTAAATCGTTTATTAAGCTGAATGCTGAACATCAATAACTACAAAACATTTCAATGTTCATTTCAAGTGGTCATTTACACAGGTTTACTTCTGTTTTTCTTTTTAAACATGCCATTTCTTTATGGTAATATAAAACACTAGAAACACCAGGCACAATATCTTACCAATTTCAACAGCAACTAAACACATAGCCTTTAAAAGGAACAATGTGAGACTCTTTGTTTTAGTTTAATGCTGGTCCTCAAGAGCAACATCTACTGAATCAAACAGCTGTTTGGAGGCACATCCGATACACTGAAGCCTCCGCTCTCCTCCAGAGACACAACTCCAGCAAGTTAAGGTGTTAACACATCCAACTATCACATGAGGGATGTGAATAGGACAACAAACAATAGCTTGAAAAGTAAAAATCCTGCACACTACTCTTGCTATGTATGACCAATTTATTAAAAAAAAATCACCAGGCTTCTATCCCTCTGAACCTCAACTGACCCTAGTGTACAGGATTTTTACTTTTCAAGGAACTAATTATCAGGAACATGAAAAACAACAAAGATGCTGATCATTTACTCTAGCTCATTTCTCAATGCCTGCAACTTTGGTTTGAGCTGCTTTCGGCCTTCATCAAGATTAAGGAGGACAACTTGGATAAACTCAAAGAAGCCACTCAGCTTTTCAGGATAGCTCAAATGTAGAGCATACATCAAACCAAACAAAACAACAAGTGAGTCAGTCCATGTTCTTGTAGACATCACAACCTGGCCTTCCAGGATGACGGACACATGCTGTGTGTCAAAAGGAACTCCTATGAGGGGCCGTCAGGGACATTATTCAGAATTGCTTCTCACAAACACATGTGAAATGCTCTTACATACATTACTGAAACACTCTCACATAAACAACTGAAAAATTATTCACTCACACACACTACTGAAATGCTCTCACACATACAAGTGAAACGCTCTTACACACACTACTGAAACGCTCTCACACTTACAAACGAGTGAAATTCTCCTATACACACTACTGAAACGCTCTCACACACACTACTGAAATGCTCTTATACACACTACTGAAATACTCTCATACAAACTACTGAAACGCTCTCACACACACTACTGAAATACTCTCATACAAACTACTGAAACGCTCTCACACACACTACTGAAATGCTCTCACACACACTACTGAAATACTCTCACACACACTACTGAAATGCTCTCACACATACTACTGAAACGCTCTCACACACACTACTGAAATGCTCTCACACATACTACTGAAACGCTCTCACACACACTACTGAAATGCTCTCACACATACTACTGAAACGCTCTCACACACACTACTGAAATGCTCTCACACATACTACTGAAACGCTCTCACACACACTACTGAAATGCTCTCACACATACTACTGAAACGCTCTCACACACACTACTGAAACACTTTCACACACACTACTGAAATGCTCTCACACACACTACTGAAATGCTCTCACACACACTACTGAAATGCTCTCACACACACTACTGAAATGCTCTCACACATACTACTGAAATGCTCTCACACATACTACTGAAACGCTCTCATACACACTACTGAAACACTTTCACACACACTACTGAAATGCTCTCATATGAACAACTGAAATGCTGTCGGAAAAGCAGTCTGGAAAGCAGATGAGATCAGCTGGCAGCAGCAGGGGGCAGAGACAAAAAGCTGTGGTCAAGTCAGACAATTTCCAGCAGCCTTCAGTCTTCTTCTTCTTCGTGTTTTTGTTTAATTGTGGGTAGTTTAATGTGTACTATCGCCACCAGCTATGTTGGAGTGTGGACCAGCCTTATAGGAAGTCATAGAAACATTCACATCTCATTAGAACTTATTCAGATTTATTAATATGTTCTCAGACTCATACATCAGTTTGTACACAGTCTCTCCACTTGATTAAATAATGACATCAAAGTGTTCCACATGTGATTTCTATTCGTGGTTACACGTCAGTGTGACATGAATTCTCATGTAAATCAGCATCTTATCAGTTTGCTGCTGTGTATAAATGAGCTGAGCAGACCTGTCCCTCTAAACCAAATCAATACATGATTAACAGTCAAACACAGAGGAAATAGGAGAAAGGCTATATCATATTATTAATCTGTCAGATACTCAGACTGTCTGGGCTTCACATCTGTACACATGTTTTTAACAATCACATAAGATAAGATAAGATAAGATAAGATAATCCTTTAATCGTCCCACGACGGGGAAATTCAGGTGCCACAGCAGCAAGAAGACAGTGCAAACAAGAACAAAGCGAACAAGAGCAATATACAAAAAAACAACCCAAAATAGTGCAAAAAGGTACAAAGCAAAAGGCAAAATAAACAAGATCCTACAAAAATAGAAACGCCAAGTGAACGAGCATGTCTTAAGAAACTCATGTACAGGACCACACTTGAGTCTGTGTTGGTGTTATTGGTGTTGGTTATAGAGTCTGACCACTGCAGGAAGAAAGGACCTGCGGTATCTCTCTGTGAGACACATCACTGTAAAACCTCAAACCTGTTGACTCCTGGCCCGGCTGCACTAATTTTGTCAGATTGTTGTTGTAGTTAAGCTAAATACGATCTGGTTTTGACACAGTTTGTTTTATTTTGAAAGTCATAAGATGTTGATGTGGTTTCCGTGCACAACTTCCTGTCCGGCTCGATCTGCCCTATGTCTGTCATATATATATATATATTTATATATATATATAAATTTATATATATATATATGTATATGTATATATATATATATATATATATATATATATATATATATATATATATATATATATATATATGTCTGAGAGGATTTCACTTGGTCATATGAGAGCATTTCAGTATGGTGTGTGAGAGCATTTCAGTATGGTGTGTGAGAGCATTTCAGTATGGTGTGTGAGAGCATTTCAGTATGGTGTGTGAGAGCATTTCAGTATGGTGTGTGAGAGCATTTCAGTATGGTGTGTGAGAGCATTTCAGTATGGTGTGTGAGAGTTTTTCAGTCAAAACGGAAGGTGTTTCAGTTAAACCGGAAGGGCTTCCGTTAAAACAACAAACAACAGCGGTTCACGTGTTGATCGCGTCAGCCACTGTTCGCAACAGTAATTTCTGCCCAACAGCCTGGAAGTAGCCTAACCGAGGCAGCAGCGTTACTTCACACTGTACTGGCGTCAGCGGAGACCATCAGAACCTTGTCAAATGCGACAACAGTCGGGCAGCAGCCGACTCCACGCCGCGACACGCTGGTCAGTCAGATTACGTCGCTGTTCCCCTCCGGACAGCACAGCAGCATGACATTGCCCACTGCAGCTCCAGTCCGGAGAGAGTGTGCGCCGCGTTATCAAGCGCAACGCTTCAGCTCTTGGACATCAGGCACAAGGAAGAAAAGGTAGCTATGAATAGTTTTTTTTTCTTCAAAGTATTGTTTAATCCAACGTAACATAACGCAACGCCCTGACGGATGATCCACCCAGTCGCTGAGGCGTCTAGTGTATATGTATATGCATGTAGGTGTCAGCTAGTATTGTTTGTAGTGTTGTAGCATTGTTGCTATGTTAACATACAGGAATGTGAGTCACGTGATAGGACGTCAGCAGGTAGTAAAATCAGCTGTTCTTCACTTGGTGTGTGAATGCGGCTTGATATCGATAAAATGCATTGAGTCGATGTTTTTAGGACTGTAGGAACATTTCACTGCTTGTGTTTTTAGCTGCAATAAATATACACAAACCAGCATTACTTTGGAGAGATTTCCCCTGCGCAGCCTCGTGGCAACTTTACTGTTGTTGGTTTGATAGTCGTTCTACAGTGCAGTTACAGCTTACAGTAGATGTGAGTCAGTTTGGAGAAGCAGCAGGAAGCTAAGTTATAAATGTAACATAACTGCTGTGTAAGAGGGCAGCTGCAGCTAAACATGTTTTATCCACTGAAAGGCTCACCCTAAAGAAAGTCAATTCACATGTCTACTGTACTGTATATCTCTCTCCAATAACTTCCATTTACTAAATGTTTCTTCATCACTTCCATTATGTTAAGTCATTTCTGCACTGTTGTTGCACCAAGCACAATCTAATGTTGTTATTTGGCCATATTAGTTGCTCACTTGAACGGTGCCATGTCTTAAACTAACGTTACTGACTGTTGTTACAGACTGTTACAGTCTGTAAATCCTGTTGTTTTCTGCCCCACACTGAAGCAGTAATATATTTACCAGTGATGATCTTCACTGCATATTACTGCTGAGATTAAATAAATCCTTCATCAGCATTTGAGGTTTTAAGTCATGACATGGATCTACTGGTACAGGACATTGTCATGTTTCAGGTCATCCACAGGGTTCAAGGTCCATTTCAAAGGTATTCAGTGTTAGTTGTTATACAGTCAGATCAATCTCAAAAGGAGTAATAATTTTAACCATTGACCAACAAGGTGTAAGACTAGATTCACAAAATCTGTTATGTTAGTATAAAACCACGGGACAATTTCACAGTGTACAAATTAATTATGGATTGTACTATTATTCCTTGTTGTTTGTACAGGTTCTGTGAAGGACTGAAAACTCTTGGGGTTCTGGACCAAATACGACGACATCCAGACAGCTTTCGACCCCTGTTCTGCTATGAGCCGAACACACTGACTGCTGACCAGGTGGATGATCTTTTCAGCATTCGTCTCTCTCCAGAAGGGAGCAACAAGAGAGCTGCTGAGGAGATGGTTGTTGCTTTCTGGAGGGACTATCTCCAAGATGCAGAAGGTAATTAATGGTTTAATGGTCAAATAAACTAATGCATCTATTTTTTTCGTATCATTCTTTTTATTTTATTTTTGCAAAACATTCCTGTACAACAAACATTACAGATTAAATGTATTCTCTTGGTAGTCGTAACATTATCACAAAGTAACCTGTGAATGTTGGAAGATGAAAGACCTGTTATAAATTCATTGCTATTAGAGGCATTCAGATTTTAGATGTTTTGATTTTGAGAAGTGAAATACTCTTACTGAACAATTTAGTTCAGTATCAGCTGATGTTAATTGCTTTAGAGATGATTCACATACACATTCATTGGCCCAACTACCACTGATAATATTTTTGTTTTTACAGAAGAAGAAGGGCCATCCAAACTAGAGAAGATATTGGCCTTCACAACTGGAGCATCTGTGGTACCACCTATCGGCTTTTCCCCAACTCCTTCTGTCCAGTTCATTCACAAAGGAGATGATGGCTTCTCTACATCAATGTTCCCTCTTGCCAACACATGTGTTAACTGCATCAAGTTGCCACTACATGTGTCTTACCAACTGTTCAAGGAAAAGTTTGACTTTGCATTAGGAAACACATATGGGTTTGGCAGGGCATGAACATGTCATGCTCTGAAAACTCGAGACTACCTCTGCCTGATTAGGTCTCTGTTTGTCTCTCTTGAACTGTATTTGAATGTTCGTTCCTTTGAACAAATGTTTATCATGTTCATTTATTTTTCATAAAATGTTTTACAATGTTTTAACCAAACTTTAATTCACAGAATACACTGCACAAGTGAAGAAAACATTTTAGCAAACCTTAACATAACTCTCATGTTTATTGAAGAAAGTGCAGAAGTGAAGCAAAAACATCTATTCCATGGTTCCCATCATTTTCAAGTGGGTTCACTTGTTGAATAATGTTCATTGTGGTCTCATTAATGGTTACATCTATGTCTGGGATCACAACATTATTATTAGTTTGAAGTTCAGGTAATGGCCCTTCTTCATCAATGCCATAGTAGTTGTTGGCATCAAAAATGCTGTTTATAGCTGGATGGATTCCTGCATTATTAATTACACCTGAATGCCACAGCTGAAGAGGTGTCTGCCCCCCTTGTGTGGAGAGGCCATGGTTGTTCCATTGATTGATGAATTCTGTTACTGCTCTATCAATCCTTGGTAAATAAACATAATGCAGACAAAATAAATGTAGTTCATTCAATGAATCCAGTACACCCTGTTCTTCCATGAAGTTAAATATGTTTATAAAGTGTCTAGATACAACTCTATTGAGTTCTGCCCATAGTCTCTCAATCCTTTGGTTGTGTACTGATACACCTGTAATAACACTGTTCAATCCTCTTCTTTCCAACATAAAACGGGCAACATTTATATTTTCCATACCATGATCACATCTGACCCTTAAGGGCAAGCCAAAGTCCTGTACTCCTCCGAGAAATAATGACAAGACAGTTGAGGCTCTGTTGTTGGACAAGCACCGTAAGTATATAATAGTCCGGCTGAAGCCATCCACACAGCCATGAAAGACCATACGCCACCTGACCAGCTTGTGGTTGCCATCAAAATGCCTGTTGGGAAGAAAATATATACTTAAAGAAAAATAAATATATATATCTATATCTATATAGATATATATATACATATATATGTGTGATGCACACACACACATACATATGTATAGATGTACTTGTTTTCCTTATACAAAACATATACTTACCATAATTGGTTAGGGGCTTGAACACTATAGACTCTTCGACGTATAGCAAGACGACGTCTAAATGATCGCCCAATAGGGTCCACTTGATGCAGGCTCTGTCTAACCCGCCAGCGCTGAATCCTCAAGCCACGTGATCTGAGGCTTCCAAGAATGTATGCTTCGCCTGCATTTGGAGTGTTCTGTAGTATATTAGTTACAACTCTGTCCAGGTCTTGAGTTGACAATACACAATACATTAATGGCTCAACTCCCAGTCTTTGTCTGTGTCTGTACAGTGTTCTTCGACTAATTCCAAAGCATGATGCAATTCTCTGCCATGACATACCGATGGACACACAGTGAGAAATTTGTTCAGTGGCTATACTGTATCTGGGCCGTCCTGGATTGCCAGTCAAGATTGTTGGAGGTGTCAAATTTGTGGTCACTTCAGTGGATCTCTGTCTGGTCTCATGTTCATGCAGCAAGTTGCGAAAGCATCTATACAATGATCCTAGAAGGTTACTGACATCCCTATCATCACACACAGCTAGAAATGCGGATAGAGTTTGAGTATGCTCATTAAGCTCTCTATAAAGCCTCTCCTGTTGGAAATTGTCAGCCTCCTCTCTTTGCAGCCTCTCAATGCATTGCAGAGCACTAGTAAAAAAAACGACAACATCCTCCTCATTGCCTCTCACTTCAAAAAATAAAGCTTGGACTTGAAAAACGAAGAATATCAGATGAACATACATTGTGGTTGAAGCCTAGGCTGAAGTACTTCAAACTCAGCAAAAATACATGCAATTCCCTGTGTGGAGTCTTCCTGTTTCTGTCAGATGACAGGAAGGCCTTCCTGTTGACCAGTAAACAGTACTGTATTCAGTATTGGACTGTTAAAGTTCACAATTCTATATCAGAGTATTGCAGTAGTGTATAAGAGCATTTTACTAGTGTGTGTGAGAGCATTTCAGTAGTGTATGTGAGAGTATTTCACTAGTGTGTGTGAGAGCGTTTCAGTAGTGTATGTGAGAGTATTTCACTAGTGTGTGTGAGAGTATTTCAGTAGTGTATGTGAGAGTATTTCAGTAGTGTGTGTGAGAGTATTTCAGTAGTGTATAAAAGAGCATTTCAGTAGTGTGTGTGAGAGTATTTCACTAGTGTGTGTGAGAGTATTTCACTAGTGTGTGTGAGAGTATTTCAGTAGTGTGTGTGAGAGCATTTCACTAGTGTGTGTGAGAGTATTTCACTAGTGTGTGTGAGAGCATTTCACTAGTGTGTGTGAGAGCATTTCAGTAGTGTGTGTGAGAGCATTTCACTAGTGTGTGTGAGAGCATTTCAGTAGTGTGTGTGAGAGTATTTCAATAGTGTATATAAGAGCGTTTCAGTAGTGTGTGTGAGAGGCAATTCTGAATAATGTCCCTGACGGCCCCTCATAACTCCTGTCAGTCCCTCATCTTCAGCGACCACTGCCACCAAAGCCACAGCTTCCTCCTGGGACACCTCAAACTCGTCCTGGGGAAAAAGAATGTAATTACTATCTGTGAGGAAGAATTTGAGAATAACAACACTTATAGATTTGTAACCCCTACCAGATTTTAATATGCAAGTGGAAGCAACATAAAAAAAAAATAAAACAGGCAAATGTGCCAAGATGGCGCCACAGATGGTGGCCACGGTATTGCAGTACTATAGTATTTTAGTATGTTCTTATTATGTTTATTGTAAATATCTAATGTTGTACCTGTACATAAGAGAGCACAGTTAACCCAAGCTATATTCCTTGTGTGTAAGCATACCTGGCCAATAAATCTGATTCTGATTCTTTAGTAAGTTACTATGAAACCGTTCCTACTGTCTAAAATAAAGCTGATAACTTCACACAGGAATTGTATGTTTTTGTACAATATTTTTTCAAATTAATATGGTGCAACTGTACAAGTTACTTTAGCTGGAACATAAAGGGTTGATGAAAACACAGACCTAAAGAGTGAAAGGACATAAACAGTGATAACTGATAACAGTTAACTGCTCAAAAGGAACGTTTATGGCAGTTTCTAATAACTATGTTCAGTGATGTTTCAGTTTGAAGTTTTGAGGTATGGACATTGTAAGAGGATAAAGAATTACCGTGCAAGTCTTGAATATGTCTGACGAATCCTCTTTCAGGTACAGTGTTAGGCCGGCAAGGGCTGCTGTTCTGGCTGCAGTGATGTTGTTCTTGTCCTTTTGAACAAAGACACAGAATACATTAGCTGATGTTTAAGTCAGCTGTTCACATACATTTTCAATGTAATGTAATGAAAATGTGTTCACCTGTTCTTCATATGCTGTCACAACCTCCTGCAGCTTATCTCCAAAACTCCCAGTCGTCTTCTTCTTGTACAATTTCAGCAGCTGTGATGTGTATTTATCCAACGCAGAATAAAAGGAAAACTGCAGATTTTGATTGGTAATCCGATGGAATTCGCAGTAGAGCTAGATAGAGAAACAAACAAACCAATTACCAAAATGACCTGGATTTGATAATAATCAAAACTGTAAACTGGGTCAGGTACTGTTGTATATAACATTAACTTTTTCGACAGATTTATCTTATTGTCTTGTCAGCTTTTTAAGTGATGTTTTAAAGTTGAGAGTTTTCTACTCACCTGGGCTTCACAAAAGAGTGCAGGCCATCTGTCCCTTAGTTCAGCAATCGGAGGAGAAGAATTGATGACTTCTTCCCGCCTTAGTGAAAAGGTACGCTGCATTTGTTGGTTGATGAGAAGCATGTCTCTTTCAGCAGAAGTCTTCTTGAACTCCTCCACCATGTTAAGCCTCAATATCTCCAGTGTGTCCTTTGTTTCACCAGAGGGATAATTGGGAAGGAAGTTCACTTCTCCTCTTCTTGGTCTTTTGATGTTTGCCCTGGAAGGTGTGCCATCTGGGTTTGTCCTGCTACGCTTGCCTGCATTTACAGCCACATCTTTTATACCAGCCCTGCAAAGTTTGGTCCTGTAGTTGCCCATCTTAAAGCGAAGGCTGTTCTTCCAACCCTCACACCCAGTTTTGGAACCTTGTTCTTTGAGACAGGGGTGTTTCCTGACTAAAGCCTCTGCAGCCTTGCCAATCTGTGAGGTACTAGGATAAGCTTTGTGCTTGTATATTTCAGCTGCCATGACATCAAGTATGTTGTGTTTTTGATCTCTGGTCAATCGGAGACATTTCCCTTCTCTCTCAAATACAGAGTTGCCTTCTCTCAGAGAGTACTCTACCTCATATGAGAATGTTGGAACAATGAAGACTTCTGGCCACCGGCAAAGACGCTCAGGTGATTCAGTATTGTCACGCAGTAACACTGTATCATCCGTGCTCATAGAGGACTGATCTGCCTCAATGAGCCTCACTACTTTAACTGTTGCCTTGGATGGCAGGTCCTCTATGTTCACTAAATTGCATAAAGCATTGTCAAAATCTGGATCTTGAAACTGAAGCCGGAATTCATACATCAGGTTCAGTTTACTTTTCACCTCAGATATGAGGGCATTTATAGTCTCAGGACGAGAGCGCAAAATTAGCCTCTCAGCATTGACATCGTCAAGGATGACCCTAAGTTTGAGGACGTCAGATTCTTCCATTTTCACTGTGTTAGAGGAACCTGTAACATAAAACACAAAAAACAACTGTATTTCCTGTCTCTTTGTTTTTAAAAGCTACCTACATGGACAACACATAACGTTTTGTCACTTGTAGACTGAGCCAGGGTAGCATTTTATAGTCCTGGGCAAAGCTTAAAACAAACTGAAGTTTTTAGCTCAATTTAAAGACAAGAGACTGATAAGAATATGTTTTCACATAATGGCAAACTCTGTATTTCAAAGTAAGAACAGGTTTACATATCATGAACAGATCATGGTGTGTGAGATAAGTTAAAATGTAAACTTACTCAAAGACGACTAACCACGTGGGATAAAGACATTACCTTACAGTATGTTGTCCTGGGTGTCAGGGTGATCTCTACTGGAAAAATGATGGAAAGGGTCTGAGATCTTCCTCCCTTAGGTCCCAGGGGGAAGAGGAGGATGTCCTCTGGTGTGATGCGGCTATAACTATGTGACTGTAAGAAAATGTTTCGTTGTTAAAATGAGCTTGCCAGAGACTTTGTAGGCACACAGTGGCATTTGGTCAGTCAACTGCAACACAGGTTTCACTGTATGACCCTTGTTTGTATGATCGTTTAGATGATACGAGCGCAGATGTTCAGTATATTCGGTGTCATAGTCTTTCAGTAAAAAGATGATGTCATTTCGGATTAGGAATATGTTCCTGATCTCTTTAAACTCAGGCAAGGCAGCATGTGTCCCGGTGCAAACAAACATGCCAGTCACAAAGGTTGTGCCCTCAATGGTTACCTGTTTTGTGCGATAAACACTGCTGCTGCCTGTCATGCTGGATATTAACCCATGAGTATCAACAGGCAATGAGTCAACATAGACTGACTCCACTTTTGAAGTCTGTACTGAAGGCTTAAAAAAACGTGGTGAAGACAAATAAAAAGCCATCATGCTCTGGTGTCTCTCTGCCAAAGTTTTTAACACATTTTTGTAGTTATGAGTGTCATGAACTATTTTCTTGAAAATTTTGTGCTTCCCCTCAAATCTCATTGTCCAGAGATGCACTAGTGGACCAAAACATTTTATGAGATGCGGATAGTGCTCAATAAAATGGTGCTTTGGTCTTAATCTTAAACTGGGCAAGACTTCTTGTAGCAACTGCCTGTGATCTAAAATCTTGCAAGCCATGTACTGAATGGTTTCATCAGTAAAGCTATGAGACACAGCCAGTTCTACAATATCTTTTAAATCCATTAGCACCTCCCAGAATTTGTCTCCTTCTGGAACTCTGGAGCCAATGAGAAGAGGAAGCAGCCTCAGCAGAGTATGGTTCTCATGTCCATTCCCACCAATTGTTCCTCGAGTGACAAAAGTTTGAGGAATTGGGTGAGGACGATCAACCTTGTCAGAATGTTGATAGGGAAAAAACAGTATTGCTCGATTCAGCTCCTCCAAAGTGAAATATTTTTTTGCAATCATACCTTTGAGACAATGCGCCAACTCAACAGGAATCACACCTTCAAACAGGTCATGCAGGACATCAGGTGGAAATCCTGTGAGAGGATGAAAATATTTGAGATGGTCAGAGAGAACACAACTGCGTTTAACACCATAACTCTGTTCAGTGTCACCTTTCTGAATGTCTTGAACAAGAATGTCATGCAGATCTTTGGTTCTCAGGTTAACACCAGTGACTGCATCTGATGCTTGCATTTCAGTCTGGGTGGTAAGACAAAATCTGCAGAAATATGTAGACCTGAAGCTCTCATTGAAGCCAGCTAGCGCATGGGCAGCAAGGTTATCAGCTGCAACAGAGAAGACTGTACCTTTGACACAGTCACCAAAAGCCTCAATATAGACACCCACCTCTTCAAGAGTTTTTAGGTCCTTTAAGAGGGGTGCAAAGACCTTTGAAAATCCAAATTCCCGAACATCATTAGAATTACACAAAAGAGCAAGTTGAGTTGAATGGAGAGCTGAACGGTACTTTGCTGGCAGGTTACCTAATGTCCAATAAACTGCGCATACTTTGTGTATTTTTCTTGATGTTCCCAGAGGGTTTGCGATTTCAAAATCATCAACATACAGAATTATTGATAACTTCTGACCCTCTTCTGAGAGAAGCTTATTTTCCTGGTAGTAGGAGCCGTCGCAGTGCGACAAATACTGTCCAGGCAACTTAGAAGTGGTTTCTTGGACTTTCTCAAGTACATCTGTTTTTTTTTAACAACTGTTGCAAAGTACTGAGAATAGGTACATACATAAAGGTATGCTTTGACGACTCAATCAGGTATTCAACAGGCCTAATAAGTGGAAACTTTTCTTCATAAAATGTTTTCCTCCTTTTGGCGGTTGACAGGGGTCCTTCAGCTGTAACTGACGTATGCAAAACATTACTCTCCGATACTGCACGGACTATCCCACTCACAAGTGTGTCAGTAAAGGGGTAATTACTTTTTTCCATTATTTTGATAACAGATTCCCTGACAAGAGGCTCTGACAGCAAAAATAACTGATCAATATGTTCAATGATTTCCTGTGTTGCCCTCTGTGACACATGGAGAACAGTTTGCATTTTTAAGAAAAAAGCAGCCAGATTGAATTGTAACTGCTCTGCTAATCTCTCATTGCTACCTCCTGCTACAGAGGTAGTTTCACTTTTATCCGACAGTTCAACTGGATCCTGTTCAATGTCACTATCCTGGGAGACATTTACTTCATTTTGCACCATAATGTCATCATAGTCACAGGTATTTCGATGTTCTCTGCATCTGTGTGCATTGAATGTGGAGTACACATTTGTTTTAAACGTGCAGGCCCTGAATGGACAAGGAACGGTTTCTTTTTTCCTTAAATGCCCCCGAAGATGTATGAACATTTCCCTCTCAGCAAACGGCTGTTTAAAATCGCAAACAGGGCAATGAAATGCCCTGTTTATAGTCGAATCAGTCGTGTCCCCATCTACCTTGCTTTTCCCTGCATGTATTCTTGACAAGTGTACCTTTAGTGAATTAAAAGTACTAAATGTACACATGCAGCTGTTGTAGAGGCATGGTAAATGGGAAACTGTTGAATACTGACCATGGTAGAGTCTGTAGTGTCTCAGTAACTGAATTTTTAAGTTACTAGAAAAAACGCACAATTTACATTTCCACATACTGACAAATCAACTGCTAAAGCGTAAAACCGCCACAAATGTGATCAATTTCAAGGAAATGCACTTGGTTTTCTTGCCAATTCATACCAACTTCGACGAAACTGCCAAAACAACGCCGAGTTTAAACGTGAAAAAAGCGCGAACATTTTGCTAGCTTACCAGCAGTAACTGTAGCATAGGAAAGCAGAAAAGCATGAATCAACTCACCCTCAGATAATTTAAAAGGCATGCAGTTATTAAAAAAATGATTTACTTTCGAATCACTAAAGCTTTTATCGAGCTTGCAACCTATCGTCACTTGCTAACATTTCAGCCAAACTACATAATGCAATGCAAAGCAAAACAAAATAGAAGAGAGCAAAGTTACCTCAAGTAGACGATAAAACGGCTCCCCGGCTGGGTAACGTGTCAAAAGTTAGCCAATTTCGGCGAAAAAACAAGGGTATACTGTCCTGGAGTTGATGCTAACCATTAAAAGATGTCCAAAAATATTCCGCTCCGTCTCCTCTCTTTGTCGTCGTCGCTGCTGTGCGTGTGAAGAGTGAAGACCTGGCCACGAGTTGAAATCATAGACTGTAGGGTTGAAAGGGGCGTTCACTGCTCACATTAAAAAAACGAAAAAACGAAGAAACAGGGTTTCAAATAAAAACGGAGGGCTAGTACAACCACAACCACAAAGATCAGCCCAAACGTGTCATCTCCTCTGTTTCTAATGTGTGAGTGCCATGTGCATAAAGACCACAACGTGAACTGGCAGGGTCACTGACATCATTTTGGCAAACGGGGTTTCCAAAATATGAACGAGAGCATAGCGCCTTTGAAAGGCTACTATTTTGTTTGAGACAAAAAATAGGCTACATGAATAAATAGGCTAAGTTAAGCGAAAATATGTTTCATAAACTTATATTGCTTTATGTGCAAATTTTCTGTGATTTACTTTAAATCTTTACATTGCAATCATTCAAATTACGTCACAGTAATTATTTGTTTGAATTGGGAATTGCATAATCAACAGAAATAATTAAAAATAATAAAAATAGCCATTAAAAATAATTGCAGAAAGTGTAGCATTAATTGTCTAATAAAAATGATATAGATACACTTAAGATACATAAGTCAATGAAACACACTGGAATAAATAACTTGTACTTAAAATGTTCCATATTTGAGCAGTACTCAAAACAAAAGAGTTATTCCATCAATGATACATTTTTAAGTTCAGTTAATTAAGGTGAATGAGTAACACCAACGATTTGGAGGATTTAAGTTATGTTTACTTAATTCATTTAGTAAGATGTACTGTTAGGTTTTACAGTGCAATATTGATCTGCCAATCTGGAAGTCGTTTGATTAGGTTTACATTGTTAACTTGAAAAGAGGAGCAATATTTACTAAAACAGCTTTTAGATGAAAGATAGTATTTGAAAAGTATCACAGTAGAGAGGTGACACATTGGGGAGGTTATTTTTTCATCAACATTCTTTAATCTTGTATCCAGTTACATGTAAACACAGAACAAGACTAAAACCGTTTACATTGTAAGGGACATCGGGGGCTAATGGTGAGGTGAAGTTGGTCTGTCCCTCTGTCAGTAGTGGGAGCTTGACATGCCGATGTTACTTCGTCAGATGTTAGTTTAGGTGTTGTGCCTTTAGTGCTTCTCAGAGGTGTCAAAAGTATTTACATTCATTACTCAAGTAGAAGTATAGGTACAAGGGTTTAAAAAGACTTCTGCAGAAGTTGAAGTATCAACTCAAGCTTTTTACTCAAGTAAAAGTGTCAAAGTACTGGTTTCCAAACTACTTAAAGTATAAAAGTAAAAGTAATGTAAGGGGAAAAAATGCCATTAAGGACAAAAGCTTAGGCTGCGCCACAGGGGCCTATAGTGCACGACCCCACCTCCCAAAAAAAACATGTTTCTAAAGGCCATAATGACTATAATGTTATATTAATATGTTAATGTTGAAATATTTGGGTTGCACCTGTTTCAGCCGCATTTATGCTCATTGAAAATGAACACATTTTAGTACAATGCAGATACATTAAAGAACCATATATGTGTACTACTGGGCATTAACGTGTTTCATGGAGCGAAAAATATGATGACTAGTGGCCTATAAGTATTGTAATGGTTCAAAAAGTCAAACTTCACAGGCATGTTATCAAAAGCCTTTATTGCAATGTCTATGTACATAAATGTGTTTTTTTTTTAAAGATGACAAGCTGGAATGAAAACGAGCCGAAGTGAAACAGGAGTAACAAGGCTATTTTATTCAATGTAAGGAATAGAAAGTACAGATAATAAGTAAGGTAACGAAGTATTTGTACTTCGTTACTTGACACCTCTGGTGCTTCTATAACACAATATGAGATCACAAACACACACACACACACACACACACACACACACACACACACACACACACACACACACAAGCACGCACACACACACACACACACACACACACACTCTGGTACACCTGCTTTACACTAATGTGGGGTTCACTGCAAAAAGTACAAAGAGAAGGTGATGACGAAGGTGTGTTACAGGGCTGTTGTGGAATCTCAATGCAAAACAGGACCAAGTCTCAGTGATCATTGGTCAGGTTATGATATTTACACATTGGCACCTTGCTTTGGATATACAATCAGGGTTTACTTTGTTTAAAACAGAAACATAAACATGAGGGAAAATGTCCAGTACATGAAACCCCTGACTATACAATGGCAAAATATTTAAGAGCTTGGCTTAGGAAGTAGAGATGATGGCAGGCTACAAAATTATACAGACTACCACAAGCATAACTCCTCATCTGTTTTCTTCATGTCTTCCATCGGTCGACACAACTCCTCTCTGAGGAAACGAGCAAGACGGTGAAAATGAAGCATGGTCAGGTGACTCGGTTGCAGCTGCTCCTGTCTGTCTGCAGGTTTGAGAGGGATAATAACAAGTGAGATTGGTGCCAGCAGGCAGTGTTCCTCATGGAGAATCTGCTTACTTTGTGGCAGCAGCAACACACAGTCAGAGTGTGTGTTGTCTCCCTGCTGTGGCATGATGAGAAATAATGCAAATGCTGCTGGCAACTGCGTCCCAACAATGCTGTGTTTCAATAAGCCTAATAACTCAAGACACTTAAGACTTTCCCACCTGGAGATGGTGTGAAGGCTGTCATGTGGCGTAGAGATGGACATGGTGGGGTAACTTCAGAATTGTTTTATTGAACAAATCTGCAGGGAAGGTCAGCAACAGGGCAAGCTGAGGTAGGAGTACACAGTGCTTCACAAGTTTTCCCATGCCTTCTGGAAAATTCCCTCCTAAGCACAGAAACATTTTTCAGGATGAGACTGAGCAAAGCAGCTGATTGGCAGGTTGAAATCAGTTTTTTAAACATTCAAAGTTGGCCATCAATCATTGTGTCAGCTATCTTTCTCTCAACCATTCTCTATCATGCTTTCTCCCTCATAAGTCTGCCCTGTGGAGTAACATCAACCAATTAATCAATAACATGTCACACACACATGCACATTATATGAGGTAATAATGGAACATAATTCTTGATGTGCAGAGAATAAAATAAAAGTCTGATAGACACGTTCCCAGAACAACAGCTCCTGTGTTAAGCAGGCTCACTCTAACACTTACAAAATGCTATATGTCTATTGGCAGGAAACACTGATGAACACAGCAAATAGAAAAATGATTTAGGACCCTATATATATGAGGACCTCAGGATTTTTATTACAGCACTATACTTTCCTATTGATTAAATAACATTTATTTGAGCTACAGTGTAACGTGCACTAAATCCTTGAGTGAAATTACTCAGAGCAATGTGTCCGCCGTGATATAAAATCAATCGTCAGCAGGGGAAGGAACTGCTGGAGTTAATGGTACTGCTTTTTAATTTAGTTTATAAATGCTGCAAACGTATGTCCTTATTAAATCTTTTTACACCTTTTCAAAGCATTCACCTGCTTTTTGGATTTATTACTTTGATTCCTGTTTGATGCAAAAGACAGGATTCCTAGAGAAATAATAATAGAGCTATTTCCTTTATTGTTTTCTTTGCACTGGAAGCAACAGCATTGTGTGGAAGAGAAATAAAATGTCTGCTGAGCACTGGAATCAATCTTTTTCAAATGCATGGAGAAATATTTCAGAGCCCCTGGCTGTCTGTTATAGTCTACAAACAATAACATTACTGTGTGAGAGAGTATGCTTCTTAGTGCTTCTGCAGGTGTGTGTCTACAATATTTAACAAGGCTTTAAATAATTAAAACAACTAAATGGGAAACTAATGGCTCCCACAGGTTACTGGATTCTATCAGAACAAGAAAAACACCCTAGCAGGATTCATTCCACTCTTTTTATCTCTGTTTGTGTTTGTTTAGAGGTTAAAAAACCTCATTTTGCATTTTTTCCTGATTTAATCTAATCAAAAGTGCTCAGATTTTTTTTAAAGGAAAGCCTCTTTACTCTTTCACAAGCATTAGCCATAACTGTGTGTCAAGATTAGATTTTTTTTAAATACATAAAAATCACATCTCCACCAAGTTGGCCCTTCATTTTGTGAGCTACTCTCTCCATGCTGCCCGAGCTGGGTTTCTTCTTGAACCTCTGGCTATCCAGTTATGGCCCCTATCAAGCTCACACACGTGCAAGTGCAGTATTGACTCGCCCTGAGCCCTGATAACATCTCTATTTAATCCACAACCACCTAGTTTGAGAGAAGGTTTAGTAAATGAGGAGGGAAAGAAGTAGAAGCTGACACTTCTCCGATCTCTCTCTCTGTCTATGCTCTGCCTTTTATCCTTTATATTTCTCTGCTACATTAGTAGTCTCTAAACACAGCTGGTTTGGGTAAAATCAGAATTAGTTGAGAGAATTTAGAAAAGCTACAGCTAAAGGGCAGAAGCTGATGTGAAGCCAGGATGATGGCGGAGTTTGGAGAGGTTGTGGGAGTCACTTTGAGGCTGCATTCAAGGCATGCTTCAAAACTCAGAGACGGGAGGAGACTGGATTTGAGAATTAAGTAAAGAAAACAAAAACATCTCAGTAACCTTGTCATTTGATGCTAATGTTTGCCCTTTTCAGCTGTGACGGGAGCCTTTCAGATGGCCATATACTGCCATAAAGTTTAATGTCAACCTCCAAAGGTTGTCATATGTATTTCAGTTGCTGTGAGAGTTTTTAGTCTGAAATGTTACAGATTCTTTATTCCAAGGCAAAGCCACCTCTGGCCTATCTTCACATAAATATCTTTAGTAAAAAATAGCATGATTTGCATCTCATTTCCATAGTGTTGATGTTAGGAAGAAAATACATGTCTAACATGTCAGAGACTCTAAGAAAAGCAGCCTCATAGAGCAGCTTGTATAAGTGGAAAAACTCAGGTTGGAGGGATTTTACATGACAACTTTGACAATCCCACATGACATATTGTCAACACTCTTTTACAGGCTGTGTCGCATTTCATGTAATTTTAGAAATATACAGCTAGCTCATCTACATATACATACTAAACTTGTATCACACAACGCAGCTTGATTATCAAAATCTGATCAAATTAGCTTTTCATTTTTCAACAAAACCGAAGAAGGTTTTGTTTTTTTCACATCTTTTTATTAGGTTTTTGCAGACAATACAAAAAGATGTCGCACAAGAGTGGGAATAAGTCAGAGTATCTGCATAGAATAGAACAAAAAACCCCAGTTAAACAGAAAAACAAGACAATAGAAAATAAATCCCTGTTACCCTGCCAACCCTCACCCTGCCAGCTTCCTAAGGTAGTTGTCTATTAGCGACCATCTTATTATAGATACTAGTAAACAATAGAAGTAGACACAGAACATACATAAGTATGTGCAGTTCAAGTAGGGTTTGGTTTTATCAGTATTTATTTTTCCTCTTTATCCCTTACTATTTGCACATCACACGTGTTACCTTCTATTACAAAAGTAGTTAAGGAGTATCAGCCTTTAGTGCAATGCAGAGTTGTTGTTTGTGTTTAAACATGAAATGCCTCTGTAGTAATTGCTGCTTGTTTACTTTAGCCTTTAGTTGGGATCTGTCAATAGGAGTTCAATGCTACCTGATGAGAATTCAGGGCTACTTTTGTGTTCTCCGTCAAAAAGTATCTCCCTGAGTCACAGCACTGCATGCTGAACTAGCAGCACAGCTTCCTCTGTGTAAACAATGAGTGCCCATGATTGCCACATTCATCAGTCTGATGAATGCAGATGATGGTCAAGGCTGCTTTGTTCCATTCGTTACGACCTTGTGCCTGTAGTCCATTTGAATATGAATCCAAACAAACCGGTGTTATGCAATACAAGGATGAACAACTCTGCTGTTGGCTAGACAGCAAAACTGAAGACATCTTTCCCATTCTCTTGTCTATGAAAGCATTATGAATAATGCAGCAAGCATGAGGAATGGAAGGTGGGGAGCAGACGCCAGTTTGAGCTTTAAACATAAAGGATTTGACATCTGAGTGAACACGGGCTGACTGTAGATCTCTTGACAAACACAGCTTTCACATGAGTCTGATTGTTGGCATGGCTGGAAGCCAGCCACTTCAACTTGCCTTAGTGGGTTGAAAAATTATGGCTTATGTACATCTAAAAAGTATAGGTTGGTGGTTAGTATGCACCACAAATGTTCTTGTACACATGGCTGCAGGTTGCTACAAGAAACCGACATTTTGACTTACCTTTTTTTGATGTCATATACTTGCTCAACTCAGCTTTATTTGTATAGCATCTTTCATACATAAAAGCATGCAGCCCAAAGTGCTTCGCAGAAGAACCAGACGGAGAATAACAGAAAAGGGTAAAATCATAAAAGACTGAAACAAGAAAGGAAATGGTCATCATAAAAAAAGAGCACAGAGAGGGTTTGCGGTTGTGTCAGCACAGCTGGACAGCTTCATGCAGAAGACAATCCTAGCTGTGCTGATATTCAGTACAACAGCACACCATCAAGTGTTACACTGCTTTTAATCAACAGTTCTAACAGTTGCACACATTACTAATCAGTAGGGATGTAACCATACCCTCAACCCGGGATTCAATTTGAATCCCGATTTTGGTTCACAATACGATTCCCTCACCATTGTATAGCGATTTTCAACAAAACTCAGAACTCAAAATTTAGATAACTATTATTTTATTTCAATTCTCAGATATGGACAGTTGCAATATATATTTTTTCTCTTCTATAGATTTGTAAACAGAGTAATCCTTTTTCATTTTTAAGCTGTGTTGTAACTCAAATAAAACCACTGCACACTGAAATTACCGTACAAAAATACCTTGTTGGAAAATTTCAGAAGTTATAGAGAAATGGAAAGTGAACAATTCCCAAATGAAAGTATTAGATATTAAAACAAATAAGGTAAATCTCTTTAAATTAGGGATGTACATTTCAACCCGTGATCGATCTTTGGAAATGTTAACGATCAATTATCATTTAATCATTAAAAAAAGTGGATGTTTTCCATGTCAAAAATAAGGTAAAAAAAAATGTTCTCCCTTAAATCAAATTTTCCTTCACGACACAATGTATATTACTGACGGCATTAAACAGCTAAGGACCATATTGAGGTGTTCAAAATGTTAACACGCTGAATATCAACGTGAAGAGCAGGCTTATAATCTCCACGGACGCATGGTCATAGAGTGAAGACTCAAACTTCAGCATGTGGATTTACTGCAACAGGACAACTGAACCGAATCATATTTTGGACTCACAGTGTCCAGTTTTCTGTCTAATTGTTCTTATTGAGAAAAATAAGCATGTGAAGGCGGTCATATGTCAGCCGGGAGCAAAACCGGGTCAGAATCAATCCGGCGGCGGAAAAAAAAAGTGCTCATGGAGACCTGTCACTCAGCCGCAGCCCCCAGCTGAGCATCTCCGCTGTGTACAGTCAGCTGATTCTGAAACATGCTTTAAACTTAAAACACCTCCACTCAGCGAGTGACGAGAGAGCAGCGCAAGAGACTTAATAATGTTGAACAAGCGGTGTATAATGCAGATAGCTCCTTCTACTGTTTAAAAATAATATCCTAATACAAATTGAATCGATTTTAATCCACCCTTATTTGTATCGATTTTTTACTGTCTTGCGATATATCGTTACATACCTACTTATCAGTTATAAGCAACAGCAGGCTACTACAAACCCCTATTCTTCTACTACACCCGATTCAGCCTTTTCTGACACCAACATTTCAGTCTTAAGAGAACAGATGGAGAAACAGTATCCTCATTAAACTTTAAAATGGACCTGTGTGTCACAGTTGTTATTGACATGTTTGTATTGTTTCTAGGCATAGTGAAGAATAAGCAACATCCCTAGTGCAATGGGGGGTATTCAACCCCTCAATCCAACAGACACACATATACACACATACATTATATCTATGCTGGCAACATGTACAGGTGTATCTGGTTACTTTAGGTTTTGAGGCTACATTCTGTTGCTAAAGCCTGTCTCTATAGTGCAGCTGACATTACCTTTGATGGTAGATGCATTATGTGCACATTTCAGGGAGGTGATGCATAGACAGTATAGAGGGGTCAGTTTGCTGTAGGCTCTGCTGCACTGATAAAATAATATCAGCCTGACTCTTATTTTAGATTAGTCTATGAGAATCTAGAAAGGCTTCTCTTTGTATCAAACTACATAAAGTTTGACTGGATTTACCTTGCTCGACATTGCACATCCTACCCTGTAACCATTGCATATGCACACAACTGATATTGATGCTGAAGCAACATATCGTGCAGCCTTAACTGTACTGCAAATATAAGTGAAGTGTGTCCTTGAGGAATTGTTTTATTTACTGTGTTTGGTGTTGGAGTGTGCTGAAGACGGCAGCCACCAGCAGGAAGTGATGTGCCAGCACCTATAAATCAGTCTGAGTTACAAAATACACTCAGATTTCACCAAAGTTGTAACACATTTAAAATCACGTCATTGCCGATACATGCTCACTCCAAAGCAAAAAAAATGACTTGACTAAACTGAACTTTACGCTGTGTCTGTGTGTTCAGCCTGACACCTGCAGAGCTCCATTGCACCCTGGCGAGCAGACTTCCACATCATATCTAAGTGAGCCCTGTTGTATATGTGCACTGCTGTGCAGTTTTGACCGGCGGCGCTGGAAGCCCTGCAGCTTTTCAGATTAGGAATTCGCCTCACTTGCCTGATAATTACATGCTGATTTTAACGGTTGTTTTTGAAGAGCCAGCCATTCTTAATGAGGCCTCAGCCAATGCCTTAAAGCTTTCAAATTGGAGCTCAATCCCTCCTCACTTAAGACATTTGCTTCCTTAATTTAAATTCAGACGGCTAATACTGTATTACCTAATGCTTTTAATGGAGATACCAAGTACGACTCAGAAGTGCACAGTTACGTGATCGGCTCTATTAGTTTGTTTGAAGAAAATGTCACAACTGTAGGATTTATTTGTGAACATATGGTCTGAATTATGAAAAATACACAGCAAATACTGTATTTGTGTCATACTGTACAGAAATATGTTGTTTCCATTAATGTAATGTTTACAATATCACTTTAAGATCCTCCGTATGAGGATGCATGTATGCTGGATAAGTACTTCCAAAAAACAAACACAGAACATTTGGGCCGTGATGATTCTCATAATCACATCTTGTGTTGATTAATTTGAGGATAATCAAGTGATTAGATAAGTAATTTATGCAAGAGCAAGGATAAAGAATAAATTAGTTTGTCTCTTCTACAATGAAGAATGATTGTTTTCCCAGTACAAAAAACAGTGAGTAGGGAATTTTCCTTTTCTCTCGTTGAGTTTGATAAAATATTTTATTTGTAGTTTGAAGACAAGAATGATAAATTAATGAATATTTCAAAAACAAATTATTTTTAATTCAAAGTGTTACATTCGATAGAAAACATGATTAACACAAATTTAAGTTTATCTAGCTAAATAGAAGTATCCAGTTTGTTTGGACAAAGGATGTTAGCATGGGGAGACTTCCCTTAGATTGAGCTTAGATTGGTGCTACAGCGACATGACAGACAGATACAAAAGCTGAATTCAATATTAGGTCGTTTATTTTATAAATGTGGTCCCACAGCACAGAAGTTGTAGTGATGTTGCTTTTTGTGTTTTCATTAAATACTAAGTGTAACCTGATTTATTGTCATTGGTGAAGTTTAACCTGAAAACCAGAGCCAGGAAAATAAGTTTCAAAATATTTATCTTCCTTCCTTCCTTCCTTCCTTCCTTCCTTCCTTCCTTCCTTCCTTCCTTCCTTCCTTCCTTCCTTCCTTCCTTCCTTCCTTCCTTCCTTCCTACCCTTCCGTCCATCCGTCCATCCATCCATCCATCCATCCATGCTCCCATCCATCCAACCTTCCTTCTTTCCATCCATCCATACTTCCATCCATCAATTTCCTTACCTCCTATCCTTCCATCCATCCATTCATTTCCTTCTATCCTTCCTTTCTCCGTGCCATCTGTCCATCCATCCTTCCTTCCATCCATGCTTCCATACCTCCATCCATCCATGCTTCCATTCTTCCATCTATCCATCCATCCATCCATTTCCTTCCTTCCTTCCTACCCTTCCAACCATCCATCCATTTCCTTCCATCCATGCTTCCATCCTCCCTTTCTCCCTGCCATCTGTCCATCCATCCACCCTTCCCTTCCATCCAATGCTTCCATTCCTCCATCCATCCATGCTTCCATTCTTCCATTCCTCCATCCATCCATCCATCCATCCATCCATCCATCCATCCATCCATCCATCCATCCATCCATCCATTCCTCCATCCATCCATTCCTCCATTCCTCCATTCCTCCATCCATGCTTCCATTCTTCCATCCATCCATCCATCCATCCATCCATCCATCCATCCATCCATCCATCCATCCATCCATCCATCCATCCATCCATCCATCCATCCATCCATCAGTGCTTCCATCCATCCATTTCCTTCCTTCCTTCCTTCCTTGCTACCCTACCATCCATCCTTCCACCCATGCTTCCTTCCTTCCTTACTTCCTTCCACAAGCATAAGAATCGACAATTCTTCTTCAGGTCCACACGTACCATCGTACACACTTACACACACCATACAACAAAACAAACCAAGGCATAAACAGCAGGCAGAAGCATCTCCTCTCAATAATTTACCAAAATACGTACAGAAGGTCTAAAACTGGTTATAATACATGTTGAAGTTGTCTGATAGTGATGCATTGCATGCTGCTTGTATCTAATGAAACTACATTTGAGTTTTATTGCAATTTCTAAAAATATTGTACAAAGAGCTCTACAGCCAATAAACACTTAACAACCAAATAAAAACACAGTAAAAGCAGCAGGGACACAGAACAGTAAAACATGTGAGTACAGTTACAGAAACAAAACAATAAGAAACCGTCTAATGAAACTTCAGTAGCTATATAAAGCTTGTGTAAAACTAATGAAATAGAATATCACTGAATTAGAATGTTATTGCTGAATAAAAGCAGGTTTGTTGAAAGTAGGACAGTTTCAGTGCTAACTCTTGCACTATAAGAGTAAGCTGCCCACTGGCCAAACACATCCTGGTGTTTGCAGTTGTATTATTTATTCCATCCTGCAGGCACAATAGACCTGTAGTCTTGGTTGTATAACCCTCCATGGGGTTAGGTAAGGTAAGGTGTGTTAGCACATGTAGCTAGTGGGGGTTCATCAAACCTGCTAACAAAAGGGATTTCTGTTAATATCCATATGCATACAATCTGATCTACATCAACACAAGCAAATCTCCCAAGACCAAACCTTATTAGCTCCCACTATGTCTTTCACCCATATTTCTGGCCAGTCGGTCTATAGCTCGATATGATGTGAACGAGTGCCATCAGCATCATTGTAGAGGGATCTCACAAGTGAATCGTACTTGACTATCATCATTTGATCTGAACTTACTCTTGTGTATGAGTGACCTTTTCAGGTATACCTTTGGTTCACTTCCCTCTGAAAACCTGCTGGCTTAACCTAGGTATTTTTCTTTACTGATACTTTTTCCTTTTGTTCGTTTGAAAAGTTTTCATTACTGCTTAGTTTTTTATGACATTTTTTTCACAACTTCACCAATACCACCCTGAACCCTAAGACATTTGGTGAGGATCAGTTCAACCTCCATCCACCACATATCAAGTCTTTTACAATGCCTTAAAAATAGACTTCAGAGATGATTCACTGACTTTATTGTAGTTTTACAGCTAATGGGCTCCAGCCACAGAGGCTTTTTCTTCCTTTGACTCCAGTGAGGGCTGGCGAGGTGGGAAAAGAGCTGGCAGATTTTTTTTATTATTGTTTGTAAAAATGCCTTGCGGTTAAGCTAAAAGAGAAAAAAGGGCTTGTATCAAAACAAGTTGCTTTTTATGGTGGCTATTAAGGAGACTTAATTTTGACATTATTCATTAGGTTTTGGTAGGCCAACTTGTTGGTGATATCAGGACAGAAAATGAGTATTGGAGCAAACTTATTATCTCTTCACATTAGATCTAAATATGAATTGTGTTGATACATGTCTGGATAAAAATTTTTGGGGCCATTGGGTAAATAATCCCAATTTAGACCTTTACTAAATTGTGAGATGTTTTAGTCTTTAAGATTCTCAGTAAATTGTACAATAAATGACCAAAAACAAATAAAACTGCAGTGTCAGAAGCCCGAAGGAGCCTCAAGTGGTGGTGCATTAACACATTTTTCCCAGTCTGATCTAGCATTGATTTGAATGCTAAATCTACGTACAGTTATAATCTTACTCACTACAAACAGTTTGCCTGACTATTATTGGAAAATGTTAGGACTACTTAATATTTTACTCATGTCAACAAATCCATGGTCACAAGTGTCCCAGCAGCCGGATAGTGTATTGGATTATTTTGGAACTACCTTCTCCATGTTCATGGGTGCAACAGTGGCTCATCGATGTTTTTGTTCAAAAAACCACAAAGAGCAAAGTATTACTTGGCTATGTCAGACATGGACGACACAGTAAGACCATTTATTTGTTGGTAGAGAACCCGTAAATATGATCCTCGATACTGTGCACTTATGAAAATGTATAATATCAGCCTCATCCTCTCCACATGCCACTGTAGTTACTTAAAACTATGTGAAATAAATAGATTAGACTTGTAAATAAATTGTATTAAAATGGTTGATAAAAAGATGGACAAATCATCATAATTGTTGCTTTTGCTTGAAAAAAAAGAGTAAGACTTTCTCGAGCCTGGGGCGCAATTGGCCTAGCATTTTAAGCACCTACCCTATGTACAGAGGCTGTAATCAGCATTGGTTGCTGGTTCAACTCCCGGCCATTTCCTGCATGTTTTCCCCACCTCCCTTCCACCTATATCTCCTGACTTTCTTCTGCTGTCCTATAAATGAAGGTAAAAATGTCTAAAAGAACAACTTAAACAGAAAATTTTATAATAAAAAAGGGCAAAAAAGGAGAAAAAATGCGTAAAGAGTTAGACAGATGAGTTGTAAACGTGTTATCGAATGGCAAAGTACAGGAGATAATAATGACAAAGAGATGCAACCCGTTTGACTGAAACGCATACTTCAGTGTCTGTGTTGTTTATGACAATCATCTGGTGTCATACAGAGCTCCATTCTTTGAGCTACTGTTACAAGAGTTACCCTCATAGCTCCTTGAAGTAGTGTGTTATGGTAGTTAGAAGCACTATAGCATGTTATATGCATCTTTTAAGCTGTAATTATTATAGCTACTTGTTTTCCACTTGGACTTGAGGTTATTTTTAAGTGATTTTAGCCTTTAAGGCACATTTTCCTTTACCACTCTGAAAGTAATATGCATCATAATAATACTGCTTCAAAATACACCACTGCTCACAGCATGTATTGTATAGGCTCAGTAGTCATGCAGATAGTATCTATATTTTGCATTTGCAAAGGCATACACACTGCCATTGCGTCCAGATATCAAGCCAGCAGCAGAGTCGTTTACAGCAGGGTTTGCTGCACTGAACATCAAGGAAAAAGCAGAGGGTGTAGAGATTTCACAGTTAAGCTGCTTTGTACCTTTGCAATAGAAGAGAAATGTCAACAGCCCTCTTGTGTAAATGTTAAGTGACTGTTGCCCGTGTTAATATTCATGTTTTATGTCGAGGGATTAATCTTAATCTTTAAAGAACCTTATGCCAACAGATGTTTTTGTTTAAGGCCAAGACACACAAACGGCCATTGATCTTTTTTATATGGATTTTAATGTTGTTAGAAATATAAGCAACAAAAATAAAAAGTGAAGTACACTTTGAAATATCTTCAATATCTTCCCCCTCCCACTCTAGAGCCTCATCAATTATGGAAGTATCTGGTACAGTGGAGGTGCAGCATGCAGTGAAGCAGCAACAGCAGTAGGAGACAGCCTTCTCACCGTCCCACAATCCACTGCTCCCATTATTTGAAGCCACGAAGGTTAACAACACCAAAACAACAGCACCAACCATTATAATTCAATAAATGCAGTCTACTGTGACACGGCTGTCTGCACAAGTGTTTGTTTAACTCTGTTAACGGATATCATTGAGAATCAATTAGGTTTGGTATTGAGAGCTGCGAGTGAGAGAGCAGGTGTCTGTTCAGTTTTGTAGCCCTACATTTATGTCTGGGTACATTAGCAGTCGGCATGATCTGGACTTTTTATTAATTCAAGGACATAACCCAATGATGTCAGAGTCGTTGAGCCTCTACATCAAGCTGCATTTAACTCCATTTATTATCCACTGTTTATATCACTGCACAATGAATATTATCAAGAGCAATTTCAGTTTATTACCCGAAGCATATTTTCTGCCGATTGGGTTTAACAAGGTAAAAACCTGTGACTTTATGAAACCTTTTCTTTTTTTTCTTTTTAAATTAGGACCTGAGATAAATTTAGATGGGGCTCGAAATTAACGTGTTTACTTGGTAGCACTGGTACTGCCAACTACAAAAAGTTAGGAGCAGCAGCAAATATTTAGGAGCACCATCACTACTATATACATGCTAACATTTTAATTAATTCTCAGAAATAAACGTTTTAACAATCAGACCTGATTGTAAATCCTTCTTTTTCACACACTTGTCCAAGCAGTTCTCATAATATCCAGTCCAACCCTACAATGGCCTCTTCCACCACCTCAGAGAGGAGCTTAGACAAATCTCAGTTAGACAAACCAAGCTGGGGTAAAGTAACGATCATTTTGAAAATGTAACCCTGCAAAAATGATTAACATAAGTATGCATCCAAGTTAGAAAACAGCCGTCACAAATACAAGACAGCAACATAATTACACAAAAAGGACAGTTTGTTATTGTTTTTTTTTCCGGGGGCTGGGTGGGTAACATATCAAAGTATAAAAACTAAACACAAAGAAATTAAACATTGAATGGATGGGGGAAAAAAAGGCTTTCAACTCAGACTCATGATTGGCTCCTCACACACCCTGAATAGAAATATTTTCTTTTTTTTTTATAAGTTAAGCCGGAGATCAACAGGATATGTGGGGAGAAGAGAGAGCGGGGGAACACATGCAGCAAATGGTAGAGGCCGGGAGTCGTACCTGTGATAAGGACTACATCCTCTGTAGATGGGGGACACACTTAGACCGATAGGTCAATGATGCCTCGGACAGAAATATCTTGCTCTTTTGACGCTAAATATCTTGTGTGTCTGTTTGTTTGGCTAGTTTTAAATTTTTGGGGGCTTTTTTTCTGGAAACATCAACAAGCTTTTCAGGAAATGATACTGTGAGAGTAAACTGTATCAGTACAGGCAAAAAAATCAAAAGAAATGTGCTAAAGAAGCTTAAGTGCTACTTATCATTGGGTTGGTCATCACAAGGAGAACCACATTCACATGTAAGCACTGTACTGTCAATATAAAAATGTTGATTATAGCCCCTTTTAATGTCTAGATAGCACTTAATATAAAACATTTTCCTGCGTAGGAAATAATAATAGCCATAGTTCCTCCATCAAAGTTTCCCTATGCTACATTCAGTGAGAATAAGAACATATAAAATAGTGCTACTTTTCTCGAGTCACAGATTTCTCTTGCCATGAAAAGTCCCCGCATCAACCACCACCCGCTGTGCCTGCTCTGCAGCACTTCCCCTGTTAGGTGGTATAGTCTGTCGCCTGTGTGAACCTCCTGATCAAAGCTCCAGCAGAACAAGGCTCAACACAGCGGGGCCAGATCCTCTCTCTGCAGCTATAACAAGGCTGAGAATGTGGGGAAATAACTTTGCTGTAAATCCTCCAATAAGTAAATAGATTGTTGTAAAAATAGAAATAAACTCATGGACCTGCACACATTGTACATACATACATACATACATACATACATACATACATACATACATACATACATACATACATACATACATACATACATACATACATACATACATACATACATACATACATACATACAGGTCAATAATTCCACATGCACTGAAATACTCAGGATAGAGGATATGGTTTAGTAGCTGTGTATGCTAGTAAAATAAAGTTGTTTCTGCACATATCGTGTTGCTTGATCTGAACTGACTTGTTTGATTTCTTTCTAAATCTTTAAAGATAGATCCTTTGTTAGAAAGTAATTACGTCTTGTGCATGTTGCTTCTTTTTAGGGAGTCCCAGAGCTTTATATTGAATTCACTTTGAAGCAGCAGATTGAATTTAGCACAAATAAAGACAATAGGCAGAGAAAACTCATTATAGAGGACTCTAAGTGGGCCTGATAAATGAGAGCTGTATTGTATATCAAAGAAATGCATCTGTTGTGATGCCGTCTGACAGCTTCATACAGTGATGTGGCTATTTAAATCGAGGTTATTGAGTTAATACATGGTGATGAGACAAGTCCTTTGAGAAACTGCTCTTATTCAAGATGCTTAGTCCTGATGTTACGATGTTGAGCATGAATTGGAGGAAGCTTGTTTCTGTCATTTGCTTCATCACTTTTAGGGATACCATTTCAAAATTCACACCCTGATTGGTTTGTTACCGTGAAGCAGTGTATTTCTTTTTCACATATTGTACCATGAGAAAAAAACTAATCCGTGTACCAGCAGTTTGAACAAGTCATAAAAGTGATTTGGCTGTCTCAGTCTTGTCTTTTCCAGAAAGCTTTTAACCCCGGTGATTAGCCTCTGCCAGCTCCCTCAAGTCTCTCCGACACCTCTTTGGGCTTTTTATCGCCCATTTGTTGCTTTTCATTCTGGATGCTCGGAGAAAAATCATCATTAGCTTGCACCTTATCTACTCTTTATTTTCCCCCTGCGATGAGCCTTGTCGCTGGGATTTGGCTGATAATGATTGGTGCAGCAGTGTAAGCTTAATGGCTTCTCTTTATCTTCAAAGGCTTTGATTCCTCATTGTTGTTGCTTAGCAGACAATTAAGGGGTAAAGGCCTTATTGGTGATGGATTTCTGTGAGTGTTTTTTAAAGTACACTGCTGAGCTGGAGCCAAGGTTTTAAAAACAAAGTGCAGAAAAAACTCTTGTTCTGTACTGTGCAAAAACATGTTTTTGATCTGTTTTTTTTTTTTAAAGATAACACTCATAGAAAACTTACTCAACTTTTCACTATTTGCACTGAGTCATTGTCAGAAGATAACTTTGAAGAAAAAAACTTAAAAGCCTCACTTTGACCGCAACATCAGACAGACTGGGCCTCATCAGAAACGTTTATCACACCTCATGTCTTCTCACTTGCTGCTTTAAAAGAAACCAAGATAAAAGCTATAAGTGTACTTAAAAATTGACTTGTTTGAGTCATCAAAGGTTGTTTGTCAGACCCAAACACTGAAATGAAAATCCTTTTCATTTCCAGTCCTGCGAACAAGACTAATTTCATTGATCAATTAATCCTTTTTTCATTATATGTTCACAAATAGATGTTATCTTATGACATGTTACTAATAAAGCAGTATTAATCTCCACCCTGTGGTACTCTTTTGAGAGAGGAGACTCAAGTCCACTAACATGCAAGTACTTTGCAGCCGTAGAAAAAATAAGTCCGTGGCACAAACCTCGATTGGAACTGACTGATAGGTGAACGGCCATCTGACTTGACTGGATGGAGGAGAAAGTGGGACAAAGGGAGTGACAGGAAGAGGGAGATGATGAGCAGACGGACAGGCAAGGCCAATAATAATGTTGAAATATGACTCATTTAAGGAATTACAACTACAATAATAGTAATATTACTAAGGCTAATAGTTAAACATGTAGGAAGAATAATTAATGCGTCATGCGAGTCCACAGCAACAGACTGTCAGCAAAAAGGATTCACAGTAACCTGCAGGACAGGAGATTTATTACCTCATAACAACAACAATTCAGCAGTCATTCAGTCTGAAATACAGTATGTGCAAACACAATAAAGGCAAGTTCCACAATCAGTTCCTCAGAGATGTGACAAAAATCATCCTAGAATCTGTCTCAAGTTAGGTCTTGATTAATGAATCTCTGTTCATGCACAGTAAAAACGAGTGACTGGATGTGAGCACACAGACAGCACCGCAGTCAAAGCTACTTTCAGCCAAAGGGGGGATAATCCCTTCCTACCTGTTTACCTTATATAAGAGCCTACGCCAAAGATGTGTACGTTTTAAACTGTGTTTATTTTCTTGTAAGTTTTGATGAATGAGCAAACAAGGGTATTAAATTAACTTGTGTGGAACAAAGTTGCTTAACCAATTATATCCCTAATTATAAGTGTAGGCAGTTTAATTGGCACTTTGTATACTTGACTGGAGCTTGTCATGTCCTTACAGATTCTAATTGACTTTTATATCCTTGATCAGTGGATACCACAGCACAACATCAATTGCTTTTATGGTGTGTGTCAGGAGTGTGCTGCACTTTCATCTAACAAATTACAGTTGTGATGTGCTTAGAGTTTTTCCATGCAGCTGTGAATGTTCAGTGCAACAGAAGAGGGAAATAAATTCAGTGAAGAAAATAAAACACTGGGCTTCATGCTTGTGAAAACAGATTGTTTTTTGCAATGATGCTGCAGTAACGAATGTGGGGTTAAAATATGTTATTGAAACTAATTTAAAAAAAGGACACTCACTTGACAATTGATGAAAGCATATTTTTCTGGTGCTATAATTTTCATAATTTGATAATTAAGTGAGAGGGTTTATATCACATTATGTTTAATCTAACAAATTTATTCAGCTCAATAGGTCCTTTAAAATATTCTATGAAGAATCTATTATCAACAGTTCCTGGTTTATATGCATGGTTAGGCGTATCTCAGATGACACAAAGTTGGCGGCTTTACTTTTTAATATTTTCTAATGCTCTGAGGGGAAGGCCTTTTATGCAACACTAACACTGCTTAGTTTGCCGTGTTTTGTCTGCTCTTTGTTTACAGTAAAATGATGCTCCCCAGAACAAATTTGTCATTTATCCTCTTGATGAGGAGTAAAAGGGACATTATTGCACAAATAGAGTAGAATGAATAATCATATGTGCCAGCCTCAGAAGCTATTATGTGAGTTTTAGAATAGAATTAAAAAAATGTTCTTACAAGAGGGCTTTTGAAAATGCTACATTGAGAATGCTGCTTTGTTGTTGTACGTTTGTGCTGCTTTTATCTTTCAAAAGTTTAGTGAATCTTTTTGGAATGGTGGATGTTTTTTGTATGGCAATCTTATGGCTGTTTGTCAATTTAGTCCACTGCAAAACGTTATCTTTCTGCTGTAAATTATGAAAACATGAGTAGAATAACTGAAGATTACTGCTGATAACAGTAGCTACTCCTTGTTTTGATCAATTTTATTCCCATACAGAAAAGGTATAATAAAAATTTAACGACTTATGTGATGTAGGGTTGGGCAATATGGACCAAGAGTCATATCTGGATATTTATAGCTGAATGGCGATATACTATATACCAGGGGTTCCCAAACTTTTCAGCCCGCAACCCCCAAAATATAGACGCCAAAGACTCGCGACCCCCACTGTCCCTCAAAGTGATTTAATGTAGCTTCATTTATCTGGTCTGCAGAAAATTAGCCTACCTATATGAGCATGTGGCTGTGTTTCCTGTGCTGTTATGAATTAACCTACTGCTATTGATGCTTTTGATAATTAACTGTTCACTAACCCTAAACTTAGGAGTCATCTGGCAACAAAGAAAGGCAGAAAACTCATTACATTTTCTATTTTCAAGGTTTTATTTCAAGTGTAGCTACTATTTTTGTCGATATTTTTTACTATAATGGGTAAAATGTGCTATTTTTAGATAACTTTTGCCATTCAATTTTTTTTGCATTTTTTTCAGAATTCCTTTGTTCACCACAAGTTAAGAAATGACATATAAGTAATACAAAACCAACAAAGAGACGAAAAAATTAATAAATAAAAAAAATAATAATAATAATAGTACACAAAGAATAATAATTAACGGTACAGGAAAGGAAGATAAACATAAGAAAACAAGGTAAATAATAATAAATATTTTTAGATAACTTTTTAAAAAATCATTCTGGTTGATATCTCACGACCCCCTATTTCTGTCTCGGGGTCCCAACCCACACTTTGGGAACCCCTGCTATATACTGTAAATCTCAATATTTTTTTATAAAGAAAAAACTCTAAGTTTAGCCTAAACATTTCATTCAATTAGATCATTCTGTAGTCGATAAGCATTCCACTGTTAGTTGTTCTTAGTGTAAGCAATCTGTTTACTGAGCATTAGGCCTGGCATCCATATCTTTTTCATTCAATCATTCAACACTGAGCTCACGTGTTGAGTTGCTCCACTCTGACAACTGTTGTTGTTTGTTATAGCACCCGGTCCCATTGGGCAGAACTTCCAGCTGTGAGGGGATTCCTCAGTGCACACCAGCGAGGTAACTTTTTTGGGATTAGGGTAGAATACCTCACTTTCATCTCTCATGTCCTACGACATGACTTGCGCTGCAGTAGAAGCCACACGCTGTGGTAAAGGCTAGCTGGCTAGCTGACAACCGAATCTTATTCTTGTAGGATTAGGGTAGCTTCTTCTGCTTTCTGGTCATTGCAACAGCTCTATATTAAATACATATGTTTGTTGAAAATCTAAGGCCAAAACTACCTTAATTGATTTAAAGAAAGGAATGGCTTTACATACATGCTGACCTTAGTCAACCTTTTTTTGTGCTCCTCTGTTGCTTCAGAAGAGTCCTCCTATCAGTGCTGTGATAGAGGTTTGGTAAGCCACACTAAGCTTCTTCATGGAAGGAGGACTTGATTCTCTGGTTAGCTGAGGAAACCCTGCGGCTGTCCTTCATTGGAACAGCCTGTCAACAAACTGACAGGAGGGTTTGCAGCTTGAAAAAACACCCAACTGTGGCCAAGTGCCCCACTGTTGCTCAGTGATGGAAAAAGATTTAGTTAAGAAATGCTGACTGACTCTGTCTCCCTCTATTCTTCTGTGTAGCAATGCATGCACAGGTGATAGAGTTTGAACAATGAGAGGAGACAGAGTACCTATGGGTACTTAGTGTAATGTGCTTCAACCTATATATAAGAAAGGAAATTAAATATAAATTTTCAATGTCAAAACACTGTGTAGTGATTTGATGTTTGAGCCAAACGAGAGTCCGAATCTGCTCAGTGCTTCACAGGGTACATCAACACAGTCTGTCTAGTGTGCTTTTGTTTGCCCTGTGTGCTTGCACATGGGCCTATGCAACTGTTTCTGAAGCCTTTTGTCCCTCATGCACAGAAGAGCTGTACAGTCTTTGTATAAACTGAGATTTCACAGTATATAGCTGCTGTTTTTTCAAAAGAAATCAACTTTTACATTTCCCAGAAGTCTACAGCAGACAAAGCTATTCAGTCTTTAAAATGTATTATGAAACTCATGCTGAAACTAGGGGAATAATCTATCTGCCTTGCAGAAATAATCAATCTAGATTTTAGCTTCAAGGAGATTTTATTGTTTAGCACACAGTGACAGAAATTACCTTTGGTTAGGGGCTCAAACAACATAAAAATCAATCACACCCATTAGACAAATGTCTCAAGATTACTGGTTTAAAAAGCACAGTGCTTTTACCCATTGCCAATATATACGCTTGCTAATCAAATAAGTGATGTTTTTCAAGTGCCGGTCCAAATAAACAGATTTAAAAGAGAATTGTACACACATTTTAGTGATACATTGATTATTATATTAACTATCAATATAACTTTTTGCAGGTCAAGGGTGTCATGCCAGACAAAATTTTGTGGGGAACAGTGCGAGTAGGGGTGCTTCCTAGAAAAAAGAAAATAGGGAGGAGTGCCCTGCCTGATCTGAATCCCAGTGGTTTGATTTTGTAATTCTGTGCTAGTTATGGATTGGCCATAACAAACACTTTGTTCAAACATAAAGTTATTTTTAAATGCCAGAAACTCCCAAGGCCAGAGGTAATTTATCGTCTCTAATGTTGTTTCATCAGACCTATGGCTGTTTACCTTGGACACTTGGCTGAAGAGAGAGGAATAGCTGTCAACTGATCACCACCTGGTGGATAGCTGAATCGGCTGGTGGGGGAAGTTGGGGTGAATTGGTAATGCCTGGTGGAAGACCTGTGAATTCTTCAATCCCTGGCCCTGGAAGAATTATTCATGTATCCTGGGGAAGGTTGGGGGCATGGAATCAGAGTGTGTCATGTTCAAAGCCATCATTGTGGAAGCAGCTGTTGGGAGCTTAAGTCAGAAAGCCATCCGTCCCTGTCGTGACAGAAACCTAAGAGCCTGTTGGTGGACATTGGCAGTGAAGAGAGTAATCAGGCTGAATAAGGAGGCCTTTCCAGCTTGGTTAGCCCAGGGGTCTTATGAAGCAGCAGATAGTTATTGGTTGGCTAGAAGGTGGTTGTGGAAGCAAATATCTAGGTGTTGGGGGAGTTAAGGGAGGCTATGAAGAAGGACTTCTGGTTTGCCTCAAGGAAGTACTGATTAACTGTCAAACAACTCAGAAAGGGAAAGCATGAATTTGATCAGGCTGTTTTCAGAAGGAGTGAAGACCTGCTGACCCTGAATGCGGATGTTGTTGGATGGTGGAAATAACACTTTGTCTCCTCATTGGAGGACCTTTTGGTTGGGTTTGGGAGTTACTCATAGCCAGGGGAGGACTGACCAATATTTCTTGTCAGCAAGGTAGTGAAGAAGCTCATCAGACGTAGGGCAACAGGTGTAGACGAGATTCCCCCTGTGATGCTGAGGGCTCTGGGCATTGTTGGGCTCTCTTGACTGACATGCCTATTCATTGTCATGAAGGTCTGGGACAGTGCCTGTGGAATAGATAAATGGGGTGGTGGTGTCCATTTTTTTAAAAATGGGGACCGCAGGGTGTGCTCCAATTATTGGTGTATCCGACTACTCTGTCCCCTGTGCAAAGTTAATTCCAGGATACTGCAAGGAAAGCTCTGGCCAATCATTGAACCTCAGATAGAAGAAGAACAATGTTGATTCTCAGAGCTGAGAGTAGAGTTGTTTGTTCTTCTCATTGAATGGAGCCAGTTGAAGTGGTTTGGGCATCTTATTGGGATGCTTCCTGGGTGCTCAACTTTGAGTTTTTTCCAGGCATGTCCAACTGGGAAGAGATCCTGGGGTAGACCCAGCCGTCACTGGAGGGATTGTCTATCTTGCGTGACCTGGGAATACCTCGGGATCCCCCCAACTGAGCATAAAAGAGTTGTTTGGCAGAGGAACATCTGGGTATGGAAATCAAACCCATAACAAGCTCCAATCAAACATCTATTTTCAAAAAAGGCTGTAATCCAGTGTTGTAGTCGTGCCGCCAAACCACGAGTCTGAGTAGAGTCTCGAGTCATCAGTGTTCGAGTCCAAGTCGAGTCACGAGTTCTGAAAATCAGGAGTCTGTACTACAACACTGCTCTAATCACAAGCAAAAAGCAGCAAAGCAATTCTTCTTTTCGCTTTTGTTCTTAGGAAGCTTTTTTGAAAAGCACTATGCCTCTTATTAATCTAAATTTTTAATAAGAGCCAGTGTTTAATGAAATGACTAATCATTAAAATTACATTTACGACTGCAGAACAACCATCCTAGGAGGATATGAACTCCTAATGAGGTCAACATACTTGTAGATGCCTTTTAAAACTTGAAGCGGCCTTTTAAAGAGGGAATAGGCCTTGAGAGAATCATTAATAGGCTTGGACTTAAATGGCTTGATGATTTTCTGCTATTTGATGCCTTTTTTTTTTCTTTTCTTTGTTAACTAAACTTCTCTATGTTCTGTTGCAATTCAGAATCCTAGAATGATGACGTCAACACTGGAGAAACAAGCAATGCACTCAACACAGTCCAAGGTCATGTATAACAGCAAAATTTGGAATCAATTCAATGCCAATACACACTAGCAACACTGAACTAATCAGCAACAGCAATCATTTTAGTTGGTCGGTTCGATTTGGAACACCAAGTTAGATTAAGGTCAAATTAAAGAATAGGAGAAAGTGGTACTTCAAAGCAGACTTGACGAGGACAACTAAAATAAAAAAGCACTAACTTTACTGCTCCTGTCTTTCATTAATAGGCCTGCAGATGTGTCAGATGTGTGTAATTGAATATCATCTTTGTTATTGTTGTTTTGATAGTTAAATGAACTGTTTTACAGTTACTGTTACTGTTTTAGCGAGAAAAGGTTATTTTCATGAGTTTCGAAGTAGATTTTCACATTAATGCTGTTTCAATTTACAAATGTAGTGCTTCAACATGGTTCTCACATTGGAATTATTAATTCCATATTTCTAATTTTTAGTATTAGTAGTAGTAAATGTACAGAGTATCAATGGTTTAACCCTAGAACACTATCGCTGGGTGATTTTCACCCCAGCAAACACATTTACATGATTTTCATTATGTTACGTTTGTCTGAGTGTCATGGGTCCCTGAGTAACTTCAGCATTGTCTTTGACGTCTTTGAAGGCATAGGTGTGTCCCTATTCCAAAACCCGCTTTTTCTTACAGGCACGTGTTCGGGTGATTTTCACCCGGCAATAGTGATTTTTTGTTTCTCACTCCTGCAGCTGTTTGTGTGTCAAGGAGACTGTGCCTTCACTAGGGAAGTCTCAAATGTTCCAGGAATGGGTGGACTGAACACCAAGTTTCATAATTTTTTTCTTCATGAATTTTTTGGTCCCAAATTCAACAGTTTTCAGTAATTTTGGAGCATTTTTATAAGTTCCCCCCTTGATATATTACTTTCATGTTGTTAGACATCACATGGCCCAGTTTTAAATAAAAGAACACTACTCTAATTTGTCATGTATTGTTATATTTTGATATATTTTGATGACAAGTACTTTTTATTGGGTGTATTATATTGGGTAAAAAACACCTTGAGTTGGTGATGGTGTTACTAATTTTAGCGATAGTGTTCTAGGGTTAAGCATGTTTTTTTTAAACAGCTATCTGTTTGGTGTCATTGAATTCAGCTATTTGGGTGATGTTTTGAATTTAAAGCACTGTTCAATGCAAACTCACCGGCTGCAGGTGTTGTGCACGGCTCAGCCGGAGCAGCAGCCACGCGCCATGTCTCTGCAGTGGTGATGGGGGAGCAATACACAACAGCTGGTGCTACTAACAGTAATAACATGGAGGTTGAGAATTTTTTACGAGACATTACCCCATCTTTGGAGACGAAGCAGACAGGCTGGTGGAAAGTCAAAGCAGAGACATATTCCATCCTGATAAAGCTAGCAGACCAGTGTCTCTGCATACCTGCAATGTCCATGCCTACCGATTGCTGCCTGACTGATTGTATCCAAGTTATGCTCCCGACTGTCACCTGACTACGTGGACATACTTTTTTTTCTCAGTGAGAACAAATAGGCAGAAAACTGGACACTATGAGTCTAAAATACTTTTTCTCCTCAGTTATCTTGTTGTAGCAAATCCACATTTAGTAGTTTGAGCTATGCTCTAAATTATTATGTCTGCAGGGACTATTCTTATGAGTCTGCTCTGCATGATGATATTTAGTGTGTTAAACAATTTTTTGCTCTGTAGCTATATAATACTGTCAGATATATGCATCATGTTGCTGTGGAGAAAATAGGTAAAATAAGTAATTGATCATTTAATGTGTAAATTTCCAAAAATTAATTAAAACATACATGTTTGTTGCTTTCCTTACAGCCTTTGTTAGCTCACAGGGAGTTGGAGAGAGTTGTTAGTTATCCATCTCAAACTTTTTCTCTGGCATTTTTGTGCAACAACTTTTAAAGGAGAAGCAAGTGAGTGCTCTTGTCTTGCACCTGTTCAGAGAGATGTTCACATAAAGTAGATACACCCAGCAAACAGTCGAAGGTCATTCCTGGCAGGTGAAATGAAAAGCAGAGTAACAACAGATGTTATTCAGGCTCCACAAAAATGTTGTCAAACCTCCTAATGCAGACAGAAAAGGTTGCGCGCAATACTGAACAAAATTCCAAAATACAGATTGTGCAGAAAAGGGATGTCAGTAATTATAAACACTCAAGTTTGAACTCATTAAGAATGTCCCTTGAGTTTGTTAGATAAACCTGACTGACACTGAATTACACCCGTTCAACATCACAGTCTTTCAGCAGTGGAGTGTTTGCTTTGGTGGTCTTTATTCAAGCTTCTCGTAAGAACTGCTTAATGTGTGTGGAACAGTAGTTAAGCACTCAGACAAGGATGATACACCTGTAGAACTCTTGGCTGACTCAGGATTGGTAATCTAGCAGGTAAATTTAGAGATGTTTTAAACTGAAGACGGCTGCTTTTAACAAATATGACTAATCATTTTCTATAACTGAAAAACCCTCTCACAAGCTGCTTCTCAGAGTTCTTGGTGTTGTGATTGAGCACTCAGGTTGGCTTTTCTTCTCTTAAGCCCAACTTTTGAAACAGCATAGTGTATAAATAAATCAAATAACCTTTTAGAATTCAAACTGAAAATTAGCTTTTTGTCTCATGTTCAAATAATGTTTGATTTTGTTCAACCGCTCATGTGTCTTTAGATTACTATTCAAATAACAATCTTTAACAAACTTAATTGTGCATAAGCATCAGTGCAGGTATTGGACAGGCATGTATAGGACAAACTAAAGAAAGTGTATGCTACAGTCGTTATTTTCTACTCTGCACTTTTCTTTCTAGAGGCAACAGTTAGGAACAACCTGAGTTGAGATAGAGGTAAAGAGATGAGAACAAAAAATAACATGATCTCAACAAACTTTTTTTTCTCTTTTTCCTTTTTTGTCTTTATAAGCAAGGGCAGTTGAAGACGGGAAAAGTGGGGTGTAAAGCGAGGGGGTGGCAGGGTGACATGCAGCAAAGGGTCATGGCCGCTGCGATGAGGACTTTAGCCTCAGTACATGGGGCACAGGCTTAAATCCCCAATCCCGGCCTGGGGATTGAAGACATAAAACAGTAACGAGACATTAGATCATGGAGTCTGGTGTTGCTCTGTATAATGTAGGCCTATAGTATAACTTTATAACTAACTAACTATAAGATAAACTTCAGTCTGAAGTCTGTCAGTAGACAAAGAAACAAACAGTGACAGTTGACTCGTATCATTGATCCCTCCACAGGTTGAATGTGCACTCAGAGATCATGTGTTATGTTTTAATTTTCGAACAGGTGTCATAGGGACAACCTCACCTGTAGAGAATAAAAGAGACGCACTCCGCGGAATGTTTATTTAGTCCCTTTATCGTCTTGTGCCGTGTTGGCAGCGTCCTTTCTGCTGCACTGGACTGATTTGAATAAGACGCCGCCAACACTTCGTTTTAATGTTGCAGTTAAAAATGAAAACAGTGTTCTTCATGAAAACACCATCTGACTCTAACAGGACCTGGGGCGGTACGCAAATAGGCGAAGGACACTGCCTCACACTTACACTACTGGTCAAAAGTTTTAGACACCCCAATTTTTCAAGTTTCTTATTGGAAATTATGCAGTTCAAATGTTCTTATTGCAGTTCTTATTGTGCTCTGAAATGAAAACATTGAACAAATAAACAATTGAATTTCACAAATAAATCGTGGAATCAATTCATAAACCAAAATGTAATCTAAACTTTTGACTCATCGAAGTAGCCACCTTTGGCACCTTTTTCTTGCCATTTATTATTGGCATTCAGTTTTGGGTAATCTTACCCTTTCTTTTTACCTCTAGCAGTTCACCACTTACTTTTGTACCATTTAAAGCTATTCAGTGGATGTGAACTGTTTGGATTTCAATAAAAAAAGTGGAACAATTGGGGTGTTCTAAAACTTTTGACTGGTAGTGTATAAATGACGGAGAAACTCTGCACTAGTGTCACAAATTTTTCATTTACAAGTTGCACCGAGCATAATGTACCGCCCCCTTTTTGACAGAGACATTAGAAAAACTCAGTGTAGCGGAGCCTTCACGATTAGATTAACCGTGGCACTTTTAAACGTGGTTAATAGAGAAACCGGTTAATCCCAACATCGCTAGACTCCAGTGGCAACAACTACTACTATCCGTCTCATCACTATCATCTCTCTCTCTCTCTCTCTCTCTCTCTCTCTCTCTCTCTCTCTCTCTCTCTCTCTCTCTCTCTCTCTCTCTCTCTCTCTCTTAATCCCCTCTATCCCTCTTTCCAACCCCAACTTGGTCGAGCCAGATGGCTGTCTAACATGAGTCTGGTTCTACTCAGGGTTTCTGAATGTTAAAGGACGTTTTCCTTGCTGCTGTAACTAGCTAAATACTGCAAAGTGCTCTACTCATGGGGGATTAAGATAAGATAAGACTGAGTCTTACCCTGTCTTGATGTTGGGTCTCTGTAAATAATTCAACATAGAGTATGGTCTAGACTTGCTATGTTTGTAAAAGCGTCTTGAGATTACAGCTCAGGATTGATCCGCATTTTAAAAATGTTGAGCCCCCTGAGTATGGACATGGCAAGATACCAGCGCACCCTGACTGTTTTATTACTTAACGGTGTTTACATCACACAGCACTGTCATTGTTGAAAACACTCAATGACTCCACCTGCGTAATGATCACCACTTACCACAGATATGATTACATTTGTTTCATGTAACGAAGAACATTAAACGTGATAATTATCTGTGATAAAACTCTGAGCTCTGTGGTTGAAACAGAGTGCTGAAGCTCACCTTCTGTTGCGCCCTGTGTAAACATGATGTGGTTAATGTGATGATAAAGGATGACAGTAATTGTGAACACACTCTCCTACGCTCTTTCTCTTCTTGTGCTCAAGCATGTTTGTGTCTTTTTTCCCTCTAACCTCCCTCCTGCCTGAACTGAGCCTTGCTGTGTTAAGCTGTATTGTGCTGTCAAAGCATCTTGAGTGCTTGTGTCAAGGAGGCCCGCACGCATTGCTTCAATCCTCTGAGCCATGCAAATAATTGTGTTCCTGACTGATGTCCCATGCATTTTTCATACAGGAGCTTGACTGTGTGAGCAATGAGTAAAAAAGTTTTTCCCTTCCCGCCGACCCCCACCTCCTCATCGGCGTACACCGTATGTCTCACCCTCCTCTTCACCTCTTATTCATCCCTCCATGCACACATTTCCAGCCTCTATCATTGAAATCAATGGAATTGATTCTTCTGGGGTTAATGGATTTTGCTGCCAAGGTGAGGAGGATGCACTTTAATCATGGCAGATCTTAAATATTTTATCAGGGAGAGCCAAAGGTTCAGAGCTGGAGCTGGCAATGTAGGGGGAGAAGTGATAGGGGAGAAAGGTTCCCTGTGCATCTCTCCATGCACTCTGGTCTAACAATGGGCCAGATGTTGCTCTCATCGAAAAAAAACCAGCTGCAAAATGGTATCAGGAAGAGGATGACAGCGAATTTTTTTGAGCTTGTTGCCAGCATGGGAATGCAACTGAGTGTAGTTACTTGGTAAGAAGAATTTCCATCAGTGTACCTTGAAGTGGAATTGTTTTCAGTACTGATAAAAATTATGGGGATTGTTTAGATACTGTCCAAACTGAAGGGTCAGGCATTCTCAAGAACCCCAGTCCATTCACCAATCTGATATAATAATTTATAAATACATGTTCTGTCTCAACTGTGACTGATTGTCAGCAACACAGTAAAAGAAAATCATATTTATATTCAGTCAGCAGGGCACAGCTGTTATTTATTAAGTACATGATTGGTTAAAATGTTGGATGTCAATACCTAATGCAAAACCTAATTTTGTGAGGTAAATGTGTGTTGGGAGTAATCCAAAAATGAGACTGCCGGCTGCTCTGAACGGCTTGTTCTAAAAGTTACACAATAATTACAAGAGGGACATGAAATTTGCTCAATTTGTGATGTCACCCATGGGTGAATCAAAATATTAAATTTATCAAACACTGAAGTTCTGCTCTTTTTAGATTCTAGGGATGTTCTTGTTGTTCCCTTTCCAAACCTTTGAGTCTAATTTGGGGTATAAAGCATATGGCCATATTTCACAACAGAGAAACACCAGTTAACTAAACAATGCTAGCAACTTTGGAGTAGGCTCCCAGAGAGCTGGGTTAACCGAAGAAAGTAGGCTTGGGTAATGTTAGGTAGGGGAGACAGTGGGTAAAATGAAGTGTATAAACACAAGTGAGATTTTTCAGAGACACCAGCCTGAGATAAATGATGAGGGTTTTTTAGCTGTAATTCATGTAAAGCTACAACTGAGGTGTCAAAGGGAAATTATAAAGCCTGAGTATCATACGCACCTTTGGAAGTAAATGAATGTATTAGAATCAGTATTGTGGAGAAAAAATGTGTTTAAACTGCACTATGTGGTGTGCACTGGGGATTTGGGAAATTGTGTCTTACAATGTTTTTAGCAATACATCAATGAAACTATCAGGAGCGATCTCTAACACTTATTAAAATGTATTACTCAACACAAGTTTCTGACAGAGCAGAGACAGAAACATTTCACATCACTTTTACTTTGTCATGGCAGAACACCAAATGTTCCCTTGTTCAGTGACAGTATTGTTCCATTATCAGACTCACACTTCAAAGATGTTAGCTTAAAATTGAGTCCCAGTACCTGGTGCAAAACAAGAATAACTGCTACAGTAACATTTTCAAGCTTTGTGTGAATGTTGATACACTCTGTGTTTGAACAATTTCATTCTGTCATTTTTCAAATGTGTTGTACATCTTTGCAAACATTTCAATGAGGCTACTTGCATCAATCTGAGCTAGCAGCACTGTCTTTGTGGCACATGGAACATTCACAGCATATATTATTCAAAAACTGCTACGGTGCTGTAGTTGTCAAAATGACACATTTAAAGCAAAACACTCTTGTTTTATTTTGAGTCAAACATACTTTGTAAAGTGACTATCTTTTCCAAAATTATGTCAAACTGGACCCTGTTGGTTATTAAATAAGTCTGAGTCATCATCCAGATTCACCTCTTCTAACAGTGTGTAATGATTTTCCGGGCTTTTCCTTCACAGTGTATCTCATGCACCACAGTCTCATTTTTTCAAGGTTCATCTCTCTGGTTTAGAATTACTGCTTGTGCAAGGACATGATTCCTTTTCATTGTGTTTTGTTTTTTACATACTCTTTCAATTCTGTTGAATAAAAGCAAATGTAAAGCACACAGCACAGCAGTCTAAAACAGACTCAACAGTCTCTACCAAGCAAAGCCGAACTACTGCAAGACAACTTTCGGAACCTACCAACAGTAATCGCGCTGTGAAGCACTCTGAAATTGAGGTTGTGGACACTGGCAATACGAAAAATAAAAGGTTTTAGTGAGCACAGGCCTGATAAAGTTCACTGCGCAGGAACCCCATCCAATTAGCAGCTGTCAGTAGCACATTGATGAGGATGAAAACTCTCAACTAACTTCCCCCTTTGACCCTAATTGAGCTGGAGGTGCTGCTTTAGTGAATTCAACAACTTTTCAAAAAGACTTAAACGCTGCAGCTTTTGGAGGGCATGTTGTAATTATGAATTAAATATACAAGCCGTTTAGTCAAACTGTGTTACAGTTAAGCAGAGATAACTTCCATTTCCACAAAATTAACTCAAGCACGAAAGCTCAAACAAAAAATAAAACACCAATAATCATTTGTTTCAGTATCTATAAAAATTCTGGCAAGAGCCTGGACAAGCGTGTGGGATTGAGCGCATTTACCTCATAAGATTTACAGCCCAAGTTTCACCTGGTAAGGTTTGTTCAAAAGTTGAATCTTAGGTGTACCTAACATTTGCCCTCGGCCATGTGCTACTGTTATTCAGATAGACAAGCAATTCAAAAGACTGATTTCTAAATTCCCCAAACTCTGAAATTATAAGGCATCAAAAGTAGGCCAAAGTAGAAGATTGTTTTACGCTTTATAAGAAAAATAAATGTTTCTACATGTTACATCAAAAGTGAATACCAAATGCATAATTGGACAAAATTCATTTGTAATTTGAAATGTGCATTTATATATTACGTGTAAAGCCAGAAACTTGTGCAATACCCAAATATAATTTCAAACACTTTCAGCAAACCCTTTGACAAGACCATGCACTCGTCATTTTGATGTCTTCTTTCACCTGAAAGTGCATTTGATATTTTCCTTAAGTGCAAAAAGCACACTTCAGACAGATCCCTTTTTTAATGTAATATAGTTGTACAGTCCATGCCAGTTTCCTCCACTTAGCGCCACGTCATATCGATTTGACAAACTCCAACAAGGATGAAAAATGACTTTTCAAGCATAATTTATAAATCATCATGTCTTGAATGACGGCACAAGTGACGTCTCTTTTCCTATAAGCTCAAACTGGAACACTGATAGAAAACCTGTAATGATACAGGCTTAAAGAACACGCCATTAACTTTCTTTAACCTAGGCAGTGTTTGTTTGGCTAATCAAAATCAGTTTTGTAAAGTGTGCTTGTGAGGGAGAACCCCCTCAGCCCTGTTATTGTCTTGAAATGGAAGCACACGAGACAGTCTGAATATGACACATCGTAATCAGGATACTCCGATGTTTCAGCGTAATTGACAGTGTCAAAATGCCTTAGTCATAATTACCTCACTTTCTTCTCAGCAGACGGTTTGAAGAATGAGACATCTGCATGCCGAGACAACACGGCACTTAGCAGCATCACAGACAGAAATACAAATTCAAATGCCAGCTTACAAAAGAAAATGTCACACAAGGTTCTTCATCGTAATGATTTCCGCATTCATATTCATCCAGTGACAGTTAGATTTTCTTTTAGGATTTTTAAGATGAAAGATTTCTATTCAGGATTCAAGGCGGCCAATGTCACATGTTTATGACTGAGTACTTCAGTAAAAAAAAACAAATCAATGAGTCTTCCCAAAGTTACAGCCTTCATCCTTCTCTGCTCCATTGACAGTTAAACAATGAAGGCTTTACCTCCAAGAGCTGTGGTCAACCCTCCTTTTACCTAACTGCCTAAGAATGGGGGAAGGGAGACAAACCAGGCAGTGCAGGAGCAATGTTGAATGATTGGTCTCTATACAAAGAATGCATTGATTTTCTTTTCTTTTTTTTTCTGTAAAAACTGACATCACTTAGCCATCAGCTTTTTTGCCCTATCATGAAAGTAAAAACTATACTTTAGCATATTGTAGCTCTTCCCAGTGTTCCTTTGTGTCAAACCCAAGCAGCAACTTCCGGTCTTAAAATATGAGTCCAATGCGGAAGTGCTAAAAACTGCAGTTCATTGAGGATCCACTTGAGGCTGGCTCCAGAAGTACTGGAAACCACATACACACCAATTCAAAAAAGCAGCAGAAATAAACATGTTTACAGCCTGGTACAAAAGACAAGTGTAGTCTACATAGTTCATTTCTGGATCGGCACACACTGTACGGGGGGTGAATGTTTTTCTAAGGCGGCAATTTCGAAGATTTTGAGATTACGAGTCTTCCAATGAGAGGCACAGCTGACTTCATTGACAGGCGGGAACACTGTAACTGTTGGCTAGGAGGCTCAAAGCCCGCCTCTTTACGTCACAATCGCTCGACAGCAGCAATATGGCTGCCACCAACGATTTGCCTCAAAATAGTGCTTCAGAAATAGATGGGTGACGTCACAGATACTACGTCCATATTTTATACAGTCTATGGTCAAACCTGCACTACCTTGGTGAGACTTTTGCAGCTAACTTTGTGGTTACTTTCTGAAACCATGTAACTGAACAGACATCATTTTGTTTACTGTTATACAGTTTTGATGTTCTAAAGCTTCACAAGGAGCTCATTTTGGTCACTTTAGATTAAACAACATGCATGCTTGTATGTGCTTAGCATACAAATCTTTGAAGTCACTATTAAATGAGCCAGCTAATTGCTGCAATCCCAGAGTAGCAGTGTTTTTGCTTAGATTAAGCCCTACTGTGCAACATTCATAAACAGTAAAGTTTGTTTACTTGTCTTTAGAGGTAAGGATATTTCCCCTTTTGAAGAGGTCTATACTACAGTTCTGTGTTAAAAGCAGGGAGAGGTATCACTGTCCCACTATGGATGCATACCTTAAGGGCCTTATTTACATCCCTTAAATACTGGAAGCTTTGTGTTACCCTCATACTTCATTATGAGTAATGTAAGCCATGTACAGTAGATGCACTTTGAAGTGTAATGATGTTGAAAATTTCACAAGCAGCAAGCTGAGGCAACTCAAATGAGCCCAGAACTAAGGGCTGACCAGCACACCTCGTCTGTATTTCTAAAAGCCTGTGCAGGTATTGAGTCCTGGTGATTTACAATAAAGGATGTCTTTTAACCTGAAGTAAATGGCATGAAGAGTTTAATGGATGGTAGAGCAGTTTATGGCAATATGCAAAATTGTAGGGAGTCAACCAAACTCATTCCTCCCAAAAGACGCAGTGGGATACCATTTTGAAAATTAAGTCATATACGTTCAATCATCACTTTTCAAAGTTTTCAGCCACTCTGACAACTAAGTATGAATAGGAATGCAAGCTGTCCAACAGAGTCATCGCAGCATGGACGTCCTCTAATATTTTCTTCTCTCTCTCTCCTTCTTGGCGCAGCGGAGACGATAGGAATAGAACATGCTGGGAGGGACACTTTTACATAAAAAAGGTTGAGCAGGAACACCTGTTATTGGCTAGGGACCCAGCAGCATGCAGGATGGTAGAAATGTAGAATCAAAAACATACAAATTACATTTACATGCACTCTAGTGTTCTGATTTTGAAGTTTGTACTGAATTTGATCATGCTCTGAGGATGACGTACAGACCGTATAGACATCTGATTTTTCATCTCCTGTCATCCATGATTGTAATAATGAAGCATGCAGGAATTGTGCTGTATCTACAGGAGATGAGTTACATCATCAGTTTAGTCTGGACACGGTAGCATTCAGCACTCAGCGGGATGCAGCCTCTCTATCTGATTAACACTAATGAGAGACTATGGCGCACAATTAAATGTATCCTCTGCATTATCAGTATCAGGTTATCACGGTCATTCGAGCATATAGGTCATCATTACATCATTAATCTTCCTTTTATAAGAGTTTTCTTTTTCTAATCAGAGAACTTTTAACTCACTCAGGCTGTGAAGTCTATCTGTCAGCATATAGAACTGGAAACATTTGGTGGCATGCTTTCCAAAATATCACTCACTGAGCTTTGAAAATTAAAGATAGATTCACTAATAGTTAGACTAGATAAATAGTGTAAACTCATCCTTTATGTTTCACAGTAATCAGCCATGATTGTCTGCCTGCATGTTCCATGTGTAATGTGTCTGTGTTGCAGACACACAGCAGCAGTTGAGCCTGGTTGAACACTTTGGCAGGCTGAGCTTGTGCTGCCTGGAAGGAGCCCCCTGCTGTGTAGCCAGACTGACTCCATTCTAATGAATGAGAGAGCTGCTTTCTTCACACAGGGCTAAAGCTGATCTGAGCTCTGTCTAACTCTCACCCTGACACTGAGGCAGCTATGAGGAGTCGTGCAGATACATATCAGGAAGGATTTCCTAACTGATTGTAGGCATACTTAAATACTATTTAGAGGAAATTAATCTTTGTAAACCTGCATTCTTAAAAAAATGGACAGCAAAACATAAAATTAGCAGCTGAGCTTCATTATTCATTTGTTAAATTATTTGTTTTTGTGACAACCAGAACAGAAAGGAACATGGATACAATAACTGACCACTAAAGCCACATGGATAGTTGCTTTTTTAAAGTCAGGAAAGAAGATGACAAGTCTCATAAGGGTATTTTTTTTATTGTCCACCTTTTCTTATTTCCACATCTATTTCATTTTTTTCAAATGCTTGATCAATGACTCTGCGAATTAGTTTTTCCAAGCCATTCTATAAATAATCATTCTGATTTAATAACTACATAATAGGCTCCCATAAATTATTTTCCCAATTACATTTTAATTACAGGCCCAGCAAATGTTTTAAAGTTGTTATTTAATTTAATGAGTGTATCTATTTCTGCATAACTGCACTCAGTTTGAGTTCTTTTTCTGATCTTATTAATTAAACAAAATTCCACAAGGCTGTCAAAATCACTGAATGTATAATTAGCTGCAGCCTTGATAAATCAGATAGTAATTACACGCAGATTATGTGCACAAATTGAATGAAAGGCGCAGAGTGATGCATATATATGGGCAGTGTTGGCGAAGGGTCTTTAAGGTTAATTATTGCTGAATCATAGAGTGTAAGAAAAATGTTGTGCTCTCCTTTATATCAGCATCTTATTTAGCAAGAGGTGGGTGAATGAATAAATGCACAAAAAAAACCAACAACAACCCAAGACTGAGGGCCTAAATGAGTGATTGATTCCATTATTATAAAAGATATAACCAAACATAAATATCAGAAAAGCAGCTACTTTTATTGTTATTATATGTCAGCAATCAGTTATTTTATTGTTATTGTCTGTTAGCTGTTGATGCTTCCAGTAAGAGCCAAATAACTGCCCATCTGCCATTAGCATTCACATTCAAGTTAATTCCTGAGTTACAACGGACTGCAACTCATTGAATCAACATGTTATCCTTGTGTAGCCTAGCAGGGGCTAACCTGAGAGCTGCCAGCCTGTAATTACCCTTCAGTGGCATTGCAAATCTGGATTGCATTGTGTAATGCTTCCTTGAGCTAGCTGCAGTGAGAGGCATGCCCTACTCTAAGAAATGGGCCAGATAAACAACAGGAGCACACAGAGCTGTGTATGCCTGCTGTCGGAGAGTGACAGCGGGCATACACAGCTGACAGAGTGCAGGATCAGGGGTCTGTTCTGCTCAGCTCTCTCTCTGCCCCACTGTCAGCTGCAGGCTGGCAACAGTTATGAGTTGGCAGATCCCACATGAATTGGTGCCATGCATTCGAATACATTCTACTAATGCAAAGGAATGCAGTGAAATATGCTACATAGACTCTGAGCTTTCTTTTTTGTGTCTATTTATATTTGTTTATGTTGGGCAGACATTTTCCTGGCCTGGGATGAGGCTCTTTCTTTGAAGTAGATTCAGAATGACATCTATGAATTGGAATCATCCATGTTTCTACCTACTCTTTTTCTGCTCCTCCTCTTACCCTCGTCTTCCTCCTTGTCCTGCAGGTGGCCTGACCTTTACAAATTAAACTCATCCTGCTGAAAATCCCCTCTCTGAAAGCTCTAATTTGCAGCCGCTGGTTCTTTTGGCACACAATGAGAGAACACCTGTTTATTTTAATGTGTTATCTTTAGAATGAAAGAATTTTCCTGCATCAAAAGATTTTGTTGATCCTCTTTTCTGCTTTGCATTTTAGCACTACGTGGCTATTGAAGACTGCTCCAGGAGGCTGTTTGAAAGACGCTAGAAATGGAGGTGAGTCTATTTAAGCATACAGTAGCTGCTTTGAGCCGGCTGACACATGAGCCAGTGGTGTGTGGAATGAGAGGAGGCAGGAGAATTCAGTGTGCAGGTTTGCGATTTATGCTTCGTGGCTGACTTAATACTGTGCACATTACGAGGTGACTGTGTATCTGTTGTAAAACACAAGATTTATACTCCGGCAGCAGTTAGCCGAAAGATTTAATCCCTTCATTCTTATTCCTGAATCATCTCCCTGGTTCCCTGGACCTGAGATGTAAAACAAGTGGAGAAGCATGATAGAAATTATTTAACACTTCCTAACTTTGTACATTTCTTAGATGTATCTTTTGTTTTTGTTATTGTTATCAAAGCTATTAACTCTTAAAATGAAATGTATTGATCTTAAGAAGCTATATTATTTTTCTTAACTTCAGTTTTAGCAATCATAGAGTTAATTACTTTACACTGGGATCAATGATAACATACTGACATAGCATACACAGCATGCAGCAGACCTACTCTCACCATGCTAATCTTCTAATCTCAGAAAGGTTGCATACTAAAAGATAATACCATATAACACACAGAATATGTCAACAGCTAAAAGTTAATTTGCATGCTAACAGACTAAAGATGTCAGCAACTATTAAAGACTAAATCCCTGTTGCTGGTGATACATATATAAGATGTAAAATCAAAGTTATGCAAGGCAAGGCAAGGCAAGGCAGCTTTATTTGTATAGCGCATTTCATACACGAGGGCAACTCAATGTGCTTTACATTAACACATTAAAAGCATTGGAGACATTCAGACAAGCATAAAAGAACATAATTAAAATGACAAATATGATAAAACAGAAAAGAAAAGGAAAATTAGAAATATATTAAAAATTACATTAAAATGTTAATTTAAAGTGAGTTAAAATAATCTAAGATAGGAAGGCAGAGGTAAATAAAAAAGTCTTAATCTTTGATTTAAAAGAGGTGAGAGTTTGAGCAGACCTACAGCTTTCAGGGAGCTTGTTCCAGATATGTGGTGCATAATGACTAAACACTGCTTCACCATGTTTCGTTCTGACTCTAGGAACTGAAAGCAGACCAGTACCTGATGACCTCAGAGGTCGAGGTGGTTCATAAAGTAGTAGCAGATCAGCAAAGTATGTATTTTGGGCCTAAACCATTCAGTGCTTTATAAACCATCAGCAGGATTTTAAAGTCTATTCTCTGACAGACAGGAAGCCAGTGTAGAGATCTAAGAACTGGAGTAATGTGGTCTACTTTTTTGGTCCTTGTTAGGACTCGAGCAGCAGCATTCTGTATGAGCTGCAGCCGTCTGATGGACTTTTTAGGGAGTCCTGTAAAGACCCCGTTACAGTAGTCTAGTCTGCTAAAGATAAATGCATGGACGAGTTTTTCTGCATCCTGCTGAGACATAAGTCCTTTAATCCTTGATATATTCTTAAGGTGATAGTAGGCTGACTTTGTAATTGTCTTAATGTGGCTGCTGAAATTAAGGTCCTTTTTGAAAAATGGTGATGGTAGAATGTCAAGGCAGCAGGATGAGGATTTCAAATGTTGTATTATATCTTGTAGGTTTTTGTAATTTATTGGATTAAATTGTGTCATAGTGATTGAGTTGTTTTTTGGTGGACACACAGATAACACATTCCCAGTACCTCGTACAGTAGTGCTGACTGCTTGTCTGATTTTCTGAATTTTGGCAGTGAAGAAGAATGCAAATTCATTGCAGGCCTTGGTAGATAAGTGTTCAGAGGCCACTGGCACAGGGGGGTTTGTTAGCCTGTCGACTGTAGCAAACAGGGCGCGTGCATTATCTTTGTTTTTGGAGATAATGTCTGAGAAGAAGGTCTGCCCTGACTTTTTCAGTTCTAGATTAAACATGTGAAGTCTTTCTTTATAAATGTCATAATGAACCTGAAGCTTTGTTTTACGCCACCTGCGCTCAGCTTTTCGACATTCTTTTTTTTCATGTTTGACCTGCATGGTATTCCTCCAAGGCGATTTTTTCTTATTGGAGACCACTTTTAATTTAGTTGGTGCAATGGAATCAATAATGTTTGTAATTTTTAAAGTGAAATCTTCTACAAGTTCATTTGCAGAGAACCTAGAGAGGGGGGTTATGGAAGAGAAAGCCTGAATAAATATATCACTGGTACTTTCAGTAATGTAACGTTTTGAGATAACCTCAGTTTGAACATTAGTGTTCACAGATAAATCACTTTCAAAGAAAACACAGCAGTGATCAGAGAGAGCAACATCAGATACAAGAACCTTGGAAATGTTTAGACCCTTGGAGATAACCAAGTCTAGGATGTGGCCCCTGTTGTGTGTGGGCTGCGTCACATGCTGAGTGAGTCCAAAGTTGTCAAGGACATAACACAGTTCTTCAGTCACTCTGTCCTCAGGTTTGTCAACATGGATGTTAAAATCACCAACAATTAAAACAGAATCAAAGTCAGTGCAGATAAGAGACAGTAGTTCAACAAGGTTATCAAAGAAATCAGTACAGTATTTAGGTGGTCTGTAAATATTAAGAAATATAGACCGAGAGGATGTATTTAACTGAAGAGCCACATATTCAAAAGAAGTGAAATTTCCATAAAACACCTGCTTGCATTTGAATAACTCATTAAAAATTATACTAACACCTCCTCCTTTTTTATGCATTCTAGTCTCACTCACAAAAGAGAAGTTTGGAGGGCATGATTCAATGTGTACAGCTGCACTGTTATCTTGGTCTAACCAAGTCTCTGTTAAAAACATAAAATTAAGATTGTGTTTAATAATAAAATCATTTATTAAAAAAGATTTGCCTCCCAGAGACCTGATATTTAATAAAGCTAAGTTTAGTGAGTTAAAACCAGTTGTGTTATTTTTTACAGCTGTTTGTGGCTGACGAGGAAGTGGAGCTAAATTTAATAAGTTGGCCGATTTAGTCGAGTATCTTCTGTTTCTTAGCAGATTTACCCTTTTTCTATTTCCTGTCAACAGAGGAATTGAGGAGGCTACCTGAATTCCACAGGGCCCCGGCTTTTCCTGGTTGAAAATATTAATGATATCAGCTTTGAAGCCTGGACCCGGCCCATATCAGTTAGAATTGTTATGATGATGATGATTCTGAGGAGGTGAAGGGGCTTTGTGAAGTTTCTGTGATGGTGGTTTCGGGCACGGTGGTGGGCTGGGGGCTGGGCGATGGGGTAGATTTAGGGGAGAGAATATGGGATTTGGACGGGGTGTAAGCTTGATTCCAACATTGACAAGCTTTTTCATCTCATCCGTAAAATCCAGGAGGGGGGAGGAGGGAGAGAGAGTGACTGGAGAGGGCGGGGAGTTGGCTGGTGTTTGGGGTGGTGAAGAATAGAAATCTCCTCCTGTTGGGAGTGGAGGCCACTCCTCTTGTTGGGGGGTGGAAGATGGCCGCAGTGGAGGCCACTCCTCTTGTTGGGGGGGTGAAGATGGCCGCAGTGGAGGCCACTCCTCTTGTTGGGGGCTGGAAGATGGCCGCAGTGGAGGCCACTCCTCTTGTTGGGGGGGTGAAGATGGCTGCAATCTAGGACGCTCCTCTCGTTGGGGGGTTGAAGTTGGCGGCACTGGAGGACGCTCCTCTTGGGGGGGTGAAGGTGGCGGCGATGAAGACTCCTCCTGGCTCAGCGATCTCAGTCGTTTTCCTCCAGAATGTGGTCTTATCTTCTGTTTTGTTTTGTCTTGTCTCTTGTCCTTGGCCAGGGAAGCTGGTGTGTGATACACAGAGTAAAATAGGTTGGAAGTGAACAATCTTACTCCTGACTTGTTGAGGCAAAATCCATCTGCCTTAAAAAGGTGTCTGCGTTCCCAGAAAATATTAAAATTGTCAATAAAGTTCACTGATTGAGCAGCACATGTAGCTTTGAGCCATTTGTTCAAAATCAACAGCCTGCTGAATCTCTCGTCCCCTCTTCGGACAGTCGGTAGAGGGCCACTGATAAACACCACAGTATCAACAGATCTGACTTTGCGCAGCAGATCAGTAAAATCTTGTTTCAATACCTCAGATTGTTGCTTCACAACATCCAAGGCCCCAGTGTGAAGAATGAGTGATTTCACCGTTGTGTGGTCAGCAACAATGTCCAGAATTTTGTCTGAAATGTCAAAGACCGAATCGTTGGTGAAGCAGAGGACTTTGGTGTTTCTCTTGCCACAGAGGCTACTGACCTCTTTCACGGCACCATCGCCCACGATCAGTGTTTCAGGCCCAGTCGTCAGCTCCCTCTGCGGCCTTTTGCTTATAGATTTGGTCTCGTACCTTCCCTTGGTCTTCGAGGACACAGGGTTTCTCAGGTCCTGGGATGGAGAGTCAGGATCTTGTGAAAGTGGTGCAAATCTGTTCTCTAAATGTATCTTTGTTTCTTCTACAGGTTTGCTCTTACTAGTACTTTTTACTGCTGTCCATGGCTGTTTCCTCCTTGGTAGGGGGGTTGAGGCGGCACTCCTTCTGGATGAGAGTGCAGGCCAGCCAGTCGCATCAGAAATCTCAGGGCGCTTGGCTCTGCCTGTTATCCGTTCTCTCATGTCCGTGGGAAACGTTTTATCTTTAGGCCTAGCGCCAAGAGTGTTCCAGCTGGTCCCAACTGCACAGTCCTCCTGTTTTGGAGTGTCATTGTTTGGGCTAACTAGCCGTGTGTTAGCAGGTACATGTCTGCTGCTCTGACCCCATGGAAGAGTGGTGTCATTCCCGCATAGTCCATTCACTTCCACATTCACTTCTATCCGATGCATCTTTGTTTCCAGCACAGCAATTTTCTGAAGGATCTTCTGAAAATCGTCCACAGTGAAAGGAGGCATTTTGGTTCCAGTTAGCTTAGCTGCTAACAGGCTTTTGCCGATCAGTAGGCCACGTTTGCAGTTTCGATAAAATGTCGAGATAAGGCAGTTGTTTACTTTGTCGACAGTAAATTATAGTCCCAGTGGTTTCTAAGTATCCTGGAGTGACTGCTTGTAGTCTCTCAGTGAAGAAAAAAGAGTTAAAATGAAAAGAATGCAAGCATAAGCAAGAGCAAGCAAAAAAGCGTCTGCACTCCTCAAGAGCAGGAAGTAGCAGTCCTATGCAGGTTAATATTTTAGCTGTAGTATTCAACTTCAGTCAGCTCCAGCTCACACTGGTGAAATTTTGCAACAATTACAGTGTTTTATAAAAAACTTAATCATGCATGTAAAAATATGAGACCTAGATCGATTCTTCCATCAATACTAGGGGTGTGAATTGAAAAACCTGATCCGACTTAGAAGCGGTTCAAATTGATCAATTCCATCGGAATTGTACACCTCCAATGTTATCAATTCTTCTTAACAATTCATGTCCCAGCACGACTTCACATCACGTCGTAGTACGTTGCATTGCGTCACACACTCTGCGACGCAGAAGTCCTAGGTGCAAATACCTCAAATATGCTGAAGCATTTGTCAACACGGCCTCGAAGCTTGGAGTTTGCGTCGGGCTGAAGTGGAGAAGGGTTCCATGTGAACATGTTTGCGTCAGGGAGGCGAACCCCCGGCTACCTCCCCCCTTTCAGAGTCGGGACGCGTTCCCTTAGGCTAGAGGGGCCACGTCCGGACTCACATGGCCGAAAATGAGGCACCGAGAGTGTGTAAAATACCTCCGCGATGACACCCTGAGGACAAATGTTTTTCCTCTCCAAATTCAAAGTCTTATCCAGGCTCGATGGACCACGTCTGGACTTGCGCGGCAGAGAATGAGGTCAACCTATTGTGACTTCATGAGAGGTTTCTAGGGCAGTAAGAGGTGGGAAAGTGTAAAAACAATCCAAAACAATCTCAGGTTAGGTTCAACAGAAGGAGGGGTTTATGTAAACACAGGTGCAATCACAAAAAAAACTCAGGTAATCTTCAAACAAGGTCTAAACGTTAACTTAAAACATCCCGGAGGAGAAAATATTTCCTTTAAAAGTAATCAAAAAATAGTCCAGTTCCACTTAAAGTCTCTGTTATCAAAAAATGGTTCCTTTCAGTTACTTCCCTTTGCTTAGTTCCCAGTGCTCTTTCTCCTCTCCCAGCCGTGTGCTCTCCTCTCCCAGGCTGTTTCCGAAACCGCATGCTACATAATACTTACTAATGTAGTAGGCAGTAGGTATTGCCTACTACATACTGCGTTTGAATTAAGTATGTCGTATGACTGTTCTGTTCGATCTGTGTTGCAGTACGCTGGGCCAGACGTCACTAGATTTCCGATTTCTTCTGGAAGTAAACAACGGCCAAGCTGATAAAGAAACTGATTCTTTAGCATCCATATATGATTTAAAAAGTTAGGAAGTGATTTATATGTAATTCAATAACCTTCACAGCACCCAAAAACGGATTTCCTACCGTCAAAAAAGAAGGAAAAAAGAAAAAGCGGAACGAGTGCTGTGCATTATGGGAAACAGTACGCGAGGCAGACTGGTCCGATGCATACTGTGAATTTTCCCGAATCAGTAGACATCCGGGGAGTTTTGGCATACTGCAGATGTTGCTCTTGTTCACATACTACTTACTGCATACTGAATTTTGGCCAAATCAGTACGTACTGCTAGTATAGTAGGCGTAAACAACCCCAGTCTGACTTCCAGCTCCTTTGTCCTGCCTCAATCAAGACTCTTAAGCACCTGCAGCTGTCCAGGTAGTGGTTGCTGCTGGGAGTTGTAGTGTGCTTGCCGGCGGCCATTTTGTCTGGTTTCTGATAGTCATGGGGTGCTTCTTTTAAAGCTCTAAACATCCATCCTCACGTCTCTTCCTCGCATCTTAGTCCCGCCCACCAGAGATGCGAGGAAATGAAACCAGAGGAGAGAGGAGAGAGGAGATTTGTATTTAGATAAATGAGACGTCCTCTCCTCCGGAGCGTCACGTGAAGCGACGTCGGTTTGTGATGACGGCTTTAACAGCTGTTTGTGTCTGCACACATGTTCACTGTAATAACCCTGATCAATATAAACAGTAACAGAGCTGTTCTTTACCTGTTTAACACACACCTATTTAACACACACCTGTTTAACACACACCTGCACATGAAGAGAATCTGCTCTCTGTGTATTCTGTCCTGAAGCATCACGGATCGATTCACCGGAAAAATGCCTCATTATTTAATTATTTATTACTTCAAGGGAAAATAGAAACCATGCAACTCTTTTCAAACCTTGTGCTCATTAATGATCAGCCTCGTATGAAACTTTATTTACCTGACAGGAAATATAACAGGCGTTTTTACTAACAGACAAACTTTACTGTCAGACAGAGAAAACAAGAACACATGGGGAAACTAAGAGGAGGAATAACTAATCATTGATATATATTTTATCTATGATATTAGACTCTATTACTCAATTTCATTAGACAGTGAATCTGACAAAAACAATCAGATATAACATAATCCCTCCTCTGTTATATTGAATTTATGATTTTGCGTTCAGCATTTTGTGTTTAAAACTCACATCAAACACTTTTTAATCTCAGCTCATCACATACAGACTGTTTAGAAACCGACGTATGTTTATGATCAGTTTCAGGGCACCCTTAGTGACTGTTTTAAGGTCTGTCTTTTCTCTATTATTAAACTCAGCTGATGTTAAGTTTTGGTTAAGTCCGAGGCGCTGCAGCGTCTAATCAGTGAGTGATATTTGATACGGGGGCGTGTCTGTCAGAGAAAAGACTTCCGCAAAGTCTGCTCTCGTGTTTCCTCGATTATCCCTCCTCCGATCAGTCTCCTCGCTCCTCGCTCCTCTCTCCTCCAGCAGCATTTAGAGCTTTGGGACGCAAGTTAAAATGGCACGTCAGTGAGTACTTCCGGTTCGAGCAAGGAGCGAGGAGACTGCAGTTTAGAGCTTTGAGATGCACCCACGGATTACATAGCACCCATCCACAACTTGTCCCCTTGTGATGCCACACTATTCTTCACTATGTTCAAGTTGAATATGTTCATGGTCAGTCTTGTGCAGACATAATTTTGGAAAAATAAAGTGGTTACTTTTGGTACGGAAGACTGTGTAGAACAACTTTTTTTCCCCTCAAAAAAATAATCAGGAATCGTTAGGAGAATTGATAAGGAATTGGGTTGGTAAGCAGAATCGACAATGGCATTGACAGTGATACAATCTTATCAATTCCCACCCCTAATCAATACATTATAAAGCACCAAAACAGTACTGATGTTATTTCATTACACTTACAGTGAGAGCAGATTTACTGTTCTGTTTGTTGTTTAATGTACATACACCAAACTTAAATTCACAATGAATAGTCTAGAGACAGCAGAAATAACAAATAGTCAAATAAGAAACAGGAGCAGAAACCCTGAGCACTACCAAAGTCAGAGGTAGACAGCCATCAAATACGACTGGATGACAGTGTAAGAAGGGGGGATACAGGAGGAGGCTGAAGCAGTGACATAAGTAACAACGTACTGCAGAAGAATAAAGAAAAACATACACTGTTTAAAAACAATAAATAAAGTTCTTACATTTGATAAATCACTCACCGTGAGTCATTATTAGTAATAAAGGGGATGGTTTGTACCGATACAAAAACAGACGTAAGTTGGAACAGTATTGAAAATGAAATGGTTCAGGAGTTCAGTAGTCCTCTGATTGGTTTGGATGCTGAGTAACAGTCTGTCAGGCAGCAGACACAACCATTTGTGGCTGAGGTGATACTGTTTCTAATGACAACTATTCTGATAGAATGCAGTTTGTGCTAATCAAAGTGTAGTCAAGTCTTGCCAGACTTCACATGCTATGAAGCCGTAAATTGCCACTGTACACATGGTCAATTTGCTGGGATAACAGTCTCTCCTGTGTTCACCAATCAGATGGCATGGACTGAGTCTTGATTTTTCTTCCAATTTAACACTTTTGTCTCATGTAGAGTGCTACCCCCTCACTGGGCAGCTAACAAGACTGCAGACTTGTTTTCTTATTAAAAGCTGTGCAACTCAGCTAGGTTTGGCGGCTTGGTGTTTGGCAGTCGTTTGATTAAAAGTATGTTTCCCATCCATGAAAATGCTTATATTATGTACTACTCTGAGTAATGGATTTGTATTCTGGAATACACATTATTCCCTGAGGACTTCAACTCTTTAACTTTTTGATACTGAGGGAAGCTTAATCTTCCAGTCAAGCGAAAAGATGGGTCACAGATAAATCAGATCTTAACTTGGGTACAAAAACATAGTGAAATACATGCATATATGAATGCATTAAGTGACAACAGAAAGTCTTGAGTGTTTAACTATTACAAAAGTTGGCATCACAACACAGTTTGTTGTTGCTTTTCTCTGTTCAGAGACTGCTTCATCTTTTCATTAACTCTCAACAGAAAAAAACAGCAAATCCAATTCAAGCCAACAGAACCTTTTATATCCACAGAGTTGTGTAACAGCTGGGGACTAGTTCAGTATTGACCTTTCTTGATGGACATAATGAATTTATAGAGGAACCATCTTTATAAAGAAACATCCAGAGAATCAGTCTTGAGTAATGAAAACGCTCCTGCTGTTTCTAAAAAAATGATACATGGATTTCAGCACATTGGCGTGTTTGTCTCTTGCAGCAAACTAATTCAGAAACATGGGAGAAACAGTTAATCCATATCTCTCCTGTACTTTCAACATTGCTACTCCTCTCAGGAAGATTGAGTGCCCAAAGCCATTTCCTTTCCACTGTGTCAGAGCCACTGGTAGCAGAGCTACAGTCCTTCTCTTTATTCTTTGTTAGAGAGTATTGTAAGTCGAGAAAAGGTAAGAGAAGAAATGGCATCACAGCACAGCCTCTCCTGAAGAACTTGTGCTTTACAAACTCATTTAGGAGAATACATCTGTGATCAAACAGCAGGTTATTAGCAGCCAAGTCAAATTATTTAACATTTGCAACAGTGGTAGTCTGGACTGGAAAATGTGTAAGTTAGTATGTAGTATGTAAGGCAAATTATGCACTACATAGACAAAAGCAAAAACAAAGCTTGTGTATTGTAAAGGGCTAAATGTGTGTTATAAAACAGACAGGGCCACTGTTGCTTAATTGCTTGATGCAATAATAATTACACTAACAGCAGATGAATACATCGACTAACATTCCTGAGGTAATCAAAGACACAAACAGTACATTGCTTTTGAAAGGTTAGCTTTTACTTGTGCTCTTTGAGCTGCACCATTTTATCCAAACTCATTTGGATAAAATTGTATTCCAGTAGCTTACTGGAGGATTAAAGTATCCAATGTATGTTGGTGCACCACCCTTTTTATATTGGCTAACTTTTAGCAAGCTCATAACCTATTGGCTATCCTCATGTTGCAATAAATGCCTCTTGGAACTTCTCTGTATTCTCAGTGTTGCCTACATAAACAGTCAATTACTTGGCTCATTATACCCCTCAGGGTAGGGCCTGTTCATCTGTTTCATCTGAGTCTCAGTTTCACTGTAAATACAGGGGATTCATTTTAGCTTACTTTAGCAGTATGAACTTGAAAAATAAACTGTTTTCTGTGATTTAGGGTGAGGTTCTCAATGAGCAGGTCTTAAATTTTATGAAAGAGCAGTGTCATCGTGCAGATCTGTAAATAGTAAAAACGGAAACCTTGTCAAGTCCATCCTCATAAGGAGAAGGAAATAACTTTTTTACTTTCGTCGAATGAAGGTCAGTTGATCATTTCTTCATTCATTCCTGGAAGTTAGAACATGTAATCAGTGTTTGGCTTTAGTCCCAAAGTGTTTAATGATGCAGATGTCCTTTTACGAAGATAAACAAATCACTGTTGGATTGCTGCCGATGGGAGCTGTGATGCAATTGTGAAAATGCAGCCTGCCTGATTTTGCTCTGTATATATATATTATTTTGTCTGTTTTACACCAAAACCTGCTGACTTTTGATTAGTTGATACTACTCAAACCACAGAAGCACCACAAACAGGAACCAGAACACTTCTCATATTAAAAATCCAGACCCTTGAGTGCAGATTCTACATTAAAATGTAGAACTTGTGCTATAAATAGAGATTAAGCTTTTGGCAAAGTCATCAAAAATTGCAGCATTAACATCAGTAGGTACAATATGGGAAAATGCTGATTAAGAAACCTTTATGTTTCTACTGTTGTATGCTTTTGTGAAGAATACAACCCCTTTTTTAACAGAATATATTTTATAAAGAATGTGACTTGTTTAAATGCTGAACACTCAAGCATATAACAGCAGGTGCAGAGAGCTTGCAGCCTTTGTAATAACATGACACAGCAAAATGACCCTTAAGTTCTTCTCTGAAACTCTTACTGTGCCATCTTTGTTTTGTCATAGCGAGTATTGCACAGCAGAAGATGTTGGCTGTTTTAACAAAAACCTCTCCACTCCAACACTCCTCTCATGCCCCCCATACAGAACACCGTAAGAGCTTGTGATTGCTGTAATCATTCCCTCACTGATATTGGGCATGAAATGATATTTTTCGTAGTGTGAATACAATACAAGAGATTGGTGACAAGATCAAGAAGTCCCTCTTCTGTGTAAAAATGCAGTCTTAAGTGCTCCTGAAGAAAGTATGTTTCTGGGAGAAGTGTGTGATAGGTGTCTTTCAAAGTAAGAAAATCTAATTTCAAAAACACCTTCTTGTGTTTTCTCTGCTGCCAGCAAAGACCAACTTTGGCAGATACGTACTTGTTATGGTTTACTCAGACTGCTTAAGCAACTTGTTACTTTCAGATTCATTTTAGGGGGCTGTTTTGCAGAGGAGTCCAAGGACTGTGGATTGCATCCCTTATTCTTGGGGTTCTCCTGGAGTGGTTGAATACATGATCACAATGGACAGGGCGAATATTGACAGAATAAATTATTACAATGACCAGTAACTCTTAATGTACCCTTTGAAGGGTTTTTTTTAAGCCTTGCAAAAACATATTATGGATTCCAGGCATAGACTTCCCTTGCACATCATAGTTTGCAGTCTCAACTTCCAACTTTAGGCATGTACTTCAAGCTTAGGTTTGTCCATAGAGCTTTGCATAGTGCTAAGTAGGGTTCAGGTTGAGAATTAGATTACACCCAGGGTTCGTCTTCTTTTGCTCTTAACCTACTCCTGGGATTTGTCCCTCACAGAGATATTCTCCATTCATACTCAAAAACTTTGGTTCATCTGTGTGTGATTGCACAGACTCAGAGTGGTTGCACTTACGGGTACTTAAAAAAGTGCAGTTGGTCAGCTAGTTGGTGAAATGCATGCTGGATATGTAAATTTCGAAACATGTTAGATTCACCACCGTTGAATGAATAAGAAAACTTCCCTCCCACAGAGTGGGTGCCTTTTCACTGCAATTCGTCTACAGGGATGTTATTGGCCGTGCCATGGAAGAGGATGTTGTAACCTGTCATGACAACACATGATGACAAATCAATACGCTCATCTCTTCTTCTGCTAAAGGCAAAGGAGTGAAAGGGTGAGGTGGGGGGGTGGGTGTCAGTTCATTTTTAATGTGAAGAGGATTCATGTGGACCTTGACAGAGACTGACTGCTGGTCCCATTAGATGATAAGCCCAAGCTGAATACAAATAATCTATAGACTCAAACACTGCATTGTATACATACACTATACAGTCTGTTTTATATGCACCATGTGTTGCATTGGCTTTACAGAAAGAGAAAATACTCCATAATTTTTTTTTCATCCTGCAAGGTCAACATGCTGTTATTTATGTTCGAGCGGATATTCCCCTTTTTCTCAGGTATTTACAATGTTTGAATATACATGTGTGCCTTTTAGAATATATAGAATATAATTGCTCTTTTCCATGCTGGACAAAATAATACCAAATTTTAACATGATATTACGTGGTACAGCAAGTGATAGGGGACACAATTGATAGCCCTTATTTTGTGTATCAGTGGAAGATTTCAAGACTTCAGTTTTATCTTAACTCGATTCCTTAACGTGGATGTAGCTAATAATTTGAATTCTAAGCCTAGAATTCAAATTATAAGAACTCTCAGATTGCAAACAGAAATCCCTGATTTTTTTTTTTTATTACCTGGCTTTCTAGCTAATCGCTCAGCTTTGTTAAGTGTAGAAAGGGAAAGAAATGGGAATATTCAGTGATATCTCACGGTCTGATTCTAGTCTGAAAAACTCTCTTTTTCAACTCTCAACAATGGCCTTTGAGGACAAGAAGCTACTGTAATGCATGTGCGTATCCAGCGGCCAACCTGTAAACACATAATACATATTGCCCTTACCAATGTGTTCAGTCTGTGCTACTTTAAAAACATGGTGGTGCAAAATGGCAGCCTTGTGGAAAGGAACCTACTCCTTATGTTTATATAAAATGCCCAGTCTAAGTTTGCCAAAACAAAACTTTTTTTTTTTAAATTCAGGTGATCATAGCATACTTATGACTATTATACTCAATTTTTTACCAAGTCTGTTCTTCTACATGCTGCTAAATATTACATAGTGTACCTTTAAATTATTGGATCTGATTGGTCAAAACTCCTTGACAACAGTTATTAATCCTGAATGACAAGAGCAACACCAGTGGCAGCTAGATCATACATTATATCAGATCATTCAGTGGAAAAGAGTTCTGGCACATTTCACCTCTGCCTGTTGACATTGAGGCAAAAAATGTATGAACTGTTGGCATTTTTTTTTTGTTAGCATGCTAAATCGGTAGGCTAAACAACACAGATATTTTAATATCAGATTATGTTCTGCCATCCAGCCAATGATGCCAGAACTTGTGAATGCAACTCGTTCCATGAGGGGTAGTGATAGAAACAAAAAAGTTGAGATTTTTGCCTAATTTATTTTGTGCTCAGAGAATAAACACTTGGTGACAAAAATCTGTATTCTTGCAGAAGTCTTGTCTAACTTTACCTTTAATGGAAATGTTCAGTATAATGTCAATACGGTAAATAAGCCAGCTAATGTTTGACCATGAACTGAAATATTCAATTTGATATTTCAACAAGTGGGCTGATAAGATTCTCCTGCCGGGTCTGGGTCTTCTCTAAACTTGAAGGGATTCTAATTTACATAATCTCCTCCTCACTTTTTCTTTTTCCTTAGATATTCAAATCACTGTTAAGAGGACTTTTGTTTTAGAACAACAACGTACAGTAGGAAGGATAAAAGCAACTAAAGGCTTATGTCACTGTGTCTCGTCTTGATTCTATATGTGATCCTGTTCTCACAGTGTTGGTCAGTCTGCCAGTTTCCATTAGTGATAAATGTAACAGGTGGCTTCTATTCATGTCCACTTCGTTCACAGCTTGTATTCAATGATCAAAGTGGTTAGCTAACAAACTGTGTATTCAATAAGAAATTGAATGTGTTTGTGTAAGAGATGTGCTGCCTGCATTGGCAGGCTTGTTTTATCATTAAGCAATTAGTGAAAACACCATGAATAGACTCTGTTTGTTGATTCTGCTTGCTTTACTCATTGATATGGATTGACTACAGTTCTCTACATCACAACTAAAAAATTAATGAAAGACTGTAATGTCTTTCATTTTCCAGCCTTCGCTTTTTTTGCACCCCAAAATCCTCATTATTTTTGCTCTTGCTGTCACCCAGACTTGTTTCTCTACTGTATCAGATATTTATGTTGAAAACACGTTAAAATCAAAGAAAGGGCACGCAGCAGGGGTAGCTGTCTAGGAGGTGAAGACTTGTGTTGTCTTCATTGTTGTTGTTGTTACCACTTTTAGCATCCTGATCTCCCCAGCCAGAAATAACACATTAATTCACAATAGATGTTGAAAATAAAACTAAACTAACTGCCAAGGCATGTTACAGTAAACATAGAACCGTATATGTGCTATTTTACACACAGGTATTTCAAGCTGTGGTCATCTGAAATAAAAATGTCTGTCAGGGTCATGTGGCTGTTTAACCCTGGCAGATGTAACACATAGTTCAGTGTCAACCCTGAATCAAGCTATTGGCTCTCCTCAGTTAATACTGTGAAGGAGTGTATCACAAATTCTAATGGGCTTCAAGTGCTATTGGAATGGGTAAATGTGAGGATCTATTCTCTGGGCTTTGGGCCTTGAATAGCTAAAAAGGGCATGTTTATTTTCTTCTCCTCTCCTCTCTTCCGTGTACTTGCACTATTCTACATCTCCAGTGCATTGTCTATTGATTTTCCCTGGCCCCCTCTATCAGTCAGGCTTTAATAAGACAACACATGTCGCCTTTAAAAGAAACGTATTAGAATGTTAATGGTTTGCTCCACAGACCTCGCCTCTCTACAGTGCTGTGTGAACACACAGGCACGTTTGTGTGTTTGTGAACGTGTGTGCCAGCACATTTTCATTAAGACGGAAGACGACAACATTCATCTTGATGGTTTTAGGGAGTAAAGTGGGTGGAAAACAAGGAGAATGTGTCAATAGAGGGACAAGGGGATAAGGATGGAGGGAGTAGTTGAAAGTAAGGAAGAAAGCTCCTCGTGCAGAGTGGATTCATCTTCTGTCTTATTGCTCCTGCAGGGACCAATTTATCTTCATTTAGGTTTTTGGCACCAACCCCGATCCAGACCAGCCTCCACAAGAAAGTACATGATCCCGGTGTGGGTCTGTAACCCCTGTGGCCTGCGTGTAGGGATTGGCTGATACAGGTCCTGAATGGCTGACTGTGTTGTTCTCTTTAAATCCAACCTGTTATAAAACAAAGATAACATACTAATTGGGACCCACAACCTCGTTCAGTCCTTCAAAAGGCTTTTTAAAGGGTGTAAATCGGGTAAACCCTAATTATTTGATATATAACACTAAAAACAGAAACATTGTAATATTTTACTCATGCAATCTGTAGTGATGGTTTCAAGACATAGAGCAACATTTGGGTTGCCAGATCCCAAGCCATGCTTTTAGTGGCTCACCCATTTGCCTCACTTAGGCCTTTTCGTTAGCCCCTATAGTCTCAGGTCTGTATTGATTTTTAATACTGGTTTATACAAATGTATACTAGTAGCTGCCTTTAAATATCAATATGCTTTAAACAATTGTATTGATGCACATTAAATGAGCTAATAATGAGCTTTGTTAGACATTCATCTTTTTTTTTTTTTAAACCCCTCCCATTTTAACTAGCTACTTGTCTTGCCTGACTATTGGAGATCCATGCAAGATACCCCTGTAGCTCATATGTACATTGTTGGAGAACAAAAACATCAGGAGCAGGAGGATAATGGTGCTGCCACCTTATAAAAAGATAATAATTATGGATGTTCTAGTACATGTAATAACAAGGTAATTATAGGCTTTTTTGAAGATATTAGACCCATTCAAACATCTTTATTGCTCAACTTTTTAGTCGAGGGTTGTTGCTTTATTTCTTTTCATTGTATAATGCATTCTGTGGGTGTTTCCCCCCTTTAAGAGTTTAAGGCTACTGCTGTCTCTGTATCTTTATTATTGAGCTTAAGCTCAGGCCACTACACCCTCTCCATTCAGCAGGGTATAAATTAACATTGATTTTAGATATGGTCTTTCTGTAGCACCATGGCCTTGGTGGCCAAATAACTAACAATAACCTTCACAGTATGAATAGGTGGAGAGGCAGCGGCAACAAATAAATAAAAAAGAAAGGAAGAAAGAGTGCTGCATTATTCTGACTGTGTAACTCATCATTATAAATAATTGCTGATCAAAACAAGATTTTTTTCGCCTCCTCATTTTTTCCCCCTCATTTTAAGAAGGTTTGCAAATGTCCAGCACGGATGTACTCTGTGAACACGGAACTAAAAAGAAATGCATCAATTATCTCACTTTCTCTCCTTCACCTGTTGATTTAACAACCAATGAAGTTGCCATGTTTTGTTACACTCAGCAGTTACATCACACTGCTAAAAAAAAAAAAAAAAAAAGTCACTGCACTGTGAATTCTCCCCCTCTTCTCCCTCTTCTCCCCCTCCTCCCTCTGCTTAACATATGTAACTTTCAAAATCTCAAGCTGTATGGTGCTGGCTCCACTGAATAGAGCTCAGCAGTGAGATGCGTGTTAATTGTTTCTCTTCGGGAGAAGGGAGAGAGAGGAGGTGGTGAATTGGCGGGGGGAGGGGGGAGACGGATGTCAGAAATCAGAGGGACCCCTGCTGCCGTGTCTGGATGCAGCATTGGCTGCGCAGTGAGAGGAGAAAAAGAAGGAGAGAGAGGGAGAGGAGGAGCAGAGTTGTGTCTCTCTGACTGTGTTGCAGCGCTGTGCAGTCCGCTCTCGGTCCCCCACTGACAGCCTGAGATTGATGGATTGAGCTGTGTATCGCACATAACATCAATTCTGTCCTCCTTTCTCTTTTATTCCGAGTCTCACTCCCTCATCACTCCTCCCCACTCTCCCTTTCTCTCTCTCGTTCTCTCTCCCCCTCCCGACGCCACTCCAGGTCCCTCGCCTGTCCCTCTCTCTCCTGTATTAGTTTCCAAAAGGCATCCTTAATGCTGCCAGAGAGCGCGCTGTGAGGCAGCAAGGAAAGCGAGCTGAGCGGGATTGCTATCTTTGTGACAGCTTTTCTGCCTGGTAGGGTGCGTGTGGAGCCGGGGAACTGGACTGGACTGTGGTGTTTCGTGGAGGAGGAAGGAGGGGAGGTGGAAGGAAGAGAGAGGGACAAGCCGGACAGATGGAGGACGGCACTCAGCAACTGGGACACTGCCTGGTTGACATGAGGGAGCTGAGCGCCAACCCTGAAGGACTGACCGCTGCCGGTGAGCTGACTGCACTGTGTCGTCTTTATGTCTGTCTGTCTGTCTGTCTCCTCATATGTCTCCTCTAGCTGTCTCCTCTGTCTTTCCTTGTACACTCCAACTCTGTGACATCTTGTCTGCTGTTGGACTGATTCTGTCCTCATAAATGCATGTCCTAATGCCGTCTAGTTTTCCACATATTTCCCCTTTTTTTGTGTTTGCAGTGATTCTCTCTCCACCTGAACACACATACTGAGTTTGTTAGAGAGAGAGAGAGAGTGTGTGTGTGTGTGTGTGTGTGTGTGTGTGTGTGTGTGTGTCAAAGATAGAGAGAGAGAGAGAGAGAGAGAGAGAAAGAAAGAGAGAGGAGGTTGGGTACCAGTGAGAGGGAGAAAGAGAGCCAATTTAAAAAAACCTTGATGATCAATAACAAGTAACTGGATTCAGTGCTGTTTTTTATTAAGTTACCCTGATAACTCACACTTCAGGGTCATTTGTTGCAGTTATTAGAAAAGAACGTGACATAAAATTGACATTAACATGCCCAAACAAGTTCTGAAGATTAGGAAGATTTGTCAGAGCATTATTGCCTCAGTTATTTAAGTGGCTCTCGGACACTCTTCCAGGGAATCGTTTTAAAACTTAATGGCTGTATATATTTGCAATGTTCCAATCAAGTGTTAGGCTCTTGCAGTGTGGTTGAATTAAAAACACAAATAATTTCCTCAGACTGTTGGTAATGATGTCATAGAAGTCAGCTTTGCCTGTTTTTCAGCAACACTGAGCTGGGTTTGGTGACTGTGCAGAGAAAAGTTCTAGAAACACTGTTTATTGACAGGTTTATGGTTAGAAATTCTCCTGCGCCTGAGTGTGCAATCACGTTTTATGTCTGTGTGTCTGTCCCTTTGTGCATGTGACCGTGTATGTGTGTGTGCTTTGCTTTTCCACTGCAGTCATATCCACACAGCTTCCATGTGTTGTTACTAATGAGCACTGGCAGAGGCAAACTGGATGTCTCAGTGCCCATCACAGAAGGAGAATGCCAAAGAGATTAGCTGTAGCAGTGATGCCACAAAGCCCACTCTCCAACTTTAATGCCTTTGCTAACCAAAAGGACAGACAGTGCATACAGAGCCGCTAAGCATTTGCATTGGCATGCAAGCTCAACACCATCATCTTCCCCATGGGGATAAGTAAATGGAACCGTACAAAGAGGAATGAAAGCGTAATTCATGATGTCTTCTTCGCATTCAACCACACAGATACAGGCTGGAACAGCTAACTTGCACAATTACACTGAAAACACAGAGAATAGAAACACACATTGAAGAAAAAAACAAAAGCATGTACAGTAAAGATAAATACACATGTGCACATGCATGCATACACATTAACAAACAAGAAAAGCCCTGACCTGATCAAGAACCGTAGATACATGCTATTATGAAGCAGCTTTGCAGGTGACATCTGACAGGTGTGGGAGTACAACAGCAATGACAAACATCTCACTGTATCTTTGTTTTCTTCCACCTGAACATCCTGGGAGACAAAAGGGAAGAGCGAAGTACATAATTACCATGTTTGGCACGACAGACAGGATGACAACCCTGCATTATCAGTCGCAAGGTGAAACAGTTTATCTCATCCCTCCTGACAAGAGAGAAAGAGGGACCAAACAGGGTGCTGCTTAGTACTTATTAAGGTGGGACTGCATTAGTTTTACAAACTCAACATCACCAGGGGAAAATTATTTCATTTTAATCAGAGGTGGGAAGTCACAAAGTACCTCTTGGATGTTCTTAAGTACTGTTTTCAGGTTTCTGTACTTGACTTTACTTCAGTATTTATAGTTCTTATTCCTTTTTTACTCTCACCACCAACATTTAAAACAAATATGCATCCTCTGCTCTGCTTACATTTCCACACAGGCCTGACACTTCAACTTTAATAAAGTTGAATTGCGTTTTATTCTTAATTTGTATCCTTTCACTACCTTCAAACAAAAGCTGATAGTAACTTGATTGATTGATTGATTGATTGATTGATTGATTGATTGATTGATTGATTGATTGATTGATTGATTGATTGATTGATTGATGTGTATTTGGACTACCAGGGCTCGGGGGGTTAATTGTGATGTGATTAAGGTCTGAAAATATTCCCTGTTTTGTTTTTCAATCACTAGCTATTTGTCCCCTATGGCACACCGTAGTTAAGCTGCCGCAGCTTCCTCCTGTTTCCTGCTTCCTGCTTTTGTTGAGATGGAGTCAGCGACACTGCTACACTTATGAATGACACATTTCACTTTAAAAAACTCCCAGGTGGCTCAGTTGACAAATCATATATAGTATGCACATTGTGTCTTAACTGAATTAAAATATCACTCAAGTACCTTGAGTTTGAGCTGCTACCTAAGAGCTAAGCATACAGGTGCAGCTAATCAGACTGATGTCAGATGGCAGAGCACTGTTTTGGAGTGTGATAATCAACACAGACCTGGATGAAACCAAATCGAGGAAGTTAACTACAGAGCTTGCTTACTGGGTGACAAGTGTATGCCAGTCAACATTGTGGAGGTGTGTTTTTCTGTATTTCACAGAATGCGTTCTTTGAAGCTGTAGCCTTCTTCTAAGTCATGGTTTCACGCCACACTGGAGTAGCAGTGCAGCATTTGTTGATTAATGAATGTTAAAGTGAAGATTATAAAGTAAATGTAATTGCATTCATTTGATTCAGGAAGCAAGACAGTGATAACTGTTGCTTTTCACTGTTAATATGGATTTAAGCTATGATTGCAAAATAATGGAATTTTAAATGTGCCATTACAAATTGGATGAACTGGCTGTTAAAATTCAGGGAAACAAAGAAGCCCTAATATCTTTATCATGTCATTAACATCAAATGAAATAACAGGTATGAACATCAAACGTGTATGACAATGTCTATTAAAGAAGTCACCGTAAATGGATGGGACACATAGGAATGATAAATCCTTGGTATATGTATCACTTCAAATTATGTAAATGACTAAAGCAGTGTAAAAGAAGTATCAAGAATCAGACAAACGAGGAAAACTCAATTGCAGAATTAAGTCATCTAGTAAACTAGGCTTCCCTGACCAGAGGACAAACATGTAGCTACATGGAAACAGTCAACCTGCAAACGACCTCAGAGCATTATGACACTCCCCATCCACCTGGGTTAAACTCTGGAGCGAAATAATTGGTTATTATTTTCCGCACTGAGGTTTTTTTTTTTTTTTTTTTTTTTTTTAAAGAATGATTTGAAACTAAGAATATTTTAACTTTAGTACTCCCCAAAAATATGTGTGCTGTTCAGTTATCTGTGCACAGAAACTGGCGATGGAAATGTCCTTCAGATGCCTACTTTTTGCATTTATACTGTGGTCAAATTTCATACCTCTGCTTTTTCACTTCGACCTTAGTAAAAATGCTGAAGCAGACCTTATTAGAGACATTTTCTTTTCTACACTGGTATCTGAATTTTTTCCCCGTCTCTTATTTAAATATTAAGTTCAGGATTTATAAATATGATTGTTTTCTGACTATCAACACAAGACTCAACACAATCACACAACTCCTTAGAGGAAGAAAAAAAGCATACTAAAGTTAACAGCCTGCCTCCTCCCGTGCCCTTGTTAACCCTCGACACTCCAACTCCCATGGATGCGACAATCTAGACCCTCTCAGCGCACCCCAACTAATTCACAACACTTCATTAAACGCTGGCAACAAAACCATCTGTCCCCTCTCAATCTCCCAGGGCAGTAATGTGACGATAACTCACTCTCCTATTCAGCACCACTTGTCCTAATAGGATGCCTGTTTGTGCAAACATCAATTGAGTTAGGGGGGTATGTTAGCCTGCCTGATGACTGAATCATCAGACAGGATGTGCAGGGGTAGTCGAGGCAATTTAAGCTGCAGTGTGTGTGGGAAAAAACGGAGGATAGTGAGATAGGACGAAAAAAAAGGTGCAATTAGCGTGTCTGTGTGGATTCAAATTGAGGATAAGTACAGTTGGTGTTGGTGTTGGTGATTATATTATCCTCAAATATCAAATCCTATAGTGAGCCAAACACACAAGTGACTTATTAATATCATCTCAGAGTAAATAATATTCAAAATACAATCAGCATCTGTTCTCCGGCACACACTCTTACATGTAAAATATATTCATGAAGAGGATAAGAGGGCTGAATAGAAATTCGCTGTGAGGGGGTTTATAAAAGCTCTTTCTGGAAATTGCTTGATTTTCTTCATCCAGCTGGTAGCGTACGATGTGGACCGGATCAGTGGCAGGCTGTATTTTGGAGCTTTTCTACAATTATTTTTTGTGGAGTCAGGAATAAGCATCAATCCCATGTGAAATCTGTGTGTGCACTCCCCCACATTTCCCGCTTCTATCCGCTCTTCCAGAGTGTTTGCTAGCAGTTAGTTAGCTTTTATCACTCTGTATAGCGAGCGAGGGAGCAGAGCATCGAGAGGGGAAAGAGGGTGAAATGATCATCTGTAAGACGGACAATTTAAGTCCCTACATATTAATTAACTTTGTCATTCTGGACAAATCACCTGCTCTGCTCACATCCTAATAAATTAGCCTCTCCTCTCCCCTCAGCGTGCCTTTTCCCCCACTGATACCTCCCGCAGACAGGGGTGATAGATTGGAGGTACTGTGGGGCTGGCCTGTTATTTCTAGAGCCAGATGAAACTGGAGTATAGCGGGCGGGCACACATCATTTGCTTTGGGCCCCTCTGGGAGTTACATCTGCATGTGCCTCCTGTCTGCCTGCCTGCCTGCCTGCCGCCTTGCTGAGCTTATTACCATATTCATAATGCCAGCGGATATCGATTTTAAATACCACACCTGTTCCACTTTTCTTCACACACTTGGAATGGGATCACCTGCTAGCTTTGTATGCTAAAATGGGCTGTGATTGAGATGGAAAGTAATGGTGGCTGACCTCTCCCCATGTGATGGATAATCATTGTAATTAGACTTTGTGTATTTGTTGTGGTCAGCCTGATCCTCACCAAAGGGTTAATGACATAACAGCATATTCGGTTCTCAGAGACAGGAACAATGTCACGATGTACGGAACAGATGTTCTGTCCTTGGGTTGCCTAATTTGTCCTTGATTATAAGTGCTGTGCTTGTTTAGTCACCCCAACTATGTTAGCAATACTTTCAAGAGCCAATAGAACTCTTTAAAATGTCACGTAGCCAGATGTGTTGTTTTCATACCAATACCAATACCAGTACCAGAAAAACCAAAATGGTAGTCTAACCATTAAGCCTTGTTGTACAGCTATTATGAATTGTTCCATTAGGCTGGATTTAGTGGCCTTACATACAAGCTCCGTTGTCACCACGGTCTCACAAGACTACACAGCACACCATATAAAAGCACCTTCATATCAAAAAATTTTGTTTCTGTGACACTTTGACAGGGACAGCAGGTCCAAAAGATGGCAAGCTTAGCTGGTGCTAAGTTTTTGGTTAGTTTGAAGTTTTTATTTTATTATTGTGTCATACATATATTTATATGCCCAGCCTGCATGGACTTATATGATACCATTACATTTACAGTCCAGGGTCAGAGACACAGCAGGTATATCCAGCGTCATAGAACAGGAGAAGAAAATTAAAACAGAACATACACTAATTAAAAAGACCATCTTGTCTTCTTCTTCTAACCAATTTCTAACCATCTTCTGTGCTCCTCTTTCATTCGTTTTTCCCAAAAGACTTTGAATGGGAGCTTATTTAAATTCAGGGATCTACATCTATCCTGGATGGACTGATTCTGTAATAACAAGTAGTAAAAACACTGCATGAGGCTGAGTGTGTCTTTCTGATGCACAAAAAGAAAGCATGTCGAACAAATAGTCTCTGAATAATTTATTTATTCACTTATTTATTTACTTACTTACTTTCTCTCAGTCATGACTGACTGTCATTTTTATCGTCTAAGTCTTGCAATGCATTCAGACCAGTATTGGCCAATTTGCAAATGTACGTATCAGAATCTATATTGGAAAGGAAACATGGTGTTGGATGTTTCTTGTAGTCAGTGTTCATTCTCAAAGACAATCTGATTTCATTCCTCTATGCAAACATGACACGTTCACATTTTCCTCTCCAAAATTCTGATATAATTTTACTCTGATTATCTACCTACTTCATTTTGTAGTTATTATAACTATATACAACATAGTACACTATATCTTCATGTGGATGGGTCACCAACCAGAGTCAAACCCAGACTTCTTCTTACTTTTCGTATGCGTTCAATTATTTTCTGCGTACTGACAATTCCACTCCTCTCCTCTACTTTAGAAAAGTTGGTGTCTAGCACAGATGGAGTCTGCTGAGACTCCTGGACTGTTGATGTGACAGTGCCTTATGATGGCACCAGAGACAACAACCCAGCAGCTGGCTCTGTCTCAGCCCACCTAGTTAAAGGGCTCTCAGTTGCCACCACACAACATGTCACCCAGGCTTATTAAAGTTTCATCAACACTCTCAATGAAGCCTCAGTTGTGGCAACACAAGGAGACATCACCCTTGAGGATCAGGAGGATGATGAGAGTAATGTGTAAATCAGGTAACGACACGGAAAATCTATTTACATACTTAACTGGTCTATTTGTGTAACCGTGTGTTAACTTGCCCACATGTTACAGCGATGTGTTTACTTGATTAATTAGTCATTTCACCAATAGACGTAGCGCAAAGATTGCTTAAGTCTGTTTATTTAAACGTTGCCTGTGCAGCGCTTAAACTGAGGAGACATTCATGAAATTATGACTTTATTCACATATTATTCAGACAACATGTCTGCTTAATTAGAAATTAAGAAATGTACTGTACGTTGCCTGTATTCTTTAATTAAGTCAACTCAAATTGAGGTTTTTTTGTGCCCCAGTAGGCAACTGACTCTCAAGAGGGAGCTTGGTTATGCTAATGATTTTGGTAATTTAGCATGTTTGTTATTCAATTGCAGGCACTGTAACATTGTTTGTTTAGTATGAATATAAATGAGCTTCCAAAGAGTACATGTAAGAGAATACAAAAAACGTTATCAATTTTTAAGCCTTTGCACTGATGATTTCTTATACATTTTTTATATTCTTGAAAAATAGAATCTTGTTTTGACCGTGTCTGAGTTTGTAAGGCCAAACTTTTTTTTAAATCCTGTAAAGAAATTGCAGATAAATCTTTAATATCAAAATTACAGCCCGTCTTAAACAACTTTTGGGAGTGACAGTATGAATAAAAGGAACATGTATTTTCGTACTCAGAGCTAGTCAGTCATTCTCCAGCAGTGTGTATAAACCCAGATTCAACTCTTTGTTAAGTTTGACGTCGCTGTAATCCATATCTGGGTCCAAATGCTTGCTCACTTGCTTTCCCACAACAACACATTATCAAAACACATTGACAGCATATAGAAATGTAACATGTCATCTGCTCATCAGGTCAGTCTGTCATCCAACACTGTCAAAGAATAAACTAGCACAAGATGCCAGCTCAGCAAACACTGACCATTCAATAACAAGTTAAACAAATGTTTAACTTGTTAGTGAATGATCAATATGAAGTCTTCCTTTTGGCTTTGCATTCTTGGTCTTAAGATTTTGTACGTTTTTGTAAACTTAGCAAAAGAGATAACAGTACCTGCATGCAGTGAATTACGTCAGCAGAGGGGGATGAACTGGGCACAGACTGTGTGTGATCACCTCTCTGATGACGGGCTGCCGGAGAAAAGCAGGGCGATGCCACCCGCTCGTTTAAAAAATTCGGAAGTGTTGAGTAACTTGGAGTGTTTTCTGCCGCATCTGTCCGACTCGGCACGTGCTGATGTAATCGCTCTGATTGAAGGTAGTTTGTTGCTTTTCTCTGATCATCCCAGTCAGACATCAGTTCTGTTTCATGACATGGATGTTGAAGGCCATAAACTGATTAAACAGCAAAACCTGACAGTACGGCTCGTTTTTGCAATGACTACCGCAAAGTAAATTCTGCCACAAAGCCCGATTTCTTTTCTCATTCCTGAATGGAAGATTGCATCGATAGAGTAGGCTCTGCAAAATTTGTAACCAAGCTGGACCTGTTAAAAGATTACTGGCAGGTCCCTTTGACACCAATGGCATCGGAAATATCCGCTTTTGTTCCACCAGACTCCTTTCTGCATTACACGGTTATGCCGTTTGGCCTGCGGAACGCTCCAGCTACATTTCCACGCATCATACACCGTGTCCTGGCTAGTGTTAAAAATGTCAAGGCTTATCTTGACGTGGTTGCCTATTCCTCTAGCTGGTCTGATCATTTAGCCACCCTGTCTCAAATGACAGCCGTCTCCGCAAAGTGTCCCTCACGGTTAACCTGGCGAAGTGTGAATTTGGAAAAGGCACCGTAACTTATTTGGGTAAACAGGTAGGAAATGGGCAGGTACGCCCCTTAGCGGCAAAAGTCTAAGCGATTATTGACTTTCTGGTCCCTGAGACGAAGACTAAAGTTGAAACTAACACCCTAAACAGGGTACAAGAGAAAACCACTTCTATGGTCTATTTATGTCAAACAAATATGTACCATCATAAATTTGACAACAACATAGAAAAGAATGTTGAATGTTTTGCAAAGTTAGTGGTTAGGGTTGCAAAGAGAGTGCACCCTTGATTCATATCAACAAATATTTCATGACTGTTACTTAGTCCCACCTCCCTTGCTGCGAAGAACTCTTTGCATCGAGTTGACAAGCTCCTAAAGTATTGTCCTGTTAACCTGGCTCCACTGGTGGACGATGACCTGCCTTAGCACCTGGTGTTGAATGGGAGAGCTTCTCAACATGTATCTAAAGAGTTCCCCTCTCTTAGAACACCACACATTTGGAAACTGTCAGTTCGAAAATGCTGTAACTTGGTCTCCTTAGAAGAGACCACACCACAGATATCCTAAAAGGTTTTACTTTTCTAATGTGGCCATGAAAACAACTCAGCGGTCGTACTTGCATTTTAACTGTAGTATTTGCTTGCATACCACTTCCATACAGGGTACATCTTTAGAGTTTGAAGTAAAGCAACCACTAAAGTTTAGAAAATCCAGCACTGACTCTAGAAAATTATTCAGCACTTTTCTCAGCAAACCTCTTTCATCCTCAAGTGAAAGCTGACTGTGCTGGCATTGACGTCTTCATCCTTTTTGAAGTCCATTCTTTTGAAATGTCTTTATCGCCTTACCTATTAGTTCTGACCTAATAACAATAATTTGCTAATCCCTTTTCATGCTTTTCTTTTCTGTGGAATAATTGTCTTTCTTAAGTCTCTTGACAATTCTCTCCCATGTGGTGCTTTTGTTGTCAGCGTTTGGTTTGAGAGTGCTTCAGTGGGTTAGGTACTAATTTAATTGTCAACCGAGTTCACCTGTTTGAGCCGGGCTCTTCAACACACTCATCGATTATTCAGTCAAGAAAACGTGATGAAGTGTATTTGTAACTTTCATTGAATATTGTAACATGGCCTTAAACTATACGAAATAATCATATTTTACTGTATAACACTGACATGCATCAGTCATTTTGAACTGATGAGAGCAGCATCAAATAAGAAACCCAGTATGTCTTATCTCGAGAAAGAAATCTCTGAATTTGTTTAGTTTAAGAGATGATTTACAAATGTATGCTGCATACTGTTTTTCAAAACATGTCAGTGATCTTAGGAGACTCTCGATTAATGTTTTCATTATACATATTGAACTGTTTACTTCCTATAATATGTGGAGTGCAAAGATATGACCAACACAGCACAGCACACACTAACAGATTCCAACAACCAGTCAGACTCTCAAAACTTAAAACCGTGCAAAATCTGTTGCAAACTAACAGGCTATGGAGTATATGATGATAAACAATGAACATGGTGGACGTCAGGCAGGAAGCTATGGTAGTCATCAAGCTAATTGTTGTTATCTGCTTGGCTACCTTGTTACATTCACTGTGAAAGCAATTTTTATCCAACTCCTCTCCTTGTCAGTTCTATTGCTGTATGTTTTTAAAGGTACGTTGTGTTCTTTCCACAAATCAGCAAGTGGGTCCTTCAATTCCATCTTAGTTTGTGCTTTGCACGATTATTGCCATGGCTGCGCTTGTTGTGCTTCCTTCTTCAGTCAGCTTGCTTTACCATTGATTTATTGTTTTGTTGTGACATGTCACAACATGTCATGTGACATGAGTGTGTGCTGGGCTGTCCTTGGGGTTCTCCCCGCACATCAGGATATTGGGTTATAAATATTGAACATATTGAAAATCGAAAAATTTACAATTTCAATTGGGTGCTGCCGAGATATTCTTCCAAGCAGATGGGGGAGGTGAAATCTCTCTTTACACACTTCACACCTCTGGAAAATCTGACAAGATAATCTTAAGAACTTTCAGAAAGTAAGGACTTTGCTGACTTTTGTCAGAAGGAGGGATTCAGGCCCAAAGTCATCCTGATTATCTTGTAGTGTGTACCCTGCCTAAGGTTACATTACTCATTAGGAGTTGTGTTTATTAGCATACCTGCAGTACACTAGAGGACATCTGTGGATATCAAGCCTTCTTTTTCACTGAAGTGCAAAAATCTATTCTTCTTTCAATGGAGCTTCAATAGAACAATTGTAAAGCAGTTGTTAATTGTAAATGCCAGGTTTATGCAACACGTTCTTAACATTATGTTTTGTTATCGTGTCTTGCCGAGACAAAGGGTCAGTATTTGCTTATTATGCTTAATTAGCTTAGCCTGAGTCAAGTCATGCTTTTTAATAGCCCATTGGAAAACACTGCAGAACCAACATGTTTATTAAAATATGATGGGAAGTCTACATAAAATTAGTCCAAGATTTTTCTTATGGAGCAAATTTACAGTCAGCTGCCCAAGTGTGTTTATCAAGCTGGCGATGGAGCTTGAATTATAGAACATGATCAGTTTCAAGTCTCATTAAAGGGCATACAACTCTTTGCTGTCTGTTGTTGGATGCCATTTACAAATTTAAAACTTTATTCAGAGGGTGGGCACTGTTTGGTAAACAATACAAAGTTAGAGTCATATACATAGCATACTTTTAAAACATTGTCCTCAGGGGGATCATGTTTGAAGGACAAAAAAACAGTGGCTGTTGAGCCCTTGAGGATACCACATTTAATGGGAGCAGGTGAAGATAAAAATGTTTCGTGGTTAATTGAGTAGGTTCTGTCTCTCTGGAAGGAGGTATACCTTTGAAACAGGACCTTGTAGACTAACTTTGGTCTCCAGGCATTTTAAAAGACTGTCATGATGATCCTGTCATGCTGCATGGAGATCAAGTAGTAAAATAATGATACAGAAACGGGAGTCAACATAGAGTAGAAAGTCATGAACAATTAGCAGGGCCAATTCTGCACTGTGTAAAGCTTTATATGTTAGACTTTGTCAAAGACTTTGACATCTTTTATAGTTTGGGTTGAGGTTGGTTTTGTCAAAGGGTAATAACTCGACAACAGAATTGGGGTTTTGTTGTCGAGGTTGATCACTTGCATGTTTAAAACCTGAGCAGACATGTCCATTTGCTAAACAGCTATTTATAAATGGTATAATAATGGGGCCAGATTGTGGGAAAACTTTCCTTGAAGAGGCATGATGGTATAATTATATGATAAATACTTACAATTACAATAGGGAGCTTAGAACTGGCACGGAACTTCTAAGCCTCCCCCACACACAATCTTGTTTGGCACTGTCTGTTACCTTATTATTGCATCATTTTGTTGTCTGATTATCGTGTAGCCACATCTAAGCAGGCCTTTTCTCTGTGAAGTCTTTGAAAAGAGGCTTTGTGATGAAAGGCTGTACAAGCAAACAGACCGGACTTGACATAAAAGCTGCCACAAAAGTGGTGAACAAAGTGTGGTGACTGATGTAATTATAAAACACAAGTAAATCATTTTTTAGTCTTTATGAAGGATCCTCATTATATAAAATGACTATTACCTAATGTCCCCTGGCTCCCATACGTCAGTAAGCATCGAGTGTCCATGGCCCATTAGTGGGGTTGATGAGCCTTAGAGGGGCCAATTGGGTCCCAGAGCCCCAGAAAGAGGAAAACACCATTCAGTGAGTTTCGAGCCCATCTATGTGTTATATCATTGTGCAGGTGTTCTATCTGTGTGATTGGTCGTATGTCAGACTGGGAAAGTGATGAATGAGAGACGGCGCTGGTGACAGATGATATGCACAGTCAGCCAGCTACTCATCATGATGGCATAAGCCCTCAAGGACAGTGTACACACTCTAAAAGATTGCAGTGAGTTTGCATAATGTGAAGTGAACACAAAGAATCAAGCTCTGGGAAAAATTGTGATCGGCATTTTCACCATTCTCCTGGAGCGTTGCAATGTCGCCATTAGTACAATTAAGGAAAATTCAGAGAATACGTGTGCATGCTGCGTGGCCTGGTAGCTTTGTACAATCACTGCAATTCTTTCCACAAGTTTTACTATCTCTGCTTCCCAGGATGTCATGCATTGTGACTGTCAACTTTTGTTACCTAGACCCACGCACATTCCATTTGACGTCTTGACAGAGAAACTGACCATAACTGACGTCAGAAGGCGAACAACTCACTCAGCCAATAGACGGCTTTATTAAAGCCTGGTCCCAATCAGTCACTGTGCCTTATGTGTTAAACAAATAAAATCCTTGGAGAATTATAACTAGCATAGCCAAATGTGTCATTTTAGGCTGCAGAATGAAGGACCACTAAATCCTAGAAGGGCGTATCCTCTTACATTTTATCGACTTTATGATTTATGTATTAGTTCTTCTATTACTGGATGATTCAAGTGAGATGTAGTCATAGCCTCGCACATCTTCTTGAGGCCAAATCATAACACTCAAGGTTCTGATTCACTTTCTGATTCCGTGTTTGTTTTTGCTTCTTCATTGTTTCTTCTTCCTTGCTTTTGTCTCCAATCCCTCTGTTTTCCTCTCAACTCCACTTCATCTGTCTTTCTTTCTTTCTCTGTCTTTCAGGTGTAATGCTAACACCCAAGCTGCCTCAGGTGGAGTTCAGCCTCGGTAAGTCCACTATTTACTCTGTGACTCAGCGGAGAGCTGGAAGTAAAGATATCCCACAATATACATTCTCGTAAACACAACAGATATAAGACAATCCCTCTTCCTGGCCTGGAAACACAGAAATGCCTTATATGCCATCAGGCCATTTGTCTTTAATACATCTAAATGTAACAGTCCCAGACACTTGACAATAACTAGATGCTGCTGACAGAAAGACTAATACAGAAATCAGTTGGAATTAGAACCACATCTGCAGAGATCCTTCATCCTTTTTTTCAGTTCTGAAACATGCGCATACCCCAAGAGAGGTTGGAAGGGACAACACAAAAAAAAGCACAAAGAAAACATTATTCAGAAAGGGAGGAATGTGCTTTTAAACTTTCTGTTGAGGTGGCCTGATTCATCCTTTATCCAACTGAGATGTTAGAATTCTATTTCCAGACATATTATTGAGGCTCAGGGCAGGTTTTTCTGAAGCAAAAACTCAAACTCAGAAGATACTATTCCAGTCTGTAACCGACCAGACTGACAGCCTCAAAGACTGTCTTTGAGGTGACTGCAACAAAGGCTTCCCACGGATCTGTTAACAGTCAGCTCTAGATTGACTGAATATAGATATTTTAGAGCTATCACGCCTGTTTCATGTCAGCACTTTGAGTGAGGAGGATCATCCATCAGACCCTTCTTCCCGCATGTCACTGAATGAACTCTTGGCCTTGGCATGGCTCAGATTATTCCTTGTGATGAATAACATTTTCATTTTTTTAAAACAGCATTTGGATGTCTCGTAGTTCTGAAAATCCCTGAGTCGTTGCAGAGAGAAAAGGTTTACACTGTGCCATAAAAACACGATTAGAGTGGAAATCAATAGAAAAGTCATCATCTGACAAACATGCACAGACTCAGGAGTTTATGTGAACATAAAGTAGGTATAGACATGCCAACATAATTTGCAGAGAAAAAGTGAAGCCCTTTTTATGTGTCTCCTTTGGTTTCTGAATGTGTTTGCTCTTGTGATAGAAGTGATACTGCAGGTTTGAAGGTTTGCACTTGAGGTTGAAAAGCTATTTGAATGTAAATTTTCAGTCATGGTAGAAAATAGAGAAAAAACTACACCTCTTTTTAAGTGCTTTGTTGGAGTGTGTGCTCAGCGTAGAGTTCATATGTTGAGCTTTTCATAGAGCCATACAACCCTCAACGATAGTCATATTTTTACAAGTTATGTGCAGTTATGTGAATATAGTTAGATCTGAATAACTTATGCCTCTGGAATGGTTTATTTTTTGATTATTGATGGTTTACAGTTTAATATAATGAATTGTTTTCGATTAAGAAATTAAGTTGTATATGTTGCATTAAAATCAGTTGTAACCAAGCTTTCCGCCTACATCTACCGACATGCCCCCAGCCTCTTTAAGGGCTCAGCAGTTGAAACAGAAGTTCAAGGCGAGCTAAGATTGTGCAGCACTTTTGTTTTTACACAATAGGGCGCTCAGTGTGGATAAAATGAAATAATTAATGCCAAAGAAAAGAGAAAACCATTCACCAACTGAGCCCTGACAGCCCACACAAACTATTCAGTGACAATTTTAATTATTGAAAAGCAAACCAAAAAAGAATAGAAATGTTTTGTCGCTACTTTTGTAAGACGTGACAGTCAAAGCAAAGCCCTCTAGTCCTCTGGAAGGTTATTTCAGTAGGTAGGAGAATAGAAGAATAAGCAGCTTAAACATATTTTCATTCAACCTTCAGTACAGTGCAGTGCAAGATACCTTGAGAGGTAAAGATGTTGACCACTGTGTGGAAACAAATTCTATAATGTTCTAGAAACCAGTGCAGCACTTTAAGGAGAGGTGTAATGTCCTCCATTTATATAGAAATCTGTCTTTCAGCATGATCTGCAGCTTCCCTGTACAAGGTGGATAAACTATACTGACCATGAAGAGTAACTATTGACAGTTAATTGTGCGCACATGTCCTTTATGGTTGTATGTACAGTTGAGGTCAAAATTATTAGCCCCCCTTGTGAAATTAGATAAAACCCTTGATTTCTCCATGAAAATGACCATTAAAAACAAGTGTTTATAGTTTATGTTTCCAAAATAACAAAGTTAAAATGTTCACTATGTTTGACTTGGATATTTTATTGATGCAATGAATTGAAACAAGAAAAGGTAAAAATGGCACGTCCAAAATTATTAGCCCCCTGGCCCTAAGTAGTCAATAGTGCGCCCTTTCTGAGCCACACCTGAGAACAATCTCTTCAAATAGTTCTTTACAAGGTTGGCACATGTCTCTGGAGGGATTCTGGCCCTTTTTTCCAATGCAAATTGTTCCAGCTGGTCCAAAGTACATGGTTTCTAAGCATGGACATTCACTTTGAGCACCCACCACAGATTCTCAACAGGATTGAGATCTGGGCTCTGTACGGGCCACTCCAGGACCTTGGTTTTGTTGTCCTTTAAGAACTGTTTGACCAATTTTGACATAAGCTTTGGATCATTGTCTTGTTGGAAGATCCAGCGCTGACCAAAGTCGAGACTAAGAGCAGAGTTCTTCATATTATCCCTCAAAATGTCAACATAACTTTCTTTTTTCATGATGCCATGCACCAGAACAAGATTTCCTGTGCCTGAGGCTGCAAAACAGCCCCACAGTAAGATGCTCCCTTCACCATGCTTAATTCTGAGGACCGTGTTCTAAGGGTTGAAGGACTCTGCCTTTCTTGGCCAAACATGAACAACATCCATATGCCCAAAAAGTTCCGTCAGATCAAAGGATGGACTTCCAAAACTCATCTTTACCTTTCAAATGTTCCGGGCAAACCTCATTCTGGCTCTGATGTGCCGCTCTTTGAGTAAAGGCAAGGCAAGGCAAGGCAGCTTTATTTGTATAGCGCATTTCATACACGAGGGCAACTCAATGTGCTTTACATTAACACATTAAAAGCATTGGAGACATTCAGACAAGCATAAAAGAACATAATTAAAATGACAAATATGATAAAACAGAAAAGAAAAGGAAAATTAGAAATATATTAAAAATTACATAAAAATTTTAATTTAAAGTGGGTTAAAATAATCTAAGATAGGAAGGCAGAGGTAAATAAAAAAGTCTTAATCTTTGATTTAAAAGAGGTGAGAGTTTGAGCAGACCTACAGCTTTCAGGGAGCTTGTTCCAGATATGTGGTGCATAATGACTAAACGCTGCTTCACCATGTTTCGTTCTGACTCTAGGAACTGAAAGCAGACCAGTACCTGATGACCTCAGAGGTCGAGGTGGTTCATAAAGTATGTATTTTGGGCCTAAACCATTCAGTGCTTTATAAACCATCAGCAGGATTTTAAAGTCTATTCTCTGACAGACAGGAAGCCAGTGTAGAGATCTAAGAACTGGAGTAATGTGGTCTACTTTTTTGGTCCTTGTTAGGACTCGAGCAGCAGCATTCTGTATGAGCTGCAGCCGTCTGATGGACTTTTTAGGGAGTCCTGTAAAGACCCCGTTACAGTAGTCTAGTCTGCTAAAGATAAATGCATGGACGAGTTTTTCTGCATCCTGCTGAGACATAAGTCCTTTAATCCTTGATATATTCTTAAGGTGATAGTAGGCTGACTTTGTAATTGTCTTAATATGGCTGCTGAAATTAAGGTCTGAGTCTATGACTACACCAAGGTTTCTGGCTTGGTTTGAACATTTCATCATTGCAGATTGGAGCTGAGCAGTAACCTTTAACCTTTCTTCCTTGGCTCCAAAAACAATCATTTCAGTTTTTTCTTTGTTTAACTGAAGAAAGTTCTGGCTCGTCCAGTCATTGATTTGTTCAATGCATTTACTCAGTGTTTGTATGGGACTATAATCCCCTGGTGATATGGTGATGTAAATGTGTGTGTCATCTGCATAGCTATGGTATTTTATTTGGTTGTTTCTTATTATCTGACCTAAGGGGAGCATGTAGATGTTGAATAGTAGAGGCCCCAGAATGGATCCTTGAGGTACTCCACATACGATTTTCATCCGCTCAGATGTGTATATACCTATAGACACAAAATAGTCCCGGTCATTTAAATAGGACTTAAGCCAATTTAGTACTGCACCAGAGATTCCCACCCAGTTTTCAAGTCTGTCCAGTAGTATCTTGTGGTCAACTGTGTCAAAAGCAGCACTGAGATCAAGTGATACCAAAACTGAGATTTTGTCGTTGTCTGTGTTTAAATGAATATCATTGAGGACCTTGACTAGAGCGGTCTCTGTGCTGTGATGTGATCGGAATCCTGATTGGAAGACATCAAAACAGTCATTTATCATTAGATAATTGTTCAGTTGTTGAAAAACAGCTTTTTCAATAATTTTACTTAAAAAAGGGAGGTTTGATATCGGCCTATAGTTGTTCATTTCTGATGCATCTAAATTGTTCTTCTTCAGGAGGGGTTTAATTACTGCTGTTTTCATGGCCTGGGGGAAGACACCTGTAAGAAGAGACATGTTGACAATTTGAAGCAGATCCGAGGTCATGCAGTCTGAAACCTTTTTGAAAAATGGTGATGGTAGAATGTCAAGGCAGCAGGATGAGGATTTCAAATGTTGTATTATATCTTGTAGGTTTTTGTAATTTATTGGATTAAATTGTGTCATAGTGATTGAGTTGTTTTTTGGTGGACACACAGATAACACATTCCCAGTACCTCGTACAGTAGTGCTGACTGCTTGTCTGATTTTCTGAATTTGGCGGTGAAGAAGAATGCAAATTCATTGCAGGCCTTGGTAGATAAGTGTTCAGAGGCCACTGGCACAGGGGGGTTTGTTAGCCTGTCGACTGTAGCAAACAGGGCGCGTGCATTATCTTTGTTTTTGGAAATAATGTCTGAGAAGAAGGTCTGCCTTGACTTTTTCAGTTCTAGATTAAACATGTGAAGTCTTTCTTTATAAATGTCATAATGAACCTGAAGCTTTGTTTTACGCCACCTGCGCTCAGCTTTTCGACATTCCTTTTTTTCATGTTTGACCTGCATGGTATTCCTCCAAGGCGATTTTTTCTTATTGGAGACCACTTTTACTTTAGTTGGTGCAATGGAATCAATAATGTTTGTAATTTTTAAAGTGAAATCTTCTACAAGTTCATTTGCAGAGAACCTAGAGAGGGGGGTTATGGAAGAGAAAGCCTGAATAAATATATCACTGGTACTTTCAGTAATGTAACGTTTTGAGATAACCTCAGTTTGAACATTAGTGTTCACAGATAAATCACTTTCAAAGAAAACACAGCAGTGATCAGAGAGAGCAACATCAGATACCAGAACCTTGGAAATGTTTAGACCCTTGGAGATAACCAAGTCTAGGATGTGGCCCCTGTTGTGTGTGGGCTGCGTCACATGCTGAGTGAGTCCAAAGTTGTCAAGGACATAACACAGTTCTTCAGTCACTCTGTCCTCAGGTTTGTCAACATGGATGTTAAAATCACCAACAATTAAAACAGAATCAAAGTCAGTGCAGATAAGAGACAGTAGTTCAACAAGGTTATCAAAGAAATCAGTACAGTATTTAGGTGGTCTGTAAATATTAAGAAATATAGACCGAGAGGATGTATTTAACTGAAGAGCCACATATTCAAAAGAAGTGAAATTTCCATAAAACACCTGCTTGCATTTGAATAACTCATTAAAAATTATACTAACACCTCCTCCTTTTTTATGCGTTCTAGTCTCACTCACAAAAGAGAAGTTTGGAGGGCATGATTCAATGTGTACAGCTGCACTGTTATCTTGGTCTAACCAAGTCTCTGTTAAAAACATAAAATTAAGATTGTGTTTAATAATAAAATCATTTATTAAAAAAGATTTGCCTCCCAGAGACCTGATATTTAATAAAGCTAAGTTTAGTGAGTTAAAACCAGTTGTGTTATTTTTTACAGCTGTTTGTGGCTGACGAGGAAGTGGAGCTAAATTTAATAAGTTGGCAGATTTAGTCGAGTATCTTCTGTTTCTTAGCAGATTTACCCTTTTTCTATTTCCTGCCAACAGAGGAATTGAGGAGGCTACCTGAATTCCACAGGGCCCCGGCTTTTCCTGGTTGAAAACATTAATGATATCAGCTTTGAAGCCTGGACCCGGCCCATATCAGTTAGAATTGTTATGATGATGATGATTCTGAGGAGGTGAAGGGGCTTTGTGAAGTTTCTGTGATGGTGGTTTCGGGCACGGTGGTGGGCTGGGGGCTGGGCGGTGGGGTAGATTTAGGGGAGAGAATATGGGATTTGGACGGGGTGTAAGCTTGATTCCAACATTGACAAGCTTTTTCATCTCATCCGTAAAATCCAGGAGGGGGGAGGAGGGAGAGAGAGTGACTGGAGAGGGCGGGGAGTTGGCTGGTGTTTGGGGTGGTGAAGAATAGAAATCTCCTCCTGTTGGGAGTGGAGGCCACTCCTCTTGTTGGGGGGTGGAAGATGGCCGCAGTGGAGGCCACTCCTCTTGTTGGGGGGGGTGAAGATGGCCGCAGTGGAGGCCACTCCTCTTGTTGGGGGGTGGAAGATGGCCGCAGTGGAGGCCACTCCTCTTGTTGGGGGGGTGAAGATGGCCGCAATCTAGGACGCTCCTCTCGTTGGGGGGTTGAAGTTGGCGGCACTGGAGGACGCTCCTCTTGGGGGGGTGAAGGTGGCGGCGATGAAGACTCCTCCTGGCTCAGCGATCTCAGTCGTTTTCCTCCAGAATGTGGTCTTATCTTCTGTTTTGTTTTGTCTTGTCTCTTGTCCTTGGCCAGGGAAGCTGGTGTGTGATACACAGAGTAAAATAGGTTGGAAGTGAACAATCTTACTCCTGACTTGTTGAGGCAAAATCCATCTGCCTTAAAAAGGTGTCTGCGTTCCCAGAAAATATTAAAATTGTCAATAAAGTTCACTGATTGAGCAGCACATGTAGCTTTGAGCCATTTGTTCAAAATCAACAGCCTGCTGAATCTCTCGTCCCCTCTTCGGACAGTCGGTAGAGGGCCACTGATAAACACCACAGTATCAACAGATCTGACTTTGCGCAGCAGATCAGTAAAATCTTGTTTCAATACCTCAGATTGTTGCTTCACAACATCCAAGGCCCCAGTGTGAAGAATGAGTGATTTCACCGTTGTGTGGTCAGCAACAATGTCCAGAATTTTGTCTGAAATGTCAGAGACCGAATCGTTGGTGAAGCAGAGGACTTTGGTGTTTCTCTTGCCACAGAGGCTACTGACCTCTTTCACGGCCCCATCGCCCACGATCAGTGTTTCAGGCCCAGTCGTCAGCTCCCTCTGCGGCCTTTTGCTTATAGATTTGGTCTCGTACCTTCCCTTGGTCTTCGAGGACACAGGGTTTCTCAGGTCCTGGGATGGAGAGTCAGGATCTTGTGAAAGTGGTGCAAATCTGTTCTCTAAATGTATCTTTGTTTCTTCTACAGGTTTGCTCTTACTAGTAGTTTTTACTGCTGTCCATGGCTGTTTCCTCCTTGGTAGGGGGGTTGAGGCGGCACTCCTTCTGGATGAGAGTGCAGGCCAGCCAGTCGCATAAGAAATCTCAGGGCGCTTGGCTCTGCCTGTTATCCGTTCTCTCATGTCCGTGGGAAACGTTTTATCTTTAGGCCTAGCGCCAAGAGTGTTCCAGCTGGTCCCAACTGCACAGTCCTCCTGTTTTGTAGTGTCATTGTTTGGGCTAACTAGCCGTGTGTTAGCAGGTACATGTCTGCTGCTCTGACCCCATGGAAGAGTGGTGTCATTCCCGCATAGTCCATTCACTTCCACATTCACTTCTATCCGATGCATCTTTGTTTCCAGCACAGCAATTTTCTGAAGGATCTTCTGAAAATCGTCCACAGTGAAAGGAGGCATTTTGGTTCCAGTTAGCTTAGCTGCTAACAGGCTTTTGCCGATCAGTAGGCCACGTTTGCAGTTTCGATAAAATGTCGAGATAAGGCAGTTGTTTACTTTGTCGACAGTAAATTATAGTCCCAGTGGTTTCTAAGTATCCTGGAGTGACTGCTTGTAGTCTCTCAGTGAAGAAAAAAGAGTTAAAATGAAAAGAATGCAAGCATAAGCAAGAGCAAGCAAAAAAGCGTCTGCACTCCTCAAGAGCAGGAAGCACAAAGTTAAAGGGGTTCTTCTGGGACAATGGTCTTGAAGCCTACTACGATGAAGATCCCTCACAACTGTACTCCTCCAAACATCAACTCCAGAGGAGGTCAGGTCAGCAACAATCACTTTGGCAGATGTCTGGGGCTTCTTGCTGACATCTTCGACTACTTTCCTCTCCAAAGTTCTTGAAATCCTGCGTTTTCTACCACGCCCAGGTTTGTTTCTAACATAGTTTGTCTCCTTGTACTTTGCAATGATGCAACGTACAGCTATTCTAGACACTGTAAAACGCCTGGAAATTATAGTATAGCCTTCCTCCTTGTTATGAGCCTCCATTATCTTCTTTCTGAGCTCAAGACTGATTCCCTTTGTCTTTGGGATGGTTAGTATGAGTAGTCTCTCTCAATAACGTGTTCAAGTGCCCTGTTTGGAGTCCCTTACGTAAATCTCAATGCTGTTTGAATGCTCAGGTGTTGTTAGGAAGCCAATTGACCAACAGGTGTTGTTAGGAAACCAGCTGACTGCTCAGGTGTGTTTTAAAAGCAAAAATTCACATGGGGGCTAATAATTTTGACCACCCTATTTTTCACTATATTTGATATAAAGTTATCCTAAAAATGTATTTAACATTCCAAAATGTACCAAAGCTACTAAAGAACACTGGTGAATGTTTGCTTATATCAAGTTTTATCAATGATTCAAACATTGGGCAGAATTTAAGGGAAATGTTCCAGAATTCCTGGGGGGCTAATCATTTTGACCTCAAATGTAGATGGTTGTGTATTGAGTGGTGCCCAATTTCTGCTGTTAACTTTGTAGCTATTTGACATTTAATTATAAAGCTGCTTACATACATTTTATCACGTACGGGAATCAGGCTGCCCTGAGATGATCATTATTAAATAGGAATTCCCCTGATTTTACTCATGTTGCAGAGGTTTACCACTGTGAGAGCAGCTGTTTAATACCTTTTGGCTTTACAGCAAGCTCTCTGAAGTTTTCATAAAAAACTAGCCCAGCTGATGTCAGCAGGGTTACTGTATGTTAAGAAATTAATGCTCTTCATGTTGCATCAGCTCTGTATAAGACATGTCCTAAGTTATAGTGCAAAGTCCATACTAAACAGTATGCTGAAAGTAGTTAGTTTGTAACTTAAGCTGTTTCATTGTTTGGTTGCACTATGCAAACACAAGGTTAATTGATGTTAATTGACTTTATGGAGGACTTTTGAGGTGTAACTTTTGCTTACCTTGCAACCTTGTAAAAAAGTTGGTTAAGTGTACATTGCACCCTGAATTAGTCAGTCAATCAAACTAAGCAAAGATTCAACATACACATAGCTGGCGCAACTCGGTGCTAGAAGTTTGGCTCAAAATAGGAAGAATGCAAATAGGATTTCAAAGTGATTTCAAAGTTTTTATATTTGGGGCTTTTTATGCCTGTATTCAGAAGACAGTTGATAGAGTAGGAAGCTGAAAAAAGAGAATGGAGGCGTCAAATGCAGCAAAGGGCTAAAGTGTCAGATTCAAACCTGGGCTGCCAGCTTTTGAGGACAATAGCCTCTGCACTAACCCTAAACCCTTTGACAACTGAGCTTGACCGGCACCCCAAAACTGAAAATTGTTACATAATCCAGTGATATCCTAATTAAATGAATCTTTATTGTAAGTGCATTTGCTTATACCGTGTGTGCATGGCATTTAAAGGGGACATATCACGCTTTTTTCATCAATATATATTGGTCTAAGAGGTCCCCAAAACATGTCTTTAAAGTTTATGCTCAAAAAAACACTTTGAAATCAGATTTTGGCATGCCTGAAAAGTCCTCTTCTTCATTCCTCATCAGAACACTCTGTTTTCCCTCTGACCACGCCCCCTCAGGAAGTGGATGTGCCTCGGCTGTCCAGCACGTTGATCTAATGTTTACATGTTGGCTGAATATACACGGCTGCTCACAGATCGCGTTACTTCAACCCTCTGAATCTGATCCTAACGGAGAGGCGCCTGTAGCAGGACCTTTCTGAACGATTGGTCATAGATTTAGTGTTTCTTGTTGTTTTATTTATCAGTATGTAGACGTGTGTCTTGGTACACAGCTACGAACATGTAGCTATGTGGCTATGCTAACTAGCGCTAGCACTTATCCATGATAAATAAAAATCATCCACTAGATCTTCAAATCTGCAGACGTGGGGAGTAAAACCGACCTCTGCCAGAAAGGCAGCAGGACCTTTTATGAAGGATTGGTCACAGATTTAGTGTTTCTTGTTGTTTTATTTGTCAGTATGTCGACGTGTGTCTTGCTACAGCTAGAGCTACAGCTAGAGCTACAGCTAGAGCTACAGCTACAGCTACAGCTACAGCTACAGCTATGAACATATAGCTATGTGGCTATGCTAACTAGCGCTAGCACTTATCCATTACAAATAAAAATCATCCACTACATCTTCAAATCTGCAGACGTGGGGAGTAAAACCGACCTTTGTGTTTATTAAGACCGCCTACAACTAGCATGCCTCCCTCCTAAGCTCCTTGTTAGCACACATTTGTGCAGGTAATGAAAAACGGAGGAGGGATTCAGTATTATTTTATACAGTCTATGGGCTGAACAAGCTCCGAGCTCTGACTCCGTGACAGACCGGATATTGTTGTTACGTAACAAAAACACGGAAGTCTGAAACGGCTCGTTTCACACACATTTACAGAAAGGTGTAGAAATCAAAACAGGGGCAGAATGGATTTTTTTCATTCTCGGGGGGTTTGTAGACATGCCAGGGACACATATTTCAGGTAAAGAACCATTAAAAAGTCAATTTTGCATGATATGTCACCTTTAAGGTTTTGATTTCTACCTCTCTGGCACATGTTGGTTAATGTGACAGTCAGAGTAGAGTAGCAGTAGTTTTTAGAAATCTCAGTTGGAATGGGAGAACATAGCAGAGGCTCTGCAGTCTTAAAGGTGACATATCACGCTTTTTTCATCAATATATATTAGTCTAAGAGGTCCCCAAAACATGTCTTTAAAGTTTATGCTCAAAAAAACACTTTGAAATCAGATTTTGGCATGCCTGAAAACCCCTCTTCTTCAGTCCTCCTCAGAACACTCTGTTTTCCCTCTGACCACGCCACCTCCGGAAGTGGATGTGCCTCGGCTCTCCAGCACGTTGATCTAATGTTTACATGTTGACTGAATATACACGGCTGCTCAGAGATCGCGTTACTTCAACCCTCTGAATCTGATCCAGAATCTGATACTGACGGAGAGGCGCCTGCAGCAGGACCTTTCTGAACGATTGGTCATAGATTTAGTGTTTCTTGTTGTTTTATTTATCAGTATGTAGACGTGTGTCTTGGTACACAGCTATGAACTTGTAGCTATGTGGCTATGCTAACTAGCGCTAGCACTTATCCATGATAAATAAAAATCATCCACTAGATCTTCAAATCTGCAGACGTGGGGAGTCAAACCGACCTCTGCCAGAAAGGCAGCAGGACCTTTTATGAAGGATTTGTCACAGATTATGTGTTTCTTGTTGTTGTATTTGTCAGTATGTCGACGTGTGTCTTGGTACACAGCTACAGCTACAGCTATGAACATGTAGCTATGTGGCTATGCTAACTAGCGCTAGCACTTATCCATGATAAATAAAAATCATCCACTAGATCTTCAAATCTGCAGACGTGGGGAGTAAAAGCGACCTCTGCCAGAAAGGCAGCGGGACCTTTTCTGAAGGATTGGTCACAGATTCTGTGTTTCTTGTTGTTTTATTTGTCAGTATGTGGACGTGTATCTTGGTACACAGCTACAGCTACGACATGTAGCTATGTAGCTATGCTAACTAGCGCTAGCACTTATCCATGATAAATAAAAATCCTCCACTAGATCTTCAAATCTGCAGACGTGGGGAGTAAAACCGACCTTTGTGTTTATTAAGACAGCCTACAACTAGCATGCCTCACTCCTAAGCTCCTTGTTAGCACACATTTGTGCAGGTAATGAAAAACGGGGGAGGGATTCAGTATAATTTTATACAGTCTATGGGCTGAACAAGCTCCGAGCTCTGACTCCGTGACAGACTGGATATTGTTGTTACGTAACAAAAACACGGAAGTCTGAAACGGCTCGTTTCACACACATTTGCAGAAAGGTGTAGAAATCAGAACAGGGGCAGAATGGATTTTTTGCCATTTTTGCCATTACTTCCCGTTACTGGTGAATAATGAAATAGAGACTTCTGCCGGCCGACAAGGTTTTATTTTCTTTGCAAGGAAAAGGTCAGTCAACACCCGAGCGGTTGGAATGAAGAAAGACCTTGAACATGGGGAAAGCTTGAACATTTATACCTGAGAACCGCCCCCAAGGTGTGTTTCACACCCTTTGTCTGTTGCAGTGTTGACAGTGTTCCAAATATGTGTTATAAGAACTATCTCTTACTTTTTATAGGCTAAATGTGATGTGCATATGACCCTTTCTTAATTAGTAAGAAGGCTGTTATGGAGTTGGGTTTCCATTTTATTTTTAATAATATTGCATTACAAAGTTAGAATGTGCAGAAAAAAATAAAATAGCCGTATGGAAAACATGTAATGTTAGAGTGAAGCTACTGTCCAGTTGCATTCAGGAAATTTGGTATTCCTGCATTTTTTAAATGTATTTACCCAACTACAAACCACACCTGGGGAAATGTTGTCATCAACAGCTCTCATTTTAATGTCTTTGATTTCTGTCTCCAATAATAAACCGTCAGAGTATCAAGTAAGTATTTCACAAAGACATCCACTTATCCTGACAGTCAGCAGAACAATGTATAGTCTTTGTTCACAGCTAAATTTCACTCATAATTTAAAACAAAAACTGTTACCATCAAAACACTTCTGCACAGCTACCGTACAAATGAAGTTATCAACTGTTTATCAGGCTCATCAGATGCTGTATTTTACTGCAGCTGCTTTGAACCTACTTTTCAAGCCAAAAATTATGAGGACAGTTTTATGTGTTGGTCTATTTTGACACCGTGTCAAAAAAACATAATTTGAAGAATCGGCTCTTTCTTATTGTGATATAGATACAAACAAGCTCACTGGAAAACTTTGATGTTAAACCAATTTAAAACAGAGACTTCTGGGCCACAGTGGAAATAAAAGATATTACCAGTATTATAATGTCTGTCTGTGTTATGCCAACTATTAGATTGGTTATCATATTGATGTAATGGATGGTTAAATTGTCTACTTTTCTGTGACACCCAAACCGAGCTTGACTTTCAAATACAAACCATTTGGTTACTTCAAAGAAGGATATTCATTCATTTTTGTGGAAGTATTTCATTCGCTTTCTTCTCTTTCTTTAATAAAGCCTTTATTCTTGTGTCAGTGTAAATGAAGGCTGTGACATATTGAATATCCGGTTAATTTTCTTACATGATTGATCAGATTTAAAGCAAAGTCGTACTTCTTATTTCTGTGAAGTGTTGCAGAATACATTTATTCCATTCCAAATAATGCTCTTGGCTTTCTTTTGTTAAAATAAGTAGATTTTTTAAGTTTTTCTTTTGAATAAGAATTAACAAAGCCCTTATACAAGGTTTATAAATACATTTTTTATGTTCAAGAAAAGAAAGAATTATGAGAATTATGTTTCCTGCAAAAATATCCTGAAGTAGCAGGTGCAAATTTTCTGGGAAAGATGGCTTTACAACTTTGAATAATGCAGAATTCATTTCAAACGTAAGGCTACATCCATATGGGAATACATGGGTTATATTGAGGTCTGTTCCTGATTTTTCATTGTTTGCTTGTCTTAATCTTGATATGAATTAACATGAGTGAGAGAGGCACTCTGCAGCAGATGAAGGACAAATTCATCACCACACGACAGCCCTTATTTTCCTCGCTTTTCCCAAGACCGACCGGCAAACAGGTGTGCAAAAACGGTGGCACAGGCACATAATGTTGTCAAATTAATTGAAGCATTGAAATAATTATCGTGATGAATAACCATCTTGAGGAGATGAGCGAGTTTTCTGTCTCCTGTGGCAACTCCCAGGGCTCCCCTCACGATTAAATGGAATTTAGATTCATTGTGAGGTCTCGGAGGCCCAGTGCATTAAAACTAATTTCCTGCAAATTCATTTTGAAAGAGCCGTGCATAGTCCAATCACAGAAAATAAATACAGCAGCGTAATTGAAGCCTCCTAGGGTGGGCAAACATTATTACTCCAATTGCTCAATTGTTATGGTAATTTAGTAATCAGTCGCAGTGTAGTTTGGTAGGTGAGTTGCTTGACGAGAGTTGCAAGTCACGACACTGTAAAATTAATTTCACCTAAGCTAAGACAGGTTATTCATCGTGACACGAGCAAAAATTGACAAAATAAAATGTACTTCTGTATGCCTCCTTTTTTCTGCACTTCAAGCCATTATACTCCCTTCTTTCTCTTCTATGTGCTTTGCTCCTCTTTCCTCCCTCATTATCTCTCACTGCTGCTTCCTTCCTCCAGCTCCAAACGTCTCTCCGAGGGACTCGTCTTTTCCCTCCGTCGCCCTCTTTATTTCCCTTTCCTGCCACCCCCACCCAGCATCATAATAGCTCTGACCTTAGAGGGTCAGTCTGAGTGTCATATCCCTGTAAGAGAGCCAGCGTGGTGATGCATGGTTGGCCACCCAGTCACATTTCAATCACCAGTTTGTCAGTGGTTAACTGTGCGACCGGGAAGGGAAGATCCCTCAAGCCCGGTCAAATATACGTCCCCCCAAGGTGACTGATGGGGACAGTCAGCAGCTTATCTGCAGTGTCCAGTCTTTAAGGCTTGTGTGAATGTGACTGCCAACTCTCCATTTCGTAGAAGAAAAGAGAGTCAGTGAATTCAGAGAAACAGAGAGCAACGAATCAGATAGGTGGGGAAATGGTGAAACTGACTGAAACATGAAGGTCATGCACTCAGGTTGCTTTTGTGGGATCTGGCTGTATGTGCAGCACAAGCTTGCATGCTGTATGTTTGCATGCCTCTATAGCTTTATTTATCACTATGTAGGTCTGTAAATAAATTATTTTGTGCATAATAGCCCAAATTACAGGCACACAAATAGTATCATATGAGTTTCATAAGAGTATCAGGTTCTGTGAATATATCCCTGCATGTTGTTTTTTTGTCTTTGCCTGCAAGATAACTCCTCTGCTTCAGCTTTTCCTCCTGCATAAGTAAATGTGAGACCTCCTTTAATGTGAGTCCAAAAAATCTGGCACCAGGATCCTGTAGAGAGAAAGGGAATGTGGAATGAGAATAGCCCCTAAGAGATAATACATGCATGAGCTCTGCTACACTGCAAGATATTCAACAACTGAGTCTCATGTCCTTGGCTTGGAGAATGAAAGACTGTTAATGTAACAGCACTATTAACCGTTTTTTTACACATTTGCCTCCTTTTTTAAAAAAAAGTGAAAGACAGAATTTTAAGCCTCAGTTTGGTCGCTCTTCATTGAATTTATGATAAGACTAAATTTCAAACAGATCAGCTGATATTTAGAAGGGGTTACTTTGCCTGATTATTTGCTTGAGTGGATAAGAAAATTGGCTCTTGGTTGATCAGATTGATTTCTGGCATTTGGAAAATATTAGTCGTCCCGCAGTTTGAGGAGTTAAAAGGCCAGCTTTCCCACACAGCTCCTGACTCATTACAAGCTATGATATGAGTTTTTTAGCTATTTTATTTGAGTAAAATGTTATTGGGTTTGTAAAAGGTCAAAAGAATGATCAGGGTGTGTCTTTATTAAGCTTCAGTGTGAACAGCCAAGATATGCCCTCTTAATTGTTCTGTAGCTAAAGTCTATTTCAGCGTGACTAGAAGGCATACAATGCTTCATAGCTTCATGCACACATTGTTAAAAGCATTGTTTTATTACTCGTGATGTACATGACTGCCCACAAACATGTGCCCAGGCTCCAACAGGATATGGAAATCATCAGGTCATCAGAACGGAGGCAGCCATCATCAGTCAGTTTATTGCATCTTATCTCCCCCTGTAGTTAAATATGTAATAAAAGTCTTTTAACTATGCTTGCAACCACCCATATACAGAAATTGAGACTCCAGATCACGTCAACCTTCTCCATGTTTTATTTATTCTGTCATTACCTCCTCTGGTTTTGCGGGAAAACATGAAGATGTAGATCAATGCGTCTTAATCCCACTTCTGAAGACTCTGAGTGGTTTTTAAATCCTACAAGGTGCAGTCATGCTGTATTATATCCTCCAATGTAGACCCACACTGATTAGAGTGATAATTTTTCTAATTATTCAAGGATTTTTATTCTTGTAACAGAAACCTCTGAAGTATCCCTGTTTTGGTGTTTAAAGGCCTTTACAGAATGTAATGTTATCTAACACTGCGTGTATGGACAGTAAATCCATAGAATAAATAAACCAATAATACCAAACCTTGCCTGGTTAAGAAGCTGGTTCTCTATGAGAGCATTAGCATTTTATAAATCAGTAGCATCAACAGCAGTAATACATACTTCTAGGTTTGCCTTGTAATAGCTGCAGCACTAAAGTCCATTTAGAGCAAGTTATTCACTTCATTATTCACTCCATGCTCCCCTGCTGTGGCGGTGCCCTACTCCCAGACTCCTTACCAACTCCCCGACTAAAAACTCTGAAGCGTCTCAGCTCCTGGATATTAAGAGTTCTTGGCTTCATTTAAGCAGTTGTATTTTTATTATGGGAAGGATGTATTTTCTTTAGTAGATCTCCTCTGAAGACAAACCTTGATTAATTGCAGGAATTAGGGAATCTGATTTAGTGCAGGTCTTTTTCAAGTTTATGGCACATGCATGGATAGTAATGGATCAAACTCAGTCCATTTGTGTTTATGTAGCACATTTCATACAAATGTAAACTCAGTGTGTTCCCAGAGATCCACTATTAATCAACCATGAGCAAGCACTTTGGCAGCAGTGTCAGGATTGTACCTCCTGTACCCTCTATATACCTACCATACCTCCTGATAAGCAGAAACCTCAGGCACAACCAGACTCATTGGTTAACAGCCATCTGCATTGACTGGATGGGCTGAGAAAGTGAGATAGAGGGAGAGGCAGACAGACAAACATTGACCATCCATCCATCCATCCATCCATCCATCCATCCATCCATCCATCCATCCATCTCCACTTATCCGAGTCTGGGTCACACGGGTAGCAGTCTCAGCAGGGAAGTTTAGACACTCCTCTCCCTGGCCACTTCCACCAGCTCCTCCTAGAGGATACAGAGGCGTTCCCAGGCCAACTGAGAGATATAATCTCCTGGGTCTGCCCCATGGTCTCTCCCTAGAAGGACATCCCGAAACACCTCCCCAGAGACGTCTGGGAGGCATCCTTACTAGATACCTGAACCACCTCATCTGGCTCCTCTCGATGCAAAAGGGGGCAGTGGCTCTACTTTGAGCCTTGAGGAACTCCAGAATATACGGCTGCAGATCATACAAAATCGATCAATGATCTGCGACCTAGGGTGTCCTGGTGCTCCGTGCACTTATGAACACCCTTATGATCGAACAAACAAACAAACATTGACCAAGACTTAAAATTCTACTTTATATTTCATTAGCCAACACAGTCTTTTCATATTTAACATCTAGGTCCTGACCAGATGTTGCTTTGACTATTGATAAAAAACAAATCAAACAAAGAGATGTTTAGTCTCCCTAAATTTAGGTTTATATTTCTTTATATGTGCCAGAGTGTATGTTCTATTAGATCAAATAGCATTTAGGTTCTAGGATTAAAGAATAAAAAAACTATTTGCTGGTTTGGAAAAATATTTTTTTGTCCAAATAAGTGATGGAGGGCAAAGTCGGTGTACTTCTCATGGCCAATGCTTGATGAGTCCTTTGCAGAATAAGAAAAAGAAGAATGTGTGTTAAACCAAATGTTGTTGTTGTTGTTTTTTTATACCAAATCCCTGCCTTGTTGTTGTCCCTCGGCTGCAAACCAAATGGACCAAAATTTCCACAGGATTAGATAACATGATCAAGTAACAATAAATGTACATAAGGGCAAAGGACACATGAACCTCTGATTCTAATAACATCTGGGCAGCGCATTCAAGTTATTAAAGTCAGTCTAATCACAGTCACATGCACCCAAGCACCCAAGGACACATCACTGTAGTATCAGGGGATCAAACCCCCAACCTCCTGATTGAGAAACTCGTCTACTGAGTCCTTGAAACCTGTTATTCTGCAGATGTGGTATCATTTTGAAAATGTGAATATTCTTCAGGATTTATTTGCCCTCAATAACATGCTAGTGTTTCCAATTATTATACAAACTAATCTAATGATAGAATTAATTGATAGATGACATAGCATAATAAAGAAAAGGTCATTTTAATATTTTCAGCAGACTCTCCCCATCACCATCTTCTGTGCCACAGGTGCAGCGTCATTCCATGGTGCTCTGTTCTCCAATGTATTTCAGTGTGTTCAGAAACTACATTCTACATACAGAAACTAATTTGCTCTTTTTTAACACTTATACACACTGCGCCTACAGCTTTCTTCTCTTTGTTCAATCAGCGGCATGTCTCCCCCCCCCATCCTGCGCTCCATGGTTTTTCTTTTCTGTACGTGTCTGATCTTTTGACAACATTTATCAGGAACATATTTCATAAAGACGCCCCAATAACACAGCCGGCGTTTCATGGCTGCACCGATTTGAATGCTGAAAGCGTTCTCTTTTATTCTTCTGCTTTTCTTGTACACAAGTGTGCAAATGTTCATTAAACTGCTGCTTTGTTTGCCTGCACAATCAGCTTTTTCAGTGCAGCTGGAAAATATCTGCTTCAATCCTGGCTTTATAATGGAGGAATATGACTCTGAGTTTGAATATGTCTGCGTATAGAAAGTAAACCTTGTGCTGTGTTTGTGTCTCTGAGCACATTGCAGTAAAAGTGCAATCTCAAAAGATTGCTTTCTACAGGTGCACACTGGAACATTTCGTCTCCTTATCGAGTCAAACTATTTTTAAACTTTATGAAAGACAGGTCTCTACCTCTGTGAGTGTGTTTTATGCTCTGCCACTGAACCCCTCATTTCTTTTACCTACTTTCTTCCGACTCTTCAGTTCTTTTTAAAATGACTCACATAAGAAACTCTTCCATCTCCAGTTGCTGTTGAGTTGCTTAGACATTAAATTCAAAGCAAAAGCAAATGAAGCTTCACACCAAGAAGAAATCTTCTGCCCTTGCTGTTATTATAATGAAATTTCACCCATTGACTGATATAATCAGATATTATCCAGACTTGTTTTTTCCGGTCATGCAGAGTGGTGTGTGAAACTGACCAGGCATTGCGAGCGGATCAATTTCTGTCTGCATGCCAGAATCGTGCTGGGTGGGTAGAAATCAGCTTTTGGAAAATAGCCAAGGAGATTACTGAGCACAAATTTGTCATTACTGTACACCAGAGTAAACAAATGTTCATTAATACAAAAATTCTGCACCATATGGTGTCATTTATTAGATAAAAGGTCGGCTGAAAAAAAACATGGAAGAATTTTCCCTTCTCAAAGCTGCACAAACATCTTAAAATACTTCAGGACTAATGAAGCTGATTAATTGCTGTTTGAGTTGCCTAAAAGTGAAACATTGCTACTTTATATCTGACTTTGCATAAATCATAAAACAAGGATTATATATAGTGCTATATGAAAGCAGTGCTTCTCAAGGAAAATTCTTCAGTTTGGTTCTGATAAGTGTTATCTTGTTAGTAACCAGGAAGCATCAGTTTCCTAGAAGAAAGTCTTCCTGTCCTCCTGTGGGGCTGAGTAACAATCTCTCTCTAAATATTTCTAAATATAAATTCCAACCAAAAGTGTTACGGTGAACGAGTCCATGACAAGCAAGCAAGAATCAAACATCCAAAGTGTTATTCACAAAAAATATAAGGATCACTTTGACACAAAAGGGACCTCAAGGTGCATTAGGTAGATAAACTTCCTCTGACTTCTTGGATTACCCAAACCTGAGCACACCAGCTTATTGTGGCTGCATATTATTAGGCAACTAGAGTCTACTGAATGATCCATGTGCTAAATGCTCTTTCTCATTGAATCACTATGCAACAACTGTCCGTTCAACCCGTTATTCTGACTCACTCTTTGACAATATCCTGCATCCAGACTACATGATCAGTTATACAACAAACATATTAAAGCTGTTTCTGTACAACAGAAATACCTCACTACAGCTGAACAAGAAAACATAACAAAATAAACTTAAATTATGAGATTAGGGGTTCCCTTAGTTCATATAGGTTTAACACTGTCCATATATACTTCACATTAACGCAGGCCCTGCAAACACATCCATACTAGAGGCAAAGGTTGAACATGAACCAGCATAGTATCAGGGGAAAACAAAGAGGCACTGCAGAGAAAAGGGTACTCAGGTACAGGGGAGACAGATCAGGCTCAGAATACGGAAATCATTGGTGAACAATAAATCAAAGGATGTACATTGCCAAACAACAAACATAATTTATGACACTCGTATGCCCCTCTTTGCCTGTGACATATAATCTGACAGGTGATATTTATACACCCCTACTTTAAGTGTTTTCTTCTTCTTTGTCAATTAAACCGCGTTCATCTTACTTGTGTTGTCACGTTCTTTGTTTGTGACCCTGTGTCAGTGTGTGATTTGCATCTCTGTTAAACGATTATCTCCCCCTCTAACCTTGGTTTTTCATCCCCCTTCTTCTCCTCCCTTTCTCTCATTTTTTCTCCTGCTCTCTCTCTCTATCTCTCTCTCTCTCTCTCTCTCTCTCTCTCTCTCTCTCTCTCTCTCTCTCTCTCTCTCAGCTTGTAAGGATCTAGTGGCCTGCAGAGACAGAAAGCCCAATGCTCTGGTCCAGGTGGCTGTCATAGATACCCACAAGCAGCACCTTGTCTCTCAGACCTGCACAGAGATAGTGGAGGTAAGGCCACACACAGTCACACAAACACACACACAAACACACACACAAACACACACTCACACACACACACACACACACACACACACACACACACACACACACACACACACACACACACATACACACACACACACACACACACACACACACACACACACGCGCGCGCGCACACGCACACACATGCGCGCACACACATAGGCTGACACACGTGACCCATCCTCCTCTGCCTCTCTCTGACCTTTGATGTTTGTTGTTTTGCTTTTTCTGCGGGTCACTGAATCTGCGTCGTCGTTCTCTCCATCTCTGTCTGCCCTCTTTTTCTTCTCAACCTTTTTTCCCCACATCTGACTCATCCATGTGGAACAGACAATGAGAGTAAACTTTCCCTTTCCTGTGACAGTTGAGTCCAAACATTTAAAGGAGTCGTGTGTGACTCTTAAGTATTATCTCTGGTTGGTTTAATTGTGCAGAAGATTCTCGCAGTGAGAGTGTTTTTGTGCTCTTTGACCTCTTTAAATGCTCCCTTTATCACCTTCACTGTGACATTGCTGTTTCTTTTGCAACAGCCACACAAGTATTTTTGGGGCGCCAGCAGCTGCCCCCTGTCCCACTGTGAAACACCCACTAACACACATGTATGAACACACACACACACACACACACATACTTTTTTTTCTTCCCTCACATGAGCACAAAGTTTCCTGACACACATTACTTTCCTGCTCATCCAGTGAAGCCGAATTAGCATAACTCGCTTTCAAAGACTTCATTTCATCTGCTTTTCCCCTCAGTCCCGTCAGATGAACAGTCATGTGTGTGTGTGTATGTGTGTGTGAGAGAGAGAGAGAGAGAGAGAGAGAGAGCATGTGTGTGTGAGTAGAAACACAGGATGTGGTAGGATAGCGTATGCTGGCTCAGCCGGCTCTGCAGACACTCAGAGAGTCGCTGGAGTTTTGATTTCATGGCTGTAATGTTCAGGATTTGAAGCTGAGGATATGGAGTGCTTTCGACTTCGCAAAAACAGGGTATGTGCTCATTTTCTGTCATTTTTACGAGTCTGTTATAACAGAGGGGTTTGCAATAGTATAAGAGGTATCAGTTAACATAGTCTGAGGAGTTTCTCTGCCATATATTCATTTTATTAGTCTGAAGAGTGAAATAAAAGTGATGATCCCTACTTTAACATCCACAAGTACACTGAACACTTCAGGCAGAAATCACTTCAGCTACAGTCGTGTAATTCTGCCTCAGAAGCAGCAAAGCATTAAAAAAAATCGATGTGGCTTTGAATCTTTCTTTAAATGAAGTGAAAGTGGGTTTTTTTTAAGAATCAGAGGTGACTTGTAAGGACAGCAGTAACTGCAGTGTTTCCCACTCATACATAAACATCCAACATGCCCATTAACAGATGGTCATTAACCTGTGTGGCCAAAGGAGGTCCTTGGCGTTTGTGTGTGTGTATACGTGTGTGCCGCAGAACCCCAGTGTGTGTCTAGGATAAATCTGAAGACTGTCTGACTGCCACCTGTGTTTCTCCTGTTTGTCACATTCTCAGGATGCCAGATCTCAACAGCTGCCGCCGGCTTTGCTCGACACTGACTCCAGTCTTTGTCGTATTAAAGCTTTAGCATGAGTCCTTCTTGTAGGTTTTTTTTAAAATATGGCATCCATGATATTTGATACAAGGGTTTAATTTAAGAGATCAGTGATGGATCATACCAGCTGCTACTCAACCCTTTCTAGTATTTCCCATGAGTCACTGGACAGAGGTTAAATAATAAAAAAAAAAAACTAGAATTGAATCATGTAGGATCAGGCCTTTAGTGCAATAATTTAAAAATACCTCTACTTGTGTTATCTACTGAAAAGTCAAAGTTGAACAGATACAGAGTATGCTACAGGAGGGTAGCAGTCATTTTCACAAACCTGCTGACTGACCCTGAATATAACTGGAATTCATAACTTCTACTGTGCTTAAAGCTCCTGGTAAGAACTATATGCGTCTGTAACAGTTTTTGACGCAAGTAAAACTTTTCTTAAAAGAAAAAGTCATCATGCAGCAGTGAAATGTTTCACTCACTGTGAATATTTGTTGTGTAACATTATTCAAACTTTGAAATAAAATACATGTCAAATTTTCCTCAAACATGGTTTCTGTTGTAGTTAGTTCTTGTCATGCTGATTTATGTCCAAGTGCTCATTTTTAAGAGAAATCTAGTTTCAACCAGTTACTTAATTTTAAAAAGTGTGTGTGACATCATGATTGACAGCTGTTATAACAAATACGGACTCCAGTAGTGTTATGTACCAGATTGGTAGAGGAAAGGAGGAACGGATATAGAAAACTTCATCAAACACTAAGAGTCATTCAATTTACCAAAGTTCTGCAGTGGACTGTCCCCACATGACGGGATCGGCCATCTTTTGTCAGTTTAAAGCATGTTTTGGTTAGCGTAACAGTTGTGATGTCAGTCCCACGATGCTACCAGCCAGGTTGCTTCTGCATATGCCTTGGTAGCAGCAACGCAATATGTGAGCACCTTTGGCTTCACAATATGTGGAAATGAAGTGATGTCCATTCTATCAATGGTAAAAAGTAAAATAAGGCAAGGCTATTTCGGCAGCATGTTAATCGTGTCATCTGACACCTACCCCTTACAGTGGTCACAGGTATTTAAAATTACCATGTAGAAATTGTCAATCTTTCCCTTGATGGTCTTGGTGGCCTTTTCAGGTCTTAAAGAGGCGTCAGTGTTAATTTCGATCTGTTTCATAACCCGTCAGAAACTCCTCACAGAGGCTTTAAAGACGGTGTGTTATCCTGTGTTCAAAGAATGGTGTCAGATCAGTCTGAGCAAGTAACAAAATAATGTATGCTTAAAAGACTTAATATGAATACTAACATTAATTAGCATACTTTTATTCTCCAATGTGAAGAAAGAAAAATTAAAGATAAAGATCCTTGAAAAACAACTACTTAGTGTTGCAGTAAAAACAGCAGTTTGTTTATTTACGTAAATCAAAAACAGATACAAGGGTAAACATTCATTGAAAAGGATAAAACATTTCATTTAGCACTAAATCATAAAAACAAGGTTATCCCAGGACACTCAAGAAGTGCAGGTCTCGGCCATCCTCTTTATCTTCCACCCAATCCTGTTCCGGTGGTCCAATTAGACAGCTAAAAAGCGCTGTCTAAGCTCTGGTTTATTTTTAGCCACATTACGGTTGTTTCTCCTGGAGAAAAGTTTGGCAGACATACTCTAATGAGCCGTCCCCTCCACGTTCTGAGTTCACTGATCATTGATGACAGACTAAACCAAATACCAATTCAATCTTGAGGATTAGCTTTTTTCCCCACCCATATTATTATAAGGTCAGCTCTATCATAAAGGTCTTGTAGAAGCTTCACTCTGTCTAAACATATCAAATTAGAAACTACTATGTGGATTACTGTGCAGATTTTAGGCCCCAATTTGGCAAATCTAGCAACACTGTTTTGAGCAGGCCTTGTGTTTTTCCCGTCCGAGCAAATCGACAAAGGACCACTTTTTCTGACTAATTTCTTTAGAAGTGCACCATAAACATGATCAGACAGTTTATAGTCATACTGGGGCACAGTTCATTGTCCCCTCAGAAGACAGACCCCTTTTTTTAATCTCCACAGAGCAAGTGATAGTCTCAGAGTGGGCTCTGTATCTTAATCTAGTGTTGGTAAAACAGAAAGGAGCAGTGACAACTTAAGTAGAAAGTCTAACGCCCTCTAAATCTCTTTAAAGTGCAATAGGAAACATCTTCGACAAATTGTATTTGAAGCTTGCGAGACAAAGAAATAGCTATCTGGTATCTCGCAGGAAAATCCCCCTTCCTCAAACATGAGCGATGGTCCCTGGAGTGGCGGTACTCGAGGGGGATTTGACGTCATGCAAAGCCAAAGGGATAAAAAATGGCCCTTTGATGTCATTTCTAGTGAAGCGGAGACCCCCCTATCTGGAACCAGTCCAGAAAGACCAGTCTGTGTGTGTGTGTGTGTGTGTGTGTGTGTGTGTGTGTGTGTGTGTGTGTGTGTGTGTGTGTGTGTGTGTGTGTGTGTGTGTGTGTGTGTGTGTAATTATAAGTGGTCAAGTGAGGGAGAAAAAGAGACTCAGTAGAAACTCCTACTTCCCCCCAACCCAATCATCGCACACACCCTCTAATGTGCTTAATTAGCCGTTTCACTGATGTCTGCAACTGGAATGGACAAAAAGGCAAGAGCGCCACAGCAGCCTGCCATAGCATATGTTGACCACTTGTATGACAGACCAGCTTATGTCTTTGTGTAAATGGAGACAGGCTTAGCACTTTAGCTCATCTCAGCCCATCAGTAAGAAGATTCAGCCGCTTCTGAGGCTGCCAAACATGCTGGTAAGTCTGAATGAGGCCTATTCAGTGTGCCAGTGAGGGAGGTGTGAGAGGTTATGTGTGTATGTACCTGCACATTCTTTAGTACAATGGCTGTCTGTCTGTTTGTCAGTGTACAGTAGTGATATACATCCAGATTAGCACTGAGCTCAAAGCACAGCAGTAGTTCCTGTGTGTGTGTGTTTGTGTGCATGTGTGTGTGTGTGTGTGTGTGAGAGAGAGAGAGGGAGAGAGAGAGAGAGTGTATCCACTGTGCTGAATTGGGGCTGTGTGTTTAAAGATGTTAGTGCACACAAACCACAAAGCTGCTCGGCTGGGGCGGCAAAGTGGCACCGGGCATCAGAGCTGGTATTACCCTGTCTGCAGAGGCTGAAACAAGAAGCTACAGACTTGTTTAGTTTCCCCTCCGTCAGCCAGTGGAAGATTTCTGCAGGATCAGTGGGGTTAGTGGAGTGGTGAGGAGGTGGGTCTGTGTGTTGCCGCTTTGTGTGTGTGAGTGAGTGTGTGCAGTTGAACACATAATTCTACCTTTGTGTGTTTTGTACACTGCTTTTTTTTTTAGGATGCTTTGGCTCTACCTCGTGTGATACAGGAGTGTTGGCTTATTGCTGTTTCAATCCTACCTGAGCTTCAGTTACGCTGATTAACCGTTCAGCAGTGGGTTCTCTTTGTCTTTATTTAACAAAACAGATAACAGATAGCATTTAAGTTATGTAATTATTAAACAGATTGAGACCTATGAAAATACTTTAAACCACAACTCTATCTAAGTCAGGTTAGTGTTTCACAACATAATCTGCACAATATTGACATTGGCAGATAAAAGCTTAAAAAGTGAATTAACAATATCGGCAATAATGAAGATTTTTGCTCCGCAAAGGTGACGCACTTAATAGGTAGGCACATGATGACTGGCACCAACAACAAGCTGCAACATGTTGGATGTATGGAAGTATTTTGAAGTGTTGAAACATATTTATAAACAGAATATATAACATAGCTAAGCCTTAGCAATGCTGTTGAAGCACAGGTGATGCAAGGAGGAGCAAAACAATACTTCTTTAACAGTACAAACATCTGAAGAACCATCCTGAACAGCACCAGGAGTTCACGAAAAAGTGTCTGCCCGAGCAAAAACCTACCAGCAGCCTCTTACTTCAGTTGTAACAAAAAAGCTAAGCTAGCGGAGCTTAACAAAAAAATAGTTGATGTAATTACTCACAGTGACTAACCTTTTGGTGTGGAAGAAGATGTGAGCTTCGGGAGGCCAATACTTCTCAAATGTAGCTTTACCTGTACTGCAATGCTATGTCTTCAGTCATACAGAAATGGACCTCTCTTGTCATATTAGCTTACCCCTGATATTTGGACATCAAATTCAAGGCTTGTCAGCACTGCCCAGTGGATTCAATGTGTGTGCAAGGCATGCTGGATATGTAGCAAAGCTAACCAGTAGTGGTGCCTCTTCTTTAAACTCATTCATTAGATTAAATATCATACACTTAAAGAAAACGATGGTGGACTATGAAGTCAATAGGCCTAATGGAGTAGTAGTTTGATTGAAAGACTCCAAAGACAAGTGACCGGTGATGGGGGATACCACAAGCCTCTGTGAATTGGTCACAGGCAGTGGGTCTTTCAATGCTATCAAAGGTTAAGCTCGACTACCATAAGCATAGCTGACAGGGTGGTGATAACAGATGGCACTAGAAGAACTACACGTCTGCATAGAAACTGTGTGTTGCTTAACACAGTGGCAGTCTTCATGCAGGAACACAGTCTAAACCTTTTACCCCCTTGGAGCCCCTCAAAAACACACTAAGGCTTTTAGCTGTGCAACCTATATTCCAGATTGTGCAGTGTATTGGTATCAGGATGAGTTTGAAAGTGTCTGAATATTGTCAAAAATCTAATATTGAGCAGTTATCTTTGACCTACGTGTACTGTGCCTTTATTGTGCTCTATTTGATATGAAAGGTTTATTCAAAATGCTAAATTATTTCATTGACTTTAAGAGACATTTTGATGTTATAATAACATCTAATACATGTTTCTGCTTAAATTTATACCTCAAAGGAAATTTAGTTCGAAACTGACCTTGAATGACCTTACAACTTCACTTTCCAATGTTGAGTTCAATTCAACATGATATGAAATTACTCTGAATACCTGTTAGAATATTTGACTTGTGATGGTTTGTCATGGTTACCCACCATGAGTACAATAAATGTACTGTAAGTTTTCAATAAATATCTACCATGGTATTTAGTATTTATTTGTTTGTTTTTACCAGCCTTAGTGTCATTGCTCATGTATTTTTTTAACTACTGGGTGTGCCCATACATTCATACATGTCTGCCAGTCTGTCTGTGTCAGTCTCATTAACGCTCCCCAGCCTGTCCCCCCAGCGTCCCAGAGGGCTGCATTCTAAAGACGCCCATCAGAGGGGAGCAGAGGAAGAGGAAGTCCCCACTGTAAACACTCAGTGCTTTGAAATGGTTCAAAAATACAAAACCAATTGGCTAAACATTCCTTGGCCCATCTTAGAAAAGCAACTTCAGCTCTTGGTACAAAACATTTCTCTCTTTGTGTAAAGGTTTGTGATGTTTTACTCACAGTAAAATAAAACTTCATTATTTGTTGAGTTTGATTTAGGTGGATTTTCTTTTGCCTTTACACAATCATGTTAGAAGCCATTTCAATCTTCTCAGATGGCATAACATGTATCTAAATACACATACATTCATAACATATTCAGTTAGGAAGATTGAACTTCATTCATTTTTTTGCAGCTTTGCCTCTGCATCAGTCTCCTGTGTCGCATGGAACAAATGCTGTTACCTTGACACTGTCAGAAAATGTCCTTTTTTTCAGACTGTTTCCTAAACTGGCAGCTATTTTTGAGATACTGGCAGAGAAACCTTCCTTATTTTGTGATGCTCTTAGTTGAAAAGAAATTCCTCCCAACAGATGAAACAACTGTCTCACAGGTCCTCACTCAGCTGACACTGCAGCGATCTTAGAGAGGGTTTTACATCTACAGAAAAACACCAGAAACACCCTTGTTGAGGTGGACATTTTTAGAGTGTAATGAAAGCAAAGTCTCTGCAGGCCATGACAGAAACAAGCCCTGCAGTTCAGGGGGCACAGAAGTGATGACTGGGTATTGTGATTCCAGGAAAGTTGTGAGTGAATATTAGCTAACGCCATGCAGCCTTCTGGTCTGTTTGTAGACCGAGCACTGGCTGCTGGGAGCACTGGATTAATTCTGTCCTCAGCCATTGTGCCAACCTACCTGTCAACATTTGTTGCTCCTGGCCTGTAGTTTCAGTAGGGAGACTGTAGTTGTTCCAGAGCTGCAGGTAGGCCCACCAGGAAGAGCTCTATCTACTCCCTTTTTTGTGCCCAGGAGAAGCAGCAGGGGAGGAGAGAGGAAGAGGGAGAAAACGCCAGGAGGAGGAGGAGGACAGACTGAGCCCAGCTGTTCGTTCATTTACCCACCAAAGTCGCTCTCCCTCCCTCCCATCTTTTCTCCCTCTGGCTTCCTGATTTTTTCATGAACACGTGTGTTGCAGCACAAACTTGCACAAGGCTTCACACACGCATGCACACACACATAAAGTATCTCAACCTGTTTCTGTGCTGTCCCTCTGTCTGACAGGCGAACAAAGACCCACTGTTTCTGACGGGGGTGACCTTCCCTTCAGAGTATCCTGCTAGCCCGGAGACACTAGTCAAGCTGACTGTGTATGATGCAAAAGACAAGAGCCAGGAATCAGTGAGTAAACTGTTGTTGTCTTTCTGTCTGTCTGTCTGTCTGTCTTCGCGAATGTTTGCATGTTGTTTGTGTGCAAGAAAGTTAATGATGAGGATGTGCTCATAGCCAGCGTGAAGCAGCCCTCTTTCAACTTTTGGCTTTGCGGCGCTAAGCTTTCAACTTTACAGGGAATGAACATGAAATAGCTGAGAGAAGTATTCAGAGGCATCTCATTATCTTTAAATTTATCCAACACATTCAGAGCTCCAAAGGGTTGTATGCTGATTTACGGCCGGCAGTAAACATGGCACCATCCTTGTAATCATTCATTCAAGTCCATCTTAGACCAAGACCTTTGCCTTGAGTTTTGAAGTCACAGGGTGCAAAACCCTCGATGAGGATCTGAGCATGGCAGCTGTTCCTTGGCGTTGATCTCTTGGGAAAACCAGCCGGCACATCAGTGGGAATGTGAAAGTGAGCCAGGCACAGACTCCTGAATTGGTCGGGCTCTCTGATTCAGACATTTGAAACCGACTCTTCAGTGTGGGTGTTTGCATGATCTTAATCAAGCTATCCACTCAGCCGTGGATGCCAAAATCTTAATCTGGCATAACTTCTGATGAAACATTCATGAGCTTTACGATGAGTAAGGACTCCATTATACTGTAGCGGTGGGGAGTAGGTGCACATGATTATCTGTTGGCTCAAAGCCAGCTGTAGCACAAGCATGGTTGCATTGTCATAAGGACTTTTTTTTGCACTTCCAGTCTAAAAGCTCAGTCGCTTTGTAGCTTTAAATAAATCTGCAGCACCAGGGTGCAGGGTTTGTGCATTGTTTGTTTTGTACTGAAAATGTTGTTTTCTACTTGCACAGGAACATTTTCTCTTCCCAAACCCAGGTATTATGACTGCTGTTCAAAAGCTATGGTGACTTTAAGTGTACATTGGAGTGCACATTAATTGCCATTGTATAACTAATTTGAGTTGGTTGTCAAAGGAAATGGATCTAATGAAGAGCTTCTTTCTCTCCTTTTTTTTTCACATAATAATGCATTTTATTTATAAAGGCACCTTTCTTAGCACTCAAGGTCACCGTACAGGGCAGAGTGTAAAAAACAATATCAAAATTAAGCTGATAAAATCAACAAGGCATGATACAGTGCAATTAAGATACAAATAAAATGAACAGGATCAAATACAGTGCAGTGAAGAGGTGTAATCAGAGTGAATATGACAGTTTAAAAAGATGTGTCTTGAAATGTGATTTGAAAATGGAAAGAGAGTCGATGTTACGGATGTCAGGTGGGAGGGAGTTCCAGAGGCGGGGGGCAGACCGGCTGAAGGCTCTAGACCCCATGGTGGTTAAATGGGCGGGTGGTGTAGTGAGGTGAATGGAAGAAGAAGACCTGAGAGTGCGGCTGAGTGTGTTGATATGCAGAAGTTCAGAGAGGTATGGAGGAGCAAGGTTATGGAGGAAGCAGAATCTTGTAATCGATGCGGGTCTTGACCGGTAACCAGTCTGGACCAGTTGGAGTTTATGGATGGATTTGAGAGGGAGACCAAAGAGGAGGGAATTGCAGTAATCAATGTGTGTAGTGACCAGGGTGTGAACGAGTATGGCAGTGCTGTTGGGTGTGAGGGACGGGCGGAGGTGGGCGATGTTACTTAGATGGAAATATTCAGACCGAGTGACATTATTGATGTGGGATTGAAATGATAGTGTGCTGTCAAGGATGACACCCAGACTTTTAACCTGGTGGGAGGGGGAAACTGAGGAGTTGTCGATGGTAAATGAAAAACTGTTGAGCTTGGAAATGGTGAATTTTGTGCCCATGAGGAGAACCTTGGTTTTATTACTGTTTAATTTTAGAAAGTTGCGGGTGAACCAGGATTTTATTTCATTTAGACAGTCAGAGAGGGAAGTAGGTGGGAGGGAGGAGGTAGGTTTGGTTAACATTTTAAATCATGCTTAACTGAAATACTGCATGTAGACACACTTCCATCTTTTACGAAACACCAGGCTAATAAATCACTCTTCACATTTTTATAAAGTGAAATCATATGCAGTACAGGAAGTATGTTTAGGATGTACCCTGAGCTCTTTTAAACACCTCAGGACATTTTTCTTGAAGCAACTCCAAGCGCCCTTTCCTTGTGATAATTGATCAAGTATTCAGTGCATGTCAATGAGATTATAGAGCAGAGTATTGCTTGTCATCCAGAATTCCCAGTAAACCTACCCTCCTGAGATTTACATTCCTGCAGGTCAATCCTCTGGTCTTGTTGTGCCCTAATTTTTATAACTTCAATGCACCATGTGACTCTGCTCCTCCTGGAGACAATGTACCTTTAAGCCTGCACTTGTGTCTCTGGGTAATAAAAGTCAAAAGCAGAAGCTGATTTGAGGTTAATAAAAACTCCACCTGCTGATAATATATTTATTCAACTTTTTTATTGTATTCAACATGCCTTGGCTTCTTATCTGGATTGTGCAGTGTTACACCAGGATGGACTAGTTTGCCAAATTTGCAAAAAAAAAACAAACAAAGTGGTTCCGAATTCCCAAAGTTTGCCGCTCCATTGCATCCAATTCCAACAAATTACTGAACCCAGCATTCAAGACTGTTGACAAATTCTCGTAAATGATTAATAGGACACACATCATTACAGTGTGCCAACAGCAATGCATGCACTTCAAAGGGACAAGAAGTTGTTTCTCTGGTCCTTTCCTTTTCTTACTCCTGAAGGCTTTTTGCAAAATAACGAAACATATTTTACTTTAACTATAGTTTGAGTTGTATCATACAGCACACACGTTATTTGCTTACTTGAGTTGTGGTATTAACTCATGTGTCTGCTCTGTAGTCATTTACCTCTCTGAATTCAGCCTTGCAACATACTCCCAGATGAAATTTGCTTGAAATGGGAACACAATGGTTTATTCTGAGGTGTGCGTTGAATATTCATGTTGAACAACACCCATGCGAACTAAACGCTGTATAAACTCTCTGTTCATTGCCCGCCTCCTTCCTGGGAGTATTTCTTGTGTTGTGTAGTGAGCTGCCACCTGAGATTTTACCGACCACTAAACACAGTGAGTACGAGGCCAGGCAGTATCGTACCCAGCAGTGCATCCAGAGATATTTGAGATATTTTAATATTCAAATATTTACCAACTAAATTCACCGTGATAATATGGCTTCATTAAAACAAGACAACGTTCATAGTAGGTGCTGCTTATTACCATGGTTTTGTGCACTGAGGTGATTTTTTTCTTTTGTAAGTTGCTTTCGAATTAGCAATTTGAAATGCCTTCCCTGCTCTCCCTCACTCTCTGTCTGTCTTTGACTGATAATTCTCAGTAGCTCCTGTCAGCCTGTCAAGGCCGTCACTGTTAGGCGATCCAGTCTATCATGGTGTCCAGAGCTTAAGGCCCAACCAGGAGCCAGACAGGACAGGTCCTGTCCAGCCTTCTTCACTCAGTGCCACCCATCACTGTCAATAAAGGAAGTTTTAAAAGAGTTGAATCACAACTTTCTGCAAGTATTGAATAAAATTGATTAGTTGTATGAAGTTTTTTTTTAAGTAATTTAAAAAAAAACTTGCAAGAAGTCTCCACTTTATTTCTTCAGGTAGACATCATGCAGCAGCCAATTCTTGAGAGTCTTTCTTTTCTCAGTCACCAGTAGTATCATGCTGTGGCTGGCTATTACATTTTCAGCTCCGCTGGGCCAGGCACAGGGCTCTTGTCTGGCTCTCATTAGAGACTCTTCAAGTGACACATGCATGACCCGAAACATGAGCTGGCACAATGCATCAGCCCGGGGCTGCTTAAAAGAGGCAGATTGAGAATCACTCAACCAAGCCTCAGTCATTTAATATTGCTTTTTTTTTTTAGAGAGAGAGAGAGAGAGAGAGAGAGAGAGAGAGAGAGAGAGAGAGAGAGAGAGAGAGAGAGAGAGAGAGAGAGAGAGAGAGAGAGAGAGAGAGAGAGAGAGAGAGTGGATTTGCCCTATTTGCGTGTGCGAGTGTGTGTTTAAAAAAATTCAGCTGTCAAAACTTTTACGTATCACTCTTGGCTTCAGCAGCAGATGTTGTGCCACGAGCTGATTCACTGCAATGGAAAACAGATAGCACACATGGTAACCACTGAATATGTATGAAAAAAAAAAGAAAACTTAGTAAATATCCCATTTTTTCTGATATGCCACAGCGACAATTTAGCATACAAGTTTTGGAGTGGAAATAAGAAGGGAGGATACTGTAACATGAGGGGGAGGGAACTGATGGAGCAAGGTTTATAGATGACTGCTTTAACATTCGTGGAGAATTTCATAGGCGGATGATTTCCCAACGCCTTGGGCTTCCCATTTAGATATTCTAAGATGACACTGGCTGCTCGGTCATGAATATTTGAGAACACGCGCGGAGGCTGAGAGGACGATAAGTGAGGGAGTGAAGGTGTGAGAAGGAGTACGACAGGGTTAGATATTTCTCAGGTGTAAGTGATCCCACCCTCAAGCCCTGCTTGTCAAAGGATGACAGGCTAGCCTTACTTTGTCACTGATGTCTTACCTGCAACTGCACTTTGAATGATCCCAAGGCACAGAAAATACCCTTTCAGCTCGCATTCTGATCACTGAAGAAAGAAGAATTACCTCTGGCTGAAAAGAGATCACTCCATTGAGAGCTACTTAATCAAAGACTGAGCCACATCTGTGATCATAATGACTCAGAAAAAGATAGCTGAAAGTCTGACGGATTGGTTTCAAACGTTGTTTTAATGAAGAAGTAAAGCTGTATTTATCCGTCTTGCTAAAAAGCACAAAATGATGATTCAATTATTAAAAAGACGAGAGACTTAAATGTAAAAAAGCTTTGCATTAGAGGTTGAGTCAATCAGTCATCATGTGCTTGCACATAACACCCATATTTCCATTCTTAAACTCACTTCTCCTTGCATGACCAATGAATACGAAATTTAAAATGCTAATGAAATCAATAGGAAACAGATGAATGATGAGACAGATTGAAACTAGAAAAAAAGCTTAAGTTAACACAGAAGAGATCAATCTGCCATTATTCTTGACATTGTACCAACTCATAACAAAAAGTAATCTGTGGACACTTGATGTAGAGCAGGTCCAGACTCCAGACTCCAGACTCCAGACTCCAGACTCCAGACTTTGTTTTATTACTCACAGAGACCCAACTTACTCCACCATGAGCCCATGGCAACAGTGGCAAAGATAAACAGAACTGGACTCATCTTTTAACAAAACCTGGATGGGTAGAGAAAGTAATAAAGAGATCTGGGAGGAATTTTCATTTTCTGTGGTCTGTGTGTCCCGTACATGTGTGTGGTAATTTCTAAAGAAAAAATAACTAATTGAACTCCTTTATGCTGGTTAACCTGGAGCTCATTGTTAAACTTTTTTGTGGTAAATGTTAACAAATTGCTTATTTGGAGTCTGACTTTGTCGTAGCTGTGACAGATATTTAAAGTATTTAGAAATAGTCCACTCAGCTGTTGTTCTGGGTTGTTTATGAGGGTTATATGGTGGCATCAGGGCGAAAGACTGATGGAAAAGGACAAGACAGACAAATAGATAGGGAGACAGACTGACAGAAAATATTGTACAGACAGACAGAAGAAAGAGAGCATCATCAATAACAGAACATAATAAAGACTGTTAATAGAAATCCCAATAATAATAGTAGAAATGTGACTAATATACAGTAAGCGACAAACATGATAGTAATCACAGAAGTACGACTGAAGATAATAATTATGTCAGTTTGAGTCAAGCAGGTCCACGGCAGCAGGCGGTCTACAACAACAATCCACAGAGACCTGCAGGATGAGGGAGCACAAAAATAGTGACGTGAACAATGAGAAATATACATGAATGCATTCAGAGAGAGACGGGAGGAGAGAGGAGTGGAAGATGAAGTCAGACAAACAATTTAAGGCTCTTAGAAGATGGTCACTGTCTTCAAAGTTATCAGAAGTTAATTTGAGTAAGGATGTAGTAGATAAAGTAGGTTTTTCAGTGAAGAGCATATGAAAGAGGTAAATAAGTTTATCCATGGGTGCTGGGTGCATCAGGTTTCTGCTCACTTACCTCAGTGAGGAGGCCTCAAGACACCCCTCTAATGACAGACCTGTGGTTTGTTGTCAGTGCAAACCTATTACTGAGTGTTCTCGCGGTATGGAAGGAGAGCACAGCTGCCTCTGGAAGAGCTCTTCTCTCTAATCACAGCCTCATTTATCCTGCCTTTGCTCTCTGCAATCTGGGATGAACGTGTAATGCAGTTATCGGTTTGCATTCCTATTACCGGCCATGGTGAGGAATTTTGATTGCTTTCTGTGCTGTGCTGTGCAGCGCAGTGTGACAAACAAAAGACCTCATCTGAGTGAAGCAGGAAAACGGCGCATGTCCGGCCATTTCCATAAAGCTGCAATAAAATGTATTCAATCAAATAAAACACAAGCAGAGGTTTTTTTTTACTGTGCCACGATAATGGCCATTTCATCCTCTTGCTGCCGGAAGCAACCTGATGATCACACACACACAGTCACACAAACAAATACACATCTACACATTTACTAATACACACACTATCTGCACGAAAGGGATAGAGCAAAATATCTTTGATTCAGAGGGCAATGGAGGAAGAGGTGATCAAAATTCCATCTCAAACTGCAGACCTGTTTGTCACACACACACCCACACACACACACACACACACACACACACACACACACACACACACACACACACACACACACACACACACAAATACACAGACACACACGCACATACTCTGAGAAAATTGGATAGAGGTTGTATGAGAGGGCTGCCAAGCCAAAGGTAGTTTGAGGTATTGTCTGATTTTTTTTCAGTGTCCCCCTTGAAAATGACAGCCTGGCCTCTTCAGAGCTTTTTGTACGATTTTAAAGCATTTTTAATTATTTAATAAATACGCAGTGTGTCAGCATAAAGTCAAGCAAGACACCAAATAAGATTTTACAACCCTGTGCCAATCTGAATAACCATCACACACATGCTGGTATTGTAGATAAGAATACATATTAACTATTTAGCTACATTTAACAAAGTGAGCTGCCTGTTAGCATGCATATTACCCCAGCTGCCCTTGTTCAAGGTGTGTTTGTAATCCACTCTTGGTTTGTTAGTGCAGCTGAATTATTGATCATTAGCACTTAAATGTCTTTCTACCCAGAGATTAGCAAAGTAAATTGATATATATTTTCAAGGGTTCTTTTTGGCCTTTTTTGCCTTTGTTTAATAGGACAGCTAAAGAGAGACAGAAAATATGGGGAGAGAGAGGAGGGATGGCATGCTTCAAATCATGCTGGGACCAGGAATCAATCCTGTGAGCAGCGCAACAAGGACTGTAGCCTCTGTACATGGGGTGCCTGCTCCTGTGCCGAGTGACTGAGCTACACTGACACTGAGAAAATCAATGAAATGCTTTCAATGCAAAGCTAGCTTGAGCAGAATATTCAACATTTTATGTTTCTCATTAACATTGGAAAAACTTTGCAGCTAAGGAATAGCTTTTATATATAGCTTAATTTCTTATATTACCTGTGTTGGGGAATCTACCATTCAAAAAAGTTTGACTTTCCTGAACTTTCTCAAAAAAATCAAAAATATTGATAATGCAATCATGTTTGCTAATATTGCATGTCAGCTACTGCATCTATGTTTCATAAAGGGATGTTCTGAAGCAACTAATGTCCTTGCCAGGCAAACGAAAATGTAAATTAAAACTAGCCGACAAGTCAAATGGTAAGACACAGCCAAACAATGGATCTCAGGGTCGGCAGGTAAACTATGTCAAATGATGCGGGGTGTGACCAACATCAGCAGAACTGGCACTATCAGCCTTCAGCAGCCTTCTTTCAGGTTAACATCTACATTCCTGTGCTGGTTATGCATTGATCTGGTCCAGGTCTAACAAGACAGCCTACATACAGCTTTATCTCAATTTTCTACATCAAAATACTGACACACTAAGAGACACCCTCTGTCATCATACATTTTAGAGCTGTTAAATTATCTCACTTCTGTATTTCCTTGGCAAAGACAAAATAAAACATAACTAAAAAAATTAATTTAACAAAAACACTATGTCAAAAATGAGAACTAAATAGTGTCTAGATTTAAACTGATGTGACATTACAAAGAATGGAATCAAAACCCTTACTTTTCAATACCAATTATAATATTTCATCTTTGTGATAGTTGCTGATTCTCTCACTCTGCTGTCTACCTGATTTAGGAAGTGTTTGACTGGCAGATATTAGCTACATCTCAGGAGGCGGTATGAGCAGCCACTGTTCCACGGTGAATTGTCGCTCCAATTATGAACTGCTGAAGTATGGAGAATCCCTGCCTCAGTTAATCCTGCCCTGTCAATAATCATGATGTGTAAAAGGCGGTGACTTGACATATTTCTGGCACAGCCACTTGCTTTTAGCTTGGATGAGTGTCAATATGGTGGGAATTTTCTGTAAGTGCACAAGTTTACTGCCAGAAAAGCAGAGGGGGGTTGGAAGATGGAAGCAAACAGGGAAAGGAAGCAGACAGTGAGAGAGCTGGAGAACACACACACACACTCACTCCTAACACACACACACACACACACACACACACACACACACACACACACACACACACACACACACACACACACACACACATATACACACTCACTCACTCACTTCCCACACACACACATACACACACTTTTACAAGAACCAATCTCAGAGATATCCAAGAAAGGTCTTGGTAGTGATTGGGTGGACAGCTGAGCAGTGATAACCTACGAGAGTAACAGTCTTCAGATAAGGACTGTCTCTTGTCTGATGGCCACTTTGCTTCCCTCACCATCATTGTGCCAATGTCAGCCAATGTCACAAGTGCTGAAAAGTACTGCTGTTCAAGTCTCAAATACTAAAATTATTCAAACTGGTGACCTCTCTCTTGTCCTCGCTCTGCTCGCTGGCAGACTTGCCAGACAGAAAATGTGAGAGATTTTAACGATGCTGTAACTTTAGCTATGAGCAGCATAAAACCATTTCCTCCTATTTTAGTGTTAGATCCACTTCTCTAATGGATGCATGCCATGCCAATGGAAGCATACTTTCTCATCCAATTAGTATAATGTCAACTCAAAATGTCAGAAACGTCAATACATACCACTGTTTCTTGCCTTATTAATTAAGACATGTACTTATTTTAGTTCCTGGAAAATGCAAGAATATTTAAGGCCTCTTCTTGAATAAAATCATTGTCATTTTCATCTCATAGCAACCTTTTTTGTGTAACTCCTTATCACAATTAAGACACCATCTTATTAAAAGTATTGCTAAATATATATTCTATTTTTAAAATTTTTTATTCACTTTGGTCTCTAAAAAGACTGATTCGTGCAGACGAACAGTGACGTACTCTCACACTATAGGCTGCCCGATACAACCATAAATGGCAAATGGACTCCACTTAAATTCCACTTAGATAGTGCGGTACCACCTTAATGGACAAAGTGCTTTCCAATTTGCTTCTCAGTCACCCATTCAATGACAGTCACTGGGATCAAGCTGCGGTTCACTGTCTTCCTGAAGCGGCTACAATCACCAACCTTGTGATGAATGGCTGACCCGCTCTGCCTCCTTCGCCACAACCTCTACACAAATCTGATCCGATGGCCACTGGGAAGCTCCATTGGTGCATTTGGGTGCTTACCCTGCTATGTAAAGAGATTTAATTGGCAGCTTTCCCAAGAATAACAATGTTAAGGAAACAATGTAGAGTATGCCAGGCTGTGACAAGAAAGGGGTGTGCAATAATCCAAGAATAAGTCAGTCAAAGATAGCTCCAGGTTAATGATGTCAGCGTGTGCATAATGAGTTCCACTGAAAAATTCAGTGAAAAGTTAGCGGAGGTGTGACTCTGCCAGTCACAACAGAGAAGAGTGAGCTCCACGGATGCTGACAGCTTTGACGTTTGTCAATCATGACATTGGCAAGTAAGCGCACAGAGAGGGAACAATCAAAACAGTAGGAAGTTGAGGGGTGGCCACTGGCATCACTTGTGTGTGTGTGTGTGTGTGTGTGTGTGTGTGTGTGTGTGTGTGTGTGTGTGTGTGTGTGTGTGTGTGTGTGTGTGTGTGTGTGCGTGTGTGTGTGTGTGAGAAACTCTTAATTTTCAGCACACAGCTGCAGTATGATGTGTAGTAACACCCTCGCTTTCAATGCAGCAGCCTCAGTGGTTATGATATGATATAGAGTGCACAGAAGTTCCACTTTTGCCATTCTCACATTCTGCCCATTCCAAGAGGCCTTAAATTATGTTCATTTATGTGCATTTAATTTCACATTCCAGCCAGGCAGGCAACAAAGAGTGCATTTGATGGATTGCACTATTACGCTTCTGTGAACCTCCAGTTGCCTCTCTAAATCCTCTTGTTGCCTCTCTTTTATCTGCTCTGCACCCATCAGGGATTGCAGAGTGTCTTCAGAAATCCTCTTTCATAAATTCACATTGATTTCAAACTATTTTTTTTCATTTGAAATGTCTGTGCTTTGACATCCACGGGTATTATTCACTTGATTACTGAGCCTCTGATTTAGTTTTTAACACTTCTCCTATAAGCTGTCACCAGTGGTCTCAGCATTTCATGCTCCATTACAGGCTAAAGTGAGAGAATAAAACATCAGGCTATAAGAGATAGAGCAACATGCTTTGCATTGTATGATAATTGGCAATGCTTTTACTGATGCTGCAATAAAACAACTCTGGATGAGAAATTTGCTTTCAGTGCTCGAGCCACATCACTGCAAAGAGAAAGGACTTTTTATGGATTAGTTTAGGCTAGTTTTGTGGAAAGTGTATGGCTGATATGCTGATATTAGAGCGGTAAAGTGTGCCTTGTTTGTGACCACAGTCTGTGCATCAACCCCATCATTTAAGAAACCGTGGCAGCTTTTAATATTATGGCCTCAGTATATACAGTTTATGGCAAAGCTCCAGAACTGAATGGGATTTGCCTTTTATAAGTCTGATACATTTGGGTGATCATAATGAATTATAGTGCTTCTTTAACATGAAATTACACACTGACAAGGTGAGATTGCCTTCAAAGCTTTGAAAGAACAGCTCTGCTTCCCTTTTATATTAAAACGAAAAAATCCTGTTAAGTTAAGCGCACTTATAAAAAGAGTTGAAGCCAGACAGATGACAATTGAGGGAGATTAATGGTCCCTGACCCCAGAGAATGGAAAGTTTAAACACTCTAGTAGTGTTTTATTGACGTCGGAGCACTCACTCTGCCATGTCAGGTTAACACTACATATGTCTCTTATGGTGCCTGAGAGGCCCCATGGATTGGCTGTTAACAAGGATACATGTTGGCTGGAAGAATATGAAAGAATTCTAAATCATAATATTATAGAAACTATTCCTATCTTTGTTCAAAGCCTGAGCCACTGAAGTGCTACTGACATGTAACGATATCATTTTCATTGGATGACAATACTTGAAACTCCCGTTTACCGTTGGAAGGCAGCAGATAATTACTTTGTTTTCCCACATGCGCCCCCCCCCCCCCCCCCGTGACATATTCTTCAATAAAGTGACTCATTGTGCCAATGAATATTTACTATTGTTGGAAATTAAGTGCACTCTAGGTTTTGTTGTGAGGCGGCATGCAGTCATTCATGAAAATAGTTGTTGGAATAGTGCACGCTCATTAAAGGCAACCAGCTAAATCTAAGCAGTGAAGCTAATTACTTATAAAAACTGCTGAGCAGATGCCCGCCGCTGCTGCCATGAGGAGACGCCCTTTCTTTCCAGGGGAGAGCCACAAGCTAACACAAGTGAAAGAGGCTTGTAAACAGTTTATTTATGCACAAGTATTACAGGGGAGCTTTAGATGGTGAGTTCAGTGCCAATGAATTTAGTGTTTTTTAATTAGAATTTACAGTGGTTCATTTGTAACACTGGAAAAAACCTGTTTTCACTTGTAATTGGATTTGGACTTAAATTTAGATTTCTCACAAGAACCAAAAAAAACCCCCACAAACACCTAACAACATGACAAATTCAAAAGTATGTGGAAACAAAGATGAGAAAGAGAATCGACAATGTTTGTGCACATATGTTTCCATGAATGGGTGTTTTCACAAAAAGGTCCTGCATATGAATATAAGTGAAGATATAAAATCGTGCTGAAAGTATGGAGAGAATTACAGTAAGAAGAGAAAATGTAATGAAATTCTACAATTATTTGGGAAACATGCATATTCATTGTTATACTCAGAGTTAGATGAGATGCAGACAAGCCAGGTTTGGCAGGAGCTTTGTCCTGTCTGCCATAGCACTTCTGAACAAAATGCTATCTATCTATCTATCTATCTATCTATCTATCTATCTATCTATCTATCTATCTATCTATCTATCTATCTATCTATCTATCTATCTATCTATCTATCTATCTATCTATCTATCTATCTATCTATCTATCTATTTATCTATCTATCATCAATAATTGAAGCTGTGTTTCAGTTGCAGATTAACCTAGATTGGCATTTAAACTGTAAACTGACCAGTTTGACTCCACTCCTAAATTCCAAAAACTGCAGTTCTCTGAATGGTCACTGGGGCCTTGTTCAAAAAGTGAGTCAAGTCCCATAAAGCACGGATTGTGAAGTGTTCAACTTTAAAGAATTGAGTTTCAAAGCGTCTGATTTCCTTTGAATTACTCTTTACCGGCTAGTCTGAAGATATGGCAACACTCAAAGCTGAGCACAATATATCTAACATGGCTAAACAATCGATCACAGAGTCGATGGGTAGAGGATGTAAAATTTGTTTTACCAAGTGTGGCTGAGGTTAGCAGAGCTAGCACCACAAGCTTTCAGTCCTCCTTGCAGGTTACCTTCCACATGCCTGTGCTGGTTACGCACTGCTACAGTTGAGTGATTATTTCTCAGTTTAACCAGTCACAGCCTACATATACAACTTTATCTCTGTTTTCTGAATCAAGTCATCTGGGTATAAGAGTATTATGGGAGCTACGTGGGCTGCACTAAAGTGTAGACAAAACATATTACTGTCATTTTGGGAAGAATGGTTTTGGTCTCTATGGTACTTACACATTACAACTGTACAAGGCATGAATATTTATGTAACACACCTATTTAATCTTCTTGAAGGCCAAAACATTTCACAGTAATGATCAAGGGCAGACATGTCTTCCCTGAGTGACAGGTGTTGTTTCCAGCTGTCTGCTTGCGTCACCTCAGCTCAACAAATTCAGGTCTTCAGATTAATTGGCCGAAAAATTGGGTGACTTTGATGTGACCAGAACTATTTTAATCACAGTTGTTGCTCCAGATTCATATTTACTGCAAAGAAATGAGAGCAATATCTACTTAACTCTTGAAACAAACAGAAACAGATAACTTATTCCATTAGGATAAAACTGATATTCTGATGTATTCAGCTTTACATTAGGATATCATTAATACCAAAAAAAAAAAAGAGAGAAAAGGTTATGGACATGTGCAGTACAACATCCAGGCTAAGTCTCACATAATCTATTACAGTGCATGTGTCTCACAGTGTGTTCCACCAGCGGGCAGCCTGACATGCATATGAATGAAGCTTTGCAAATTGTCTTATCAAGCAGCAGGTAACCACTTGATGCTGGAGTGCACCTTTCCAGGAAACCTCCCCTTTGTCATAACCTCTCCAAAACCCCTCCCGGTATAATCCCACTCCAATCTCTTCAAGGTGGGATTTGTCCGGATCAATTTCATAATGCATTATTCATTTTAAGAATTTAATCAAATATCTCCACCACCAATCAGCCCAACCCCATTCCTCCCCTAACCCTCCCTCTCCTCTCTACCCATCATATCGCTGATTGTTAGTGTCACCTGCAATAGCAGATTATCAGCCAAATGAATTACTGGGTCACAGGTGAATTAGACGCTTGGCTGACTGTAATCTTTCTTTCCTCTTCGGCAAAAGTAGCTTAGTGTTAGTTAGTTTTTTCTTTCTTTTCTGAGAGAGAGAGAGAGAGCGCAGAAAAGTGCTTGAGAAAATCCCCTTTCTGCCTGGCTTCCCGCGGGTTTCTGCAGTGTAATGGTTTCCTTTGAGAGGCACTGGTGGAAAGTGCTGATGCTTGTTGGCTTGTGTATATATGTGTGTATAAGTGTGAGTGTGTAAAGGCAGCTATTTTCCATGGCTAACTGAGCCACTGATGAGTTTGCCAGCCAGACCAGAGTCTTGTACAGTGTGTGTTTTTGTGTTTCTGCACATGTGTAAGCCTTTGGGACTGCAGCATTCACAGTACTGTGTTTGTGTGTGTGTGTGTGTGTGTGTGTGTGTGTGTGTGTGTGTGTGTGTGTGTGTGTGTGTGTGTGTGTGTGTCAGTTCGCTGTATAGTCACGCTGGGTTTATGCAATTAAAACCCAACAGTTGGTCAATTGAGATAGATTTAGTATGGAGTTTGATGACAGTAATTTATAACTTTCCTCTTCTGCTTGTGTAAACATTAAAGTATATCACTGCCTGAACAGCAGTGTGCCTCTTAGTTTGTTGATGAAGATAATGACACATTGCTTCTCCTTTCTCATCACACCCAGGAGGACAGAGGAGCAAATAAGTGTGGGGCAGAAGGATTCTTGTCGCTGCTTTGTTGTTTTGTTCTGTTTGTGCAGATGGAATTATATGATAATCAGAAAGCAGCCAGCACATTATTTCCTCTCTGCACGCCCAAAGAGGGTGGGGAGCCTTTTAAACATCTCCAAGAAGCATTTTTTCCCCCTCCCCAGGAAATACAATTATATTTGTTTTGTTCTTATCTCTTTTTTTTTTTGAGGAATCTTATGTGCTATTCATGAGTGTACACAACAGCAACAGCACAAAAAAAACAGTATCTGAATCTATTCATCTGCTACCTCCTAGCCACCAAGGACAAATTCTACTTTCACAGAAGCAGTATATTTAGTTCAAAAGGCTCTTTTGTTGATGCTGTTCCACATCAACTGGCAAATATGTCATTTAGGCAACTAATATGTCTGCGTTGTGCTGTGGAACAGAAATAGCTCGCGGCTGTTGCACTTCTCCCACTCTTTCCTGCGTCTTGTTGTTCTAAAAGTCAAGTTGGTTTGAGCTGTCTGAGATCGTAGCTCCTGTGCGGACTTAGCTCTAAGTTATCTTCTAAGGAAAAGGGCTGGAGAGCTTGTTCTGAAACTCCCACACAGTGAGAGCGAGTGTGCTGCAGGAGCTTTTAAGCTACAGTTCACGTCTCACCTCTTGCACTGTTAGGGACACACACACACTCACACATTCACACCTGACACTTGGCCTTGTGGCTTTTTAGTGTGCGGTTGCCATCTATATATCACTGTGAGAAGGATGTCAAAAATACTGAAAGTAACATGCATAAAGAAACTATGCACACAGTCAGTCATAAGCACAGAATTCATATAGAACAATGACTGTTCTATATTAAAGTGGCCCATTGTAGTGTCTAAAGTGAAAGTAACTGAAGCACCTCCAATCTTTTGGGGGAACTTTACAGGAAAATGTACCCACCCACACAGAGCTCTCAAAACCCCCACCACTGTTTTAATTTGAAATCTAGAACAGAAAAATCTACACAATAAGGGTTGAAGTGTCTTACAGTGAGGGCTAAATGCTCCCAGGATCAGTGTGTGTAGCCTCAGCAGAGCTCATTGTGCCCTGACATGTATTTTCTGCATGGCTGCAGTGCTCTGCAGATTCAACTGTACAGTAAAAGTCATTGAGGAGCAGACTCTCTTAGAGATATTACGGGGCATCAATCCCTGTCTGTCTGCCTGTCTCGGCTGTTAACCACCTCTGGGCTGCACCATTGATCTCAGTAATTGTCTCCCACTCTTCAAAGGGAGCTGAGAGTTGGTTTGATCCGAGCTGTTTACTTTCACAGCCCCTATAGCCCCGCTCTTTGAAGAAGAGAGCTATCAACCACTTCAGGCATGAGCTAGCATATTAGAGCACTATTACTGTGCATGTGTTTGGGTGTTTGTGTGTGTGTGTGTGTGTGTGTGTGTGTGTGTGTGTGTGTGTGCGTGCGTGCTTGTGTTTGTGTGAGGGAGAGAGAGTGATAGTAAGCAAAGTGCGGAAAGAGACCCATAGCCTGTAGCCTCACAGGCCTGGGGGCTAGCCAGCAGCTTTCTGCTGTTGCATGGAACATTCCCTGTTTCCTTTCCTTGGTATGTATAATGAAATTACAACACAGAACTCTTTGTTGTGTTGTGACATTGCTGTGCACAAAGTTGCAGTCTGTCTGAAAAACGTTTTCCTGATGCCAAACACCAAAGTAAAGTGCCGAAAGCAAGATAACAGAGATGATTTGACAAACAGGATGTTATACTTAGCAACATGTTTTGTTGGTGATAAAATGATAAGGTGCATTCTCTTTTTACACTTCTTGCCATTCTGTATCTGATGGTAAGAAGTCAAGTTGCAGAGTCACAGTAGCGGAAGTTTATTACCACAACATCTTTTGAAATATGAGTTTAAGATGCAAGCAAAACAACAAGCAGCCTACCAGTGCTGAAGCTGAAAGCAAAAACACATCAAGTATTGTAAATAAGACACTGTGACTGAACAACATTTTCAGATGGATGGATGGGTGGATGGATGCAGAAATGAAGATGGATGGATGGATGACAGATGGATAGATGGATGGATGCAAGGGTGGATGGGTGATGGATGGATGGATGGATGGATGGATGGATGGATGGATGGATGGATGGATGGATGGATGGATGGATGGATGGATGGATGGATGGATGGATGGATGGACGGACGATTGATGGATTGATAGATGGACAGATGGAGGGTAGTTGGATATGTGGGTGGACGGTAGATGGATGATAGATTGGTGGATGGACAGATGAATGGATGGATGGTAGATGGATGGATGGATAGATGGATGGATGGATGGTTGAATGGATGATGGATGGACGGTAGATGGATATGTGGGTGGATGGTAGATGGATGGTAGATGGATGGTAGATGGATATGTGGGTGGATGGTAGATGGATGATAGATGGATGGATGGTAGATGAATGGATGGATGATAGATGGGTGGATGGACAGATGGATGGATGGATGGATGGATGGATGGATGGATTGATGGATGGATGATAGTTGGATGGATGGTAGTTGGATAGAGGGTAAATTAATGTATGTATGTATGTATTAATGGATGGATGATGGATGATAGATGGATGGATGGATGGATGGTAGCTGGATGGAGGGTAAATGAATGGATGTATGTATGGATGTATCAATGGGTGGATAATGGATGATGGATGATAGATGGATGTGTGTATAGATGATAGATGGAGAGTTAAAGAGCAAAATATACAGCATTTAAAAAAATACACAGAAATAATGAACTTAACGTAGCACTGATGTGTGACAATCTAAACTGTAGGTGGGAGAGTGCTGGTTTATTTAAGCTGACTTTGTTTTAGCCTGACTCATAAATGCTTACTTATGACAGAGGATTAGGGACACATCAAAAGAAGTGAGAGATAATTTTATGAGAATAAAGTTGTAAGAGAAAAAAGTTGCAAATTAATGAGTAAAATGTCATAAAATTACAAGAAAAAAGTCATAAATTTAAGCAAATGAAGTTTAATCTTTTTAGAACGAATTTGTAATTACAGGCCACGATTAATCTGAATTAAAAATAACATGAGGGATATGAGAAAGGCAGCCAGCCGCCTGCACTAAAATTAGGAATGTTGATCATCTTGTAAAGTTCTACTCAACAGCTGAGGATAAACAGTGGTTGTTGAAGCGTGCTCAGGCTGCCTATTTGCCTCAAAGTCTCTTTTTTTTTTTCCTACAACATGGCCATAATACTCTGTCATTCTTACTTGCTAACTACGTGTTAAATAATGAAAGGTCATGAGACACTATTTACATGTTGCATGATATAGGTGGTTATTCACACTGGTGTGGTAAACACAGCACAGGATTTATGGTTGTTTTTTTTACTTTCTGGAACAACAGACCAATGACATTTTTTCCATCAACTAACATTCGGTTGACTGTCATCAGTCAGCCATCCTTACATTAAGTAGCTGATAAGACACTTGCATACTGTAAGTGTATGATCATATGGATCTTTCTCATTTGCTGACCGAGAGGAAAAGATGCTGATTAAAAATGTAACTCTAAACAGCTGCAGGTTTGCTGTGCTATAATTTCAGTATGGATCTGGAGTCATTAGAAGGGATTTGAATGGGGCTATACAGTCTTTGGACCTGAAACCGAGTCATGTTTACAGACTGTGAGTGAAGGAGCCTTGATTTTTATCACCTCCTCTGCAGTGAGGTTAGCCATTAAAGTTTATGGACCAAATAAGAGAGTGTAGGGGGAAGGCACAGTGTACTTCCAGTGAACCAAGGGCAGGCTGCATGTGCCAAAACTTGAGTCTTGTTTCCCTCCTACCTGCAGCTTTTTCTGCAAGATAGATAGACATAGGCCCAGGTATCTGATTTCCCATTTACTCAAGCACAACCTTATCATTCTTGGAGCCCTCTGTAGTATTTGGAGAGTTCTCTCAGACAAACTCCAGTTGTCTGATAGTTGGCCAGGACCCATGAAGACGCGGCCAAAACGGGGCTGGATAAACTAGAGCAGGAAAAAAACAGAGTGGTAGGATGGGCCTCTTGTTTGGGGGACATGCATTGACAAGCTGAAAAATGTACATGAGAGCAGGTATTAACACACAGCCTGCAGTGTTGTTTTTTCCCTCACTACTCATCTTCTGTCTGTGACAGAATCACAGATACTCAGGAACCTTAAACAGTTTTTTTTTTGTGCGAAAGAGGGATATTAACTTGTCCACCGCTCTGCAACATTTATCATACATGGCTCTATAGATCTCTCCGTACTTACAGTGCTGCAGGAGGGGGGGATCATTAAAGGAGTTTCCCCACATCTCACGGCAGTCAGCTTTCAGTGAGTATTTACCTCTTAGGCTGAAAAAGTCCAGCTTCGTTTAAGAGCTTATGAAGTGTTTGATTCAGGTGCAACAATGTAGAGTTGCACACAAAGAGTGTGTCACTTTCAACTTTTTGAGAAGGAGGAAATATCACATTAAAGAGGAAGTATTTTCAGTGCACCAAACACATTTGACTACCAGTGACAGCAAGCAGAAGCAGCGCTGACAGAAAGCTGCATGTATATTGTCTTTATCTCCTCCAGTTTACAGCATTTGGATCATGTGTGATTTTGTTGTATTTTTTCTTGTAGCACACATGAATTGTGACATTATCTGATTGTAAAGAGAATTCCACAGCCACAGAGAATAAAATATTGTTCTCTGGCATACTGCAGATAGACAGTGGTAAAAATAGCAGACTGGTAAATTCATGCAGAGGAAAATCTCCAGGCCCCAAAAAACAGAGATTTAATATTCAGTCAGTGCATCACTATCAAAGATGGTATATTGGGCGGAGATAATGATTGAGTTTGTTTGTCATTGTAGTTCATCTTTCTGCACAGTGAGCCTTTTCCTCAAACAGCTGGCTAATTAAACCAAATGCATTGACTATTGACAAAACAGCACTACTGTAAGTCCAAATTCAGCATCACACAGATATTAAAATATTGATTCAGCCTCTAATCAAGGCACAATAATGCACTCCTTGTTGTTCTTCCTCTATATGTCACTTCATAAGCCAGTTTTAGATATGGATTCTTTCTTAAACCCTCCATGTGTTCTCATGGTAATTTGCACTAGTCTGACTCCAAAGCGAGATAAGAATTATCACAGAATTATGTGAGCGCAGAAGTTAAGTCATGGAAAGCTGTGGCAATTAAGAGCTCCCTTCCATAATTTTACACCCAATAATCTTCCTTGAGTTGAAAAAAAGATTAAGGTTAAGCTTTCATTTATTCAAAAGCAGACCCAGAAGGCATTCATTCCTGCTGTTACAGTTTTTATGTTTACAAGACGAGTCATGCTCTTTGTTTGCAGTAGGCGTGTTTAATGTTTCTGATTCATCTCAAAAGTTATTCACAAAGCAGACAAATAACACAGATGATCATTAATAAGGCATGTAATTGCAAAAAAAACACAACAGAATTACATCAAAATATTTTGGATCTCAGTACAAATCAGTATGATTACACTGAGATAAGCCAATCTCACATGGCTTCGAGTACACACACACTACCAAAGGACAAGCATGACTTACATAACAAGAAGTACACAGCAATGGAGAACTGTACTGAACTATGTATGCAGAACCTGCCATACTTGCACCATTAAAAGACATCCCTGATCCCAATACTTGCTGAACATAGACAATGTTTTCTTGATGCTGTCATAATGATGAAGCCCAAAGATGTTGGTCACCATTTTGGAAATGCTGACTCCAACTAACTTTAGGCTGAACTGGCAAAGAGGCCTAAGTCTCAGCACTTGGCAAACAACTCTAATGTACCCACCAGTCAGTCAGATCAGCCACTCCCCTTAATATGCCTAGTGATGCATAACTCTAAGACTTGATATAATCAAACATGATGAGTTAAAAACAGAAAAGAAGTCACTCCCTGTGCAGTTCTTTCAAAGAAATAGGTACAGAGACCAAAACTATTTTTGTGCCAGGCTGTAGACATATTGAATTCTAATGTTAAAATGAACATTTTGATGTGGTTTTTTGTGGGGTTTCTCTGGCTTTTTGAGAGACTTGAGAAACTGCAGTTTTATGCCCTTACACACTGTCTTAATTTTTTTTACACTGGAGGTGCTGCTTAGTTTGGAAAAAGAAAATTAAGATGTGAAACACTTCCAGTCTTGTTAAGTTGGTAAAGTTCCCAACCTGTCAGTCAAAACAGATAACTTTCAGTCTTGAAACTTTTCTTTGACATAATGATAGATGAAAAACCTCCAAAGCAGGGGAGCTTGTTGGGCCCAAAGATATGCTATGAACAGATTCAGAGAATGGTAAATGGACTCTTCTTATAAGGAGAAACTTGCTAGCCTGGCAACATTGAGGCTCTAAACAGCCCCATAACAAAAACAGCCCTCAGAAAAATGTACTTTCCTCTGTTAAACCCTGTGTGGTAAAATTCTTTGTCTTTGTAAAAGTGTGAGACAATGTGAGAGCTGCTGGTGTCACTGCTTTCATGTACGCTTTCTGCAGTCCAATAAAGAGGTAGATATGGAAGGGCAAAAAAGGTTGAACCAAGGTCAGAATGCATCTCTGTCTCCCTGCCCACATGCTTTGTCTCTTTTCTTTTTAACAGATGAAAAGAAGGGGTATGAGGTCAAGGTAGAAAACCATGACAAGAATAAGACAAGGAAAACTTTGAGGACAGTGTGCAGGGGAGGCATCTGGAAAATTTGAACATTAGCTCACCCAGGAGAAACACAACAACCTGGTTTTGTCTGAGCTTGTCTGGGTTTGGAGGTGACTGGTTGTCTTAGCTCTGATGTTGCTCTCTCTCCGAAAACATCAGCTGCAGACAGCTTCATGCAAGGTGCCTAAATAATGTGTGTGTGTGTGTGTGTGTGTGTGTGTGTGTGTGTGTGTGTGTGTGTGTGTGTGTGTGTGTGTGTGTGTGTGTGTGTGTGTGTGTGTGTGTGTGCGTGTGTGTGTGTGTGTGTGTGTGTGTGTGTGTGTTTGCACGTGCAGTGAATCGTGAATAGAAGTGCAAAAAGTAACATAGAATAAAAAATAGGAAGTACTTCGGCTTTTCCTTAACAGCCAGGAGCCTCAAACATTTTCACTTTGGTAGGTATCTCATGCTCTCAGTGTTAAATGTTAAAACCAATCTGCCAGTCTCACTGTGCTTTTCAAGAACTCACAGTTTGAAGGCCCTTGAGTGTGTCAAACATTTTGAACTTCAAATTTAAGTAGGGCATTAAAAATGCCCATTTTCAGGGAGCCTTTTTCATGTTTTGAACAAGCTTTGATCTAGGGTTATCTGGGTAAGTTCTTATCCAACGAACATTTCTGTTTCTGTAAAATTCAAATAGTGCTTTTGATGATCTGAAGAGGGCCACATTGAACATTAGCTATGACAAAAATAACTGAGCAGCAACAAACAAAGGATGCAGTAAATGTGTTTAGAAATGCTCATAAACACAGCGGCATTGTTAGAGTAAGCAGTTAGCCTGCAGACTGAGAATCATCCTGGGTAATTTTAGCAAGTCCAAGAACTATCTTGCTCTTGCTTCCACTTTGCCCTCGAGTAATGAAGGCAGCAAGAACACAAAAAATACAGTGTTTCCACCCACGCTCCTAAAGCCCACACCCCACCTACTGTATTAAGAAAGACAGGCGACTCATCACCATGACCTCCAGTGTTCCATGCATTCCTACATAACACTTCTTTTTTTATGTGTGCTTACAAATGTCAGCTGTCTGGGAGGGTGTTACGTGTGCATGTGTGTGCTTTCTAGTGTTTGTCTGCGTGTCTCATTGTGTTTGCTTGTGTACCTGCTTGGGGTGATAGGGCCAGTGTGGAGTGTGTGCTTTGTTTTGACTGAATTACTCATACCCCCCTGTGTCAGCATGGGTAAATTAAACCCTGCTTAATCTGAGGTTTAAGCTCAGATAGTTAAAACCTAAGCCTGGTGTCAGTGTGTGGGTTTGTTCTCTCTCTCTCTCTCTGTCTCTCTCTCTGTCTCTCTCTCTCTCTCTCTCTCTCTCTCTCTCTCTCTCTCTCTCTCCCTCTCTCTCTCTCTCTCCCTCTCTCTCTCTCTCTCTCTCTCTCCCCCACTGAGCATCTGCATTAGTCAGTAAATACATTTTTGAGGGAGTTCAAATGCATCAGGAGTGTTTCTACAAGCCTCTTATATGTGATCCTCAAGGAGGTCAATATGTGTTTTGAAGTGTTTATCTGTGTTGTACGCAACAACACACCTACACATATACATTGCACTGTGTGGTCTGAATTTATGCTAAATCAAGTAGCCATAACAAGTGTTCCTTTTCCTGTCGGCCATCTGAGTCACAGGCTGCAGCCATGGTGTGACACACAACTCTGTCTCTGTCTCTGTCTCTCTCTGCCTCCCCTCTCTCTCTCTCTCTCTCTCTCTCTCTCTCTCCTTCTTTCATATACTTCTTTCGGCTTCTCTCTCTTTCCGGGCTGCCTTCTTAGTTCTCTACCCATTAATTGTTTGCCTTCCTTCCTCTCGGTCTCTTCCTCTTCTGCGTCGCACCACCACCACCCTCACCCTCCTCCTCCTCCCCTCTCCCCACTCACCACCTCTGCTGCTTGTATTTGTCGACTCCCTCCCCTCTCGTGGCTCCCTCCCCCTCCTCTTTCCTTCCCTCTCGCTGGTCTCTCGCTTACTGTCAAGCCAGCCACAGCAGCAACAGCGGTAGCGCCAGTAGCTCACTCGTGCCAGTTCTCAGTCACAGCGGAGGCTGCAGTGCGTGTGTGTTTGTGTGTTGCGTGTTTACTTTGTATGTATGAGGCTGGGGTGCTTTCTGCTCTCTCTCTCTGGAGTGAATATATCTCTCCATGGAGTTACTTTAACTGGAGACTGGAGGAAGACATGTAGGAAGACGTGCTGGAGCTCGTTAAGAGGAAGAAAGAAGACATAACATCTCCTTTCCTTGTTCTCTCTCTTCTTAATTTCACTCGCTATCTCATTCTTTCGGCCTTCCTTCGTTTCTCTCTGACCCTCACACTGGTGTACTGGCTCGCTGCTGGGATTGTGTGCATCATAACTGTAAGTGGACTTATTTGTGTTCCTGTCTGGATGTTGTGTGTGTTTTATCTTACTCTTATGTGTCAATTTAAACTTACTGTGTCCATATTTTCTGCCTGAGGGAACATATTTGCATGCCAGTATAAATGGCATGTCATGACATCTCTAATGACTTAATTAGGCCACTTTATGAGGCCCTATTTGTTCTGAAGGAGCTGTGTATTCATGAAGACATTAGTGACTTCCACGGTATGTATCTGTGTGTTTGCCAAAAGCGTATAATCCAGCTGCTGCCAAAACTGTCATTGCTGCCATTTATATAAAATGTCATTTGCCGGCGTAGCATATGAATGAATGTCCTCTCCTCCAGGTATTCTCTGCAGTCGGTGTGATTGTCAATGTGTATGTGCTTGTGTGTGAGTGAGACAGTCAGGGAAAGGGAGTGATGATTGAGAGAGAGTTAGTGTGTGTTCATGTGTGTGTGTGTGTGTGTGTGTGTGTGTGTGTGTGTGTGTGTGTGTGTGTGTGTGTGTGTGTGTGTGTGTGTGTCATTCTGTCACTCAGGGCATGGAGGAAATCAATAGATGTACAGCTTGAGATGGACCGTTTACCTCTTCCAAGTGATGGGCAGACACTGTGGCCTTCAAAGGTCCACAGACAAGTGCTGTGGATTGCCTGCAGACATGCACTTTGTCAGCCGTTCGTGCTTCTGCACAAGTGTCTTTCAATTTCTGCCTTTGATTGATCTTTTTTGCTCATATTTCTTTTTTTTTCTGAGGCACTATTTGTTGTTGCTGTAAAGGAATGTGTTATTAGTCTCTGAGCTTGTGTTAAATGCGTCGCTGGCAAGCAGCTGTCACATCGTTTGGAAAACTAGCCAAGTAGATCGTAGATCAAAAGTTTCTCTTGTAGGTCAAAACTGACGTGGCCAACAGAAACCAGTCAAAAGAGCGAGCAGGAGCAGGCGAGGAGACGGATAGAAAAAAAGAGTGTCGGAGCGTACGAGCAGGGAACAGAGCGAGACCATCATAATCAATCCTCCATGATCCTGGAGGAGCATCATTTGTCTTCTTTTCTCACTCCACTCCTCCTTTTGCCCCCATCTTTCTCTCATTTTCTGCCATACAGCCACTTTGATCTTGCATAAGAAGGCGGTCTCTTGAGCTTCATTACTTTTAAAGCCTTCATTGTGAGGGGCCATAAAAAGATGCTAAGGAATGGAATTCTAAGACCATTTACCAGACGTTCTGTACCGGCCTGCAAGTAATGACTACACGGGGATATAATGTTCCTGCACGGTGTGTAATGGCCTTCTGTGCCTGATGGTGTGGGTTATCAGGGCAAACTAGAACTGGCTATGATTTGGGTCCTGGAGAATATGATGTTGTGCATATTAAGGGCTTCCCACTGGGGGTCCTGACTCTGTTTAATTTATAAAGTCATGCCACTTTGCTGCCCAAACTTGAATAGAAGCTCTGTGTGGTGGAAATTTGAGCTGCTTTTTAAACCTTTCACTCTGTGTTCTGTGTTGTTGTTGGGTTTTATTTTCATAGCACTGCTGACTGACCTTTCATCTTGGTTTCTTCCTCTTTCCCCCTACGTGTGCAGGCATGCGTGTGTCCCAGGGTTTGCTTACTTCTGAGTGGGCAGGGGAACATGTCTTGGGCAGTGTTTTGCCATAAAGACATGCAGGAATCTTGTGGGGTAGCAGGAAAATGCTTGGGGAGGAAATGATTGAGAGAAAAGGTCAGTAGACAGGATGCCCTTTTTTAAATCTGATATTAGAGACTGCGGGGAGACTGAGAAAAAGGGGGAAAGAAAGAGCAGTGCGGAGGTAGGAAGAGGAAGGTAAACTAAGATTAGAGGTAAACGTGGAGCCTGATAACTACACAATTAAAGAAAAGAAAGGAGAACAGTAAAGGAAAACAACTTGCTAGTACAGCTAAATCAGGTCTCTGGGCAAAATATTTTCAGCCAAAAACACTTTATAATGTTAAAAGTCTAAAAATCAATGAGTCGTGGCTTAGATGGCTTTATGATAGGGAATGCAACAGCCATGTGACCTGTAAGCCTTGCTGGCTTTCAGGGTGCTACATGTAATCAGTCATGCCCTCTTTATTACAGCTGCCATGTGACCTGAGATTTATTACCATTATAATCAACACATCCAACTTATTATTTTCCTAATACTTATACTTTATTCATACCTTAAAACAATATAGTCTTTGTTATTTCTACATCCAACAGTATCATAGAATGCCAAGTTTGAGAGAAAAAAGCAATCTGATATCTTATTTTCAACCCAAAGGTTCTGAGAGCTAGAGAGGAGGGATAGAGAGGAGTGTGGTTGATCATAATTGAGAGAAAGCACACAGAGGGAGCACAAAACAAAAAACAAGGCAGTGAAACAGAGAAATTAAACATTTTAATCTGATTCTTGACAGCTGTTCAGCTCTAGAGAACTAATAACCTCACACACGACTCAGAATCAGAATCAGAATCAGAATCAGCTTTATTGGCCTGGTATGCTTGAACACACAAGGAATTTGACTTAGGTAAACTGTGCTCTCTTTGTACAAGGCAGAAACAGTTTAGTTTGATCATATGCTTCATCCTGCACCAATTTTTTGTGTGTGTGCTCTGCTCAGCTCTCGGTCACAGCTACAGCCAACGTTCTGTCACAACACAAACTGTTCTACCTTATCGGTCGTAAAATACAGGCACTTTTTCAAGTTCCTTTGGAGTCTGACTTGTGGACTGTCAAGCTTCATTCCACTGCACAATTACTCACATTACAAAATATCCATGAGGAGAGAAAAGAATATCTACAGATACACACACCACACACTTCTTCCGGAGTATTCATGATTACTCAGAGAATAGGCATATTTTGTTTTGTGTGTCTAAATTCACTGTAGAAAAATCATTTTTTCCTGTTGTCAGTATGTCAGATGTTGGTATGAGCTTAGTGACTTTTCCTGTTCCAGCACTGCATGATTGATATAAAGAAAAATGTTGCAAAGGAGTTCAAATTTTGCTACTGTGGAATCAAAACAGGCATCGATATCACTTTATTTTTACAAGTAGTGCATCAAAGTTAAAAATTCTGGTACTGTGTCAACTTCAATCCAGATCTAATTTCAAATTCCCCCTTATTCTGTTTTTTTATTTCTATTTTCTTTACTTATTTTTTCAGATTTTTAATGTAATAGTTGGCAGCTATCTTGGAATGAATAAGTGTAACTGATACTAGATACACAACAGACTGGAGAAGAGAATGGGCAGAACAACATCTACCCTGTGAGACGCCATAACTCTTACAGCTCCCCCTAGTGACTGGCTGCAGTAAAGCTCTTAAAGCCTGCCTCCTCCATCATAACAGATGGTACATGTGTCAAACTTGTAAATTAAAACACACGCCAAATAGCATGCTTTTCATGCTAGTTTATGTGCAAGTGTTCATTTTTCTGAGAAGTTTTGTTTGAATTAGTTATTATTATGTTAAAAAGATGGTTGATTGGCAGCTCTGTTGACAAATGCGGCTCTTGCTTCGTACTGGATTAGCAAAGACAGAAAAGTAACAAACATTTTAACAAGTCATTGAACTTTCCATAGCCCTGAGTGTCTGCTTCAAGTCAACACAAGAATCTGTTCTGCTGTGGACTGTACCCACCTGAGGGGCTCTTTGGCATTTTATCTGTAAGTTAAAAGTGTGCTTTGGTTAGAGGATGGGGTGTGACATCAGTTCCACTGTTCCACCAGCTAGACCGCTTTTGAGCATCGCTTTGCTCCACCAGCACAATAAGCCGTGTTGAGGCAATACTTTGGCTTCACATCTCACAATGGGGGGAAATGAAGGTACATTGTCCATTCTGTCTACAGTCAATGAGGAACACTGAGTTATTTAGTGAAACTGACAATGAAACTGTATTGAATATGGATTTGTATTGCCATGCTTAAACAATAGGCTGATGGACATGACTCAACAAGCAACTATTTTGATAATTAAAAGTTATTCTCAGTAGTTCATTACTAAATGGGGGGAACTCTCCCTTTGAGATAATAATTCTTCAGGCTTTTTTGTCATGTACAAAGTTGAGTATCTGTGTGTTCGGACAGCATGTAAAGTTTCAGGGAACTCATAATGGGGAAAATAAAAATGCCAAAACCACAAAATATTGGATGCATTAATGGAGATGATGATCCTCAGATTAATTATTTAACAAAAGTTAAATAAATTCCTGGCAGCCCTTGTCATGATGACTGGTACTCAATCTGCTTGAAAAGGTTCGTTTTATGACTGATACTGATTGGCACAGTGGATGTTTGCTAGTTTCAGTTTGCTGACCTTGTTGAGAGTTTGCAATAGTTAGGGAGAATGCATTGAGCAAATTTACAACGTTTGACAGCTATCCAAAGAAACATATCAGGGCAAGTCACATTCTGTCTTGTTCTGTTTTGTTTTTGAATGCCTATCTCAGGTGCTGTTGTACAAGCCTGGAAATAAAAAAAGGAACACTTACACTTGACAGATAACAGGTTTAGAAATGATACCATAACATCTCAGTATCTCAGAGAGGAGTTTGAAGAGGCTGTGAATACTTGAGGTAAGATAACTTTTCCCAGGATGATGAGGATTACATTTGCACCTGTTGTTAATTACCTACTTGTGCTTTAGTTTTATTCACATTAGCTTGTGTCCTTGGCACGTTCATAGCCCTCCCCTTCTGCAGCACAAGCTAGCATGTTGATGATGTTACTTGCAGGTTCAGGACTTTCTCTGTATGTGTGTGTGAGTGGATAACGCTGCTGTGTCTTCACATGTTGTGTATTGCGTACGTGTGCAAGTGTGTGTGTGTGTGTGTGTGTGTGTTTTCTACCAATATGGGTCATTGCTCTTCCACAGTGATGGCCTCGTCCCCTACCTCACTCTCCATGACCCAGTTCTCCCAGTGCTCGTATGCTGACACCCCTCCTTGTTCATATCACGCCTGCAGCAAACACGTTATCAGAGTGGTGAGAGAGTGAAGACAAAAGGTGAAATAGAAAAGACGAGTAGATTGTTCATCTCTGTGCCTCGTGTCAAAGAGATTGCACATTTCTGCTTTTTTAGATCTCGCAGCACAAGTCATTTCCGCCAAAAACATCTGACACTTACCTGTTCATAACACCTCTATAGAAGATCACAGGAAGACAGAGTTGCTATGTGGTCTATTTTTGCCCTGTGTTAAGCACCTATGTTTTTTTCTATTCTGTCTGTTCTTACAGAGCAGCTTCCTGGGTAGCGCCACGTTTTCGGTCGGCGATCTGCTGAGGGCAAAAGATGAACGACTGACCTTGAGTCTCAGGTAAGAACATGTTTCTGTCACACTCAGTTCATTGCTCTCTGTGCTCCTGCAGGCTAAATAAAATTAGAACTTGAAAGTACAAGGATTTTGCCTCTCAACACAGGAACTGACAGAACAACTTAAACATCAAACTGAGACAAGTTGGGGAAAGGGAACCCTCTCACAGATGCTGCAACAGCAGCTTCAGGAACGCTGCGGTAGCTGGCAGCGTTGTTTGTTCTAGAGATGTTGTGTTAGCTTGTGGGAATATATAACACTCTGATCTTTTTTTTGTTGGTTTTATGGTAAATGAGGGTGGGAATAACTGTCTTCTCTGGTTTAATAAATAAAAAGAAAAGGACCACTGTGTCTTGACTATATTTGAGAGCATAAAAATCTTCTTAGGTTAGGACACTTTGTATTTATTTAAGAATACACATGAAGACAAAGACTCACCATCAAAGAGAACAACTTTAGGAATACATATTTTAATGTTTGCAAGCTTGCTGCATAAAGGTCAATAGCATGGATGTGGCCTAAATTTAGCTTGTACAAGCTGTAGTTTGATTGTCGCCAACAGACATGAAAAAAAAGCGAACCACAGGAATGTTGGGGCTTTACTTTCACAACGTTGATATATTACTCAGCACTCTGTTAAAGACAGAACCATGAGGATGTAATCAGTAATTTTGCCATAAAGAACAATGTTTGCCTTGAAGGACGAAGCATCAACACAACCCGACAGATAAGCTGTGCTCCTGAGCATGATTAATGGTGTGTCCATGTTATGAAGCGCCTGACATGATTGCAAAGAAGTGCAATGCTGGTCTATAAATAAATGGGGACCATGGTTTGACAAGCATGAAATAGTGTTTTTTCTGCTGGGTTTTGTCAACTTAGACTCAGAGGGAGACAGTTCTTCGGTGTCATGACAGACTTTTGCAAGGGCTCAGGTTGCTCTTCATGCATTAGTTAAATGCAAGCTTCTGATACGGTGTCAGTACTGTGCTCCGGCCTGTTGCATGTAAACTGACTGTGCTTTTTGGGTGCATTTTACTGTGCATGAAGCTAATAGCATATGTTAAGGCAGCTAAGTATTAGTGCCACCTAGACAAGATGACCATCTTCACTGCACCCACTTATCATCTTGCTTTACCCTGATTGTTTAATTTCCCCTTAGCAATGATAATTTCTTGATCCTGATTCATCTTAGTTCTTCTTGTGGTGGTTTTGTTAGCTGAAGCTGCCACTGCATGGAAAACACACAAGCAAACACCCCCATTAAACCAATAAGTCACAGTCTTTGTAAGATATTGCAGCGATAACTTGTAGTCCTTAAAACAAAGACAACTTGTTTGACAGAGTTGTAGTCTCGGATCAGAAGAAAGACCTAGCTCCTTGTCCAAGTCTAACTGAACACCCCCTTAAAATTCAGTTTTTGCTGATTTCCTGTGTTCCAGCTTTTCGACTTGCTGGCCTGCTGCAACCGCTGCATTTTAAGCTGATTCATTAAATGTTTCTCAATAGAGCGCTACTCAGCAACACTGCATTTTTACATATATTTCATCATCTAGTATGTTGCCATTTTCAAACTGTAGAGTTAACACTGAATATGTTGCCTTATATGTCTTGGCTCCACTCACTGTGAGCCTATTAATGGAGGCAAACGTCTGTACTTGTAGCCAAAAAAAAATAGAAAGCAAAAATAACCCCACAGGAACGGCTTGGTCCCAGGCTAAACAATCACACTTGGTAACCTCAACTGGGCAACTGTCTTTCTTACAGAAAAAGCTGTAGGTTATAATTGTTACCTGATAAGACAATGTTCCATGTGCACATTTACAGTAGGCCATCCTCTTTATGTTTTGTATGCTGTTAACTGTTCTGCACGTCTTCATTTGCAGATGTTTTTCGGAAATATCCCTCTGACATACTTCCACACCTCCTCCCTGTGTCTGTGGCAGTTAGAGGGAAATTAAATATGCACAATGTCTTACTGTCTGTGATCCAAAAGCCAGGATGTTTCCCCTCCACCTGTAAACTGTTGAGATGAAATTGTCTCTGCCTCTCATGTTTGTATTGTCAAGCTGAATTTTCTTCCTCCTTCATGCTGAAAATATTCCCCTCTGGCAGCCCTCTCTTTCTTCTTTTTTTTCTTCTTCTTCTCCGTCTCTCTTTTGTTATGCTTTTCATTTCCTGTAGGTGATCCCAGGTCATTGCGTATAATTGTATCTTGCACGATTCACTATACGGGCTGCAGTGAGAATAGAGATTACAGCCCCCCCACTGTGTGTTTGCATATTTGTGTGTGTGTGTGTGTGTGTGTGTGTGTGTGTGTGTGTGTGTGTGTGTGTGTGTGTGTGTGTGTGTGTGTGTGTGTGTGTGTGTGTGTGTGTGTGCATGCAGGCGTTGAATAGCAGAGACTTGTCATTTTACTCCCTTGTAGTCACACTGCAGAGATGTGTTTCTGGTTCATTTTGTTGTTTCGTAGTGGGGTTTTTTAATCCTGGGGATAACATGAAGTCCCTACACAATACTTTTAAAGCTGCCACAAGGATCTCTGATAACAAGGGGGAAAGTCTACTGTAATATTAGCAGTGGGTTCAATAGTCAGAGGCTGCTTTTACTATGCTATCTTCACCACTACTACAATAGCCCTCTCCACCTACTCAATACATGTCTACATGTTTAGCTGCAGGAGTCTATCCAATAGGGTGTCTCAGAATAAATCAGAAGGGCAGCAGAATGACAAACAGCTTAGACAAGAAACAAAAGACAAAAATGTTGTTTTTCTTTTACTTTTCAACCTTTTTTATTTTTCTATTAAATTAGGCCTTTAAATGGTTCATATTTAAAGGATCAAGTTTTTATAGGTTGAACAGTTTTATTGACCGATTGTCAGACATCGGCCCACTGGCAAATAATGCGCTGTGAACTTATGTTATGTAGCCAAAGTTTATCTCTATCTTGCTGCATCTCACCTCTGTCTTCATTGCACCAATGTCCTGCAAGCAAGCTGCTGATTCAGAGATGAAGGGGTTTTATTTGACAGAAGAAGTCACCTGTTGGACAAAATCAGATTTTTTTTTTATGGTCAAAAGTGAATGGAAATGTGAGCAGTGTGGGAGTATCACCCAGACTCAGACAAAGATCAGTGTAGCAGAAAGACAACTTTGTAAGACATGTTCCAGTGACATTTTGAGGAGGGAATAATATCAAACACTTCAAAGCATCAAATATAGATTTAAAAAACAGACACAAAGCATTACAAAGAAGTAATGCTAAAAACACTGCTATTGGAATTGGCTTTCAGGTAAATCAATTAAAAATCGGTGTCAGTATCATCTCTGATTTTTACAATCAGTGCATCTCTTGATGAAAGAAATATTTTCAGTTTAACCAGCTAACAGGGAGTTTCTTTTTTAGTTGATCAACAAAATTAGTAAACCTGTTCAGTGTGTAAAAAAATGTTCTTAATTGCATACACATTAATTTAATTAAAATACATACACAAGAAAAGCCAGTGATGTTAATCAACTACATATTCACTTGTGACAAAATCAATGGGAGGAAACCACACCATGCTATATAATGACAGGCTCCATATTTCTAGTCTTGTCAACACAAATGGACACACAGACACACACACACAGACACACACACACACACACCAAGTTACACTGGCCTGAAGAGCTGTCGCTGGTGTGGTGTCAGAGATTGAAAGTGTTACACCGCACAGCCAACCATGCATGCTTAACACAAGCAGACACACAGAGGAAACTGTCTCCATTCGATATGCTGTTTGCTTGTTGCTTCATCCGGTGAGAAACATTTCAAAGATGAGCAGCTTTTCATGGCCATGTATGATTCATTGGGGGCTGTTTGACCTGTGGATGAGCCTATATGATTCACGGTTCAAATTAGTTCTGCCGGCCAAGCAGAGAGGATGCTGCAGCTCTGACATGGACAGGAGAACACTTCATTCTGCATGTTAAAGAAAAGACGCTTCATTTTTTAATACAATGTTTAATCTCCTCTGGGTTAGTTGTTGCAGAAAGTCAGTTAATTTGAGTCGACTTCGCTCAGCAGAGGGAACGTGGGACTACTTTATCTCGGCGAGGCAGGGATTGATTCCCTTTAGTGAATCTCAAAACCAATATGACTTTGGCCAACTTCTCTTCATAAGCTCTGGATTTACATTGGTGCTGAGCATATGTAGAGAGGAAATTGGTGTTTGACCAGTGCCTGTGTGGGTATGTGACTTTTGCTTTGACTTTGGCCTTCAGTAAAGTTCAGCTTGCTACAAGGCTGTCCAGCTCAGAGCTCATACCTTATTCACGTGAATATTCTCTGCATTTCAGCTCCTGTCTCAGGCCTCACGCTGGCTTTCATGTGAGCTTGGTTGGGATGTTTGTCACGGATTGTTTTTGTTTTCTGTACGGCACAAAGGGTTTGATTTGGGTCACTTTTTTGAAGGCTCCTGACAGTGTCACGTCAGATGATTTGGGTGTGGTGGATGCATGAAGTCGACCCTCTGTGCGGATCTGTCTCTCTGGTATGCACCAAGAGCCATTGAAATGATGATGAGAAAATCACACCTTTCCTGCAAAAAGGAAACAGAGCTGCTCACCTGCATGCAAACAGAAAGAGCTCAGACACACATGCATATGTATAAATCATGGAGAAAAACTTACAACAGGAAAAACTTTCTTTGAAGTTTCGACCTATATTAATGAAAGAGCAGGAATCTGATTTAAAGGGAATTATTGATGATTTGTTTGAACATCTCACAAAGTCAGTCCAAGTTTGCCTGACAGAAACTACATGTTGAATGTCTTATTTCAAGTCTGCACTCTTTTGAATTTGTTCAAAAAAAAAAAAGTAAGAATAAAAATTTTGGATAATAATCAGCTTGAAAGGAAAAGTAATTGAAAGCAAACAGCAAAAGTCACAGTGTCATCTCAGGCCTGCTTTTAGAGATGCTTCCATGATATCTAGAATATTAAAATCTGTATGCAATGATGCTTGTCTGCATCACTCTACCTATGTGCATTACGCTTTGAAGAAATACTTGCATCAGATTCCTTTGTCCCTTGTGTTCTCCTGCCTCAGGTTATGCCTTACAGATCCTGGATACAACCATCTCGCAGTGGTGTGCTTGTTGCAACTTGGTTGTAACTTGAGAACAGCGCTGCGTCCAGTGTTAAGATCAGGTTGATTTTTGCATGAGCTTGTGCATTTCCTGCATTCTTCTGTAGGTTCGGTAGGAATGTATTGGCAGGATTTAGTGTTTTATGTCTATGCAGGTAACAACAACATGCTGATTGTGTTTTATTGACTTGTTATCAACTTACTCAGTGAAGCAGCAGAGATTAGAATATGGGGTTGTGTTTTGAAAATGGACTTATAGGGGAGAACGGGGTTGATTGTCACACTTTTTACTGTTTTGATGATTGCTCATCATCAAAACATCTTTCAATAGTCATTCCTACATTAAATTGAAGCTTAAGGTGTTGGCTTGAAATGTGTATCCCTCTCATTTTCCAACTCATTGTAACAAAGAGGCAATTAACTATCAAAGACACTCTGACAAATTGTGACAACCAACTATTTCAATGGGAAAAATGTTTAAAAAAAGGCAAGAAGGCAGAACTAAATTGAAAGTTTAATTGCACTGACAAGTAATAGGCCTACATAACTTAATGCATTTTAACATAAAATGAGCAAGGAACATGAACAGGAAACACATCTTTAGGCCAGTCTATATAACAACATAAAGAACAAAACAAATAGGCCTAACAATAATGGCCTACTCAACTAGGCTACATGCAGTCACTGTCTGAGTTACAGTGATGGCAAATGTAGGGTCTGCACACTCCAACTAATTTCACCATGCATGATTTTGCCAACATTGGGGTTGGTTGTTACATGTGACAACCAACCCCAAAGAGAATATAACGACCAACCCCAACTGGATTTTTTTGCTAGCATCAAGGCTAACAACCATCTGACAACTAGTTAGCTAGCTAATGAAGATCTAAGCTATAGCTTTCCCCTCACACTTTGTAAGGATAACACTTCTTTTGTTATAAACCCATCATTTAAAAGCCTAGAAGAAAAATACTGAGGAGCTACATGAAAAACACTAAAAGCCCCCTCACCTCAAGTTCAGCTGTCTTACTCCAGAAAAGACTATGTAGGTGAGCTCTGATCCTAATTCTGGAAATGTCCATACCCCAATTTGAGAGACAGTGCCCTCTGGTGGCGAGATATAACGAGTGTGCCAACCAACCCGTGTGACAACCAACCCCGTTCTCCCCTACTTATAAAGCACTTTTCTAGTCTTTGCGACTGCTCAATTCACCCATTCATACACTGATAGCAGAGGCTGCTAGCGAAGGGTAAAATCAGTGTTAAAAATGTAATTCATACCCATCCTCACACTGCTGAACAGGTGGAGTTTGGGGTTCAGTGTCTTGCCCAAGGTCGCTTCGGTATGTGGCTCTGGTGGGAGCTATGATTGACCTGCCAACCCTAAATTGAGAGACAACTGCCTCTACCAGTGAATCACAGCCGCTCGTGTTTCTGTGCACCTGATAAATGTCTCTGTTTTGGGGCTCCACCAGCTTTTGAGGGAAGTAATGAGATGATTTTATTCTTTCATTTGGAGCTAGGCTGATTGTGAATAATGAATTATCACAGTTGTTTTCAAAATACTGCTTTTACTGAAAATATTACAGAGGAAAGAATACACTGAGACATTATTTGGTAAACCAAAACGAAGGGCTTAAAGATGCTAAAGTACCTCAAGTTGAGCTGTAAATTACGATGCTTTCACTGCCTTTATTTCTTGTAATCTTTTACCCAAGTTACTACTAAGCTGCTTTAACCTCTGCCCTGTTTTGTTTCTTTAATAATGAAAGGCATTCTCTTTATATCTGCACTCACTGTTGAGCTTCCTTCACACTAAATGTGCTGTCACAATATAGGAGTGTGAACAGTGACCTCCATGCTGCCTTTGCCCTGCTACCTGCATGCTCACAGCTTGTAGTAAATCTTTCTCTGGTTGTGTGTTATATGGACTTGGACTTCTTGGCTGATTCCCTCATGGCCATTACTCACACAGAATGAAGGAGCTACTGTACTTTAGAAATGCTTCCATAACTTGGCCGAGTGATGCATCACATGAGCCTGACTAAGTTAGAAGTGTGAGCTTACAGTGCAATAACTAACCACTCACATAACTGTCTGCTGGTTGCAAACAAGCATGCATACGCTATTTAGCGCTGTGGTGACAAATTCAAGTTATTTGAAAGCTGTTAATGGCAATGTTGTTCATTTTGTTACATTTTACTCCAAGTAAAGTGAGAAATCCATTTGTGCGTATTTGCAAGTTTTTATCCGGCATGCAAGCTCTGTTGACATTTTTTAACAAAATAACTTTAGAGGGGTTGTACCTGTTTCTCTCTTTGGTGTAGAGTTTGGCTTGTTTTGCAGGCACGCACATTCTAAATCTAGCATAGTTTAAATAGGGACCTGGGACAGGCAGCACAACCAGTGTGCCACAGGAGCTGGAAGGATGTCAGCGCTGCAGAGGTCTCTCAATAATGCATGCTATGTATACACATGGGAGGAAAGATTATTATCTCCAGAAAGGGAGGTGAGCCTCCTTCATCATAGCGGAGAATAAAACAGTCTTGTCTAAATTGGACAATAGGTATTGTGAAAATGTGAATACAACCTCTACCGAAGCATATATGGGTTCACATAAAGAATATGTGTATAAGCAGATGTTCACCAAATTAGTAGCACTCCCACAGTTTCTCTTTTGCATTTTCTGCCCTGTTCAAACCTTTGTGTTCATGCTCGTGCCCTCTCAGCCTCACACAGGGTAGTTCCATTTTGTGCTCCTTGTTATCTCAAAACTTTGCACACTCAGTAAGAGAGGCACACATTGACCCAGTTCTGCAGCACAGTTTGAGATGTGATTTTGATAGGAATTTGTGTGCCTGCGTGAGCCTGCGTGCGTGCACGTGTCACCGCATGCACATGTGTGTGCATCAGAGATTTACCATGACAAGGCTACATTATCTCAGACCAGTGCCTCAGCTCTTTGGCTTCACGGCGCATTTATCCACTCCCTTGGGATATAGCCTCTCCCCATCGTCCCACCAGTAACTGTTGAGCCTGCTATCATGATGAAACCATTTTACCAGCCCAGAGTCCTCACTATCACCCTGTTCCAATTCTCACACTCATCCACAGACAGCAAACTCTTCCGTACACAGTATCCCCTGTGACTGATGATATCCAAGCCTGACTAAAAACCTACAGATCAACTTTGTGATCCAGTTTTACAGAAAACCTTCATATGTGTGTGGCTGTGTGTAAGGGTACGTTGATTGATCTGATTTGACGTGTGGGATCTGGTTGTCCCTGGTATTCAGAATTAATAACTGTTGTTGTTGTTGTTGGATTTTGACCAATCAGAATCAAGTTTTTAAACACATGGGGGTGATTAGTAAGTACGATGGGTGATAATTTAGGATTAACAATTGGTATTTAGCTGTTTCAAAGGGTGAAAAAGCAACATCTTTCATGAATGTGGTTGGGTTGGGGAGTCCTTTGTGTTTAAGGAAAATCTATAATGAATGATCTCCATATTCACACAACAAAATATGAAAAATGCCAGAAAGTATTTGTATAACAACTTCTGTGTGTTTGCTTCTGCTCGTGTATAGAATATAAATAAGCCTGGCTCAGTAAACCACTCAAAGTAGTGATTCTTATTCCCTCCCTTGTGACAGTCATACACATTACTACATACGTTGCCTTATTTAACTGCTTAGTCATTTGCTGCTCCATATAAGCCAGAGAGATACACTGCTAAAAAAAACATTGTTAAATACATTAAGGAAGATATTTACTAAACTTATGGATGTTCTTATTTATGGCGTCCTGGTTGTATTACTGTAGCAGAGAATAGAGGAATATGTTCTGAATGACTCTGGAAAGACTAAAGGACATTTAAGGCCATAGCATTTGAGCGTATGGCTGCTGGGAAATGTTTTATCTTTAGTTTGCACATTGAGGGGCACTGTCTGAAACAAATGTGGGTGTGGGTGTGTGTAAGTGTGCATGTGTGTGTCTGGGGGATCCTTGAATAAGATGCATTAAATACAGGTGGCAGGGATTCACACCCACAGCACCTCTATATGCATGCTAAAACACACACACACGCATACACACATGCACACACACACATGCACACACACACACACACACACACACACACACACACACACGCACACGCACACGCACACGCACACACACAGACACACACACGCACACACGCACACACACACTAGGAAAGTCATGCACACATGCATAAATTGAATGTTACACAGCCTGTCTTTACTTAAACTGTGTATGGTTATATACAAACACACACAAACATGCAACCTACATTTTATGTAAAAGAAGGAAGGGCAGGGGCAGTCAGTTGTGCAGAGATAAATGCACATATGGCCTCCCCACTTTTACTCCTTCATCACTAAAACTGCTCCTTTGCCGCACAGTTCTGCTGCATAATCTGTGAGCTCCCCCAGGCTTTACAGCTCATGGGCAGAATATGAAAATAACAAACTCGGCCAATGCTGCACACTGGCATCAAAATGAAACAGACAGAAAAATGAGGGACAAAAAAGAAAATATTTAATTGACAGGTTCCCTCAGTTACCTTACATGAGTAATACATTTCTGATAAACTGAGCAGGGACATTAGGGATAACCTCAGGCCAAGATTGGAGCTGCTAACCTAACATTCACATCAAACAAAGTAATGGCACGACTGTGAGATCTATTAGTTGGTGTCAATCATTCATTGAGTTCCTCCTATAGCTCATGTCTTGGCAACATCACACATAAAGGTTGATGAGTTGTAAAAATGGGATGTGTTCCGAGACAGAGATAGAAGAGGGAGATATAACTAATCTGGTCCAACGCGGTGCTGAGGCATGCTAGAGGCATAGCTCACTAAGTGATGAGAAGATGATAATGAGGATGAAATAGAGGGAGGAAGAGGGGACGAGAGGAGGTGTGTGAAATAATCTTTCACAGGTTTCTGTTTGTTTTTTTGTGCCATGCTCTATTTTTGCTCTCAGATTAAATGATGTTGTTCCATCATTCAAGCACCCTGCTGGGACAACGTAACAGAGAGCAATGCAATCTTTCCTTTTGCTCCAACTACAATGTGTGCAGTGTAGAAGCTTAGGTCACACATAATATCCTGTCGAGCTGGCTGTCTAATATTATGCACCTCAGTGATGCAATGCTGTCTCAATTTATAAGCATATAATGGTTTTAAATATTCAAACGCTTCTGTCTTTCATGGTGCATTGTACAGTAATGTGCTGCTTTTAGTGCATACAACAAATGTTAGATTAAATGAATAAATTGCACACACTCTTAAAGAAGATCCATACTAAAACACAAACTCTTAGACATACACGCTATCTGCCGCTGATGTCACATGATACATCTCTCATCTGGTAGCTTTTGATGCATCTCTTCTCTGTGAAGTTTACATCTGCAGATCCTTTCATTTTCCTGTCATCATTCATTTGATGGTTGTTTGATAATCCATCCAAAGTTTAATATTAGAGTTGCAAACATGCACAAAAAGTATGAGCCATGTTATCAAAGGTTTAGTATGTACAGCTTGTGCATAAGATCAGTGTTTGATTTTAGTGCATCTATACACTGTGTATTTATGATAAGAAGCTCTAACACTCAGCTTCATCACCAGATCTTAGTTTTTCTCTGTATTGGAATATTACTGAATATTTCACTAGTTGTATAATTACACTGCTTTGCTGAGTAGGTCTTTTTCACATAATCTGACACCTCTGAAATACACTTTTATAAGTTCTACAAGCAAAAATAATAATCAACCAATGTCATTGGACAGCATATACTGATGAGGTATGATAGTTGTCATTTTAGTTTAAAGAAGCTAGCAGGGAGGGGGAGATGCCAGTCAATATCAATTCAAACACATCCACACAATACTGAGAATAGGTTTTATTGGCCAGTGTGTTACATATCATATATAACCCATAGGTAATTGCCTTAAAGTAAGATTCTAGTATGATCCTAGGTTTTTATAATGAACAGCTATTATTTTAAAAAGTTTTAAGGTGTTAGTTTTGTCATTTTTTGTGGCATCTATGACAAGACGTGGTAATGCAGGTATGTTTTTGACACTTCAAAGCAAAGATCCAGACAACATCATCTGTCGTGTTTTTCTAAGCACCGTATTTCTTTCTTTGTCTTTGTTTTTTTAATTTCATTGTCTGTAAACCTCAGTCCCTCTGTGTTTGTCAGTCTGACCAAAATTGACCCACCTTTCATCAGAGATTATAAACAACATAAAACGTACAAACGTGTTCTTCTTACTCTTTGTGTCCCAAAAAGTGGTGAGTAATTGACTATGTGTGATTCTCAACACACACACACCAAATAAGTGTCAAAATGCAAGGCCTTTTATTTAAGCTATAGCCTCAATCACACACTTGAGACAGACTCTTAGACTTTTCTTTGTTATAACTCATTTGGCAAAGGTAGTGACTTAACAGAGATCCACATGTACTGTATATAACTGAAATCTTGAAGAGAAGATTGATGTAATATGAGTAGCACATTTTAGATCATTCTATAAGATTGCAAACAAGTACATTATATGAATTGTAAAAAAAAAGAAAAATGAAGCCAAAGCTCTGTCGCTGTAATTTATTTTGTGTCAAATTTCACAAATGCTTTCACATCTCTAAATTCAACGCTTCATTACTGTGTGGAGCATGTCAACAAACAAGAACAATTAGCATCTAAAGAACTTGTGTTTGTCCAATCGTGCATGCTGCATATCCATTCTGCCATGAATCCTCCATTAGCATTGTGAGAAGCTCACTGTTCGGAGTGAAATGTGATTTAAGCTTCATTGCAGAAACATGCTTCTCTGGTGTATTTCTGTCATATTGTTATAATAAAACAACATTTACTTAATAGGCCACTCTGGTGATTTGTGTGTGTGTGTGTGTGTGTGTGTGTGTGTGTGTGTGTGTGTGTGTGTGTGTGTGTGTGTGTGTGTGTGTGTGTGTGTGTGTGTGTGTGTGTGTTTGTGTGTTTGAGCAAAAGGATGGGTTGATGCACGATTTTGTTCTTTCAGACATGGGTGTGCATAAACATATACCACCAGACATGTGGAAAGACACAACACAGGGGCTCTAAGATGTGTGGCTAAATCCTTTCATGTAATCGCCTTCATGATTTTGTGTTAGGTCAGGGTCAAGTATTGATTTTGTTACTTTAAACTTGTTATACTACTTTGCAACATGAAACTGTATTTTTATGTACTTTCTCTCTTTTGCAAAAGTATAGAGGGAGGGAATGCGATAACTACCCAAAAAGGAAAGGAAATCCTATTTTCTCTTTTCTGGCTTCAGTTTTGCTTTCTTTGCACGTCTCTCTTTTTCTTGTCCATGGTGGAAGTACAGAAGTTCTGTTATTATTAAAAGTGAACATACACTCAACTATTTGCATTAAAATCACATTCCTGCACTGCTCCATGTAGGTTTAAAGTTATATTTTTCAGGAAAGGAACATAACTTTGCAGAACTTAGCACCTGCTTCTTTAGAACACTCTGAGAAGAAGCCCAGGCAGAATTTTAACTACTTGTCTTGTCTAAATCAATGACTTGCATCAGCACAGTTCCTAAAGCTCTTTCATTCACTGGGGGAGGGGTTGTTCTGTTCTCGAGATGTAGTCTGATTTGTAAGGCTAGATCTGGTAGCAGAAGTTTGGTTGACCTGTCTGATTCAGTTTTTTCAAGTATTTTGACTCTGTTTTCCATGACTCAAACTCACTGAACATTCAGCTCTGTATCTGCAGATAGTGGGCATCTGTTAGGTGGGTGTAGATGAAGCTTTTATAGTAGCCTAACACATGATGTTTTCAGGAGCTTTATAAAATCCCATCTAGTACTGAGTTCAGTGTTATAGTCTAGTCATTAAACCTCAAGTCCAGCTTTCAAATCTAAGTCAAGACTCTAGATTCTGACTGTCAGAGTGTTCCAGAGTCTGCGAGTAAGCAATTACAAATTGGTTTGGGTAGAGTGGCTAACATCAGCAATGCTAGCACCACCAGACTTCAGCCTTTCTTGCAGGTTAAAGGTGACATATTATGCTCTTTTTTTTCAAAATATATTGGTCTAAGAGGTCCCCAAAACATGTCCTTAAGGTTTATTGCTCAAAAAAACACTTTAAAATCAGATTTTGGCATGCCTGTAAGCCCCTCTTTTCAGCCCTGCTCAGAACAGGCTGTTTTCTGTGTCTGTGCCTTTAAATGAGAATGAGCTCTCTGACCACGCCCCCTCAGGAAGTGCTGAGTGCTTATTTATTCATGTTGGCTGCTCACAGACCCGAGTTACTTCAACCCTCTGAATTTGATCCAGAATCTGATCCTGACAGAGAGGCACCTGCAGCAGCTCGGGTCTGTGAGCTCGGAGCTCTGACTTCCGTTACAGATCGGATGTCGTTGTGACGTAACGAAACCACTGAAAACTGAAACGCCTCGTTTCAGCACACATTTACAGAAAGGTGGATAAATCAGAACAGGGGCAGAATGGATTTTTTTTCATTTTCGGGGGGTTTGTAGACATGCCAGGGACACATTTCAGATAGAGAACCATTAAAAATTCAATTTCGCATGATATGTCACCTTTAACATCCAGATGCCTGAGCTGGTTCCTTTGGATGCTAATGTTACTGTTAGCTATCAGCTATCTAGCAGGGACATTATCAACAGTCAGGCGATCACTTCAGCATCGTACACGCTTTTCTTGGAGCATCCTGGACAGATGTCTGTTAAAATTTGAGCTTTTTTCCATCATTTCAACTGTTCTTTTAGATGTTGAATATGTTGAATATGTTGATTATGAATATGTTGTGCTGCTCTTGCTTGAATATGCTGTAAAATCTCTAAAAGTCACAATTCATTGTGACTCTGAAGGCGTCCTCATTGTAACTGTTGCCGTCCAAGACTAAACGTGCATGCGGGTGAATACACGTCACACTTTACTAAGACTTTACAAAATATTAGAACCTTCTACAAAAAAATAACAATAAAACAAAACAAAAAGAAACAATGACCTTATTTATTCATAAATTAGAGTCAGTCAGAGTCAACCCCTCAACATCCCCAGTCCAAATACAAGCAATGCTCAAGAGAGTCCAAGTCCTAATCATCAGTGCTTGATTCCAAGTCCAGTTATGACTACTAGAACTCAGACCTTGAGTTGTACAACGCTGACTGTATCTGTTTCCTTAGTATGCTAGTGGATCAATTAGCATTTAGTTGTTTGTACAAAAAGAAAATAATATATACTGTATTTATAAATATATTTTTTTAACAGTAGCTTTGCAAGAAAGAGTTTCAGTCCCAGTGCAAACATGACGCAGTAGCCCAGAGTAAAATATCTCAACATTTAAATTTGAATCATCTAAATGCCCATCATAGTCTATTATTACCATCTCGTACCCCAGAGAGTTCCCCATGTGCTGTAGTTAAAACATATTTATCTGGCATACTACTATTACTTCCATACTATTAGTATTCTGCTCATAATACAGCTACTTTAGTTACGTAATAATAATAACAATTAAATAGGAAGATCATCATATCATAAGCACAACAAGGATTATGAAATGATAAAAAAGAAAAAATCCCTTTGAAAGAACTCTGAAAGACATTTTTTTTTATGTAAACTAAAACTTAACTCTAAACTTGATGAAATAGAGTTAAAATTCTAGTGAAGTTAGTAGTCTTGTAAGTACATACTAAGAATGTAGGTCTGACTGTGCACAGTCCTAAAAACCAGCCTCTGTAAAGAGGATAATCTGATTTAAACTTCACATGTCTTGCAAGCTTCTGACAAAGATCCAGCTGTACATCCATCTGGCAATTTTCAGAGTGCTTCATATTTAACATATGAAGCACTTATGTCTTGTGTTTTTAATAATATATTCTGCAGATTACTCCTTTCCAGCTTTCATACTATATGAGATGATTGCAATTTCTGAGAAAATGTATTTACCACTCGTTAAGCTCTTTACATGCTTTTCTATACACTGGCACTGAGAGTTTTCTCCTTGTTCGTTTTTATATACTTAGACTAGGATCAACAAACAGCATAATAAGCAGGTGAACATTTTTTCTATGAATTAGTCATTAACTTATCCTTCAATAACAATTCTAGAGTTCCATATGGTATCAAAGTTTTGAAGGCCAGTTTGTAGCTTTATTTGTGGATTCTATTCTATATGGTGACTTTTTTTCATAAAAACCCTTTCTCTCTTTGTTAACATGTAAATTGTTTCTATGAATAGTTAAAGTACAGAAGGACTCTTAAGACTATGAGAACCTTGGAAAAACTAAAGCATGCAACAGATTCATGCCACATAAAGTTCTGTGTCTATGGAGCTTCATAAAAGTTTCAAAAGAGCTCATGCAAAGTAGCAGTATCAACACATTGAACAAAACACTATTACAACACACTGATAGGAATGAGACAACTAGAGCTGTGCCACCAATCAGCTCCATAAAATCTGCAAAACATGGACTCAGATACAACAATCTGCCACAACTTAATGACCACCTGCCTATTGCAAAGTCCTCCCTCTCATAAGATTAGGGGTTAAAACAGCCCTTACCTGATGAGGCATGGACTTAACCAGACCTCTGAAGGTATGCTGTGGTATCTGGAAAAAGGATCATGCTGTAAATTTCAAAATGGGGCCTTCATAGATTGGACTTGGTTGTCCAGCATGTCCCTAAGATGCTCGATTAGTTTAAGATCCAATTCAACACTGTTGTGTTCCTCCAGACCACCTTCCTCCATTGCCCCGCAGACCAGTTCAGATGCTTACATGCCCATTGGTGGCACTCTCGAGCTGTGACACTGTGTGTTTTGCCACCTTTCTATCTCTTCTCTTGGTTCACACCACACAGGCCAGCCTTCACTCTCCAAGAGCATCAACATGCCTTAACTGTCCATGAACCTGTCACCAGTTCACCGTTTTTTCTCCTTTGGACCACTTTTGGGAGCTACTGACCACTGCAGACCACAAACACCCCACAAGGGCTATAGTTTTTGAGAGTCTAACCCAGTCATCACAACTTGACTATTGGTCCCAGTCACTCACATCCCTCCACTTGCTCTTTATTCCTGCTTCTAATATCATCTTGAAGGGCAAAATGTTTGCTTGCTGGTGAACACATCACCCACACTTACAGGTGCAGTTGTAACGAGATACTCAATGAAACTCACGTCACCTGTTGGTCAGCTGATAGGTGTGTGTACCTAAGACAATCACGTTGTTAAATTTTTGTGCCATCTGTGCAAAAGTGTAAAGATGACAAAGAGAAACAGAAAACAGATTTACTGGTTAGTGAATAAGAAAACAGTGGACTGTAGCTCTGCTGGGAAAGAGATGAAGATGAGGAGGAACATGGAGCATCTTATTATAATCATTAACTTCTTCAATTGATGAAGACAATTATACATGTAGTGGCGTTTCACCCTGATAACAGAGCCACGAAAGAGCTGCAGGCACGTCAACATGATTTCCAACGCAAATTACATGAGAGGCAATCCAGTTTTAAAACGTGTAATAAAAAATAAAAAGTCACATGTCACATGATAAAAAACTGTATGCTCTCACACCTGGCGCAGCTCTCTGTCTCACTCACTCACTCACTCACTCACTCACTCACTCACTCACTCACTCACTCACTCACTCACTGGTGTGCCAAGTGAGTCAATCATTAACTAACAAGGGTGCTGTCCAAACATGTTAACCCCCTGTGCACTGGGTGTTATTCCTTACTTCAAAAATGCACAAAACATGAATTTAACAATATATTTTCAAACAACTTAAATTATTACATTGTGGCTCTTACAATACACTTGATGAAATCTGTGCAATTTGCTTAAATTCGTCATATCTTTAGTATGAACGTTCTAGCAGGGTTTTGTTTGTTAAATAAATAATTAAGATTTTCTAATTATTTAATGGAATTGTTGAACGAAATGTGTGCACTTATTCTACTTGGTAAATATTTGGAATGATTGTCTGCTCTGAGGTTCCGTAAAGTCTTGTAGGAAGTCATCATCAAACCGACTAACTGTCCTTTTCTGAGCTGTGAGCCACAATTACCACTGCAATCACCACCGCTAGCAACAGTAGCTTTCACTTTCCATCTGCTCTGCTATACCTCACTCATACATATACACTCTTTCCACTTCTCCAGCACACACACACACACACACACACACACACACATGCACAGAGTGTTGTTTGGGAGAAAGTCTTTTTATGCTTCCTCCCCTGAGGAAGCCTGCCATTCCTCAGGAAAGCTGTGATTCCTTATGGCTACATTCTGTTGTGTCTCTCAGGACCCTGACATAGATGACAAAGTACAGCTGCAGCTTTCCAGGCTTCAGTTTCATAACAATCATGCGCCACATCTTAATGTCTCTTATTTTTACCATAACAATGGAGCCAGCAGCTTGTAATCCCAGTTTGGATTAGTTTAGTTTAGCTTAGCCTGAAGACATGAAGTTGTAACAACCCCAAAAAGTAAATGCACACAGCCAATAAATAGCCCACAAATAACCCCACACTGAATAGCAACTACTATTTTTTTTTGTACAGATTGCATGAACACAGTATATCTTGTTTGTAACTGTGCCTTGGGTGTGTTTGTATGCTAATTTAGTTGCCTCTGAATGGAGTCAGTCTAATAGCGGTTACCCCTGTCTCCAGTTGTTCTCTCTCCTGGCTTCATATTTGGATGAAATATATGAAAGGTATCAATCTTCTAATCCAACTCTCATCCATAAAACAAATTGTAAAAAAAAAAAATTAAAAATGCAACTCTGCACAAACAGTTTGGAATAACACTATGGCTTACCTCCTATCATGCAGTGAGTGCCTGCTTTTCACAATCAGTGGTGCTCTGGATACTGTTGGCTGGCTCCTTTTTCAAGAGCAATTACAGGACAAAAAGCATCTGTTGACAGAAATGACACAAGACTGTGTTTTGTCAGCTCTTTACGGTTTGTTGAAAAATAATTATGACGCTTTAGTGGCTCTCTGTGGGGGCATCTCCTCTCCCTCTGTTTCTGAGTCATTACACATGAAACAGACTGTGATGTTCTCCTGTCTGTGTTTAGGAACTGATGAATGAGTGAGAACACATTTCTGAGTTTTTTCTTAGTGTTTTGCATCACAGCTTGCTAGCTTAGCTTAAACCTGTGCCACCCGATGTTGTTATATTAGATTAATTGAGTAATAGGTGATGAAGTTCATCATTGGGGCATATGCTACGCTCTTTGTCCCTGCAACACATGCCCTCTCCCACTCTAACTTCATCTCCTGTGCTTATTCAATTGTCATTGATCTACACTTAGCTGCTTCATACTGAATGTATGCCGCTCATCTTCATCATCATCAGAAGTGTACACACCAAGTTAAAAACACATGCACTCTCCGATTACTCAACAGTTTAGTCACATACAAAAGAGGCTTCACATAAAAAAGTGCTGCAGTGATGGAACTTTTTTGTATGTGTGAGTTGTAGAGTGACGTAAGGGATCAACTAACATAATTACTTTTCTGCTTTGATTGACACTAAGTGCTCAGCCTTATCCAATTCATGCAGCGTACTTGACGGTCTGTCTGTCTGTCTTTAGTGATTTGGCAACAAAAACAACCATACACATTTATTCAAGGTTTATTCAAGGCAGGGGCAGCCAAACCACTGGATGTGATGTGTCTGTCACAGTGAGTGTTCAGTGCAGACGGTCTGTTGCTGTGAACCTGCCAGGCTCCAACAGCTACAACTATAAGTATTAGTCTCACCATTATTATCACTGTTGTAATACTAATGTTAATTTTTCATTCCTTGACTCCTTCAGTGATAGTTGATATTATCATTCTGACCACTATTATTGTAAATGCTAATATTACACTTGTTGACTTAAACTGCTATGAATATTAAGCTTACTCTACTATCATACCTTGCTGTTCCCATAAACAGTACACATACTTTTACCATTAGTATTGGCCGTGTAACCATGTTGTCTGTCTCCGTCCAGCTCTCTCTTTCTCTATCTTCGTCTATTTCCCTTTACCCACACAGTCATGTACAACATGAGTCTGGTCTTCATCGAGGTTTCTTCCTGTTAATATGACTTTTTTTTCCCCTGCTACTTTAACTTCTTAAGTTCTGCAAAGAGCTTTGCTCATGGTGGATTAAGATGTGATAGAATTGAGCCCGGTCTTGTCTTGATGTTGGCTCTTTGTAAATAATAGAACGAAGAGTATGGTCTAGAACTGTTCTTCACTTATAAGGCATCATGAGCACATAAAGCCTTATAGATGCATCTATAAGGCTTCCTAACAATGCTTATAAGTGGTTATAAGCATCCATAACAACTTATAGCAATGTTTATGAAGTGTTATAAGCAGTGAGCATAATGCCTTATGGAGGTTTGATTTATATATCTTTGTCTTACACTTTACTTACAGCCACAAAATACTGCTTTCTTGTTGTTAAAAATGTGTTATAGAATCATAATAACCTGCTACAGTGATGTCACCTTACTTATAGCACCTAAGGTCATGCTTGTAAGTAATAATAAGACATTCTTCTATTTGAGAATAATATAAGTTCTAACTTATTTGATACATTGAATGAGTTCTCTTTGAACCTTTATGCCTGGATTAAGTTGTGGGAGTTATAATGTGTTATGACACCTAGACTTCAAAAAACCACTGACGTTAGTTTTGCATGAGGGTTCAATGCATTATAAATCAAACCTTCATAAGGCTTTATGTTCACTGCATATAAAGATCCATAAACATTGCTTGATGTTTTTATAAATTAATATCTTATAAGGATTCATATAAAGCCTTATAAATGCATTTTTCAGGCTTTATGTTGCAATATATGTGGTAGGTTCATACAAAGGGTTACCAAGGAAAACTTCTTAATTCCTAAAAGTTGGCCATTTGTTTGGGTCTTAAGAAAATGATAAGTTTTTGTTTTACAACTTTTGATCCCTTTTTTTGCTCCAGGGCATAACTGCAGAGATTAAAATGTAACTAACTAGTGTAAAAATGCACTTTATCAAACATTAAAAAAAAACAAAAAACTTGGGGCACTGGTTTGGCTGAGCGGAGCAATACCATGTCATGTACAGAGGCTTTAGTTTTCTAATCGACAGCCTGGGTTCAATTCTCAAGGTCAACTGAGGTTAATTTCATGATATCTATAACTGAGATGGATCCTAGACAAGTGCAACCATTGCAACTCACCATGTCTGCTCTTCCATTTTAGTCTCACAAGACTCAGCATTGCACACAGCCAGCTTCCTCACACCACCATGAACACTGTGACCTCGTGTTGCCCTATGATTTCGTTCTTATTAGTCTCCATGGGCCTGTGGTAAACACAACAGGCCGTGGAAGTGACAACTGTTTTTTTTACCAATTCTCACCTAAACCACATCCTGACTACAGACTCATTCTTCTGAGGTGTTGAATTCTATTGAGACTTGAGAGAAGTGTGTTTTTCTGTGGCCATTAAAAATGAGTTATCAAACTTGACAGGAAATCTTTCATATGTTTTATAAACATGTAAAAAGTGGGTATTAAAGTTTTGAGATATATCAGTGGTTATGTATGTTAAAGCTTCAAATGCAGTGCTCAGGTATGTGATGTGTGAACGTAGAATTGACACTGGAACCATTATCAACTGGGAAACAAAGGCACTTTTATTTTTTCATTTTGCCATTACAGCTTATTTGTGTTATACAAGAGCTTCTGCCAATGAGTTGTTGTCGGTTTTGCAGTCATGAAGCACTTTGTTTGGTGCCCTGGCCTGTATGAATGCAAGTACTTTGGGGGGAAAGCATCATCTCTCTGGATATTTTTCCCTCCACTTTGCTTCTTCTGTGAAAACAGCTTATCCTGGACTGTTCCTGACACTGGTTAAGCACTAACATAGAAGTAAATGCAGTGTGAAGACAGTCCTCGTCATGCAGGAATGCAGCAGTGTATGTGATGGAACTGGAACAAATAGGATGTGTTAAAACTCACAAATCTCGTGCGAGTTTGCATCTTGCCCTGACATCGCTTCAATTCTGCTTATTACAGATGTATTGCAACAGACAAACAGATTTTTTGCATTGCATGAATTTGGATGTGTTAGAGGTTGATCACACTGGTGTATTCTGGATAAATCAGCTGGTTTTGATCTTTGAGTTTTGGGGATAAAAAGTCCCGGGCATCGCACCGCTTCAAAAAACTTACTTAATTTCAGCACCAAACAGACTTCTGTGAAACTCTTTTGCATTTATTTTAGATTCAGAATGAATAAACAGTTTATTTTTCGTGGAAGTTTCTTTCATCAAAAGGAAATGAGGGCACTTTTTTCTTTGGAAATATACTTCAAGTGGTCCAGACAAGCTGTAGAGTGTGCTCTGTTTAGAGTCCCTTGGTGATTCCAGCCAGCTCTATGAACAATGCCGGCAGTGTAGTCCTATTGATTGAGTCAGTCTTCCTGTTGCAAGATATGCAATTACTGCAGAGTCACATGATAATGCCATTCATCCCCAATAAAAATCAGGACCGGCACTATCAATCCTGAAGCTGGCATCACCCATTATTACAGCCTTATGTCCTAACATCTGTCCTCAGTGAAAACTAGCCAGTGCTATATTTAGCCCACCCGTCCAGCTTTATATAGGTCAAGAATCCCATCTACACTTCCACTGCTGCACTTCAAGGCTGTAGCGTTTTTGTTGCCTGTGTAGGATCCTGGCAATTAGTTTCCTCTGTCCAATTCCATCCCGCAGGCAATGCTCAGATATAAGGTGCCCTGAAAGACTCCTAAAACAAATCTCCCATCCGCAAAATCCAGAGCAAGAAGTGCAAAAAAAACTTTTCCCAGGTCCTGCTGTGTGTTTTAGCTTCATACAGTTGAAGAAAAAGCCCTTGTGGGCAGAAAAGCCAATGGGGTTTTTCTTCATTTTTGAGGCTGTCAGGTGTTTCCTCTGAGAGTTCACACAGAGAAAAGCACCCGACAATAACAGAAGTGGTGCGGCAAGGTTTTAGATGAACTTTTCCGACTCACAGGCTGTTAGATCCAGAGCTTATAAAATGTAGTGCTGTTGAACTCCTCTTTTCTGTTAGTTGTTCCTCCTCTTGTTTGTCAAGATATCAGAAAAAAAGACCACGATTGTCCACTTACACTCTTCTAATTGCCTTTTTTTAATCCTTACGATACATAACCATCATAAATACTACCTACCACTCAGTTCAGAGCAAAAATAAATGCCATTTGGTTCTTACATACCAGAAAACTTATATTCCCTACTATGTCCAGATTTTACACAGGTCAATACACATCTCTTAACAATGTAACTGCTCATTTCACCAAACTAAAAACACAAATAGCAACCTTCCCTAGCTGTATCTGCCATTTATCCACCAAATACGTATATAATAACTATAGCAATGATAGCATTTAGGGTATTAAAGTAATGTTCTAATGAAGGGTATTGTGATGAAATACAAAAGAGCAAAAAGTACAATGGTGCTCTGGCTCGTACAGCATAGATCCAGCAAAAAAAACGCTGGGTAGGACATGTTTACTCAAACCACTGAAACAGGAAAACTAATTTTCTCTCTGGCTTTAAGGCATGGCTAGTTTGTCTAGACTTTTTTCCCACAGGGTCTTGCTTTGGTCAATATCTGTTTCTCATTTTATTGGAAATACTTTTCCTTCTTGTAAGAGTTCTCGGATTACTCTGGACTATAAACTGCACTGAGAGTGAATTATGTGTCATTGTTTTAGAGGCAAACTATCAAGTTTTGTAAGGAGTGTCACTTGGCCTTATTTGCCTTTTTGTGACATTAAGCAGACAGCATTGTCAGGTCTTATAAAGTTTTCAAGTCTGTGTATTTTTAACCCAAGAACAAACTTGCTTACAAACAGCGGAGTCAGACACTGTAGGTATGATACTGCAGCGTCTGCGGTGAAGGAGAAAAAACATTGAACCTTATATAGAAGCAGGAAAAGTTATAACTCAGCCGTGATGTCTTATTGTAGGGATTGTGATGGAATGTTTTCCTTAGGAAGGGAACATAAAATTTGACACTTATCAGGACCCTTTACTTCATGCAGATAATTTTTTGACTCTTGTCTGAGTCGTTGCATGTATGTTTGTGTATAAGTATTTAACATAAACATTTAGCCCTTTAACATAAAGGGCTAGTTCTTTAGGAGCCTCTTAGTAAAGCAGGGTATAGATCAGTGTTTAAAAAGTTGCCACCACACCATATATTTTTGCATTTGAAAATGCGTTTGGAAATTGCGAGAGAGCCTTTCAAAAGAAAATAAATGTTAAATGGAGGCACTTCCCTGATAATTAATTGTTTTTAGAATTGTGCCAAATTCATAGCAGACATTTTTAAGCACATTATTTTTGTCACTTTAACAAAGATGTCTGATTAAGTGTTGTCATAAAACGGATCCTGGGCCAATTAGATTTTGAAAAAGATGGGCTCGCAGAGGCAAAGAACAGTCTGCAGATTTGTTTCCATGCCAGCTCAAACAGACGGGAAGAGAGAGAGAGGGAGGGAATAGATGGAGAAGGACGAGATGGGGCAGCTGAGAGATGGGCTTCTTTTTTAGCCACAGCTCTCCACAGAACCTTCAAAGTTAAATCGAGGTCAGTGAAAGTGCATGTTTAAGGACTGTAGTTTGCAAAAAAAAAGAGAGCAGCACTGGGTTGCACCGAGTTCAAACGCAGCCTAGTGTGCACGTAATTTCTAATTTTGGACAGAGTTTACATTCTACTGACGTTTTAGGGGTTGCACAAGCTGAGATAAATCCAGCGTAACCATAAGCTACAACTCCATCTGACACTTATCTCCCCTGTAAAATACCAGTTGTCATGGTGCATCAATTTGAAAGATGGGAGAATTTGAAGGATCAGAAGAATCCCTTTGTTTTGTGTTGGCAACATGTTCTAAAGAATGCATCAATTAAAAATGTTTGACTTTGATCTGTACTCAAATTTTTGTTTCCCACATGCCGAGACATTTTCATCAGCACAATAAGAGTCATAAGAGCAACCCTCAACGTCAGATGTTATTTTATACTAGCTGTATATAAATCATCATCTGATTGTAATGCTTTGTCCTTTTATATATCTTAATGTGGCTGTCAGCTGATTAGTGAGAGTTAATGGCAGCTAGTTTCACTTGTTTACCTGTTGAGGAAACAGTTATGAGAGCCAGCTCTTGAATAGGGATGAGTCATGATTTTCAAATATTCGTTGAATAATAAAAAATCTAATACTTCATGTGACTATTACCTCGCCTTTAAAGTGTATTTTTTCATTTTTGTACTAGCCCCTGGTTGTAATGTGGAACAGCCATCAGACAGCTGTTCGCTTTTTTCCTTTAAATAACAAAAAGCTTCCATAATATAATATTCAAAAAATGGTTGCAGCTCTGTGAGATTCAGAAGTGAAAATATAGACTTCTGCAGCGCCAAAGAGTTCTGTGAGGAACTTCTATGAATAAATAAAGCACAAATTCTATGAGTAAAAATATAATATCGAGATCATATCTATATGTATACCATATTTAAACATCACATCTACAACAGCTTGCACAGTCTCTCCGTCCTTATGTCTGCAGGGGGTCAGGGAACTATTTGTTATTTTATTTTATTTTTTTCTTGAATTGCTCGTCCCTACTGTTTATTAAGAAAAGATTGTCTCGCTGATTAACTAAATTGGGTGAAAACATCATTTCTGGGATATTTTGGTTTGTTAGGACATCAAGCCGTTTTAGTTTAGATTACCTTTATATCAGGGTGCAACCAAACAATGACACAACATAAGTCACAAACTAAATAGTGTCAAGGTATTGTTTAGTGTGGAGTTTTCACCTTGACTTAAGACACAATTTATACAGAGTTGGTGCAACAGGCCCTGCAGTCCCTCAATTTAATCTTAAAACTAAATAACCACACAATGAGCTGCTGATTATTTATTTTCCTTACACCCTATTAAGTTCAGAGTTTTTGGAACAGGTGCTGATTTGCAAATACAAAAACAAAACAAAAAATAAACCACAATAAATCTCTCATAGGCATAAAACAATTATCTTAAAGCAGTTCTAACAAAGTCTCACTGCACTGTTTAAAAGGAGACTTTCATTAGTGGATTGAGGCAGAGCAATCTAAAGAGTGTAGGGCCACTGTAACCCCTAAGGTTTGCCCAGGGAGGACTATCGCTGAATGTGATGCATGTTAATCTCCATTTCCTCGATTATGTACGGGCCACTGTCAGTACACAGTTTGTTCAAAGTCAGGGTGACTTTCTTTTACTGCGCCTCGGTCCTCTGTGCTGCTCAGAGAAACAGAAGGAGAGAGAAAGAGAGAGGAGGAATGAGGAATGGGGGGAAATGGAACGATGAGTAAACACTGAGACAGGTGTCTGGCAAGGGACAATGATTAGATTTATAAAGCAACCAATGTTATTTTCTCTGCTCAGGGACTGCTGTAAGACATTAAGCGTTAACTGACACTCCCAATGTCCCACTGCAGAGACGCTTTTTTCCCAACCCCAGTCCCCTTCTTCTCTCCTCCTCTAGTACCTCACAATCCTCTCTACCTCTCCTGTGCTACTCCCTTTTCCTTCCCTCTTCTCTCCTGGGTGCGATTAGATTTCCTCCCTCGTGTCTGACCAAGATGGATTGGCCTTGAAAGCATCCCCTCTGCCTCCATCACCATCCTTGCATTTTCTCCTCCTCAGTCAGGGGTGTGTCATCCTTTACCCCCTCCCTTCTCCCAAGACCATTCACTTGGCACACAACATCCAATATTTTCTCTAGCTGGAGTGGAACCGAGCACATTAGGGATGGGTCTGTTAAGGTGATCATCTTGCTTGCGTGCTGCTGAGGGACCATTTTTCTTCATTTGCTAGCATCTGTCCTGCTGCCAATACTATGGATTTTCTATCAGCTCCTTAATCATGACTCCATGATTGGGAAAGTGATTGGTCCAGCTCCCTGATATATGAAAACTTGAGTATCAATTTCGTATCTGTCAGGACACATAGTCTGGGTTATTAGACGGCCATTTGAACACTTGCAACAACCTCCCCTCTGGAGCTAGCCCTGTTTTATTCTGCACGCTAAGTCCTCTGCAAAATCTGTTATCTGAAAAGAAGCTGCTAAAGTGCAGTCGTCTACTTCCTGATTCCACTTTTTATCCAAACAACTTTTATGATTTCACAACCTGCTTGAGCTTTAAAATAAGCTTATTAAGTTTGGGGAGTTGGGGGAAACCAACACAGAAGTGAATATTTTTCAGGCTGATAGAGAGAGAGCAGAACAGACTTTTCATCCAGCAGATTATGAAGAAGCTAACACTCTAACTCTCTTCCTGTCTCCCTTTAGGTCATCTGATGGTGTGTGCACAGCGGGGACAGTGGTGGTGAGTCGTCTGAAGATGGGGGAGATGGAGGAGGCCGATGTAGACCACATCACCACTGACATTCAGTCACAAAAGGTAAGGCAAAGGGGAAGAGGCAAAGCAGGAGTCTCCATGCTTTAAGTGCCTAGTGCTAATGCTGGGATTAAACTGGCAGTGCTCAAGTCCTCCAATGAGATTAAGTAAACTTCAGTAAACCCTAATGGGGATTTAAAGGACGTGTATGTGCGTAATGTCTGCGTCCCTGAGCACATTTGCCTTGTCTCTCTGTCATATAGAGGAAAGATTAAAGCAGGACGGCTCACATTAGCATACTGACTTACATTCACTTGACTCCAGGTTGTGCAGCCAGACCTGCAACCTTCCCTTGGAATGACCAAGTGGATGATACTTCCTCAACGTGGCTTCCATGACGCTAGCACCCCCCCTTCTCCACTCTAATCTTATACAATGCATAACGCTTAGCTCGGCTCTGCAGTGACTCACAGAATCATGGGGGAGAAAGAGGAAGAAACTGTTCTTTCCTTCAGAGTTTGACAGTAAAACTGAGGATTGTGTCATCTAAATGGGTTGCCTGCACACCAGAAATGAAGTTGTATGTACTCTGATTTCACTTAATTTTTTGTACTTTTTCTATCGGAGATAGATTTGTTGAGCAATTGTCTAATGAATGTGTGATGTGGAGTCAGAGTCGGGGTATTAAAAAGTAAAAAAGGGCCTTTAATGATGTTTCTGATCTGTAAAAGGGAACATTCTCCAACCACAGCACAGTTCTGCAAGGCAGCAAGGAGACTTAGAGTCCTAGCCTGCTTTTGATTTGCTATTGTATGTGTGTGTATATGTGTGAGCATTGTGTGTATTTGTGTGTGCATGAATCACTGTCTTATATAATTGACCAAGGGCTTCTGCATGGCTGACTGACTTTTGCTTCTGCCCACCCCTGTTGCTGGTGCAGGGAGGTTCCCTGCTAGGCT